>NW_026126407.1:45838333-46537500 GCF_943737965.1 Phodopus roborovskii | reverse complement strand
CACCAAGTTTGTAGGGGTGGGGAAGTCACTGATTTTGTTCGAATTAGAAGGGGTTTCTTCCTTTTTCTTGTCACCTGACCCACAGATCTGTCAGCTCTGGAGCCCTTATATCCGAAAATAGGTGACAAATCCTCACCATCTTGATTTGCAAAGGAAATGCCCCCTTCTTCAGAACTATCAAAAAAAAAAAAAAAAAAACTTAAAACAGGGATCCCGGATGCAGCCCCGATGTGTACCCCCACCCCCATTAAACGGTAATATTTCAGGCGTCGGCTCACACTAATCTTTCAAACTGTCATCGCGATCCGCAGGGCCAGCCGATTCACTTAACAGGGCTCCCAGGACCCTCGCCCGAAGCTGTTTTCAGCAAGACATTTAATTGAATCGGATGTGGCTCGTTCGCCAGACGTCACCGCCTGGGTGATAGGCATCCCACCCAACCCACAGAAACCAGTCTTCAAACGCAAGAAGGATCCCAGCTAGGTTGCTCAAAGCAGTAATTATAAAGTGATCAAGAGCTACAGCAAGAGAAAACAAAAAACAAAAGATGCCAAAGTTAGACTGTGTCGAGGAGGGATACACTGGAAGGTAGGGAAGTGGAGGGACAGAGATCTAGTTTTTGAGTCCCCACAGCATTTGGGAAGGCTTCCTCTGTAGTTGGAACTAGTAGTTTCAGAAAAAAAGCTTTGTGATCCTTGGGTTGAGATCTCATAATGGCTACTCAGTCTGGCATTGATGCCTCCAGCCCAGAGCTGGGTTTCCTGGGCAGCAGGCTTCACAGTCTGTGCGGAGCTGGGCCCTTCTGCTCCCTCAGTTGAAGGCCCAAGGCCTTGGGAGTTTGGGTTTGATGAAAAGTGGGAAGGGACTCAGTCCAGGTCTATGCTGGCTTCAGGATGGCCCAGATGGTGCCAGCGTTCTCCAAAGGTCCACTGTCCTGCTGGGTTGGACAGTTTACATTCTGTACTGACACAGTTTTACTGCTCTAGGCTTTGAGCCCATGAGTTGGGAGTGCCTTATTTAGCTACCTTTGACTCTACAGTCCCCCCTTTTTTCTATTCCAAGGGCCTCTTTCGGGGTAGCCAAGTAGGCCCCATATCCTTTGCATTCCCTGCCCAAGCTCTTATAGTGTCCAGCCTTATCACACCTTTGATGGGGTAGCATTTGCCTGGAGGCCTTGTGTCTTCTCTTTCTGAGATTATAGCTGGATAACGCTCCAGTGTGCCTTATGCAGGGGTCTGCAGGGGCCACGTGTTCCGTAGATCCAGGCAGTTCTCTTAGAACAAAACTTGGGGCTCCTTGAGCCCTGACTGTTTTCAGACAGAAGCACCATAGGGCTGAAAATGCCCCTGAAGCTGCCCTGCCCTGTTCCCTACCCTGTGGAGTGGAAGCCTTGGTAGGCCCCCAGGGGCTTGGAGCTAGAAAAGGTCTGGGATCTTGTTGGTGGCCCAGCGGGACAGACAGCTTTCCGTCAGAGCAGAACCTGGGTTGGGCTTCCTCACTAAAGAGTCAATTTCCTTGTGAATGGTTCTCCCTGGAAAGGCGCTAACACAACACAACTTAGTCTACTTCAGGTGGCCACTCCCACCCCACAATTAGCCACTTCACCATTCGGTTCAGCCTGACTTGCTCAAAACCCCTTAGGGCCTGCCTGGAATCCTGCGTCGAGATTGGTCCTACAGGTCAAATTATATATCCCCACCCTCAAAGTCCTGAATTTGTCTGTTATCAGCCCAGAACAACTGTCCCCCTTGAGCTTCTCTTCCTATGCCAGACTTCAACTATCAGTATTTTAGTGACAATCTTGATCCCTGTAAATAACGTCCCTCCTGCCCCCCCCCCTTCACTAGCCTACTCAGTAATGGGTGCAGAGGAATATTTATACAAACCCCAGACCCACCACAATACTGTGCTTAGACCCAGTTCAACAGAGTCAGGTATTTTGAGTGCGTCTCGGTGGGGTTTTCAGGCCAAGGAAGAGCAATCTCCTGCAGAGGCTGGAAGCTCTTCCAAATATGTCACGGCCCCTTTAAAAAAGTTGGGTAGGATTTTTTCCCCCAACCCTATGTCTATATTAGGTGACACAGAACTGCCCGTCGCTCCTGTCATCGAGGCCCCTGGCCCAATGGCAGGCTGAGTCCCCCAGCTCCGTCCTGCTCCCGCCTCTTCAGCCCCTGGTGCTCCGCGCTACCTGCTGCCCAGCCACAACCAGGGTAGAGAGGCGTGTGCGCGGGCGGGCGGCGGGCACCATGCGGGGAGGCTGTCCCTGGGGGTGGGCAGCGCCACTCTCTGCCGCCCACCTGGCGCTGTGAGACCGGCGCCGCCACCATGTTCCCCAGCCCTGCGCTCACACCCACGCCCTTTTCAGTCAAAGACATCCTGAACCTGGAGCAGCAGCAGCGCAGCCTGGCCGCTGGAGACCTGTCTGCGCGCCTCGAGGCCACCCTGGCGCCCGCCTCCTGCATGCTGGCCGCCTTCAAGCCCGAGGCCTACTCCGGGCCGGAGGCGGCAGCGCCCAGCTTGGCAGAGCTGCGCGCGGAGCTGGGCCCCGCGCCTTCGCCCCCTAAGTGCGCTCCTGCCTTCCCTGCCGCCCCCACCTTTTATACTCGTGCCTACGGCGACCCTGACCCAGCCAAGGACCCTCGAGCGGATAAGAAAGGTAAGGAGAACCCCAAACCCTTCTCTGAAGTCGCTTCCTTGCCCAACACCCTGGGCAAAGAAACCCAGGTTAAGCAAGAGCGCATCCGGGGAGTTTGGAGTGTAAAGATTCCAGGTTGCCCAGTATCTTCTCGCCCCTCAGCCAATCGGAGGTTTAGAGGAAACGCCGAATTTAGGAGATCAGGGGAAAAAGAGAGAGAGAGAGAGAGACTTAAAAAGATTGTTTTCGGCCTACAGAGCCCCAGTAGGTTGGGGCCTTGCTCTTGGAACTATTTCCCAAGTTAAGCTATCTAACAATTCGCAGTAGAACAATTCTCCGCATCGGAGGGTTAAAAAAAAAATCTCTTTTGGACTTATGGGTATTTTGAGACAGAGAACTGCTAAACAGAAAGTTTAGCCCGCGGGTCCTAGGCCTGGCTAGCCCATCCTGCTTTCCCGGGCCTTTCCTTCTTTGTGTCAGAAAAGAGAAGTCTGGGAACAGGGCCGGGGGGTTTTGAGATGCGATTTGGCTTTGTCTTCCCAGCACAATTTTCAAGCAGGGCCAGGCAGAAATTCTCTTCTGGGAAATCTTAGAAAATAATGGAACGAACGAAGACGCTGGGGAGCAGAGAGAAGGCTTCCGAACAAACTGGCTGTATACAAGAAATCTTAGAATAGGGGAGGGTGTCTGGCCTGCTGGCAGAAGGCAGACACCGGGTGAGACCCAGGCGCAGCTCCGGGTCTATCTGGGAAAAAGCCAAAGGGACCCAAAGGCTTTCTTGAGCTGGGAAAGCATTCGTAGGTTTCTCAAGGAGCAGAGGGAACGTCCAGGAACATCCGAGGAGGACTAGAATTGATTGCTAACGACTGACTCAGATCCTGCTGGGCCTCAGTGGAGGCCTCTGTCTCACTCAGTCCCAGCCACGGTTACCGGGAGGTCGGGAAGTCGCACAAACTCCAGCTGGCAATCCCGTTGGGGACCTCCAAACTCACACCTTTGGGTCTTCTAGATCTCTAATTGTTTGATTAAATACAAACTGACCACCAAGAGTCAAACCGAAGTATCCTTGATATAATTCACCCCTGAACATCATTATGATTTTATTTTCTTTGCATCCAGAAAAGCTAAATGACCAACTGCCATTAGAAGACGGGGGGGGGGGGGGGGAAGCAGCGCGGCAAGATTTTTCTTGTTTCATTTTGTCCTGCTCTTAGGTTTCCTTTTGCACTTGTTTCCTGCACTTGTTTTCGTTTTATCCATGCCTTTAGGCTTTTCCCAGATGCATAATTGCGCCAACCTCGAACCGTGCGAACCCCGCGCATTCGGCAGTGAGCTGAAACTGAGCAGGGTGCCCCACGCAACACAGGGTGACATCCATCCCCACGAGGGCCCTGAGCTCCTGGGCTGGCGGCTTTAACCGACTATCTCTCTGCCTTCCCTTCCCTTCAGAGTTGTGCGCACTGCAGAAGGCGGTGGAGCTGGACAAGGCCGAGACTGACGGCGCCGAGCGACCCCGTGCGCGGCGGCGGCGGAAGCCACGCGTGCTCTTCTCGCAGGCGCAGGTCTACGAGCTGGAGCGGCGCTTCAAGCAACAGCGGTACCTCTCCGCGCCCGAGCGCGACCAGCTGGCCAGCGTACTGAAGCTCACGTCCACGCAAGTCAAGATCTGGTTCCAGAACCGGCGCTACAAGTGCAAGCGACAGCGGCAGGACCAGACTCTGGAGCTGCTGGGGCCGCCGCCGCCGCCCGCGCGCAGGATCGCGGTGCCCGTGCTGGTGCGCGACGGGAAGCCCTGCCTTGGGGACTCGGCGGCCTACGCGCCCGCCTACGGCGTGGGTCTCAACGCCTACGGCTACAACGCCTACTCCTACCCTGGCTACGGTGGCGCGGCCTGCAGTCCCGGCTACAGCTGCGCCGCCTACCCCGCTGCGCCCCCCGCCGCGCAGCCCGCTCCCACCGCCAACAGCAACTTCGTGAACTTCGGCGTCGGGGACTTGAACGCCGTGCAGAGTCCCGGGATGCCACAGGGCAATTCGGGCGTGTCCACGCTGCACGGCATCCGAGCCTGGTAGGGAAGGCGCCCGGACCGACTCCCACTTTTAGGGCGATGACGCCGGGAGGAAAGGGCTCCCACTTTGACCTGTCCCTCGGACTTCACAAGCACCCTCTTGCTGGCCTGGGAACTTTCATCGCTCCATCCCTTTTGTTCCCCAGTGCGTTGACGCAGCCTGGTGTCTCAGCCCCGGAGTGCCCTTTCAGGGCCACCGGCACCCCTAACGGATTCCACATTGGGACCCGGAGCCCGGGTGCGAGGGCCTAGAATCGCCCGGAGCCTGGGCCGGGCGCCCGGGCCCTGGCTGCCTTGCCACCGCCCACCCACCCGTATTTATGTTTTTACCTGTTGCTGTAAGAAATGAGAACCCTCTTCCCATTAAAGTGAGTGCGCTGATGCCGCATGCGTGCTTCTTTTAGGATTTGCGAGCACAGTGGCCGCCTCCAGGTCTCAGACGTGGGTTTTCACTGGACGAATTCATAGAACCTCTACCGACGAACGCCAACACAACCAGCGCCCCTTGCTAGGCATTTCATGGGGTTGCCTTGTATTTCCCCGAAGGGGCGGCCTGTTTTCACGGTTAGCGGTGAGGGTGTGAGAGGTTTTATGACTTGCCTATGAGCAAATTAGGTGTAGCCCAACAGGTTAGCTTCTCGCTTCAGAGAGGGAGGGCGCCTGAGGGAGACCAACCTCAACTCCTTAAACCCTATTGAGACCAGCACTGTTGCTGGGCATCGAGGGGAGAGCAGTGTGGTAAGTCACCTGACTTAATGACACAGCCCATCCTGCAGATGGAAGAGCCAAGAACCCTTGTCCAGGTTCCTCTTGACTCTGCTTCTCACAGGAGTCCGTGGGGCCCCCTGCCAGCCCCAAGAGCTGCCCAGCAAAACTGAGTACAGAGGATGAACCCAAACCGGGTGGGCGATGGCTGAGAGAGTTCGTGATTTCAGGGGCATCACCTTCCCTCTCTATGTCACTAATTTCACTATAGTTAACACAAGTGTGATTGCCCAATGTAACTTGCTCTGCTGTTTTTTACAGAAGGAAAAACAGGGGTTTGGTGAAATAGTGTGGAAGCTGACAGCTGTGGGACTTGCCCACTGCGCCACAACTTTTTTTTTTTTTTTTTTTTTTCTTCGAGACAGGATTTCTCTGTGGAACAGTCCTGGCTGTCCTGGAACTCTCTTTGTAGACCAAGCTGGCCTGGAACTCACTAAGCTCTACCTGCCTCTGCCTCCCAAGTGCTGGGATTAAAGGCATGCACCACCACCAGCAGGCAACATGCCTCAACTTTTTGTACCAGAACTCAGACTTCAGCTTCTCTATCCCCAGCACTAAGGGCCAGATAACTAACCTCACCTTTGAAATCAGGGTGGGGCCCAAGCTTTGTCTTCTCACTGCTATGGACCAGTGACTTTTTTCAGTAAATGTCAGGCCCAGCACCCCTATATGAAGCCTCAACATTGCTTGTGGAGTTTAGGACTGGGGCTCTGCAGGGAGCGCTTGGGATGGGGCTTAGTCAGGTTGGGTCAGGAGTTGGAACTTTGCTGCAGTGGAAACCAAGCAGCTTGCTTGCTCTCACTTCTTACTTCCATAGTGGAGGCAATGACTGCCCATGTTGCCTCTTAGGGTCCTAGAGATGCACAGACTGTAAAGATGCAGTTGCATGCAAACAGTTGCCCATGGCAGGGTTCTGGGCTGGGCTGTGTTGAAGAGAAGAATACACAGAGTGGGTGCCCTCTCTCATACCTGAGCCAGGTCAGCACTGCCTGTAGATAGGTAGATATATCCCGCTTAGCCACTAGCATTCCACTTCCAACTTGCAGAGGCCACTGCTTGACCCCAGGACAGCTGTGGATCCCACCAACACAAAACTGTAAATTGATTTAACCCACAATTATTTTTCTATTCTTTTTGTAACTCATCAGTGAGGTTATCAAGTGTGAACTTTGTCACAATGTCAAAAAGCTGGACACACCTGCCAGTGCAGACACCACGTGTACTTTCAGGGTCTCTGCTACTGGGTGCAAGGCAGTGTGGTTTCATTTCTCAGAGGGATGCACTGAGGCTCCTTCTAGCTCAGGTAGGGCAGTATTCTACCACTGATCAGCCTGGGGGCCTAACGCACAGTCTAACTTACAGCCTGGAAAATCCTTCAGAAACCACCCACATTCTCACTTTTATAAAGATTAACTTTTATCTCTCTGGGTTCTGCAGAACCTCCTCCATCTCTTTCATCTTACATTTGTGTGCAATAACATGGAAACAAGATTTTTTTCATTTAATCTTATATATCACCCTTGCTCCCTGTCAATTGTGCTGGCGACAGTACCCAGAGCCTTGCACATAGCAAGCACCATGCTGCTGAGCCACACCCCCATCCTTTTCTTGATGTCTCCTCCTTTGCAACTCCTCTTTCAGAGATCTGCAAAATGATACCTGTTTATTTGTTTTTATCTTTATGGAGACAGGGTTTTTTCTGTGTAGCCCTGGCTGTCCTGGAACTCCTCCATAAACCAGCTGGTCTCGAACTCAGAGATCCACCTGCTTGCAGGGATTAAACAAAGGCATATGCCACCACTACCAGCTCAGGAAAGCTGTGGCTAGCTCACACCAATAAAGGAGCTGTGCAAAACCAGACGCTGGGGTGGGATTGTTGGGAAGAATGTGTTCTAGAAGTTTTGAAACCAAATCCATTTTCATTTTCATCCAATGGTCAAGGTCATAGCCTTTCTAAAAGAGAAACTGCAAATGGCCTGGGGCCCTGATTCAAGTATCTAGTAAAGATATAGCTGGATGTTTCCTGAGGCTCACAAACCTAGCACTAGAGAATCCCAGGCCTTACCAGCAGGTTTCTTATTCTCACTGGTCAGCAACCCAGTTTTCTGAGCCCTGTGGGGAAGCATAGGCAGGGTTTTCAGTCCCAGAGTCAAGGTCCTCCTGAGTCAGGAGTGTGTTTAATATACGGCCAGCATTCACCCAGTCTCCTCTCCCACATTCAAGCAGGTATTAGTTACTTTGTTTATAAGTTGTTACACACACACACACACACACACACACACACATAAAGTGTGTGCAGGGTAAGAAAATGTAATCAGGATGGAAAACATGCAAAGCAGGAGGGGCCTGTGAAGAGGCAGAGTTCAGACATGGGGAGGAGCAAGCATGGCCTTGGTCTTTCACCAGTGCACAACACATTGGGCTAGCTCCATTTATTTTAAAAACCACTCAAACAGACCAGACCACAGCTCCCCTGCAGCACCAGGCCCACCAGACCCACCAGTCCCAAGGTTTTGCCAGATTGGAGCATTCCCTGTCTTAATTAGAATAGTCCCATCTTTGTTAACAACATTGTCATTATTGCTGTTTTGTGTGTGTGTTTTTGTATGTAATGTTGTTTGAATGCAGCCAGGATGTTTTGCTTAATTGCTCTGGAAGGTGACACTGGGTTGTGTATCTGGAAACCAGTATTTACACAAAGACGGGGTCCTTCAGCCCCAGACCCGAGAAGCACCCACATACCCTTCCCTGCTTTCTGAAATATTTCTCCTCAAACTCTCCTCACCGCAGCCCCCCTTGCAGGGCTTGACGGGAGACAGCAGCCCCATGGGTCCCATGCCTTGTAGACTGGGCTCCAGGAGAAAGGAGCCTGTGACCTAATGTCATTCACTCACAGTGACCCCTTTTAGTAGTGCCAGGGAAACAGGTGGAAGTCATCTTGCCCCTTCCCACAAAGGAGCAGGAACTTGGCTTCAAATCCCAGCAACCCAGCTCCAGGGCTCAAGAGTCTGGCACCTGCTCATGGTGCTGCTCAGGGCTGACAAAGAGCAAATACCAAAAAGGTCTTTTAGTCAGTTAAGCAACACAGTGATGAGATGAGCTCCCATTCGATGGAAAATTCTCCATGGGCTCCTACAAACCTGCAAAGCATCTCAGGGGGAGGGCGTGGCACTTAGGCTCTAGAATTGCTGGATTGGCAGTCACCATCTTGCTCCCTTCTGCTGCTTTTCAGGGGAAAAGCTTGCCCCCAGAGTATTATGAGCTGTGAAGAGACCTCACAAGGTGGGAACCCAGTGCTAGCACAATGTCCCCCCAAGCCCTGCCCTTGCTCCTTCCCCCTCACTTCCTCGGGTACAGGCTGGGGGTGGGGTGGGGTGGCAGTGTTAACTACTCACCCTGCACTTCTCTGTTGCCATCTTCCAAGGAGGAAATTGACACCCAGACAAGCTAAAGACACCACCTACCTAAGGTCACTCAGGTTTAAATCCAGAAGGTTCCTAGGCACCAGACAGCAGCAGTCCTCAAACTTTCCTGAAGACACACCACTGCCCTGGAGTGCCTGCCTGCTCAGACTCACAGTGGATCCCTAGGCCAGGATGAGGCTGCATGGATGACTAGGTGCCCTGGCAATGGGCTCTAGCTCTCGACAGGGGAAACTCTTCAGTCAGATTTCTAGGCCCTGCTCCTTGGTGACTCTGTATTCATTGTGACCCAGGACAGAGACACAGCCTGGTAGCCCTCAGTACCCTAAGGAGTATGTGCATGCCTGTGGGAGCGCGCGTGCATACACACACACACACACACACACACACACACACGGGGGGGGGGTGAGATAGAGAGAGAGAGAGAGGGACCCACTTGCTTTGACCCAGAAGACAAAGCTATCCCTGAGGTTTGTGTTTCCACCTCCTGCATCAGAGACATTATCTTTGCCTAGATTCCACACTGAACCTTAGCACCCTTCAGGAAGAGCAGGAGGGAGACCCATGGGGGAATCACTGTGTTGGTGCCACAGTGTCACTCTTTGTGGCTTCATTGTACAGCAGAAGGAATGTAAGGCTTTAAAAGGTCTTGTCTCTGGGTCTGTCCCTAATTCAGGAAGTAGCTAAGGGGAGGGCTGACACAGCAAGCCCTCTGCTTCCTGGCACACCATCCAGCCTCCAGCTAGACCTGACTGAAGTTCAACTTGGTGAGAACCACACCTGGTGCGGATTGGCTCTGCTACTTCTCCTGTTAGGGGTTTCTATGCTGACAGTGAGGCAACCGGTTTTCATTGCCAGGGAGACTCTTAGAAACACAAACTCACATGGGCAACATGGCTCCCTGGTATCTTACTGTAGACCCCTCCTTGCAGTTGAAGCGTGGGGCTGGGTGGTTAAGAGCACTTGCTCTTGCACAGGACCCAGATTCAGTTCCCAGCACTCACACGGTAGTTCACAGCCACCTGTAACCGGTTCCAGCAGATAATGCTCTCATCTGGCCTACTCAGGCACTACAAGAACTGCATGCAGGTGGCGCACACTCCCAATTACATAAAATAAAAATTATATACATACATACATACACACACACATATATATACATATATACATATATACATACACACATATACATACATATACATTACATACATACATACATACATACATATATATATATATATATATATATATATGTTTTTGAGACAGGGTTGCTCTGTATTGTTTTGGAGACTGTCCTAGAATTAGCTCTGTAGATCAGGCTGGTCTTGAATTCACAGAGATCTTCCTGCCTCTGCCTTCCTAGTACTGGGATTTTTTTTTTTTTTTTTAAGAAGAGTTTCCCATTTTCTACCAAATCCATCACGACAAGTGTCACCTTATCTGTCCTCACTGGTGACTATGTGACTCCTTTCCACCATCCAGTTTTCCAACTGACTAGTACAAGTACCTACAAAAGCATCTGGGGAGACTTGACGTTTGTGATATATGAACACTTGGTGCTCTATGATGTCCCCCACCAAATGGCTCATGAATCCCCTGTCATCCCAAAGGGCTCATGATGCCAGCATACTCTCTGTAACTTCAGAAGTTTAGGAACAAGAGTGGAGGCTAGACCGATAGGTCAGTGGTTAGAGCACTTGCTGCTCAAGACCTGGCTTTGCTTCTCAGCACCCACATGGGGTTTGTAGCCCCAGTTCCAGTGAATCCAGTGCCCTCTTCCTCTGAACACACTGCACTCATATGTCACACAGATAAACATGCAGGTAAAACACACAAAAAATAAAAGCAAAGGAGATTTTTGTTTTTTACATTTTAGGAAAAGTCAAAGGAAGTAGACCATCAAAATCATGCCAGGCCTTTTCTTTTGGGCCACCAACCAACTCCCAAATCATGACATGGAGACGTCTTATTAGTTATGAATGCTAAGACCTGCTTAGGCTCATTTCTAGCTAGCTCTTTTAACTTAACCTGTTTCTCTTTATCTATGTTCACCTCAGGTCTTTTTACCTTTTCTTACTTTCCTGCTGCCTCTAACTGGATGGCTGGCAGCTGCCTGGCTTCTTGCCCTGGGTGTTTCCCTCGTTCTCTTCTCTCTTCTCTCGTTCTTTCTTTTTTCGGGTCTAGATACCTCCTTCTACTTATTCTCTGCCTGCCAGCCCTGCCTATCCTTTCTCTGCCTAGTTATTGGCGGTTCAGTTCTTTATTAGACCAGTCAGGTGCCTTGGGCAAGCAAGGCGAAACAAATGTAACACACATGTACATAATTAAACACACCTTCACACAATTAAAGTAATATTCCTCAGCATAAACAAATATAATACATCTTTATCTGTTTAAACAAATATTCCACAACTCAAGATATTCTTAATAAGTGTCCTATCAGACAAGCAAGCAGGTAATATCACAGTGTGATGCCAGGACAGATAGACCAGTGAAATGGATAAGAGTGCACAGAATCAGAATCTGAGACAGGTGTGTGTTTGAAGGTCAGTGGGGAAATCGTGGATGCTCTATAAATGATTCTCATATCCAGGAACTAACCCAGCCTAGCCCCACTAAGCCTCTGAGAATGCACTTCAGAATCTCATGGCTATAAGTCTCCATAAAACACAAACCAAATGAAATCAAGCCCCTACCTCACACCACTCACAAACCACATCAGGGCTGGTTAATAAAACCTGTGCAAAATAAGGCTACTCAACATTTAGAGATGATGTTGGAATATGTTCTTATGGTCTTAGAGTAGAGAAAGAGCACAAATGTGAGAGGGAAAGGCTAACTACATTTAACCCAGAACTCCCTAAGATACCACCCACAAAGTGGGAGATGACAAGTCAGAGTCAGAGAGGGGAGATATATATATATATATAAATATGTCAATCATAGTAAAATCCTGTAACTCTTCCCTGGCACTGGACTCTAGTCATTGACTTCCTTGACATTAGCCCCATGAACCTGGCATGTTCTGCCTCAGGACCTTTGTCCCAGCTGTCCCTTTTCTAGGAC
Source organism: Phodopus roborovskii (assembly GCF_943737965.1). Classification (NCBI taxonomy): domain Eukaryota; kingdom Metazoa; phylum Chordata; class Mammalia; order Rodentia; family Cricetidae; genus Phodopus; species Phodopus roborovskii. Next base: position 46,525,544 of record NW_026126407.1, on the reverse strand, counting down.
ATAACTGCCTGCTGAATATCTCCCCTTTTCAAAGCTTTACTCCAATATTATCTTATCAGAATGTCCATCCTGGGTATTACATTTATTTTATTTTACTTTATTTTATTTTATTAAGACAGAGTCTTTCTATTATGTAGCTCTGGCTGTCCTGGGACTCACTCTGAGACTAGGCTGTCATTGGACTCACAGAGATCCACCTGTCTCAGCATCCCAAGTGCTGGGATTCAAGGTGTGGGCTACCATGCCTGGCCTTATGGGTATTCCATTTAAAATAGCAATGTACACAGTTCTGGTGGCCTCTGCTGATATGTTTTCCCCCCATTGGCTTTTATGACTTTTGTATATTTGTATGCTGGGGATGAAGACTTCACCACAGAGTTCCCCCACCACCTTCTGATGTACATTTTGCCCAGTGATATAAACTAGTGTCAAGAAGGTCTGGATGTGATAGATGAATGGGTGGATGAAAGGATGGATGGGATGGGTAGACAAATGGGTGGGTGGGACGGACGGACGGATGGATGGATGGATGGATGGATGGATGGATACAGGACACACAAATATTTCATACCATCTAAGGTAAGGGCCACTCTTGTAGCTATCAAATGTCACAATTCTAGCATGTGCCCATTCCTGGCTCACAATATCTCTGCATGATGGATTCATCTGCTGCTTGAATAGAAAATGGAAACGAAGTGGGCCAACTGAGTCAAGGAGTTTGTGAGAACTTGTCCTCAAAACTTCATCATATATTGCTAGTCAGTGCCACTCACCTTTAATCCCAACACTTGGGAGGCAGAGGCAGGTGGATCTCTTGTGAGTTTGAGGCCAGTCTGGTGTACACCACCACCACCCAGCAGTACTAATTTTTAAAAATGTGTGTTCTTGTATGTTCATGTATGCATACATGTGTGTGTTTGTGTGTGCAGTACACATTCATTTCTGCACCTGTGTGTGGAGGCCAGGAGACAACATGAGTGTCATCCTCAGGAACACCATCTACCTTCTTTGAGACGGGGCTTTCTCACTGGCCTGGACCTCGGCTGAGTGGCCAGAGGTTTCTACTGCCTTATGGATCACAAGTGTGGGCCACCATGCACAGCTGCTTTTCATTTCTCCCTGTGGGTCTGGAATTGAACCTAGGTCCTCATGCTTACCAACTGAGCTATCTCTCCAGCCACCACCCTCATTCTTAGCTTCCTAAATGTAGCCATCTGACTTCTGGGCTAAGACTCTACATATTAGGTTGATGAGCTGAGTCTGGACAACACTGTGAATGAACTGCAATCTAGGAGAATATTTGAGGTACAATTTCTGTTTCCAGAAACTCCAGGCTTAACTCTCCTAGACACAGGAGCTACTCAGTCTTTGGGCTAGGGGTGGAGCTGAGTGTCAGAGCATACACTTAGCATGGCAAAGTCAAGGTTTAGAGAGTCTGAGTGGGAGAGAATGAGGCTGCTTCTCTTACAAGCCAGTTCCCTGGCTAGGAAGACACCCTGGAGAAAATCTTGCCAGTATGTGCAGGAAGACCCCTTTAAGTAGAGGTTGTTTGTTTGGAGCAGGCTCTCAGTCTCTCAGCACAAACAGCCCTCCAGGACCACTCACCTGTAAAACTGAAACCCAGAGAAATGCAGGGTTGGAATTTGGAAATGGGTGAGGATGGAGGAGACATGTCTGTCCCCAAGAACACATACAAAGCAGCTCTCACTTGGCACGTTGACTTTGGGGCAGGGGGTTGTTGTGGTGTCTGGCTCCTTTCTGGACTCATGGTGCTGCCCAGCAGGTGCTGTGTATGCTGGATGGTGACTAGAGAAAGGAGGAACCCTGCAGGGGCTACCCCAGGCAAGTCTCCCTGCTGTGAGGTGTGGCACTGGGATCCCTGTTTCCTTAATATCTGTTGCTAAATCAGGAGCTCTGAGAGACACAGACTGAGTGAGCATGCTCACTTCACAGAGCTGCTCACGTACTATCTTCTGGACAAAGGGATGGGGTTTTTTCATATTAAAAAGTTTCAATTTATTTATTATTAATTATTTTATTTATTTTCCTGAGACAGGGCTTCTCTGTGTGTAACCCTGGACATCAGAACTCGCTCTGTAGACCAGGCTGGCCTTGAACTCGGAATTCCACCTGCCTCTGCCTCCTGTGCTGGGATTAAAGGTGTATGCTACCACCACCCCACCTTAAAAAGTTTCAATTTATTATTATTACTGTGTGCCCATGATATGTACAGTGGGCACACATGTGCCTGGCATATTTGGGGGATAATTTTGTGGAGTCTGTTCTCTCATTCTACCTTGACACGGGTCCTGGGAATCAGACTCAGGTCCTCGAGGCAGCACTTTATCTGGTAACCCATCTCACTGGCCTAGAATGAATTCTTTACTCTGATTTTCAAAGTAAAATAAACACCTCTAGTTGTTGGTAATCCTAGGATTCAAGCAGAAACATTATAAGTCTTTACTCTGATTTTTAAAGTAAAATAAACACTTCTAGTTGTTGGTAATCCTAGGATTCAAGCAGAAACATTGTAAGTTCAAGGCCAGCCTGAACTACATGGTGAGCCTCTGTCTCAAAAAGAAGGAGGAACTAGGGAGGCACTACTCTGTGAATGAGGTTTTTTAAAAAAGGTTTTTTTGTTTTAGTATGTGTATGTATGAGTACCTGTGTAAGGGTATGTACAAATGGGTGCATGTGTGCCTATGAAGGCCAGAAGGCCTTGGAACCCCTACAGCTGGAGTTACAGCTGGTTGTGAGTTGGAGTTACAGTTGGTTTGTGCAGGGATCAGAACTCAGGCCCCCTCAAGAGCAGTAAGGGAGCTTTACCCAAGCTGAGCTATTTCTCTAGTAATCCCCCCTTCCCTCCCTCCCCCTCCCTCCATATCTCTGTCTTCATATCTCTCTGTGTCTCTGTCTTTGTATCTCTCTCTTGACAGAGTTTCTCTGTGTAGCTTTTGGAGCCTGTCCTGGAAATTGATCTGTAGACCAGGCTGGCCTCAAACTCACAGAGATCCACTTACTCTGCCACCTGAGTGCTGGGATTAAAGGTGTGCACTACCACTGCCTGGCTCCTTTTTTTTTTTTTTTTTTTTTTTTTTTTTTTTTTTTTTAACTATACAGTTTGCTCATCCTGTTGTGCAAATTCTCCCCTTTTGTCCTGGAATTTGTTCAACACATACTTACTGAACACTGCAAAGGTCATGATGGGCCCTGTATTTTCACCAGGGACTTCATAAAAGGGAAGAGTTTAGAGTCAGAGATAGGGGTGTGACTATGGCAGCTGGGGTTGGAGTAACACAGCTGGGAGCCCTGACCTCACAGAACAGGGGAAATTAGAAAAGGTCAGAGCAGCTTGTGACACCTGGATTTGGGCTTTTGACTTCCAGGACTGTTAGGACTATGAATTTGCATGTGATGCATCATGACAGTTCAAAGTAAGAGAAAGCAAATCCAGCCCCCTTTGCCTCTGTTTTCTGCAGGGCAGCCTGGGTATTCTGTTCAAAGCCAGCATCAACCAGTTGTCATCTTGGTGCTTGGCAGGAAAGTCACTATCCTGGACTACTAGTGAGACCCTGCCTCAAAAAACAAAACCAGGATAAGACAGTGACAACTTCGAATCTCACTTCCTGCCTGAGGACCCCAACCTGGCCACCCTCAGCCTCCCCATGCCTACATCCATCCTCACCCCTCCCTCCCACCTGCAGGCCCTAGCCATCCTTAGCCACACCTCAGAGGCCCTTTTGTTCCGAACATCCCTCCTCCCACACGGCCTGTACTCCTTCAGGTCTCAGATGCTACTTTCTCAGAAGGAATGTGCCTGAGCCCTGTCCCAGCTCTGGTTCTGAGTTCTGAGATATGCTGCCTGTGTGCTGCCGGTTCAGCAGCAGGCATGGGAACAGAGCTCATGCTATTTGCAGTTACAAAGGACCAGGATGCACTAGTCTCCTCGCACACAGACACTGTAGACCAGGGTCTGTCACAGTCACTCTATTCGGTTTTTACAGATGTGGCACGAGTCTGAGCCCACAGGACACAGAGACGAAACACAGCCAGCAGAGATCTGTGTGGGATGTCTCTAGAGATCACGCCTTTTCACAGTCAGGCCCATGCCTCTGAGTGTTCAGTGTCACTAGGCACATAGTAGTTACATAATAAATGTGCAGCGGTGCACTGATCTTAGGTGCCCTGTGGTTTAGATGTACTGTGTGAACCCCAAGTGCCACAGTCTTGGTGTCACCAAACAATACTAACAGGCAGTGATACCTCTAAATGATGGAGCCCACAGAGAGGGAGGTTTTAGGTTCACTGGGGACATACCTTTGGAAGGGAATAACACAGTGTGTACGGGACCCCAATTGCCCACTGGCATCCAGCCTTACTGCATGATCAAGCTCGCGCCATCTGCCATCACATGATATAGCCCAGGGAAGCCTCACCAGGGCCTGTGCCATGTGGTTTGGGCTTTCAGACCCTAAAAGCATTAGACAAATAAACCCCTTTTCTTTATAAATTGAACAAGTATGGTGTTTGTTTCTTTTTTAATTATTTATTTGTTTTTATGTGCACTGGTATCTTGCCTGCATGTGTGTCTGTGTAAGAGTGTCGATGCCCTGGAACTGGAGTTACAGACAGTTGTGAGCTGCCATGTGGGTGCTGAGAATTGAACCCAGGTATTCTGGAAGAGCAGCCAGTGCTCTTAACCTCTGAGCCACCTCTCCAGCCCATTTGTTTGTTTCTTTTGAGACAGGGATTTCATTTGTGTAGCCCTGGGTAGCCTGGTACTTTTTTTTGTAGAAGAGGCTGGCCTTAAACTCACATATCTGACTGCCTCTGCCTCTTGAATGTTGAAATTAAAGATTTGTGGGTGCGTTTACACCTGGCCCAACCTGTGGGATTTTATTACACTAACAAACAATGGATGAGAAAAAGAAAAGGGGGTACTTATTTCAAAAAAAATTTTGAGACAGAGATTCTCTGTGTATCCCTGGCTGTCCTGGAACTTATTTTGTAGACCAGACTGGCCTCGAACTCAGAGATCTGCCTGCCTCTGCCTTCCAAGTGCTGGGATTAAAGGCACATGACACTCCTATTTGGCTGGAAGGCATAGTCTTAAGGTTGAAAATTTGACATAGTCTATGGGGAAAGTAAGACTGGCCAGCATCCATGGAAATGAAATGCCCAGTGAAGCTCCAAAGGTAACAGCATCCAACTATGTGAAGCCACCTGTGGCCCAACTGCTTGCCCCGTGCCACTTTGTCCTCATTAAGTGCAAAGCCCAAGGAGTCTCATCTTGCTGCAACTGAAACCGAGTCTCTGAGTGGTGTTGTTCCCAGTCAGGGCAGAGCCACCTGGAGAAGGAGGGTTTTAACCCTGAAATTCACCCTCCAGGAAATTAGTGCCCTGGCCCGGCAGGAATCATCTTCAAAGCCAGAGAATCGAGTTTACCCACACGTGAAGAATGACTGACAGAGCCCCAACCAGACGGCTGGACTGCCCATCCTCTTGTGAAACAAGGGGCCTGTTCCACGCAGCTGTCTAAGCTGTGGGCTGAAATCAAGACCTGGAATTCATCTGCTCTTTCATCCATAGCCTCTGGGGTCTGCGGTCTGGAGTCAAGTGCAGGTTGAGCCTCTGGGACTGTGGCAGGTGAGGGCTCAAAAGCAATTAGCCTCTGTTCCTTGCTGCTTGCTCCTCTTCCTGTCCCTAATCATTTTAGCAGCAGCAGCATTGCTGTCTTCCCTGAGCTGTGTTAACCAGAGCATTGGTTTCTCTAAAGGACTAGAAATGGAGCATTTTCAAAGATCCCTGCTGACTATGACCCCCACTCTGTATCAACAATCCTCCAAAACACCACTGAGGTGCCAAAAACATGGACATGAGTGGGCAACAAAGAGGACCCAAAAAGAGAAACTTAGTGCAATAAAGCCACAGCACAGACACAAATAGATTGGCTGCACCAAAAGACAGGTTTTGCGTGTCAAAGGACACTGGGCAGAACAAAGGACTACTGCACATGACAGGAAGAAATGTCTGTAAACAGCAGGCACATCTGCCATGGACTTTAATGCAGAATGTGCAACAGCCTGCTGTAACTCAATACCAACCAAAAAAAAACAAGCACCCTGATTTTAAAGTGACCATAAGTTGAACAGACACCTTCCCCAAGAAGCCCTGTGAATGCTGATGTGTACATAGGAAACTGTCCAGCATCGCCAGTCAGGGGATGAAGGACAGAGACAGAACTAGATGTCCCTCTCTCTTGTAGGATGTCTGCAGCTACAAAACCAAGAATGAACCTGCAGGATGCAGGGAATGGTGCATTCCTGATGGTGCAGCTTCTAGGACAGACAGCACAAGCTTCAGACAATGAGATAGAGGCTAATCATAAGTTACATAAAATCCACTCACAGGTACATGAATGAAAGAAATGGAAAAAGGAACCAGAATAGGTGTGGGTTCACCTATTCTGAGTTCACAGCAGCAATGAAATATCCATCAGTGATGACAGAGGAAAAAACAGCCTGATAGAACTCACAAAGGATGCTTGCCATACACAAAGAGGACACACCACATGCTACACACACATTGGACACTTACTGCATGCATGCCTTACATGCACCATGGATGCTCACCTCATGTTCCACATGTGTGGTGAACACTCACCAAGTGCTCTGCAAATCAGGGACTGTTGTTCTGCCATAAATAAAAAGAATGTACCCGAAACTATTCAGCCTCAGAACTGGGTTAAATGTTGTCCCACCCCAACATCCACCTGATCTGTGAGCTGCTGGAACAAAGGTGTGTGTGTGGGGAGGTGTCCTCTAGATCGAGGACTACAGGATCTCCATGACACAGGGAAGCAACAAGATATCCAGGAAGAGTCCCAGTGAGGGCCCAGAATTGGTAGTGTGGCGGAGACCGGCGGCCTCAGATCAAACCAATGATTCTTTGCCACGAATACATGCACGCAAAGATAAATGGATAAAGAATTTTACTGTGTGACTCACTGTGTCACACTGAAGCTTCCATGACAAGATTTTCCCTTCCCCCCTTTTATCTTACATTTTATTTTATTTATCTGGGTGGGGGGAGCATTGCAGGTACAGAGGGCAGATGTGAGGAGACAGGAGATGGGTGGGTTCGGGATGCATGATGTGAAGGACACAAAGGATAAATAAAAAGAAAGTTAAAAAAAGAGGAATGTTGACTCATGGGCAAATCTTGAAGGCCTTTTGCTTATTGAATAAAGCTGACAACCTATAATGCTTGTAGCTCATTCCTGACCCCAGCACTTGGGAGGTGGTTGCAGGAGGATCCAATTTTGAAGGTCAACCTTGGTGCATGGGACCATCTCAAGGTCCTGTGCCTAACTACATTTCAGGACAGCACAGTGGGAGGAAGCAGGAGGGCCATGGACCAGCCCTTATCTCCTGCTGGTGAAGGGTTTTGGGTATACTGACAAGTGAGGGACCAAAGTGGACCCAGTGGCAGAAGGGGAGAGACATAGTGTATTGGGTGTACTATACAAATTTACATGGAACTTGCAGAGGGGTTCACTACAGCAGTGAAAGAGTGGCCTGAGTACAGGCCAGGCACAGACATCTTGATCGCCTACCTGTATGTCACCCATTTCTGGCGTCCTTGGTCTTTCAATGTGCTCTGGTGTTTGTGATTCATAAGAGATCCTGTGGGCAGGCACAGGCACGCAGAAGCAGACACCATGCTGGGCACCAGAACATCCTGCAGGGAAGGAAATGTCCGGTCTGGACCCCTGGAACATCTGTGAAGTTCAAAGAGCAACTTGCCTGGATGCCAGAAGATGGGAAGATCGTTGTTGTGATCACAAGATGTGTGTGAGAGGGGGTGGATCATGCATTGGACCACACATCTAGGTGGGGAGGTGATCGTCCATTGGATCACACATTTAATCATTATCCCCACAGATCCTCAGAACAGCTCTGCCAAGTGCTTCCAACAGCCCTGGACCAGAATGGACCCTACACACATCACCCTGCCACTAATAGCCACAAGCTACTTTGGAGTAAGATCCTGGCCAGTCAGTTCGCATTCAGGTTCTCCTTCTCAGATGGATAAAAAGACTTCTTGGACAAGGCTGTATGTGCCTTGGTGAGTGTAAACCACCTTGCTGGTTCCAGCATCACAGAGCAACCCAGAATAAATAATGCATCTATAGTTGAATGGGACTCACCCAGTAATGCCTCTAACACTTGCCCTTGAACTAGGCAGTGGGGCAGCTTCCTGGGTCTGAAAGAATTCTTTTTAAGCAGGGAGGTGTGGGTTGGCTGGGGACCCTGTTTGTGCACTCATTTCTGGGTCAGGGGTGACTCTCTGTGGGAAGCAGAACCATGTGACCAAAGCTGCCAAGTTCTGCTTTCTCCAGTGTTCAGTTTTCGACAGTTTCCATCACTGCCTACGCTTGGCTGTTCTGGAATTTGCTCTGTAGACCAGGTTGGCCTCAGACTCAGATCTGCCAGCCTCTGCCTTCCACGTGCTGGTATTAAAGGCATGCACCACCACACCAAGCTCTAAACTTTTCTTTAATTCCTTTTCACAAGTTGGAAATTTAGCTAATGGGATCTTGCCCTGAGATCACCACTCCCTTTATTCCATTTCTTAATCTGTTTATGTTCTTGAACACAGGATTTAGCTCCATTCCATCTCCTGATACTCCTTTTCTCCTCACATTGTACATTTTGTATTCTCACTTGCTCAGCTTGCTCCTTTTCATTACAAATCTTCATTAGAGTTAACACTCATAACCACATGACAGAGTCTACACTAGGCTGTTTTGAGATTTCCTCTGCCAACACCACTATTCCAAAACTCTTCAATTTAGCCTCAGGCAGAGTTTTCAGATAAGGACAAAAAGCATCCACATTCTTCACCAAAATATCACAAGAACGATCTCTAGACAACAGACTAGAATTCTCCTCTGAAACATCTTGAGCCAGGCTCCCACAGTTCATCAGATCACACTCAGCAAGCACCCTGTCTTCCATGCTCCTATTGGTATGGCCCATTATCAGCACTTAACGTGTTCAACTGCTTTTCTAATCCACAGTCCCAAGGTCCATATTCCTTCAAAGGAAAGCATGGTCAGGCCCATCACAGCAATGCCCCACTCCTGGTACCAACTTCTGTCTTAGTTAGGGTTTCATATTGCTATAAGAGACAGCATGATCAGGACAGCTCTTGTAAAGGAAAACATTTAACTGGGTGGTGAGGCTTACATTCTCAAAGGTTTGGTCCATTATCATGCTGGAGAAGGAGATTAGAGTTCTACATCATGATCTGCAGGCAACAGGAAGTGAGCTATATGCCACATTGAGCATAGCTTGAGCATAGGAAACCACAAAGTCTACCCCCCACAGTGACATACTTCCTCCAACGAGGCCACACCTACTCCAACAACAACTATTAGTGCCACTCTCTGTAGGGGTCATTTTCTTTCAAACCACCACAGGGAAGGTAGAGTGATCACTGTCCATGCCAGGCAGGCCCTCATTCTTGCTTCTTACATGGGTGATCTTGATCAAGGCTCTTTACAAGTGTACTCCCAATCCCTCTACAGGGTCCCAGAAGCATGTGCATAGTGACTGTTCAAGTACTAGAAAGAAACAAAATGGGTCTGGACTACAGGGTCTGATCAGGATGATGAGGTCATAGACTCCACTGCTGCTCCTGGACAGCAATTGGCCGTGTGATCCATTCTTACAATGAGGTCTGCCTTTCTGTTCACTCCTCCCTGGGTGACTTGGCCACATTGAACACACCAGAAGCAAAAGGTGTAATGGGCCAGTGTGGACTGAAAGGAGTGGGTGGCAGTCCCAGGTCTGTCATACGAGTGCCACACGCTAGAAGGGGGCTGGGGCCTCACTGTGGCTTTTATGTTCTATATTTACCCCTACGTGTCCATCTGATCTGTGTCCAGCGCCTGACTGGCTCCCCGGGGCATTGTTATCACAGGGCTGGACGCCTTATCTCCCAGTAAGACTCAGGCGGCATCTGCTTTCAGGTTGGAACCTCCACAAATCAGACTTCAAATGCTTTCTACGTGACAGCCTATGCCCTGCAGTCTTCTCCATGGTCCCTCTCACTGGTCTCAGCCCGCCCACAGTGGTTTAATGTTGGTCTCTCCCCCTCTACTGTGATTCTTGCACCTTAGTCTCTCCCTCTCCACTGTGATCCTTCACCTTTGTCTCAGCCCCTCCACCGTGCTCTCCTAATGTTGGTCTCTGCCCCTCCTAGTGGCTCAGAGGTGGGTTCCTGAGAAAACTCCCCCACTCAAGCCACTTTCAAATCAATTTTTGGCTCTCTGAACTTTCCCCACAAAGTGGCCAAATACTGTCAAAAAGGGGCTACTACTTGTCCCGTGATGACCCATCCTAGGATTATTCTTCTGGAAGTTCATACCTCCTGCAGGAGCCACTGCAGACCCTCCCCCCAAGCTGAAGGATGCTCCCTGGTCCTCTGAAGACCACTTCATCATCTGCCATCCCTTCCTGAACTCAGATGGAAGCTGAGTCCTGCCCAAGGCTAACTCCTCACAGGTCTCAGGAGTGGAGCATAAGGCTCCCTTGAAAGGGCTGCCTTTGAAGCCATAGTAGGACTTTGAAGATCTTGAGACAGGGAGCAGAGGAGATCTAGAGAGGATCCATTAGAAGGATCCAAGCAATAGGAAGAAGACAGAAACAACGAGAAGGCCATACTTCTGCTAGTCAAGGACCTTGGTTTCCCCACCAAAATGCATGGCTATGGGTTCAGAAGAATGGGCCAGAGAACAAAGGTCCAAGAACAAAGCCCTTCTCATTGCAGCTGATGGGCTACAGCCCTTTCCTCATCCACTCCTTTATTGTGCTTTCAGTCCAAAAGGATTCATGGAGGACTGGGGATGTGGCTCACTTGGTAGTGTGCCTGTCTGGTGTGCATGAAGCCCTGGGTTCACTCCCACACCCATAAAACGTGGCATCGTGGTTCATACCCATGATCTCAGCATTTAGGAGTAGAGGCAGAGTATCAGAAAGCCAAGATCATTCTCAGCTACACAGAGGCTTAGAAGCTAGCCTGGCCTATAAGAGGCCCTATTTTAAAAGAAAGAAAAGAAAGCAACCAGTGGAGGGCCCACACTGGCTCTGTTAGTCTCTACTCTGCAGTTCTAGATGACCAGTACAGAACTCCACTATGCCTCTCCCCTCTGCATCAGACCAGGATGAGTTCACATCCTGCCTTAACCAAGCTTAATGGTGGGGGTGGTGAATTATGCTCCCCAAATACCTGTCTATGTCAAATCCCTAGAGCCTGAAAATGTGACCTTCTTTTGTAAGGAGTCTTTTTGCACATGTGATTAAGAGTGCTGAGATGAGGGGCTGGAGAGATGGTTCAGTGGTCAAGAACACTAGGTGCTCTTCCAGAGGACCTGGGTTCAATTCCCAGCACCTACATGATGGTTCACAACTGCCTATAGTAGGATCTGGTGCCCTCTTCTGGCATGCTGCTATATTTGCAGAGCATTCATACATGCAATATAACTTTTAAAAAAGCATGCTGAGATGAGGACCTCCTGCACTATCCAGGGACTCTAAAGGCAATGCCCAGCGTCCCTATGGAGGACACACAGAGGGAGCTGTGAGGCAGGAGATAGTCAGAGGAGACTAAGTGATGACAGAGCAGAGGCCGTGGGGTAGCCACCAGCGGCTAGAAGGGGTAGGAAGGACCTCCCTCAGATCCTTTGGCAGCAGCGTAACCCTGCACACGCCTTTCCACCTCCTGCCTCCAGAGCTGGGAGAACATAGGCTTGGCCTCTTTGTGCCTATCTGTTTTTTGTTTGTTTGTTGTTTTTTTGAGACAGGGTTTCTCTGTATTGCTTTGGAGTCCATCCTAGAACTAGCTCTGTAGACCAGGTTGGCCTTGAACTCACAGAGATCCACTCATCTCTACCTCCTGAGTGCTAGGATTGAAGGTGTGTGCCACAAACACACAGCTTGTACTAATCTGTTACAGGAACCCAGAAAACTAACACACTGGGCTAGACAGCCCACCTTCCTACTGAGCTTCGTACTGCCCAGCCACATGAGCTAGCACTGGATGGCTCATGCCATGCCTAGCCTGACACAGGATAGGACTTCAGGAAAGGCTTGTCCTTTCTGTTGGAAGCAAGGCTACTTTATAATGGGTTTCTAAGTGGGGCCCTAAGGCATGAAGACACAGAGCTCTGCTCATCTACTCTCACCCTTAAGGGTCATCTATGGAGTACCATCAAAAGCCTTTTGGCTCCTGGACAAGGATGAATTCTAAGAGGATAAAACATCACACCCCTAACATATAAGGCAAGTGTCTGTATTTGGGCACTTACCCTGAGCAGTGTGTAGTGAACCTGCCCAAGGAAGCAAATGCCAACATCCAGCTGAGAATTTTCTTTAAAGTTTTTTTTTAAATGTGCATTGGTGTTTTTCCTGCATGTATGTCTGTGTAAAGGTTAGGGTCCCCTGGAGTGGGAATTACAGACAGGTATGAGCTGCCATGTGTTCTGGGACTTGAACCCAGGTCCTTTGGAAGAACAGCCAGCCAGTGCTCCCAACTACTGAGCCATCTCTCTAGCCCTGTTCTTTTACATTTTATATTCATCTGAAGTAACTCCTGGAATAAAATGACCTCTAATGCTATAAATCAGTGTCTCACTCAGCTATTATCAGGGAAGCTTCTCCTTACAATGGATGGGAACTAACACAGAGTCCTACAGCTGGTCCATGTGTAGAGTGAGAGGCTTTGGAGCACTCTGTCTTAAGTGGGATGTCTCTTGATCAAATCCTCCCCTCAGGGCAGGGTCTAACCAGAAGAGGAAGCAGAAAGAGTGTCAGAGGTGATGGAGGACACCAAGGACACAGTGTCTTCAGACACAACAGGACAGAGTCACATGGGAACTCACAAGGCCTGCAGAGGTTCAAGCCAGATGGGGTCCCAGCACAGGTTCCCACCCGTAATCAAGAAGCTTTATGCAATTGATACCTTCTGGCAGAGAAGAAAAATCAGTTTTCTCCAATGGTGTCTCATTGGGTATATTTGTTTGTTAGATCTCAGGGCAGACCCTGTGCCCAAGAGCAGTTGACAAATAAAAAATGAACTCAATAACATTTTTTAAAAGAAGTTTTATCTCATTTTGTTTTGTTTGAACTTTTTTTTGTCTTATCAATCTTTTGTGTGTTTATTTTTAGTTTAATTTTTGTGTTTCTTTTTTGTTGCTTAATTTTTGTTTGTGTTTTAAAGAGAGAAAAAACAAAGTTGGGTGGGTAGGGAGGTGGGGAGGATCTGAGAGAGTTGGGGAAGGGGAACATGATCAAAGTATATTAAATGAAAAAAATTAATAAAAAGTTAAAAAATTTTATTTTTAATTATGTATATGCGGGGTGTGTGTGCATGAGAGCACAGATGCCCCCAGAGGACACAGATATCAGACCCACTGGGGGCTGGAGTTATAGTGGTTGTGACATGACTGGGGTGATACTTTGTTTATGCTGTAAAAAATAAAGCTTGTTTGAAGATCAAAGTGGGGAGCTAGCCACACTAGTTAGTCATAGAGGCCAGGCAGTAGTGGCTAACACCTTTAATCCCAGCAATCGGAGACAGAGGCAGGCAGATCTCTATGAGTTCAAGGCCACCAAGGGCTATATGAGATTGAATCAGTCTAAAAGAGAAACAGAGCTCACACCTTTGATTCCCGCACTTGGGATCACACGCCTTTAATCCTAGCACTAGGTAGAAAGGAGTGATGGTTGGGCAGAGAGAAGAACATAAGGTTGGAGGAGTCAGGAGCTCAATCCATTCCATTCAGTCTGAGGATTCGTAGAGACAGTATTTTGTGGATTTGCTCTGAGAATTGGTAGAGGTAAGAACTCTAGTGGTTGGCTGCTCTGCTTCTCTGATAATTCAGCATTTACCCAGTCTCTGACTCCAAGTTTTTATTATTAAGACCAATTAGAATTTGTGCTACAGATGCCTGTGCTAGGGATTAAAGTGGGGTCCTCTTCAAGGACAGCATTCTAGTTTGCCACCTGACAAATGCTATGACCAAGAACAACTTAGTAGAGGAACAACTTATAGTTCATCATCGAGGAAGCCAGGGGAGAGACTCAAGGCAGGAACTTAAAGACTCTAGAGGCAGAAACTGAAGCAGAGACATGGAGGAATCCCCTTATTGGCTTGCTGTCAGTAAGTCACTCAGTTACCTTTCTTACATAACCTAGGCAACCTGCACACAGTGGGAAGAGCCTTCCCACAATCGTTAATCAAGGAAACATCCCATAGACATGCCACAGGCCAGTCTGATGGGACAAATCCTCAGATCAAGTTCTTTTATCCATGTGACTCTAGTTTGTGTCAAGGTGACAAACACTAACCTGGATAAGCAGTAAGCACTCTTAGCCACTGAGCAATGTTTCTACCCCATTAAAATGTTTTTACTTAAAAATGACGGTAGAGCTGGGTGTTGGTGGCCTTTAGTCCCAGCACTATGGAGGCAGAGGCAGGCAGATCTCTATGAGTTCGAGGCCAGCCTGGTCTGCAGAGCTAGTCCCAGGACAGGCTCCAAAGCAATACAGAGAAACCCTGTCTTGAATAACAAAAAACATAAAAATAAATAAATAAATAAATAAAGATTGTAGACTCAGTTCATAGGAGTTTGTGTATCGTTTACCCAGATTTCCCCAGTGATATTATATATAGTCAACTGCCTTAGTCATTGTTCTGTTGCAGTGAGGAGCCACCATGAGCAAGGCAACTCCTGTAAAGGAAAATATTTAATTGGGGACTGGCTTACAGTTTCAGAGGTTAGTCCATGATCATCATGGAGGAAAGCAGATGGGCATGGCACTGGAGCAGTAGCTAAGAGCTTTACAACCTGGTCTGCAAGCAGGGGAGGGGGGTGGGAGGAGGAGGAAGGGAGGGATGAAGGGGAAGGGAGAAAGAGACTGGGCCTGGTGTGGGCTTTTGAAATCTCAAAGCCCACCCCTCATTACATACCACTTTCAACAAGGCCTAATCCTTCCTGAATTATTTCTGCTCCCTGGTGACTAAGCATTCAAATATATGAGCCTATTTGGGCCATCTCCATGGTGCCCTCTCCAGCTTTGTGACCCAACACACCACACACACACACACACACACACACACACACACACACAAGTTAAAATCTAGGACTTGCATATGAGAGAAAGCTTGCAGTATCTGTTTGTTTTGCTTAACACAATAACTTCTGGATCTGTCCATTTTCTTTCTATTCATTTTTCTGTGTGGCTAAATAAGATTCCATTGTACATATTACTTCATATTCTTATCTATTCATTTCCTGATGGACATATTGGTTAGTCCCTTTACTGACTATAGTGAACAGTACAGCAATAAACATGCTACCTTTGTGGTAGGATTTAACATCCTTTGGGTGAATATCCTGGAGAAGTATAGCTGGGTTATATGGTCATTCTATTTTTATTTATTTTTGTGTTTAAGCATGTGTATCTGTGTGAATATATGCCACAAGTTGGGTACCAAGGGAAGCCAAAAGAGGGGGCCTGATCCATTGGAGCTGTAGTTACAGGCTGTTGTGAGCTACTTACTACAGATACTAGGAATTAGGTTGGGGCCTCTGCAAGGGCGGCAAGAGCTTCTAATCACCGAGCTATATCTTCAGTTTCAGGTCATTCTATTCTTAGTTTTCACTTAATTTACTTAATTTTAGTTTTTTTTTTTGAGGCAGGGTTTCTCTGTGTAGTTCTCTGTAGACCAGGGCTTGAACCAAGAGATCTGCCTGCCTCTGTCTGGGATCTGCTGGGATTAAAGGTATGAGTCACCATCACCTGGTGTAATTTTAGTTTTTTTTGAAAGACCTCCAAGTTGATTTGTACAGTAACAGTTCACATTCCCCCAGCAATGAACGAGAATTCCTCTTTCTCCACATCTTAGCCAACATTAGTTATTTTTTTTTGTTTTTGTTTTGTTTTGTTTTGTTTTGTTTTCCCCCTTTCCTTTTTAAATTGAAAATTTCCATGTGTTTGGGTGTTTGACTGCATGTGTCTGGTGCTCATGGAGGCCAGAAAATTGAGTTAAGAGTTACAGATGTTTGTGAATTACAGATGTTCATAAGCTGCTGGGAATTAAATGCAGGTTTCTAGAAGAGCAGCCAGTGTCTTTAACTCCTGAGCCATCTCTCTCTTCAGCTCTCATTTGCTTTCTTGATGTTAGTTATTATGACTGGGGTGAGATGCAATTTCAAAATATTATTTTTATTTTATTTGTATTTTCCTGATGGCTAAGGATGTTAAGCACCTTAAAGAATCCTTATTGGCCATCTGTGGGAATCGTGCATGTAATTGGTCCCCATAAGCTCATAGACAGTGGCATTATTGGAGATGTGTTACTGGTTGGGGGTGGACTTCTGCTTTTCTCAAGCTTTGCTCAGCATAGAGTCAGATCACTTCCTGTTGCCTATGATGAGTCAAGATGTAGGACTCCCAAATCACAACACGACGATAATGGACTCAACTTCTGAAACAGTAAACCACCCCAATTAAATGTTTTCCTTTACAAGAGCTGTCCTGATCATGATGTCTCTTATAGCAATATGAAACCCTAACTAAGACAGAAGTTGGTACCAGGAGTGGGGCATTGCTGTGATGGGCCTGACCATGCTTTCCTTTGAAGGAATATGGACCTTGGGACTGTGGATTAGAAAAGCAGTTGAACACGTTAAGTGCTGATAATGGGCCATACCAATAGGAGCATGGAAGACAGGGTGCTTGCTGAGTGTGATCTGATGAACTGTGGGAGCCTGGCTCAAGATGTTTCAGAGGAGAATTCTAGTCTGTTGTCTAGAGATCGTTCTTGTGATATTTTGGTGAAGAATGTGGATGCTTTTTGTCCTTATCTGAAAACTCTGCCTGAGGCTAAATTGAAGAGTTTTGGAATAGTGGTGTTGGCAGAGGAAATCTCAAAACAGCCTAGTGTAGACTCTGTCATGTGGTTATGAGTGTTAACTCTAATGAAGATTTGTAATGAAAAGGAGCAAGCTGAGCAAGTGAGAATACAAAATGTACAATGTGAGGAGAAAAGGAGTATCAGGAGATGGAATGGAGCTAAATCCTGTGTTCAAGAACATAAACAGATTAAGAAATGGAATAAAGGGAGTGGTGATCTCAGGGCAAGATCCCATTAGCTAAATTTCCAACTTGTGAAAAGGAATTAAAGAAAAGCTTAGAGCTTAGTGTGGTGGTGCATGCCTTTAATACCAGCACGTGGAAGGCAGAGGCTGGCAGATCTGAGTCTGAGGCCAACCTGGTCTACATATCCAGTTTCAGGACACCAATCAGTAACCATCAAAATCAGAAAGTTGGTGAAAATGTAATTGAATGAGGGGGCCATGTTCTAGCCCCAGCAATTGGCAGAACTTGGCAGCTTCAGCCATATGGTTCTGGAGTTAATGACTGAAGAAGGGGCTATGGAATTTGCCCCTTAGTGGAAAACCACTAAGGCCAGGCATGTGTCAGGTGTGTCCCTGAATGTAGGCCTAGGGAGGCCATTTCATGAAGCTGAAGTTGAAGGCTGGATCACCTTGGAGACCTCAAGATAATTGGAGATGTCCGAGTCATGGAACACCTGCCAAGGAGAGCTGCTAACAGGAAGTGGAAGCAGCCCAACAGAAAGCGGTGTGTTGATTGGAGATCTGAAGAGCATTTCGACATCCGGCATGGAGATGCAGAGTCTGGAGTTTGCCCAGCTGGGTTTCAGCCTTGCTTTGGTCCAGTATTTCCTCACTATACTCCTTCCCCTTCATTTTGGAATAGTAATGTATAACCTGAGCCATTATATTTTGGAAGTATGTGATCTGTTTTTCGTTTTATTTTATAGGGGATTATAAGTAAGAGTGCATGAATTTCAGGAGACTTTGAACTTTAGACTTTAAATACGCTTGAGACTGTTATATACTATGGGGACTTTTGAAATTGGAGTAAATGCATTTCTGCATTAGGATATGATCATTAGCTTATGAGGGTCAGGGAGTGGATTGTAGTAGTTTGAATGTAATTGATGCCCATAAGCTCATAGAGAGTAGGTGTGGCCTTGCTGGAGGACATGCTGTGGGGCGGGGGACTTTGAGGTCTCATATATACTGAAGCCCTGCCTAGTGTCACAGTTTGCTTCCTGTTGCCCGTGGGTGAAGATGTAGAACTCTCAGCTCCTTCTCCATCACCATGTCTGCCTGCACACCACGTTACACCATGACAACGGACCGAACATCTGAAAATGTGAGCCACCCAATGAAAGGTTTTCCCTTAGAAGAGTTGCTGTGCTCATGGTGTCTCTTCACAGCAACAGAACCCATAAGATACCATCTATGATTCTTCTTTTCAGAATTGTCCGTCAGTTCACGTAATTTGATCATGTACTGACTGGATGATTTGGGAGTTTTTGATGCTCTTTACATATTCTTGATATTCAACCCCTGTGTAAAGTCGAGTTGGCAAAGGCTTTCTGTGTTTCTGCAGACTGTCTCTTCCTCTACAGTTGTTTCCTTTGCTGCACAGAAGTTCTCTGATTTAATGTGCTCTCACCTGCCAGTTGTAGGAGTCAGTTCCCGTGCTGCTCGAGTCCTCCAGAAAGTTCTTGCCTGTATCTTGAAATGTTTTCTCCCAGCAAGTTTTGGCATTTGAAGTTTTCCACTAAAGGGTTTGGTCCACTTTTAATTATTTTTTTAATAATGGGTGAGAGATATGAACTCAGTTTCCATTGCTTTGGCTATTTGGGGTGTCTATTGTGTTTCCATATGAATTTTTAGATTTTTGTTTCTAGCTCTGTGAAAAATATCCCTGGAATTCTGATGGGGTTTTGTTGAATTTGGACACTGCTTCCAGTAAAATAGACATTTTCATAAATTTCTGCCAGCTCATGGCTGCTCACTCATCTTGGCTATAACTTACCATTTGTAAGTGGCACAATGCTATCTCTTTGGCCTCCTAGAGTCCCGGGATCCTTGTCTTAAAAGTCAGGTAGGCTGTCAGTCCTGAAAAGCAAGTATGATCATTCTGTTGTCTTCAGGACCCAGCAGTGTCTCCCAGTTGCACATCCACCAAGAGCAGATTGGAAAGAGAGGAGCCGCTCAGGAGTTAGGCATGTCTGCAATCACACTTGCTCCTCTAACCAACCCATCTTCTAACCAACCCCATCCTCAACCCTCAGGGTGAAGGGAAGGCCAGAGGTGATGGCTACTCTTTTTGTTTGCTTGTTTTCACAGAGGCAAAGCTAATGACTACATACTGTGAGGTTGATCCAGACAGACATGGCTGACACCTTGAAGGACTCTTCTTTGTCTTTCTGAGACAGAGATTCTCTGTATAGCCCTGGCTGTCCTAGAACTCATGCTGTAGACTGGTTGGCCTCGAACTCAGATATTTGCCTGCCCCTGCAGTGCTGGGACTAAAGGTGTGTGCCGCCACCATCAGCAGGTGATGGCTATTCTCGGTTGTCAACTTGACTGCATCTGGAATTAACTAAATCCCAAAACTGGAGCACACCTGTGAGAGAATTTTGTTTAATTTGAAGAGGGAAGATCCACTTCTAATTCAGATGTTGGAGGTGGGAAGACCTGTCTCTAATCTTGACCATGTCTTCTGCTAGAAGCCTAAATAAGGACACAGGAGAAGGAAGCTTTTGCTCTTTGTCTGCTCGCTTTCCCCTCACTCAGTAGCAAGTCCACTAACTTTATCTAGGGATACCCTGGCAGCAAGCAAGATCACTGGAGGAGAACTTCACAGAGACAGCAGTTATGAATTTTGCTCTTCACCTCCCATACAATGAGAAAGCCGGCAAACATTGGGGCTGCCCTGCTCAAGCCCTTTCACTTGTAAAGGTCTATCTTAGCCCAGATATGTCAGTCAAAGTCTCTAGAGGAACAGAAGCAGTAGGTTGTAAAAGGCCTTTATTAGACTGGATTCTACAATACAGGCTGTGTAGTCCTACAACGGCTGTCTGCACACTGGAGAGGCTGAGAATCTGGTTGTGGCTCAGTTCATAAGGCTGGGTGCCTCAACCATGCCAATCTGGTGCTGAGGCTTGGGGGATTCCCAGAGAGCCACTGATCTTCAGTCCATGTTGGAAGCTGAAGAAACTGGGTTCTGATGTCAGTGATGGAATGCAGCAGCAGCAGCAGCAGCAGCAGCAGCAGCAGATGCACTTAGCAGCAAGCAGGAGAGTGGGTAGGCAAAAGAGCATAGCATAGCATTTCCCTGAGATTTCTTCATATCTGAGAGATTCCTAGAAGGTTTTGCCTACACTGTACCCCCACCTCACTTAATCCTTTCCCAGGAATTCCCCTCACAGACTCACCCAGAGGATATTAGTTGATCCAGATCCAGTCAAGTTGACAGCCAAGATTAACTATCACAACTGGTCCTGATTCCTCTCCAATCCTAGCATCTTCTTTATCTAAGCACATTTTCCTCCAAAATGAGAAAGGGGAATGAGGCCATTTGCTTCAGCTCCGTGGTATACAAGGTATACAAGTGGCTGTTGTGTGAGCAGGGGCTATGTTTATCTAGTGATCCTCCCCAGGCCTGAGACACTGTACTGTTCAGAGGTGCTCTAGTGACAGACAAGGAGACCACAGCACAGAGGGTAATGCCTTAGCCATGGAGACACAGGCCAGGGAGAGTAAAATTAGGACTCAAGTCTCCCTAACTGTGTTACTATGCCCATTTAAAGAGCCACATGCAAAAACATCATGCCCAGTGCTCTGGGCCCTGGATGTCTTGTGTAGCCTGAGCCCGCTGTTGGAGGCTGCAGGGACAATGGGGTGATAACACCCCACAGTCCCACACTGTAGCCCTTCATCCCTGACAGCACTGCCAGACTGTCTATCTCTTAGATAGCTACAGCTATTTTTATTCTGTCCTTGCTCAAGCACAGCTTGGGCAAAGCTGTGAGTAGAGGCCCAGGAAAGACCACCATTGGCCCAGAGAAGACCACTGAAACCCAGGAAGAAAAAAAAATTGTATTGCTGTCTCAAAACAAAACAAAACTTTACACCAGGAGTGATGGCACACACCTGTAATCCCAGCACTCAGGAGGCAGAGGCAGGTGGATCTCTGAGTTCAAGGCCAGCCTGATCTAAGGAGTAAGTTCTAGGGCAGCCAGGACTACACAGATACCTTGTCACAAAAAAAAAAAAAAAAAAAAAAAAAAAATCCCTCCAAAATCCTTTAAAAATACGTCTGTGCCTTAAATCACCTTTAAATTTAATTCCATTACAGAATCCTCCTCTGGGCATTTGAGGTCTTCTACACATGGCAACACAATAGATCTAGAATGGCAGGATTGGTAGCAATAGAACAGTCTTGCTTCCTGGTTTGCAACAAAGCTTGGAGAAGATGGGGTGGGTGAAAGGAAAAGAAACAGTAATGAAGGAGAACGTGACTGTCCTCCATGCTTCCAGGACTTCAGGCCAGGCTATAAATTGAATTAGAATAGATTCAGTGGAGGAAAACCATACCTATTTATGTACACGCACACCAAAGTCCTATAGAATGAGACAACAATTGATGTTTCTCCAGCATCTGAGAAGATTAGAGAGGGGGAGGGTGGAAATGGATGGCAAGTTTTGGTTGTTTTACATAGATAGTGCCGTTCAGGGAGTCAGGTGTCTGAGCGGCCCTTCTGCCACACAGATATGGACTGATGTCCTTTTGTTTTTAGAGGCAGATGTCCTGTGAAAAACAGCTTTCAGGGCCTCCTGAATCAGTGACTTCTCAGCATAATTAGCTCAAAATATGCCAGAAAAGTCAATCTACAAAAATTTTTAAGAGTGTTAGGAATAATAACACATGCTTTTAATCCCAGCACTTAGGAGGCAAAAACAGGTGGATCTCTGAGTTCAAAGCCAATGTGGTCTACAGAGCAAGTTCCAGGACAGCCAGGTTTGTCTCAAACCAAAGAAAACAATTTGAAGATTTATGTGTATGAGTATCTGGCATGTATGTATGTATGTATGTATGTATGTATGTATGTATGTATGTATGTGCCTGAGCCCACAGACACTGAAGTTACAGATGGCTATGAGAAGCCATGTGGGTGTTGGGAACTGAACCCAGGTCCTCTTCAACCTCCAGAAGTCTGTCTTGAGCAGCATATTCTGGTCTTACACACTCACATTTTAGGATGGCATATCCTTAGCCCCAAGGATCCAGGAAGAAGTGTTAGGGAAGACAGAGCCAGGAAAAGGGCTAGGTGTGGGGTGGGAGGGAGACACAGGATGCCTGATGGTCTTGAGTACCTCTGAGAAGGCTGTGTTGTCCTAGAACTCAGGGACTGGTGACATTCTTCCTATAAATGACTAAGGCTGTGTGTGGGTCTATGGACCTGAGCTTTGAGACAGTGCAGGAGAAAGCAGAAGCAGCGAGGTCTAAGTGGGCATTTAGGGTGTTCAGAAGATGGACAACAAAAAGAGTGAGAACTGCTGGAGAAGTGGGAAAATAGCGAGATGGTGTGCCACCTGAGGGTCGCTCGAGCCAGGGAACTCAGCATGTAGACCAGGCTGACAGCCTCTGCCTCCTGAGCGCTGAGATTGTGTGCCACCACATCTGGCTCTGACCACTGCAAACCTACTCTCTGTCCTACACTGTGACACTCCTTAAGCTGAGCCACTCACAGCCTCGTGCATTTAGCTCAAGCAGTGTAAATGCTAGAAAAAAATACCTTTTACATTGTACTATCCAGACAAGTAAAGTCTATATATACAGGTTTTGTTTTGTTTTGTTTTAAATGTAAAGCTGGTTGAACCTGCAGATGGGGAACCCAAGGATATAGAAAGCTTGCTTCACTTTCTGACATAATAAATGACATATTTAGTATATACACCACTTATCATATATTCACCCTCACCATACTACAGCTCCATGAGACATTATAGACACATAGTAGGTGCTCAGCAAATGCCCCCTAAATATTTCGCTCTGGATTTTTAACACCACTACCACCTGCCAATCAAAATGTAGTATATGAGCTTGGCTTATCGTTTAATCAATTATTAAAGTAACTTATAGAACAAATCCCAACAAAACACAGGGAGACCTTACTGTTAGGACCCATAAAGAAGTCCATTTCATCTTGCCTCAAGATCAGACTGAAGCCCTGCAAAACAGCATTCCACACCTTACATATTTAGTTTTATTTTATTTTTAACCCCTCCCTATTTTAAAAAAGGGGAGGTATTAAGAGTATTCCAGTCTTATGGAGATGTTACACTGCCTATAGGAGTGCAGAGTAAGTGTGAATACTGCCCCCTCATGGCTGAGTGTGCAAGGCTGTTTTCTGCACAGCTCAAAGGAGGATGACTCAGGCTGCTGATGGGACATCAAGATGCATTCCTGATGAATCCATAAATAGGTCAAATTAGGCTGTTTTCAGGAGGCATGGAAAAGGAAGAAAGCGTCGAAGGAAGAATTTTTAGGGAGTGCAGAGCCCACATGTTTCTCTATTGTGAGGATGTTGACAATTAGCGGGAGGAGCAAAGAGCAATGTTCAGACAAAATCCCTACTTGATAATAGCCATCTGCTGCACTTACAGCTGGAATCCAAGTGGGAGCCGCCCGTCAGTGCTACACGCTCAGCTTCATTTGACTTGACGATAAGTTGTATGCATAATTTGCATCAAGTGCCTTTGGAGGCCAAGAATTGCTTGAGAGAAAGAAAGAGAGGGAGAGGGAGTCTTGTGTGTGTTTGTGTGGGGGCAGTAATTCCTCCCATACATACCTTATCTATGATTTTGCTTTTCATGACTTTATAGCTATCTATGGCTGACCACAGAAGAAAATATAAAATGGAAACTTCTAGAACTGAACAGTTCCTGGGTTTTTAGTTGCACACAATCCTTAGTAGAATTTTTATGCTGTTCTGTTCCACACTGCCTTTGATAGAACCAACAGTCTACCCAGCATATGCTCTCTGTATAGGCAACCACGGCACTACTCCTTTAGGAGCCTTCCCAGGCATAGACTGTTCCTTGCTAGTATGTAGGATTTAGTACTACTGGGGTAGTAGTTTCCATCATCCAATGTGACACACACACACACACACACACACACACACACACAAGCCTTTCCATTTACAGTGTACTCAGTAAGTCAGGGTGGTGTATAGAGTCATTGCCACATACTTGGTCCTAAGATGATCTGTCCCTTCACAGCAAAAGCTTTAACTCTTGGTATCTGCTGCTCAAGCAGGTCTAAACAGAACTCTTTCCCTGGCAGCAGGGAAGGCCTTCTGCTGCTGTTGTAGGACCCCTCAGGGTTCAGCATTCCAAGCATTTGTGAAGCTGGATGAAAGTTTAGTAAAGTGGGAGCTATACTGCTTTGTATTTCCTGTCATTCAAACTGGCCCGATGTGACTACCACTTCCGCTGTGGATGGAGAAGCTGACACAGCAACCTAAGGCAATTTGCTTGGGCCCACGCGGTTTGCACATTTGAGTGCCTGTTCCAGGCCTGTGCTCCTCACTTACTCTCTACCTCTCAGGTCCTCCAGGGCTGTGAACAGGACAAGAAAAACTTCAAGAACAAGACCAGCCAAGCTGACAGCACAGGGGACACTGGCGCCTCTAGGGCTGGCCTAGCTGGGAGCCTGTACCTGGCATGAAGAGAACTGGACAAAGCTGGGCATCAGCAGCACTGGCTCCTCACATTTAATCTGGATCTCAGAGAGAAGGGAGCCAGCAAGCTCCTCAGTCGCCACGATGCCCCAGACCCTGCCAGGCTGATGGGAGAATTTCAGATGCTAGTATGGGCTGCTCCAATGGTGGCTGTTTGTAGTCCCTCATGCTGGCATCTCACTTCTGTTGCTGCTGGAGGGAGCAGGTAAGCTTTACAAGTGTGTGTAATGTCAGGAAGTGTCTAGGAAACAGCCTGTGGCAGCTGTTGCACCTTCTTTAATTATCTTCTTTTATTTATTTGTGTGTATGCAGGGATACACATATGCTACAGCGGTACAACTTCCTGGAGCTGGTTTTCTCCTTCCACCTGTGGGGCCTATGGATGGAACTCAGATCAGCAGGGTTATTGGCAAGTGCCTCTACCAGCTGAACTATCTCACTTGCCCTCAATAAATTAAAAAAAAAAAAAGAATGCATATGAGTGTTTGCTTGTATGTGTAAAGTGCACTATGTGCCTGCTTTGGGCCTATAGGGAGCATCAGATCCCTTGGAATTGGAGTTAGAGGTGGTTGGGAGCCCCCAAGTGGGTACTGGGAAATGAAACCTGGTCTTCTGAAACCTGGTCTCAGTAATTTCTTGTTGAATGAATAATCTAAGCTCACATCCTAGGAGTCAGAGCATGATGAAGCATCGGCATTCCAAGAGGGATAGCTAATAAAATTAAGCATTCATCACTCCATTAAATAAATGAGGTTTATTCAGGGAACAGCCAGGAGCTGTCATCACCTTCCCTCCCACAGGCTCCTCTTCTCTCTTCTCTCCACAAGATCTAGCATTTGTGCCTCAGGACACGGAGGGAGGAGGTGTATCAAACCCCAGAGTTGAAATGTTCCCTGAGGCAGCCACAGCGGTTGGCAGCTGAGTGAACATGGTGAGCCTCTGTTCCAAAGGCTTCCTTTTCTCTATCCCACTTATCCTTTCCAAGCAGCTTCTTGCAGGAAACTGGGCTGCTGTGTTTCCCTCCACTGGGTGCACTGAGCAACAAGAGAAAACCTGAAGGGAGGAGCAGCCCAGTTTGGCAGCCTGGCCAGTCCTTGAGAGCCCAGTCCTGAATCGGGAGTGAAAAGGACCATAGCTCATAGCTGGCAGCTCTCACTTACAAAAATGGAAAGAGGCGCTTCTTCACAATATAAAGGACCGTGGCAAGGAACAGGGCCAAGGCAAGGAATATGAGAAGTTTGTCCGTCAGTTCCCGGCGGTTATATTTTGTGATGAGCTTCCGGCCCAGCTGGATGGTTCCCGACATGGACTTAAATTCTTCATTTGCATCCAGGAGAGTCCGTGAAGAGCTGACTGCAACAGAAGAGGAAGGAGCCTGATTTGGATTGTACCACCTGGACAATGAAGAGCTCAATATGCTGGCCATGCTGGCCGTCTGGCTGTCAACAAGGCCAGTGCCTGAGCCAGGCAGGTGAGATTTATTTTTATTATTGTTAGTTATGTGCATATCTGGGTCTAGGCACATGACAGGGGTACTGGGTGCTGTACTTGGGTCCTCTTCAGGAGTGGTACTTGCTTTTAACCACTGAGCCATCTCTCCAACCCCCTTATCATTAGCTTTAGAGGTGTTGAGCTGTTTTCATGGATGAAGTCTGGACTAAAGGATGAAGTAAGGGTAGAAATGAAACAAGGTGGCTGTGACAGCCATGAAAGCAAAGTGGAAGGTTCAAGAACTTACTAAACCTCACCATCTACTTTGGTTGACGTGAAATCTTACAAAGAACAAACTCCTTTCCTGTTTCCTACAACTGAAGTGCCCTAGAGGAACAAATTCTCTACAAAGGAGCCATGATGGGAAGGCACTTGGCAAGAATGTGGCAATCTCAAACAACTTCCTCTGTGGCCTCTGGCTAATATATTAAAAGGAACTCACAGTAATGGTCTTGCCAGTGGTCCTAATTCCCTAAACTGCCTGGCAGTAC
This sequence comes from Phodopus roborovskii, assembly GCF_943737965.1. Lineage (NCBI taxonomy): Eukaryota > Metazoa > Chordata > Mammalia > Rodentia > Cricetidae > Phodopus > Phodopus roborovskii. The sequence goes on along the minus strand of NW_026126407.1, from coordinate 46,498,857 downwards.
TAAGCCCACGAGCCAATGCTAACAGACTCCTGAACCCCTTGTAAGCATTGCTGACAGACACCATCTCCACAGAGACCAGCCATGTCTGCTCCCTCAGGGCAGCACTGATGTCATGAGGCATGTTAGCAAGCACAACTGCATAGCTGAAGGAGAGGAAGAGCAGAGCAGCATACTCCCCTCTCACCTTCCCCCCCCCCCCACCAAACTGTCTTGCCACAGCGGGTGTGCATTCTGGAACAGCTTCTACTCCTTACCTAGAGTCTGCATAGCCTCTTCACTCTGCTGCACCTGCTGTGACATCATCCTGCTGATCCCCATGAGGTTCTCTGTGATGGTACTGGATGTCTGCGCCAAACTCTCTTTGGTAGTTTTCCTGAAAGTCCAGAGGAAGGAGCAATAGCAACAAAAGCCTAGCTTGTGAAAAAGCGCCATTTTAACTTATCACATTAGTGCCCTTTCTGTTTGTGCTTTAAGGTGGGGTCTCACAATGTAGCTCAGCCTGTCCAAGAGGTCAGAATGTCCTTGCCTCAGCCCACCCCCCTACCCATGAGTGCTAGGATTACAGGTATGTAGCACACATACAGCTAGCATATATTTTTCTTTCTTTTTTGTTTTATCAAGATAGGGTTTCATTACATAGCACTGGCTGTCCTGGAACCGACATTGTAGACCAGGCTGGCCTCAAACTCATAAGGACCCACTTGTCCTTAACCCAAATGTTAGGATTAAGGGTGTGGGCTACTACGATTGGCTTGCACACTCCTAAAACATCAGTGTGGCTAAGGATGCATGCTGAGCCCATGTTCTCAAACCCTGATGGGAGGATGGAAACCAAGCTGTCATCTGTAAACCAATTTGTACTAAATACAAAGAGACTCAGAAATGTTCATTCACTCCCAGAGAACTTGTTCAAGGAGCTGGATGAAAACCTGCCTGGTGTACCACACAATACCGAAAAGGCAAAAATGCCAACACACCAACAGGACTGGTTAATAACATAGATATTATGCATGCACAGTTAAGAGTCTTAAAAACTGTCAGGGAGGACTGGGAGTTAGCTCAGTGATAGAGCATTTGCCCATCATGCAGGAGGCTCAGATTCAACTCCTACAACTACAAAAAACAAACACAATCCCCAAACAAAAAACCAATTTTAGTCAAATTTAGTCTGGGTTGGGGATGTAACTCAGTTGGTTGGTAGAGTGCTTGCCTAGTATGCACGAAGCCCTTGGGTGGGTCTTCAGAACCGCATAAACTTGGTGTGGAGGTGTACACCTGTGAGATTCGAAGTTCAAGGCTATCCTCAGCTACACAACAAGTTTGAGACCCAGTCTCAAAAAAGGAAACACAACAAAACAAAACCAAAAAAAAAAAAAATCATTTATACATTAACATAAAGTACAAATGTTATGAAAACAAAAGGCCACCTCACATAGTGCTTAGATGTGTCATCAGAGCCCAAAGGGACAAAAAGGAAGATACCTTTGCCTTAAGAGGTCTCCTCCCTGCATAAGTTCTGCTTTCTCCAGGTTGTCAATGGCAATTTTGCAGGTGAGGTTGGCTTTCCGCCATGAGGTCTGGTTGCTGGAAGAAGAAGGGTTACACATGAGGTCCTGGTGGTGCCACCAGGCTCTTGACCTAACCAGTCCACCCTCCCAGGTATGACTCAGAGTCCCACTTCATCTCTTCCCACTTCCGCTTCTTGGTAGCCCTGGTCCTAACATCTCTCCGAAGATGTTTCCAGAATGTTCTGTCACTATCCTCTCCTGCAGGGCAGCTAGGAGACCAGGAACATGACACTCTACTAGACATGGACCCACAATGCTTTACTGCCTGACAAGTGTCTGGGTGTTGTCTTTGAGAACCATGACCTAGCATTCCTTCTCCATACCTAATACTGGAACCACCATTTATTTCTCCTGCAGTGGCTGTTAGAGGGGTCAAAATCCCAAGAACCAACATTCCTCCAAGACTTGCTATTTTTGTCTATGTGACACCAGTCACAGACACTACAAATATAACAGGGTACCCTGATTGGCGTGATTTATTCACATTCTTCACCTACTCCTTTGTAAATGATGGCTCAAGTGTAAGCAACACAAGATTAGCAATCAATTTTTCACTGACAAACAAGAAAAGCTAACCATATCCCTCTGACAATCAAACGGATGCTCTGGAACTCTCACACAGCAGCTCGAATCAACTGTGCTAAAACCCTAGACACACAAAATACTAGAACAGAGTGCTTAACTAATAGGGTGGATTTCTTTAAATGAAAAAAAAAAATGTGTGTATGATTGGGGTGGTAAGTGCATGCCATAACACATATATGGAAGCCAGAGGACAATTTTGTAGAGTTGATTTTCTCCTTCCATTTTTTTTTTTTTTTAAGACAGGGTTTCTCTGTATAGCCCTGGCTCTCCTGGAACTCACTGTGTAGACAGGCTTGGCCTTGAACTCACAGAGATCCTCTTCCCTGTCTCCCAAGTGCTGGGATTAAAAGCACTCCAGCTGGGCTCTCAGATGCTGCACAGCACCTACATTATCTGACCCTTTTGGACTATAGTACAAAAGTCCAGCTTGAATGGAGAAACAGTGATCTATGTTGCCAGACAATGTTTAAAAAAAAAAAAAAGTTATATTCCCCGGTTTAGAGGCTAAAAACCGGCACATACTGCTTTATAATCAATGATTAGCACACAGCCACAATGTCACCAAAAATCTCAATTCTAACTAACCTCCATTTCTGTGCATCATTCATTCAGATAATGCCATACTGAAAGCTAAGTTGTGGTCCATCTTAAGTAAGTTGGCTCAATTTCAATGAGCTTTCTTATACCAATTATTCTTGAATAAAATTTACCATGCATTACAAAAGTAATTATGTTCTTAAAAGTCTAATTTTTATTATTTTAATCGTGTGTGTGTGTGTGTGTGTGTGTGTGTGTGTGTGAGAGAGAGAGAGAGAGACAGACAGACAGACAGACAGTCAGACAGAGATCAGATCTCACTGGAGTTAAGAGTTAGAAGCAGTTGTAAGCCATTTATCATGGCTTACATGCCAGGAACTGAACTCAGGTCCTCTAGAAGAGCTGGACACAATCGAAACTGCTGAGCCCTGAAAAGTAATTAAATTCTGTTTTCAACTATATAAAAAGTGGGGATGTAGCTGCATTGGTGTGGTGCTTGCCTGGCATGCACAAAACCCTTGCTTTGATTCTCAGCACCACACAAGCATGTGGTGGCACTTGCCTGTAACCCCAGCACCTGGGAAGTAGAAACAGGAGGATAGGAAATCCAAGGTCATCCTCAGCTACATGTTGAGTTTGAGACCAACTTGGAAGACAAAATAAACAACAGAACCATGGCCATTAAGATGGCTCAGAGGGTAGAGGTGCTTGTGTGCAGGCCTGAGAAGTGGAGTTCCACCCCTGGGTCTCCCAAAATAGCAGGAAGGACTGACTCCACACACAGCTCCCACACCTACAAAATTTTAAGATACATAAATATATACAGTATAGCAGGAGGTTAATTATACACTAGTATACATTATATAATTATACACTAGTATACATTATATACACTAGTATATCACCATTTAGCTAGGCTTATTAGACAGATACACATACAAGCCTCACTGCCAGCCAGCCAGCAAGCCAGCAGAGATAGCCATAGGCCACCCCGCCTACCTGAGCATCTGCTTCTTGTGGTTCTCCACTTCCTGAAGTAGAAGCTGCTTCTCTGACTCCTTGTCTTGCTCCTTTGCTGACTGTTCCAACTCCTTGGAGAAGAAAACAGCTGTTAGCCACAGTGCTTCCGTTTCTAGAAAGAACACACAAAAGCAACTGAAGCATCTTTTACCACAGACACTTGGGCGTGAGAGGGAACATGTCCAAAACAGTCAAATATCCATTTGAAGATAAAGGCAAATTTACAAGAAAGAAGGAAATCTTGGCAGCCCAAAGGTGAGCTGGAAACAGAGTGCTGGAGTGGTCAGCTTTAGAATGGCTGCCCTGGTTGGAGCAGGGGTTGCCATTCCTACAGCCTTGAGACTGCCTGAAATAAAGGCGGGGAGACACAAAATAGAGCCCACTGATCCCGGTGCAACACCACAAGGATACTACACTATTACATGTTTCAAGATGTTGCCCATTTCTGCACCTACTCCAACAGAGCTCTGAGGGTTTGGACTTGTTTGTGAACATAACACTGCTGCCTAAGGCCACCTGAGGCTGAAGCTCAACTGAAAGCATCATAAACCCAGGACCCACAGAAGTTTCCAGTCTGGGGATGTCCATTCACCAACAGAGCACACACAAGGAAACTTGTCTGCTTTATTTTGCTTTAGTTTTGAAAAGGCTGGCAAGGGGTGCGCGATGGACTCTGGGTAGAGGGATGATTTATCTTTGCTGAGTGGTTTGAGAACTAAACAGAAGAGAAATGAACACAAACAGACTTGTGACAATCCCTGGAGACTGAGAGATGTGCCCTGGACCAGGCTGCAGAGGATCCAAGAGAGGCATGCAGAAGACGAATGCACATGATTCAAAATAACCAAATACCAAGGAAAAGAGTCTACCATGAACAAAGGACAGCAGACATGACCAACAGTACCAGACCTAAGAACTTGAGATGATGGAGTTGTCACACACACTGTAAGGATGTCACAACACTTTATGCCTTAAGTCCTATTTTTAGTTCCACTTTCAAGCAAGCCATAGAGCTGAAACATCAACATACTAGTTTATCCAGATAACAATCTACTCATTCCTATATAAATTTGCATATGTTGGTTTGGAACAAGCATGTGTATCTATGTAACATTTCAACAGTTCAGAAATGACTTCCAGATTTATGACCCTCAAATATTGCTAAAGCAAAAAAAAAAAAAAAAAAAAAAAAGAATAACTGACTACGAATTGAAAAAAAGAGTAATCAGGCATGATAGCACATGCCTTTAATCCCAGCACTTGTGGCAGAGGCAGTCGGATTTCTGTGAGTTCAAGGCCAGCCTGGCCTATATATTGACTTTTAGTATAGCCAGAGCTATATAATGAGACACTGTCTCAAGGGAAAAAAAAAAAAAAAAAAAAGGAAAGGGGTATACAAATGTCACCAGCTATAGGACGTAAGTTTTTGTTTAGAATCCCCATCCCCTTCAATGCAGTCACTGCACAAAGTGTCTTGTGGCCTATTTTCTGCTACATTGATCTCTTCTGCCTGACAGTGGGGTCACTGGAAAGAAGAATGGGTGAATAGGAAAAAGGGAATGCTGGGGCATGTTCATGCCCAGAAGTGGGGGAAGACACTGCAAAAAATATCAGTAATCTTTGAGAAGACAAACTTTGGCAAGGCATGTAAATAACAAATCAGAGCTATTTGAAAGAGTGGTGCAGAGAACAAAGACATTACCAAGAAACATAACAGAGACTAATAGCTATAGGCACGCACGCACCACATAGGAAGCACTATTTTTCTGAAGTTCAGATGTAGGAAGCAGTGATGGAGATGGTGACCATCTAAGTATAGTGACAGTGCTAAAATTCTAAAGTCAGCTCCAAATGCAGAAATCACCTATATTTGAAATTGCCTTGGAAAATCCCCTAAGAAGGAAACAAGAAGCACTCTCAAAGTTGAAAACCTGCTAACTTCCTACCAGCTTTGGAAGAGACTGTCTATCTGCTAAGCAACCAAAGAGTTGAAGGATAGTTTTGGGACAATTTCGTTTACTACATGCAGCAAAACCAGGTGGTTCTAGCCCCTCCCAGTGATGGGCAGATTCAGCACCTGTCCCTGAGCTCACAGCAGTGGATGGTTCTGCTACTCACACAATTCTTCTCACTCTCTTTTGTTTTGAGACAGCACTTACATCAATAGTGAAAGTCAGGTGTGATATGATATAAATTGTGACTCCAGAAACCATAAGGGGGTTACTGTGAAAAAACAAAACAAAACAAAACAAACAAACAAACAAAAAAAACGATAGCATGGAAAATACCCAGGACATGTTGGTGACAGACTCAGGCAGGGAATGAGTGCACAGGTTCCAATATTTGTTAGTCCAGTCACCCTCAATGTAACAACGTTTACTACTCTCTCCAGGTAGCATGTGAAGAATCTGGTCAACTTAATCTTAAGCGAAGGCTATTCTAGGCCAGAGCTCTCACCCTAGCTACCTGCCCATAGCTAACAAAGGTTTGGAGCCTCACCTACCTGTATCCGGCATCGTAACTGTTGAAACTTTTCTTTCACTTTGGTATTCAGTTCAGTGAGTTCACTTAAGGGTCCAGAACAATCTCGAATATCCTAGAAGACAAGAAAGACATGAGGGGCCTTTCTCCAGTCAATGACATGTGCAGGGGGAAAGCTGATTTAACCCATAACTAAGGTTGGCCTAGTTTCACCTCATCCTGTTAACTGCTGTTCTCCTTTGCACAAAAGCAAAAACATAATTTTCAGTTTCCTCATCCTTCTTACGATTAACACTGAGCAGAATACATAAAAGTAGCCTGGATGCACAGTTCAGTGGTACAGCACTTGCATATGCTTGAGGTCCTGCCAGCAACACACACACACACACACACACACACACACACACGATATGTATTATTATATGTGTGTAGATAAATAGGTAGTTAGATAAACTCAACCATGACTTAAAAGTTGTACTATGAAAGGCTTAAGCAGCTTACATGTTCCACAAAAACGGGCATCTAAAGCCGGGCAATGGTAGCTCAAGCCTTTAATCCCAGCACTTGGGAGGCAGAGGCAGGCGAACCTCAGTGAGTTTGAGGTCAGCCTTGGTCTACAAAGTGAGTCAAAGATAGCCAGGACGATTACACAGAGGAACCCTGTCTGGGGGGGGGGGACAGGGGGAGGACATCCAAGAGATACTGTGAATTCATATCCTTCAACTCTAAAATTCCAGTGCCTAAATCCCTGGTAACATGTAACAAAAGTAACTTAGGCTGATTTTACAAACCTTCTATCTGTTGTAAGTCATAATGTTTAAAGAATTTGCTTCTGGAAAGAAATTCAGAATCACTAGAACCAAGATTAAGTGCAGGCTCTAGACTTAGGCTACTATATTCAAATTCTGGTTACAACTTATTAGTGCAATCTTGAAAAGCCTAAATTCTCTGTGCTTCCAATTCTTCATCTGACCTACCTTAAAGTCATAGTTCTCTACATAAAACTACATAAAATGCTTAGCAGAATGGCTGGAAGACTATAAGAATGCAATGTATGGGGTTATACTTACTCAGTAGTAACCACAAGAACCCCAAAACCATGGGTCACAAAAGACATACCAGATCGGAATATGAAAGTATTTTTTTAAAATTTTGGATGTAGTCTGCTTTTTGTTTTTGAGACAGGCTCACTCTATGTAGTCCAGGTTGGCTTCTTACCTCTGCTTTCCAACTGCTAGCACTAACACACTAAAAACTTTGTTTTATGTATGTATATGTTTTTATTGATGCATTCTGAGGAATGAAAGCAGGGCCTTGAGCATGGATAAATTTAACTCTACACTGAGCTATGTATGATACCCCCAGCCCCTGATAATTTCATTTGTATAAACACAATTCTTGTTTATTTTTCTAGAATTGGGTCAGACATTTTGTTGTTTACACATCCCAGGAATGAGTGAAGTTTGAGAGAGTTAAGGTTTGCATCATTTTTTGTCACTTATTCATAAAATCATACTTCCTCACGGCACAGGATAAACTACTAATGTAGTGTGGTGTGTATCTGGTTTATCAGAGAGTACTACTTCCTCACCCCTTTTTGACGGGGCTCATGCATCTATCCCAGCAACCACAGGCCATTTATGCAATACTGGGGATGGAACCCAGTGCAAGCTAGGCAAGCAAGCATTCACCTGCAGAGCCACACTCCCATTCTTTCTTCGCTTGCTGTCACAGATTGTATTATGGTCTCTTCAGTTGTTTTTTGTTTGTTTTTCTAAACCGAGGAGCCATTTCCACATTCCCTACTCTTGCCTGTGTTCACTTTCTTAAACTACCGTCTCCTACTTACACCTGCTTCCAGATAAGCGCCTCATTTACCCGTCGGTTAAGCCGGGTGTGGAAACTCTAAAAACACTTTTTCCTAGGCTGGCTTTCCCCGACCAGGTCTCAGCACTGCCTGTCTTCTGACAGAGGACTTCGCACTCCGTTAGATTTCTTCATTCAAAAAAATTACAGCCACGGCCCAGGTTACTTAAGCTTCGGCCAGTGACTCCCGTGCCAGGTGGCCTTGGGTACCCTCCAGGCCCCTAACACAGGGAAGAGGGCGTGGGAGGCGATAGGGGAGGTGACAGGAAGGAGGTACCGCCACGGAACAGGACTGGGGCGTAGGGATACCTCAGGGGCGGGCGAACCAACAGTACGCACAAGAAAGTCGCTGACCGGCAGCGATCCCAGGGACCCGACCTGGTGTCGGAGGAACCGGCCTGGACCAGGGACGCCTGCCTGGGGAGTTGAGCCAAGCGCGAAGGTTCTGGAGAATGCCAAGGTGACTAGTGAGAGCCCAGCGGGGACTAAGAATCTGTACCTGGATGAGCGCCTTCACCTCCAGGTCGAATTTGACAATCTCCTGGTTACAAATCCGGACGTGGACGTCCTGGGGAGCCGCCATGTTGGAGACGCGGCTACGGCGAGCAGCGGTGGCCAAACTTGAGCGTGTTCGCGTGACGCCGGCCCTCCTTCCGTATTTTTCTGAATGTGGCACCGGTAGACCCAGTGCAGAGCAAACCAGGTTGCCAGCCCAGGCCTGGGATTTTTCTTGACTCGTAGAACACGCTCCTCTCTGGTCGGCTCCTACTAAACGGAAAAGTGAAAGTAATTATGAAGAACCATTAGAGTTGGAAGACACAGCTTATTTGGTGATGGGATTGCCTGGCATACCACATGGCCTTGGGTTCTGACCCCAGTACTAGAAAAACAACAACAAAACATCCATTCAACAGTGATCACTTCCCATCTTTCGGGCACCAGCTACTCTAACGACTTTTTGCATAGGAACAAAAATGTACCAATTCGGATGCCACCAAAGATGCATTTTTTTCTTTTAAAATTTTAAACAAAATTTCTATAATAAGTATGAATTATAGAGTAAGATACAAAAATTAGTAAAGGTGTAGAGTTCAATGCAGGTCACTGGAGCACCTCCATCAGTACAACCATGATCCTAGGGCTTTCTAGTACACAGAACTTACATTGCCTTCCTTACACATTTCAATGGTTCTGATGTTGTTCTTTGTGCAGAATTGGATTACAAGTATCTTGCAGGAGTGGTTCTGATTGTGTCATGTGATTTTGACAGAAACAATGTCGGTTCAAACCTAAAAGCAGGGTAGCGCTTTTTAAAATCATTACTTCTTAGTAAGTCCTCAAGACCATTGACCACTTTCCCTTCCCTTTGCCCCACCTTCAGGGATTCTTCAGACTCCGTAGTCTTGGGATGTGGAGTTCCCCCTTTTAAAAATGTTTTTCTCAAACTGCATACACAGCCCCTTAGGTGGTGTAGTACAAGCCAGTCTCCACACTTGCCTATGTTCCTACAGCACACTACACCACTTCCTAAAAGGTGCTCAACACTTCACTGCAACTAAGGAAGACCTCGATTCCAGGTGTGTACATCATCATCACTGCTCTAGTTTTCTCAGAGAATAATGTGGTCATCAGTAGCATCACTCCTAAGGTTGTCTGGAAGGTAAAATGGGGTAATACATGAAATGCAGCAGTGTTGATAATGTGGCATTGAACTCAATTACTGCTAGTTGCTATTCACATATTACTAAGCAACATTCTGGGAGTATGTATGTGTATGAATTTTCTATTCAGTGCTTCACCTGCACAGCCACACTTGACTAGTTCGCCTATAGGAAGTGGGAAGAAGAGGACAGAACAAATAGGAACAGGTAAAAGCATATATGTATTTTATCTTGGCTTTTCAGAGGTAGGGTTTCCAGCTCTCTGTGTGGACAAGGACAACCTTGAACTCTTGGTCTTCGTGCCTCAAACTCTCGAGTGCTGGAATTACAGATGTTCACCATTGAAGCTTGCAGACTTGCTTTCTTAATTCCTTTTCTACTTGGGTGTGGTGGCACACATCTTTATCCCAGCACTCAGGAGGCAGAGGCAGAGGCAGGCAGACCTCTGTGAATTCCAGGCCAGCCTGGTCCACATAGTGAGTTCCAGGCCAGCCAGGGTTAGAGTCTGTAAAAAAAAAAAAAAAAAAAAAAAGCAAAGAAAAAAGAATTCTCTTCCTATTGGCTGCAAATGCACCAGTAAAATGATAGAAATGACCATTTCCTCTAGCCCACCAGCATGGTGTGCTGACACCAGGAGCTTTACCATTCAGTCTGTTTCTCAAAGTGCCTTTATTTTGCATCTCATAACGGGCAAGACTAGGAATGTTTTTAAAGCTATCACATTTACTTTGCTCATTTTTCTACTGGGTCATCCATCTATTATGTATTAGTTTCCAGGAGTCCTTTCTGTTACTAGTATTCTAGTTGCAAAATTTGCAGAATTCTGACTTTGCCTATGGTACTTTACCTCAAAGATGACTTAAAATTTCAGTTTCACACAGCATTGGTAGGTCTTTATGACCCCTGGACTTGGGTTTATGTAAAAAAGAAAATTCTGTTCACTTCTCAAGGATTTAAGATTATTCACATTCCCTTCTAGTGATTATGTTTTTTTTAAAAACACCTATATCTTTACCCATTTTGAAATATATATTGGCTCATAGTGTGAGATGCAGAACCAACTTGACATTTTCTAGGTTATTCAGTGGCTCCAACACTAGAGAAGGGCCCAACTTTTTTTTTTTTTTTTTTAATATAACCTTGGTTCTGGATTCCACATTGACCGTGCTGTTTGTTCACCCATTTGAACCTTTTTCTAAACTCACTATTCTAATCTACCTGCCTGTCCATTCACACACTAAGTGGCAGTTTTTATAGAGTCTTCTATATGATTGGATTAAATACTTGATTTATTCTCTCCCAACCCCAACATGTTCCAGCTATTTTTTCCTCACAATTTTAATACTTTTACTTTGTTAAGATGGTATCATATTTTTAATGTGACTAAGTGCCAGTAACTTTCAGCTGCCAGGTTGTGTTTTGGAGTCTAGTGTGTATACTAATTCTGTCAAGTTTCTTCTGCACTCTTCATTGTAAACTCTTCTTTCAATTTTGTACATTTTCTGTTCTTCATTCCAAGTACCATTTTAAGATTTAAAACTTTTAAAGAAATAGATTGGCATTTAAATCAGTGTAATGTTCTGAGTAAAGCACTCCATTTAGGTCACTGGAGAAACCCCAAAGGCAGTACTGGAAGGATTTTCAGCCTTTGGGCCCTTGCCTACCAAGCCCCTCTCTGGAAATTCCGGCACAATCAGCAGTCTGCAACAGCCAGAGGAAGCAGCTCTTGAGGTCTACTTTATGTGATACTTTGTTCCAAAAGACAACCCAACCCTGTACCCCGAACCAGAGACTATCTCCTAGAGGGCAGGTGCACAGCCTGGTACCCACCACACACCCTGTCATGAGTCTTCCAACTCTATTTTGCTCCTTTCGTTCAGGAACTGTCTTTGTTGACTACACTGATTAGGCTTTGGATCTTTTTGACCTTCAGATTCTAAGCATGTTACTTCCCTCTGACATAGACATTCTCCTAAATATTGCTCATGATTTGGCCTGGGTCATTTGAGATGAGCAGGAATTGTCCTCAGAGAGCATCAAGCAGACTGGAGTGTGAACTGAACCTCCATTACCATGGGCTGGATGTAGGGCTAGTACCTACATGTGAGCACTGTTGGATTCTTCTGTGGAAGAACAAGGCTACCAGCCTCACTAGGCCTGATATTAGTAGCTGAGTACTGTTAAACAGAACAACATTTAAAAGGCATATAGTGTGCCACCTCCATACCTAAGGACATCTACTACCTTTTAATTCTCCACCTTCTGGCTGAATAAGGAAAGCACTTCCCAATTGATGTTTTTCTTTCAAAGTCTTCATTGCACTACAGCTTAAGAATTCACCAGTTGATGTATCTATCTCATTGATGAGATCATGGAAGATTTAGCTTCCTAAGGATTGCATTGACCCAGCTCCCCTGGCTCCTCAGAGTTCTCAACACTAGGAGAGATAAATCTTGAATAACAATCAGCCCATGGGAAATCACATCTACTTTTTTTTTTTTTTTAACTCAAATGGCGGGGGAAGGGGGGAGAGCTAAAGTTACCTTGGGCTGTCATCCCTTAGGTGCTGTCCTTTTTGGGGGATGGGGTCTCTTATTAGTTTCCAACTAGGCCATGCTGGGCTGTGGACTCTGTCTCCTTAGCTGGATATAAGTGTCCACACTACACCCTGCTGCTGTTCACCTGAGTGCTGGGGACTGAACTGAGGTCCTTATGCTTGCCTGGCACTTTAACAAACTTGCACCCTCTCCAGCTCTCATCCCTTCTTTAACATCCTCGCAGGATGTCATACCTTCAACTTTCCTTGTGTTTTTTTGTCATCCTGCCCACATGCCACTTCCCTTGGTAGACTGATTTTGTGGTAGTCTCTTCAATCCCTCTGTAACCCAGCACCTACTCACACATCCTGGAAAAGCACATTCTCAACAGATGCTTCCTGCTGAACAACAGCCACTCCTATGCCCCTTTCACTCAGTCAGGTCCCCCTGGTATAGGCCTTAGGCACACAGCTTCCGTAGTCTTAATGAAACATGTTTTGATACTTTGTTTTCCATGAAGAAATCCCTTGTCCAAATCATCAAAGGACAAATTAAGTATAAAATATTGTTTACAAAGAAAGCAAATTGTTTCTATCAAGTAATTTTGTGGTATAGCTTAATTTCAATGAAATACTAAAAACCCAGGTAGTGTCAATAACCCTTAGATCTCTGTATGCCCAAAGAGGCAGCACAGTTGGCTCCCTTGCTCTGTGCAGCTGGAGACCTCTTAGGGACAGTTTGTCCTGAGGAATGGATGACTGCTGTGTTGAAGGCAACAGAAAGGAGAAAAGACAAAATATGAGGCAAACAATTCAAAACCTTTTCTTTTCATATTTTTTATTTTAAATTACAAAGGGTGCTGCATACACTGATGATTCTGTGTCTGACTACAAGTGCTGACAGGTTAGAGGGTGACAGAAAACAAAACAACCTGTGCATGACCTTCTCCTGAAAGGAGAACTGCACGACTATTAACCAACGTTGAGTCATTTTTAAACAGCTCATGCGTGAACAAGATACAATGCTTTCTAGACAAGAGACAAGACTGAATCCAATAAAGTGCCATAGCTCCAGCTGAGGGTGAGGAATAAACAAAACAATGGAGTATTTATGATCATATCACAGACAGGATCCTAAGCGCAACTATTAAAGAGGCTGCCAAAACCACAGAACAAACACTTTGTATTCCTGCCCTTCGGTGTTGGCAGCTCTGGTGTCACTGAACCACAAATGCTATGCTATGGGACAGACTCTAGGGCAAGAAGACAAAAGCAGGCAGTGGAGTACAGTGTTGTAAAACATGTGATGGAAAGGCCAATACAGTACACATACACAGTTTTGTTATTTAGTTCTGGAAAAAACAGGGCAAAGGGCAAGACACAGAATCAGTTCCACTCCTGGCACCCAGAACTAAGTCAACTACACCAGGTGTTTACACTGTTACGGAAGAGGCAAGCCCAGTTCCCACTTGGCACATGGAGACACAAATCTGGGTGCTCTTCACTAGCCACTCAGTCTTCAACTCCAAAATACTATCTGGAAGTGGCTGTGAGGTTCTGTTACCTTGTTACCACTTCCAAAAGTCTCTTCATAACAAAATGGCAATTTGGCATAGTGCAGTTCCTAGGTGTCATTTCTATTTTATTTTACAAGGAATGGAGACTATGTTTCAACACATAATCCCACTTGCCTATGGAAGTGTGTAACTCTCAGTAGTACATTTTCATCACATTTCCCCAACACCCTTATTCCTTAAAATCAAACCATCCCTACAGCTGACATTCATTGTTACATCCCATTGTGTTTGAAATGCTTTTAAAAAAAAAAGACAAAAACAAAAACCACGAAGTCATCTTCTTTCTCATAATGCCCTTATTAAGATGACAAAGATCACAAAAGAAACCACGAGTATTACGGCACTGTATGAGACTCATTTGTCACGATCCAGGGAAGAACAAGACTGCAGTTCTGTGCAAAGTTGTGCAAGTGGTCGCAGTTCCATGGGAAATGGTATTCCACAAGACTCCACTACAAACATAGTTGAGACCTTTTCCATTAACACTGAAATTCAATGCATTCTCAAAATTCAAGTTTCAAGATTTGGAGAGATGCTAACATTCTGTCACATAATTAATTAGAAAGTAGTTAAACAGAATTGTAGGAAGACTATATAAAGAAAGGAAACATGAGTTTTGTTAATTCTTGCTGAAGGCAACTTGAATTCATTTCTTAGGAAGTTAACTAAATCTTAGCAGCTAAAATATTATTTAAATGTATGGGATAAAGAAAAGCACATCCATTTTTGACATTTTGGTGAATAAACTAACAGCTTTATTAATGAAGGCAAACATCAGATAATTGTATGAATATTATATATAAAAGAGAAATTCATACCAATAGCATTGTATTTCAAAAGTACTGTACTTCTGTTTCTTTTAAAGAGATTTGTCATCTGCTGTAAAAAAAACAAACAAAATGGGTACTCTTCTCCTAAAAAGTTCTGGAAAACAAAATAGTCACTTTCAAGCAGATGAAATGAATGCACCTTTCTGTAATGCAGACTCTTGCTAAGAAGCAAATGAAGTCAAGCATCAGAGAGATGCATGACAACTTCACAAAAGCCAGAGAAGGGATGTAGTAAGTAAGATTACTCAAAGATCATTCAAAACTGGTCTCTCATACAAATATAAAATAATTATAAAGAGAGGGGACTACGGAACCATGCCCATCTGAAATCCTTCATGATGCTTCTGGAATAGTTCTGATTCTCTTACAAAAAGGACAAAGTTGAGGTTTGGGAAGCAGAAGGGAATGAAGATGTTTCATTTAAGTGTACAAGTAAGGCACAAGATCAAGCCACACCCAAGTTTCTCATGACTGACGTGGAAAAGACAAGAACCCATACATGGTACAGCACAGCAAACAACCATACTGACAGAAAAACTCACACACGACCTTAACAGGAGCAGCTGGGCAGCGTGCTCTCATGTGGACACAGACTAAAGAATCCAGTGTATCTGAAACCAGGAAGCAGAAGGTTCATTGTTACTTTTTTTTTTTTTTTTTTTTTTTTTTTTACTGTAGTAGTACTAGAATCAGTTTATGGTTGCTTTTGGAACAATGGATTTATCTGAGGAGAATTCACAATGCCTTCTCTTGGGAAGGTTCTGGACTTCATGAACTATCTGAATACCATGTATGAACACAGAAAACCTTTAGACAGCTCTCACCCAAAAATACATGCCACGATTTTAAAAAGCAAAACATGTACAACTGTTGGGGATTTTAAGTACTTGTGAGAACTGTCTGTGATACACTAGGTATAGGTATTTTAACAACAATGGAGGAAGCAGATCATTACTGGCATTAAAAGTACAACCATTTCTAGACGGTTTTAAATGCCACAGAGTCCCCTGGTTAAAATGTAAAGCTGCACAGCTTGCTTATGTCATCTTAAACAGCAAGAGGATTTAACTTGCACTCTACATTTTACTGCCAGGTTTTTATTTAGATCAAGTATCGCTGCAGCGTTCTGACCAGCCCAGGTTTAGCAGCAAATGGCAGGAATCATATAAAATGCAATTTTATAACAAAGTGCTTTTCTAAGATATACATACATATATATAAATAGGTACAAAATAAAGTGTCAACATTAAAAAGCTCAACTATTTAAAAGCTTTCAACTATTTAACTTAAGTAGTACATATAAAACACTGAAATGCACAGGTATGGAATCTACTAAACAGATTCAAAGTCTTTTGAAATGCAAGACCAAAAAAATCAAATTCTGGTTTGCAGACAAGAAAAGGGTATCAAAAAACCAGAATTCCTAACAGGGCAGCTATAAAGGGGCAATTTTATAAACTTTACCGACTGAATTGCTACTATGAAGCAGTGTTCACTTGACTACAAAACTGCCATGTTCTGGAACTTTAAATTTACCAGATAGATATACACTGTCAAAACTTCATATACTTCCATTTGTGAACCTAAGCTTTGCTTTCTCCCACCTAAAAAGTAAAAACCTGAATTCTATTAACTATGAGATGTGAGCTCATTGTCTGTTAGGGTGAGTGCACTAACAGGTACATTTCCACCAAACATACAGGAGCCTTATTACAGCTCAGCTATCACGTCAAGACAATTCTTGGTTTCTTATGTTCCGTGATGTCAAAGAGGCAAATAAGACACATTTTTTGGATTGTTACTGTGTTCTAGAATTGAACCTTCATGTGTTATAGTTTACAAAAGGGGGTGGAAGGAGAGAAAGGAAAAGAAACTACTGTGAGGACCAAAGACAACCAATATAGTTCTATCAATAGGTAATGGGAGAAACAGCAACTATGTCTGAAATTTCAGGGTTTTCTTCTAGATATGCTTGCTTTTACTTTTTAAACCATCGGTTTTCATAGTTCCAAACATAAGATTTGAGATAAAAACCATCAAGACAGAAAGATGGCAGGACCTGCGGGAGGTTATAATGCTGACTTGACACAGGAGTTTCTCATCAAGAGGTAAAGCTTGAGCACAGTTAAACACTGACTAATACAGCCGCTTATGTGAGCAAAAAAGAGCACCTAAAAACTAAATGTGTTCATGTTTCTCAATTCTAGAAACTACAGAAGTCACATGTAAGTTTGAAGAAAATACCTGTACAAAAATATAAAAATTTATAAATTTGTTTTAAGCTTGTGTTGATCTTTGAAAATATTACATGCACAATAATACATCAATTGGAAAAGTGGCAACTAAAGTATTAGATATTTTTTAGCTTTTTTCTTTATATATATATATATATACACACACATAATACAATAAAAATAATCTGTATTTTGGTTGTTTGGTGGAAGTATACTACAATAAGCTAAATAAAATTTAATTTCCAAAGTCAAAAACTATTTTATCAATAGCTTACTAATATGAAATATATTAAAATTTCCTACAATAAGTGCAGAAATAAAAGACACCTAAATGGCCATCATCTTATCTACTATGGAAGCAAACTAGAGGAACAGCAAAATAATATTTGTATGTATGGATGCTCCTTCTGTAGATAATTGGACCCAAACAGAAATAAAATTCACAGTTGAGTAAGATCCCTAACCCTGACCTTTAAATTTTTTCTCTTTTTTTTTTTCATACATTCATACAGTATCATGTAAGCTGTGCAAAACTTTACTTAGACTGGCAGTCTGCCATACCAGTTGCATTTGTCTTTGGTAGAAAAAATAAAACAATCGCAATAATGTGCAAGTATTTTCTTCCGGTCAAGTACCGAAATAGGAGTTTTCTAGAGCCATCTTTTTTTTGTTTTTGTTTTTGTTTTTGTTTTGTTTTGTTTTTTATACAATACACAGACTCTGTGGCATATATCTACATTTCAACATAGTCCTATATACATTCAAAAATTTTGAAAAAGAGTTGGAACAAAAAGACATTTAAACCCCATAATTTTCTCATATATATATCTTGTTTTTCCTCATTAGGGTTTTCATCATACAAAATATTACCAGTTTTAGAATTTCCCCAAAATACAAGGCACAAAGAATATGCTTTTTTCTTACTTGCACAATTATATATATAATTATATATATACATATATATGTTTATATATATCATATTGAGCTCTAAAAATAAACATCTAAACATGGTACACACATGAGTGCTAGGTGCGCCATGTACAAGTGAGATTAATGGCTGTGAAAAATTAAAACAAAAAAGCAGTCATTCTAAAAACATTCTAAATGGACTCAGAAAAAAATGCTTCCTCGGCATTTCTGTGTGGTTCAGAGCATAAACCCACCTTAATATTTAGCATTATACTAATATATTCACTCCTCCAAAATGTTTTAACAGATGTTTACATTTTGTACCTCACATTTACTTAACATGTGAGCTTCCTTTCTAATGCCAGCAACAGGGTCACTGGTTTATGCTCTGAAAATGCAATAATCAAGTATTTTGGAACATGCTTCACTTATGCTACAAATTCTTAAAACAATGTAACCTAATTATAAATGTTTACATAATGCTAATTGACGTGCAAAACAGAATGAAAATTTACAATGAATAACATGACAAAAACAGACATTTCTGACCAGTGGTCCAATGAGGCTGATTACACTTTTGATGCTGGTATCCTTAGTCCTACAAGGCCTCCAGTGGGGTTGCCTTCAGCAGTCTTCCCTAATACTTGGTTAACAAATTCTGAGGTTTGCCCAGCGACTGGGAGACCTGAAGGGAATAAAAGGCACACTTTAAGATACAAATATGGAGAGGGCATAAAGGACAGGGAAGAATTCTCAAACACTGAATCTGCTCCAACCAAGCACTTTACTACTTGCTGCAGCAGCCCGGAAAACCATCCTATATGGCAGATCTCATCTCCTAAGGAGACCCTCATCAAGAGTCATGAAGCATTTTAAAATGGTAGGCGGTACATAGTAATATCCAAAGGGACCCAAGGCCCACTGGCAGGCACTGTTTCCTAAGCCTATGAGTTTGCTTCCTGTGTCCTTCAACTGTTTGGACCTCACTGTGTTCTATGGTGGATATACACACAACTACAACTGTAAGTACAAAAGATAGATCTAATAATAACTATTGTATATAATTTAAGTTCCCTTTTCTTTATTTTAAATAAAAATGAGCGAGTAAGAAAAGGTAGGATACCAGGGGGGAAAGAAATTAGGAATAGCAAAGTATGCTGACTTCCTCATCCTATTCATCTTATAGATAGCCAGGAAAGTATTTGTTAGTCCTTAAACAAGCACAAGATTTTTTTTTTTAAAGTATTAAGGAAAATGAAACTAGAAATGGTGGCACAGACTGGTAACCCCATAATTTGAGTGACTAAGACAGGAAGATCATAAGTTTGAGGCTAGCCTGGGCTACATAATGAGACCTTGTCTAAGAGTGAAATGGGTGACTGTAAACACACAAGAAAAAAAATAGGAGTGGAAATCAAAACTACTGATTTAGAAACATAACAAATTATAAAGATACCAATGCCATCTTAACTATTCAGTCAAGCTCAAAATGACAACTAATAGAACAAATGTACACCATACTCTTGCCTAATGGAATGGGATAGATATGTAAATTCTTGTCAAAAAATTAACTCTATCTTGGGCTAAATCAGTGAATCACTTACTGCACAACTGAAACCATGTAAAAAGTTGGGCTTGGTTGCAATGGTTTGTATGTCCCAGAGCTACAGAATAATAGACAGGAGGATCTCTGGGGCTTCCTAACCATCCAGTGTAACCCAATCCGTGAAACCAGACCACAGTGAGAAAAGAAAAAAAAAAAAAAAAGAAAACAAAACAAGACAGATGGCTCCTGAGGTAAGATACCCAAGGTTGACCTCTGGCTTCCACACAGACCTCCACAACATATGCATGTGCACTGTGTATATGTGTGCACCTAAACACACACACACTTCATCTTACATGAACAAACAGATAAATCCAAATGTTGGGACACTTAAGAGAATCAATTACTTAGAATTTTCATTTAAAAAGAAAAAGGCTGCCTACAGACTACAGCCAGGATATCTGAATCTTCTTCGAATCCCCCATGACAGCGCCCCTTACCAGCAGGAAGTAGTTTGGAAAGAACGATGCCCAAATTCCCAAATATTGTGTATAAATGTTTGTTTTCATTTAATTGGACTTTGTTATATAAAATTAAATAAGATAAAAAAAGGCTGAGAAATGAAGAGACAAAAAGAGATGTAATTAAATCCAACAAATTACTCTCTCAAACAGAAAACACACACACACACACACACACACACACAAACATGACATAAAAGGCATAACTATGTGTAAGTTTGGGGTATATATTGGAGATCACAGCAGTGCTCATACATCTAGATATACAGCTGGTACTATGGCTAAGAAGACATACTTGCTGGATATAGTGGTACACACATTTAATCCCAGCACCTATGAGTCAGAAGCCAGCTTGGTTTACATAGCAAGTTCCAGGACAGCCAGGGCTACATGAAGAATCTCTGTCAAAAAACACAAAAACAAAAACAAAAACAATTTTTTTTTTAAAGAGAGACACGCTAAAATAGGGATACTTACAAGTTAGCCCCAAATACACATGTACACATGGGCAGAAATAAAACAAATAGAGTAAAGTATCAGCCATTGGTGGAATGAGGTCAATGAAATACTGTAATATTTCTTTCTACTCTTCCACTGTAGGATTCAAATCATAAATGCAAATGAAGATCTAGCAGTACTAACTCCTATTCAAACTTTCAGCATCTAACAGCAAAAAAAAAAAAAAGGAGATGAAACTCAAAACACATTTGTGAGAGCCTTTCTCAGTTTTATTCAGAATACACTGACCCACAGGCAAAGAGGACGACAACATAAAAGGGGAAAGGTAATCTTTGTTGACACCAGTCAACAAAACATTACTTGGGAATCTTGACAGAGAATAGAAAACACATTTTTTTAAGATGCCCACAAAATATCAAATTGTAATAATCTATTTGGCAGTTAAGAAAATCTCAACAATGCCAGGAGTTGGTGGCACATGCCTTTAACCTGGGTACTCGGGAGGGAGAGGCAGGCAGATCTCTGTGAGTTTGAGAGTTTGAGGCCAGCCTGGTCTACAGAGCTTAGTTCACCTCCAAAGCAATATAAAGAAATCCTGCCTCGGAAAACAAAAAAAAACAAAACAACAATAAAAGAAAATCTCAACAAATAACAATTCTAGTAATAAACCAAAGTACTTCCTATCTCTGGGGGAATTTTATTTTTATTTTACTATTGTTTGAGACAGTCTTGTGTTACCAAGGATGACCTACCTCCACCTCTGCCTCTGTGATGCAACTTCCAGGAGGTAAACACCATGATCACCAAGATGGGAGTGGGATTCTGTGATGATAACAGCTATCTAGAGGTAATCAATGTACCTGCAAGCAACCCCTAACTCATCCTCTCTAAGCCAAACAAATCGGTTCATCAAAATGGACTTGTGGGAAATCATTTCTTTGTTCTGTTATTGGTGAACATCTGGCATGAACAGGAAAAATGTCTCTCCAGGAAAAATGCCCACAATATATATACATAACCAACCAACCCAAGAAATAACAACACAATGCGCGCGCAAAAAATGCCCACAATATATATACATAACCAACCAACCCAAGAAATAACAACACAATGCGCACGCGCGCGCGCGCACGCGCGCGCACACACACACACACACACACGAAGGAAAATGAAGCACCTACCATGGGCAGATTACTACTTTTGCTCAAAATTAGTAAATTGAAGGTTCTGGAGGAAGTAGAATTTTCTAGGACTATATATATATATATATATGATCAAACTGACTCAGAAGAGGCTGCAATGTACAGTTTTCCAGAAGAAAATGTCATTAGCCAAACA
Source organism: Phodopus roborovskii (assembly GCF_943737965.1). NCBI lineage: Eukaryota > Metazoa > Chordata > Mammalia > Rodentia > Cricetidae > Phodopus > Phodopus roborovskii. The sequence goes on along the minus strand of NW_026126407.1, from coordinate 46,477,189 downwards.
GCTTCTCCAAGTGTTCTAAGCAAAACATTAATTAATACAAAGAATAATAAGTAACAACTGGTAACTATTGATACAAGGAACCAATAACAAAGTAATTTTAATACAAAGAAACTCCAAATGCACCAAACCTGGTAAGAGACTCTGGGATGATAGATGTGAGACAATTGTTAATAATTTTTTTTGGTCTTTGGTTTTTCCAGACAGGGTTTCTATGTGTAGCTTTGTAGTCTGCCCTGGAACTAGCTCTTGTAGGCCAGGCTTGTCTCGAACTCACAGAGATCTGCGGGCCTCTGCCTCCCAAGTGCTAGGACTAAAGATGTGTGCCACCACTGCCCGGCTCTTAATTTTTTTTAAAAAGGTTAAGTTTTCCTTGTATTTGGGCAGGATAGGCTTGACCACATGAACTCAAGTAATTGTAACCTCCATATCTGTATTAGATGAGATTTGTTTCCATTTCTCTATATAAAATAACAAGTGGCCAGGCATGTAGCATACCTCAAATCTCAGCCCTTCATGGCTACATACCAAGATCCTGTCTCAAAAGAACAAAATAAAACAAACTCCACAAAAAATCTAACTCCTGGAAAGCTGAGCTACTCAGGACATTGAGAAAAGAGGATCATGTTAGCTCAGAATAACAAAGTCACTGGCTGAGATACCTCTGTCAACTTTTTTTTTTTTTCTTTAAGAAGAGGCCTCCTTATGAAGCTCTAGTTGGCTCAAAATTGGGCTTTTTCTGCCTCAGCCTCCCAAATGCTGGAATTATGGGCATGGGACACCATACTCAGTAGAAACCCTGTTTCTTAAAATAACCAGACCAAACAACAAGTAAAAAGTTATCTCCATGATATCTGGACTCTTCTGTATCCCTAACATTCAAGAGGGTGTGAACAAGCCACCCAGATCTGTAAGATACGCATGGCATCAGCATCAACAGAGTTTATGAGACAAATCAAAAGGAACAAGTGGCCTTGAGAACATAAAATCTAAAGTATTAACAGGTAATTTCATGGAAAGCACAGGAGGTCAACAAGATCTGTAGGTGAAGCCAAGGGGATTTTATTCAATCAAGCAGTAAGCACTGAATAAAAGAAAGATACAAAGAAAAAAAAAAAAAACCCAGCTCAGTCAGAACTCTGCCAAATAGCTGATAGTAGCAAAAAGCACTGGTACTACAAGGACTAGAAAAATGTCTGAAAGAACGAGATGGACCAGAAAAAACAACACAAGAAACTATAGAAAGCAAACTGCCGTTAACTGAATAGGAAGGCTTCCATGAAGTCAGAAAAGCTAGTCTGAATCAAGCCAAATATGGACACTGAAAAGGTGGTGTATGTAAACAATGAAATTTATCCAGTTGTAAAGAAAAGTAAAATCATGATAACCATAGGAAAATGGATCTGTTACACATTATGTTTAACAAGGTAACTCAGAAAGCCAAAGCCATGGTATATGGATATATGGGAGCAGGGGTGAGTGGAGGTACAGGCTATGAAATTGAGAGAAGGAAAAGAGGGGTTCAGGATGTGAGGGACTAGGACAGGACATAACATGAAAATGGAAAAGTGGCCATACATAGTGAATACAAGGGGAATTGGAAAGAAGAGGAGAGGAGAATAAACAGAACAAATTTGTTTGCCCTAACAAAACCTAGTATGTTGTTTGTACTAATTGATATTTTTAAATAAAAAACTTTCAAGAAAAAAAAAACAACAGAATAGTGTCAAGATTAAAATCCCATTGTCTCAGGAGAGGAAGTACCAAGATTAGTATATGAGCAGCTGGAGAGATGGCTCAGGAGTTAAGAGTACTGGCTGCTCTTCTGGAGGAGCCAGATTTAGGTCCCAGAACCACAAAGAAGTTTACAACCATCTGTAACTTCAGATCCAGGGGTCCCAAGGCCCTCTTCTCACCTCTGAAGGCAACATGTACACATGTGATAAACAGACATACATAGAGGCAAATACTCACACAAACAAAACTTTAAAAAAGATTAGCATATGGAAAGAAAACAATGACAGAGAAAAAGATTGAAATGCCAATCACTACTACCCCAAGGAACAGAGGAAAACTCATCTCATGCAAATGTGGTACACAATGGAAACTATATAAATGACCCATAAAAGGCTACATCTATCCTCAGCAGTGCCTTTCTCCTTAATTTCTCTTTTGCCCCATCTCTGTTCTGAACCTAAGAACCTAGCAAGACCAGCGAGTACCCTCTAGACTCTGATACCCACCTAAAATACCATGAAAGAGTTGTTTTAAGAAAAAAGAAGCTGGGCTGTGGTGTACTGCCTTTAATACCAGCACTTGAGAGGCAGAGGCAGACAGATTGCTGTGAGTTTGAGGCCAGCCTGGTCTGCAAAGTGAGTTTCAGGACAGCCAGGGCTACACAAAGAAACTCGTCTCAAATAATAAAGAGAGAGAGAATAAGATGAAATGAAAGTATGCCTAAAAACTGGATCATCATGAATGTCATAACCTAACCCACTGTTAATTAAAAACAAAACAAAACAAAATAAAAAACCCAAAAAACTAAGCAATAGTAAGAAAATGTCATGAGACTTGAAAGAGGAAGAGTAAGATGGTTCAGTGCATAAAGGCATTTGCTACTAAGACTGATAACCTGAGTTCCATCTATGGAACCCACATGGTACAAGTGTGCTCTGACCTCCACAGTCATGTCATAGCATGGGATAACCCACACAATAGATAATTATAAAAACAGCAACAACAAAAGAAAACATGAAGAAGGGAGGATTGCCTGAGTTAGAGGTCAGCCTGAACTACATAGAAAGACCCTCAAAAAACTGGAAGGGAGATGATAAGATGGTTCAGTGGGTAAATGTGTTTGCTGCCAAGCCTGACAAGCTGAGTTTGATCACTAGGACCCACATGGTAGGAGAAATCCACTCCTCCAAGTTGTCCTCTGACCTGGTAAACACAGAACACAGAAAATAAAAGAAAAATTCCTTAAGTTAAAAAATAAAAGCAGCAAGAAGAGGTAAGGATATGGCTCGAGGCTGGTAGTCTTGCTGAGCATATTTGAGACCCTGACTTCCATGCCCAGAACACACACTTGCACTCTGGATAGCACACAAACACCCTATAGCATGATACAAAAGTACTAAGAGGAAGTAAAAACAAAACAAAAACAAAGAAATGAGGAGGTAAAAGGTTCAAGAAGAAGTGACAAAGAGCAGAGATGAGCAAGGGAGACCTGACAAACAGGCATTCTCAGAAGAAGCAGGGCCAAGCTACGTTGTAACACAGAAACCTCAAAGCACACACTGAAAGAAAAGGCAGCAGGACCTGAGGGATCTTATGTATATAGGCAAGAGTAACAAGCAACCCACCAAGAAACACTAATTCAAGGTTCAGCTCTTTAACCAAAACATTTTATGCAAGAGAAAGAAAACAGGGTCAGGATATTCTAGCAAAGAAAATGCTTGCCAAGCACTTTGTAACAGATCAAACTGTCTGTCTAGTATAATGGAACACACATTTACAGATATGCAAATTTTTAAAATTAAGAACCAAAAAGGTAAAAAGTAATTTTATAATATTAAGTTCTCCCTCAAACTAACACATAAAACTGGGATGCTTTTTAAAGAAAAAGAATAGTGGATGTTCTTTGAAAGAATACATTAAAATCATCCATCTACTTAGGTCAAGCAAACTTCCTTACTGCTTCCTTTATGCAATTTCACAGGCAGCAGTGACTTTCTAGGATAGTAGTTGTTTTTGGACCTGCTTTTCATCTGAGACTGTTTTTGATTATACTAAAGATGAACGCCAGCCTTTTACTGTGGCATGTTTGGGTCTTTCTGGAACAGCAATAAGCTGTGCAGCCCTCAGAAAGTGTGATCTGATGGTGATTTGTTCTTACTGCAGCTGAGCTCCTGGCCCTGTAGCATCTCAAATTTATGTCCTAGCCATTCCTCTCACAAGCCACCAACAAGTCTGGCCTCTCTGGTCCTTTCCACAGAGTTCAACCTCATCAGGGATGAGAAGCCAGATGTGCAAATTTGTTAGAGCCCTGTAAAAATACTGAGGAGGACAAATCCATAGAAAGAGGAAGATGAAGGGGGAGAGTACTGAGAACATCAGGGTATCCTTAAAATGAAAGAACTCTTTGACACTGGTACCACACAGCATAAGCTGTTGTTATCTAATAATGTTCTCCTTACCGAGTGTGTCTTTAATGAGGATTTCAAGTTTCTGCCCCATGCTGGGTCCTCTCTCTTCTCTTGGATTCTGAACTCGGTTTACAATGTCTTGTTTGATGGAGTTGATTACAAACAATAAATTGTCTAGAAGACAGAACCAAACACTTAGAATATGTCACTAATATGGGAGAATTTGATTTTAATTATGTAATAAATCTGTATTCAATTAAAAATAGAAGGGCTATGCACACAGCTCACAGGTTAAACACTCACCTCACTAGCATGCACAAAACCCTGGGTTGGATTTCTAACCAAAGGAAAAGAAAGAAAGAAAGAAAGAAAGAGAGAGAGAGAGAAAGAGAGAGAGAGAGAGAAAGAGAGAGAAGGGGAGGGGAGGGAGGGAGGGAGGGAAAGAAGAGGGATGGAGAGAGGGAAACAACAAAATAACCCAGTGTATTAGGAGTTTCAAAAATAGAAATTCTGTTGAATATGATGATACAGACTTGATGGGAGATGTCATTCTGTAAATATGTTTCTCATACTGGTTAATGAATAAAGCACTGTTGTCCAATAGAAAAGCAAGATAGGAGGGACTAGGAGACAAGGAGGATTCGAGAAGTAGTAGGGAGGAGTCATCATGTAGAGACCAAAGAGAACAGAGGTTCTGGCCCACTTCCTGGTAAGATGAGACCATGTGGAAATACTTAGATTAATGGAAATTAATAGACAGAGCTAGCTGATAAAAAACTAGTACCTGGCCAACAAAATTATATCTAATACAGGGTCTCTGTGTGTTATTTGGGGCTGGCGCCGCGGTGGGCACAGACCGTCGGCAGGGAAAAACATACTTGCAACACAGACCTTTAACCCAACACTCAGAAAACAGAAGCAGGGGGGATCACTGTAAGTTTGTGGCTAGCCTGGTCTACATAGCAAGTTCTAGGCTAGTTAAGCCTACAGAGTTGAGATATCCAACGAGAGGGAGGGAGGGAGGGAGGGAGGGAGGAAGGGAGGGAGGGAGGGAGAAAAAGAGGACTTTCTAGGTTCTCATACAATTCAGAAGATCTAAGAAAGTCCGGCAATCTATATTTTAATAGATACAGAGGGATTTCAATGTGCAACCAATGTGAAAAACACAGATGTACACTTATCCACACAATTCAAGTGAAGGGAAAGAGTAAAGTCAGTCAACCACACTAGCAAACCTAGAAACACAATTACAAGGAATACCTGACCATAAATTAGTGCATGTGAACACTATTGTCATTTGTCTAAGGGACCACATATCTAGACAGTCATTCTCATAGACAAGAATGAACTAACAGTGGGCATGTGGCTTTCTGTATAGATAAATACAAATGAGGAGAGTCAACCTGGGTGGTAGCGGTGCATACCTTTGATGCCAGCACTCAGGAGGCAGAGACAGATGGATCTCTGTGAGTTCCAGGGCAGCTGGGGATGTGTTGTCTCAAACCCTCTTCCCCCACAAAACAACAACAAAAGAGAGCCAAACAGTATGCAGCCCTCAGGAAGGAGAGCATGCAACCAAGGAGAAAGTGAAGCTGAAGACTGGAATTTACCGTATTCAGTGTTGAGGCCCCATAACTTCACTTTATTAGCTTCATACTGAGCTTTCTTCTTTAGCCTACAAGCTCTGTAAAAGAAAGAGCTATTATTAGTTCATTTCTCCTTTTAAGAAAATATTTTAAGAATATATTTCCTTAAATAAGAAAGAAGATTTTTAAAAAAGAATATGACAGTAGCAAAAGGATTTGCTATCATTTTTATTTCTTTGAAATTTTCTTTCATCTTCTTGTGTGTGTGCGTGTTAGAGAGCAAGAGTGTGCATGAATGTGTGTGTGCACACATGTGTACATGCATGCATGTTAGAGTGTAAAAGAGTATGTGAATATGTGTGTGCTCAGGCACATGCTACAGGGCGTGTGTACAAGTGAGAGGACAGGCTTTAGAAGTTGGTTCTCTTCTTCTGCTCTGGGATCTGGAGACTGCACCTGGTTCATGAGGCTTGTTCTACAAGTGCTTTTACCTGCTGAAGCCATTTCACTATACTATAAGGCATTTTTAAAAGATTTACTTTTATTTACATATATGTCTGTGTTGAGTATAAAGTCATATATGTATGCAGGTGCCTGCAGAGGCCAAAAGAGGTCATTGTATCCTCATAGAGCTGGAGTTACAGGCAGTTGTGAGCATCATGTGGGTTCTGAAAACAGAATTTAGGTCCCTTGGAAGAGCAAGTGTTTTTAACCTCTGAGCCCTTAATGCCCCTAAATGCTTCTAATATTAACTCTAAGTCACTTGTTTACTAATGTTTATCAAAGAACTGAACTATAAGCCACACATCGCCATTTATACAAATCAATATTTAAAAATTAAGCATGCAACCAAAAACTAAAGCTGTTATGTAATTTGCTAAAGTAATTTAAAACAGCAACAGACAACGCAACAACTGTTGTAGAAGATGTGAAGCGAGTAGAGAGAGCCCTGTCTGTCTTGGTAGGTGAAAACAGTTCTCAGCTACTCTGGAAGATAGCATGGTTGGTAGTTTCGTTGTTGTTGTTTTACAAAGATAAACCATATAACCTGGGCATTTATCCAAAAGAAATGTAAACTCATACCCACACAAACATCTATAAGTCAATGTTTACAGTAGCTTTATTCAAACATGCCATAAGTTGGAAGGAACTCTAAGGTCCTTCACAGCTGGTAAACTATAATATTCCTATAATAAAAGAAACCAGTAACCCATGTGACAGAATCAATGGGTCTCAAATGAATCACATTAAAGACAGAAAGATTCAGTCTATTTTAGTACATCCCATCCATGTGATATTCTGGAAAAGGGCTGATCACTATGAGACACTGTTAATAACAAAAAGAAGAAACATCAATGGGATCTTTAGAGATGTCTTAGCAGTTCAGAGCACCACTGCTCTTCCAGAGGTCCCTGGGTTCAATTCCCAGCATCCACAGAGTATCACACTCTGGATCCAACATCCTCTTTGAGCTTCTGTGTGCACCAGGCCAGGGCTGCAAGTGGTATATGGACACACATACAGGCAAAACACCCATACACATAAAATAAAATAGATCAATGGTTGTGAAAGGTGTAGGGCAAGGGCTTATTTTTATAGTTTAGTTCTAAGGTGATAAAACGTTAACATATATCACCTCGAGTATGTTGGTGGTTATATGGCTGGGTATGTCTCTCAAACTTGTAATAGCATACTTAAAAATAGATAATTTTATTGTTAACTATACTTCAGTCAACCTGACTTACCAAAAAAGTGAACCTAAGTTTTAAGACTTTTCAGTTACACTGCAATACAATGCACCAACTCTGTTTGCCTCACCCCCAATACTTTTTCCTAAAAGCATAAATGCCATCATCACTTAAAACAGCAACAAACCTTACTGCAAGAGCTACTTAGTAACTAATTTCTGAGAGTCACATTTCCCACAAAAATCTCAAGATCTAATCTTATCCCTATAGACTACTCACATGAGTGAACATCATTAGATTTTACCTGGATGCCAGCTTGTTTTTTTCTTTCCTTGACCTTGGCCGGGCTGTTAAGGGAAGCTCACTGACTGGAGTCAGGTCACTAATCACCTTATTTAGCTTTCGTAATTCATTACCAATCTGGAGTAGCTTTTTAGGGTTTGGAGTCAGGTCTTCCACATCAGTTCTCCGTGACTTCTTAACTGCGTATTTCCCTACAGGTCATTTGAAGGGAGTTTTAAGTTAGATCACTTTAGGTGAACAAGACATGCAATATCTATAGCCACCACCAGCAACCACTTTTCATTTTAGACACCCTGACACATTTCAGGAGACACAGAATGTTTAACTTCCTAACTTAGTAGGGCTTCTAGAGAAATGAATACCCTAGGGCTACAGCTCAGTGAGTGGCAGGATAAGTGGCTAGTGCACATCTCACTTCTGCTCTTCTCCAGGTCTCAACCCCAGGATAACAGAGTCCTAATTCTTTGCAGAGTAGGACTAAGTATCTGACATCCAGGACTGGAATAAGAGTTCAATTGTTAAAAAAAAAAAAAAAAAAAATCCAGGCGAGTTTACCTAAACCAAGTTGGGATTCTGGAAATAAGTTGTCAGACAGAAAAAAAAAAAAAATCATCTTGGTTTAAAAGCTCTTCTTCAGTCCACCCCCCACTCCCTTCTCGCCTCCCCATCTCCTAATTGTCCCAAACCAAAGAACCCCAGAGCCTAGGGTACTAGGTAAGCATCACACCTGAACCACACCCCAGTCCATTCCTCTCAAGTATTACAGCACATCCAACAGCTTTCCTAAGACTAATCACAAGCTTCCTGGAATTATTTCCTGAACTTACATTTTTATTTCTGTTTCTTAAACAATGTCTGAATATAAAAATTCACTGAGAGGTAGTATAGCTCTGGGACTAGGAAAACAAGGCCTGAGTAACAGACAGACTGGGGGACAATTTTTGTCTTCCAAAATGCTCAGCAAGTGAAGTTTATGGCGTGAATATGCAATCTTTGCTGAGCTCATTCATACCTTCCCTCTTTGCCTTTTTGGCAGACTACTTTGTGCTAATGTGAAAACAACAGAAGACATTCTACTTAATCACAGCTTTCTGTATTCACAATTCCAATTCCTGTCCTGATCTACTGTACAGGGTGGTTTTGTGTGTCAACTTGACACACACTAGTATCATTAAAGAGGAAGGAGCCTCTGTTGAAGAAATGCCTCTATGAAATCCAGCTGTAAGGCATTTATTCAATTAGTGATCAATGGGGGGAGGGACCAGCTCCTTGTGAGTGGTGCAATCCCTGGGCTGGTGGTTCTGGGTTCTGTAAGAAAAGCAGGCTGAGCAAGCCATGGGAAGCTAGTCAATAAGCAGCCCCCTCCATGGTCTCTGCATCAGCTCCTGACTCCAGGTTCCTGCCCTGTTTGAGTTCCTGTCTTGACTTCCTTTCCTGATAAACAACAATGCTGAAGTGTAACCCCTTCCTCCCCAACTTGCCTTTTGGTCATGGTGTTTTGTCCCTGCAATAGAGATTCCTATAATCTCCCTTCCCTTCTCCATCCTTTTTCCACACTCATGCATCCTTCCCCCTACCCCTGGTTTTCACCCCATCACCTTTAACAATTTAATCTCCCCCAATAAATTAAGTCTGAGGTGGATGAAAATGGAAGAGAGTGATGAGGAAGGTCTTCTGCTTTCTCCTGTGTGTGTGTGTGTGTGTGTGTGTGTGTGTGTGTGTGTGTGTGTGTGTGTGTGTGTGTGGTTTTTTTGTTTTGTTTTTTTTGACAGATCAAGAACCAGCAGTCTCTTGCCCATTTCTTGGAGTTAAGTGGAGGAAGAGGGGACCAGAAATGATGGCTGTCCACAATGATGGTAGCTATGTGTAGGAACAAACAATTGTGACTAAAAAGCTCTCTTCGATGCTCTCTTCAGTTGGCTGTGAAGGGCTGAAAATCGAAGCACACTAAGCATTATGGTTTATTATCTTTGTTTACAGTGACCCCAGAAGGTATGGTAGCATATACCTATCTGTAGTGCTAGAATATGGAAGAATGAGGCAGAAGGGCTCAAAGTTCAAGGCCACACTGGGCTAGACAGAGAGTTAGAGGCCAGTCTATCTGCATACCAAGACTCCATCTCAAAGACTCAAAATAAAAAAATATCCTCACCCCCTAAAAAAGAGAAATGGGAACTAAATATTTTTGAACCCCACTTACCATGATGTAAGCCATTTTTCTGGTACATATTACTTGGCAAGGTGTCTCGGTTCCATTCAGATGGCCTCAGAATCCTCTCTTGCTGTGATGGTAAAAGTTGTTCACTGTACTCCCAGAAGTATCTTCTTTTCCCTCTCTTCCGAGAGGATATGGAAGTCATCTCCTTCAAGTCCTCTACGGAGTCGTTTTCATAGCCTTAAAAAATAAATGGTCCCACAACCATCAAGTTCCATACATTCAGTAAGTTTCTCAGAACAAACACAAAATTCCTTCTATCTGTAACTTGAGACATTTTCTTTTGTCTGAAGCAACACTAACATGTCAAAATCACTAAATCAAGTTTATAAAGTCCAATATGTAAATCTCAAACTCATAAATGTCCAGAGATTAATAAACATATAAATACATAGTTATAGTTATCTGATGTAGGATTCCCTTTGGTTTTTGGAAGCATGGGATACTGCAGTATCTTCACATAATTAAGAAGATAATTAAATACAATCCATAGGAATCAAAGTACCATTATACTAAGAAACTAATAAAAAATGGTACAAAGCACTACAATAGAAACAACTTCACTGATATCTAGCTTTTTACAAATCAAGTATGCTGGATGTCTCTATAAATCTTTTCAGATGATGCAAACCCTGGAAGAGCTGCCACCAATGGTGATATACACTGACCTTTCCACAGAAATACTTGCATATGTATATAATTTGAATTTTTGGAAAGTTTAATGATGTTGTCAACTATGGAAAAAAGTACCCCAGTTTACCATGTTGGTTTGGGGTTAGACAGAACTGGCTTACAAGAGTTCAATTACATTTATTCCATGTGTACAAGAGTAATGCACTGTATTAATTATGTATGGTCTTTTCTACATGAAGTTGGTTATAGAAACTAATAAGTCTATAAATAAAAAGGTGCCATTATAGAATGGTACTTAGATACTACACTGTGATTTCTAAATGTCTTCCTTTTAATATTTATGTCTGCTCACAAAGAGCTGTGCACACTGCTATAGTAGTGTCCTAGTTTCATAAGCAGTAGTGATCTTCCTTCTACCTTTTATTCTACTCCTTTTGAAAAAGTACAAAATGACAGTTCCCAACCAGGTTAGCAAATTAATGTACAGATTCATTCTAGGTCATTTTTTTAGTGGACTCAGTACTTCTTATACATTGAAGGGTATATTTCCCTTACTAATGAGAAGTTCCAGAAAATACTTAATTCTGAACTGCTGGAACTATTTATCAAAGTCAGTATAGAATGCCTATAGCCTAAAATGCCTTCAGAGAATAATCATCACAGATGAACTGTACAAGGCAGTGGAGGTACAGAGGAAGACACATGCCAAATAAAATGACCACATTTTCCTTCTGAAAATGACTCTGGAACTATCCCTAGAAGGTGGTAATATCTGTTCATTGGGGGAAAGCTTTGAATGTTAGAATTTTATCAAGGGTTTTTCAGAGTCACACATAATCAGGAGAGAATGATTCTATTTATATAAAGTCTAGGAAAGGCAGAAATAAGGAGATATAGTGGCTTCTGGGGGTTCAGGTGGAGGAAGGGTATGACTATAAGGGGACATGAAGGAATTTAGAGGGTAATCATAGCACTTTCTGTATCTTTATTGTACAGGCTGTTACATGAATGACTATATGCATTTGTCAAAACTCATACAACCAAATAAGGCACTTTTACAAGGTACACCACAAGCAGAGTCAGTTTTGCTGTGTGAAAATTGCACCTGGGTTGTGATGATACACTCCTTTAATCCCAGCAATCGGGAGGCAGAAGCAGGCAGATCTCTGTGAATTCGAAGCCAGCCTTGTCTATAAAATGAGTTCCAAAGCTACAGAGAAACCCTGTCTTGAAAGAAACAAAACAAAACAAAAAAGTCTGGATTGTAACCTAGTGGTTGGTCACTTGCTTTGAAATGTGTAAGGCTGAGGGTTTGTTTGTACTCAAAAAAAAAAAAAAAAAAAGATAAACCTTTAAAAATATGAATTTGAAGATTAAAAAAGGTAAATTCAAAGAGCAGAATGTGTTTGAGCAGTGGAGCTTAGATAAACCTTGTGCTTCACTCCTCACATTTACAGTACACTCCTGTGTGGTTCAACAACACAGAGAATGTGACATTAGGTTTCTTCCTTCTCTGACCCTCAAAGAGTATATACGTATATAGATAATAAGATATATGCTGCTGTAAATGCTACATGTGCTTCACTTCACGCTGACCAAAGTATGTCATAACCATCATAGAATACCTGTTTCTTCAAAAGCAACGCAGAACAATGTGACAATTAACCTTAGGTTTTTCTCTTAAAAACAAGAAAAAAAAAAAAAAACAAGAAAACAAAGGTGCACAGGCAAGTGAGATGAATGAACAGTATAGGCACTTTCTGTCAAACCTGAGTTTGATCCTCAGGACCCACATGGTAGATAGAGATAACTGACTCCTACAAATTGTCCTCTGACCTCTACAAATGTAGTATGGTACCCCCACATACACGATAAATAAATGTAGTAAAAATTTTTCAAAATGGGTACACAATCTAAGTGTGTTGGATACACAAAGTAATAGCTGAATTTACTTGTGTATACATTTTATTTCAGATTAAAGGATTTTGCCTTGTTCTAGTTATCAACTCACCTTTGGAAAAGAGGAAGGGTCACATTGTTCTACTAAAAGAGGCATTTTTAATTAGTGCTTGGTTCAAAATAGCCACACACAAAAAATTACTGACTCACAGGGATCATACACCCCAAAATAGACAGATAACCAAAACAATCTTGTCTCCCTACTAGCACCACCCATAACCAGGGTTTTACACATTTAATTTTACTTTAGTCCAGATTTTATTCCACTTCTTCAAGCAATCTCCTTTTCCCTCCATATTTCAATATGTTCCCTTAGACAGCATCTACCTTTGCCAGTTTGCAAGACACTTTCATTCACTCAATACTCATGCAATTCATTTGACATTTCTAATAACCCATGAGGAAGAGAATGTCTTAGTTGCACAAGCTAACATGATGAGAGAGGCCTGATGTGATTATACAGCTGAGATGAGTCAGGTCTTTATGAGACAAGGAGCCTTAGCATTGAGTCCACATCTCACTCCCCTACCTAACAGGTTGAGTGATCTAAAAATCTTGCTCATTTCATGCTAAATTAAGAGTCACAACAATGTTTATTTCTTCATCTTACCTAAACCAGGCATTAGATTTACTTATATGTCCAAACTTTTCCCAAGAAGCATTTAGAATGCCAGCTTTCTTACCCAACCTTTTCCAGTAATGTGTCCCAATAATTTATCACCACCCCACCCCCAACTCAAAGTGTCCCCAGTCACACACTTTTCAATATGAAAGCCATGGTGACCAAGAAGAATGCAGAAAAATGACATGCTCACATTATTGGTCTAACATTTAGGGCCATTCATTTTTCTCACAACATATGTCCTAAGGAACACATTGCTTGCTGTAACAGAAATTTCACCACCACCCAAAAGAGTCTGTGGTCAAGTTTTGTAAAACCATGATCCCGCATCTCTGTCTGGCTAGGCCACACAGCACATAAGCATAAGAGGCTCTGAGAGGACCTGGTGCAGTGGTACACACCTTTAATCTCAGAACTCAGGAGTACTTTAATTCTGGAACTCAAGGCCAATCTGGTCTACACAGTGAGTTCCAGGACTTCTGGAGCTATAGAGAGGCCCTATCTCAAAAAACAAAGACAATAATACAAAAAAGAGACTCTTGAGAGGAGCTGGGGAGGCTGCTCTGTGGTAGAACTAGCTACAGCACACCATGCAGACCTGCAATGGCAGGAAACTAAGACCAAGAATTCCCAACAGCAAATAAAACTGTACAATTCTAAATTCCATTAAGGCAAGGACTGCATTAATCTCCATAGAACTAATACCTAATGTACACAATGCCTAACATAACACAGATACTATATATAGCATGTTTTGAGAAATGATTTCTTAATTCCCTTCTTCACCCTTCTTTTTTGATGTTACCATAATGTTCTAACTCACTCCTTGCTGATATGATAAAAGAGTGGTGGTGTACACTTTATCTTTGTACTTGGGAAGTGGAGGTGAGAGGATCAGGAGTTCAAAGTCATCAGTAGTTATATACCAGGTCATAGGCCAACCTGGACTATAGTAAATCACACCTCAAAATCAAAACAATGACAACAAAAAAGGAAGTTTAAAATACTATATTTATAAAATTCAAGCCACACTCTCTGGTTTGTGTGGACTACAGGTAAAGTCAACTATAAAAAATGCTCAGTGAGAATGACAAAATAAGCTCTCACTTTCAAGAGAGTGAATTCTTGTTCTTGAATCCTATAATTTCATAACCCCAAACAGTTGCAGCCAGTCTACAGGCTCTATTAGCATTAGGCAGTTAGTCCAGATTGAAATTCTACTTTGCAAGTTAGTCCAGATTGAAATTCTACTTTGCACCTCTCCAACAACTCTGCAGGCTCATCAACTCTACCGCCATTTGCCAAAAAACATCATCTTGAGAGCTAGTCATTGTAAAAGAGCCTTGGTAAACCAATCACCAATCCCAGAATAGTGCTCAGACAAGAGTATAACCAGCCTTACTTTATTGATTGAAAAATGTCTTCCTATTTCTCACCCACAATTTACTTTTATAATCCTCAAGTTGCTTATTTAAACCTTTCCTTCAAGAAATGAAATAATTTGCACCCGAAACTTTTTAAAGCCCAAATAACTTCTACAAAATTGGGTTAATTTTCTTTCTAGTATGTCATTCACTGACATCTAGAGCACTGCCCAAGCAATACTAACCAAAAGAGTCACTTCAAGTCAACTGAAAGTGAATGCATTTAATGCCATTTTCATCTAGACGCTTAGCAGGGTTATTACTTAGATCTAAGAAGAGAACACTTCTGCTAAGGGCCAGCTAATGCATAAATCCACTGCCTACCTGCTAAAGAAGAGAGATCTCACGAACAAATGCATAAAGCCACTGCCTACCTGCTAAAGAAGAGAGATCTCACGATCAAAATGCTGAGAAAATGGAATGATGGCATGGGGATTAAGAGTGATCAGTTCACCCATATGATCTCAAAAAAACAAACAAACAAACAAACAAACAAAACTAAAGATGCAAACCCAATATAGTGAGCATACCAGCATGGTCTATTAGAATCTCCAGGGAATAAACTGGGAAAAGCTAGACGACAACTCCCTGAAGTATCAGATAGTGGCTGTAAATCTGTATCTAATAGTGAAGTAAAACAGAAACTTAAAAAGCAGAAGTCCTTTCTTATCTTCCAGCTACGTGGAACTGGTTTCAAGATGCAGCCTACTATAAAGACCTTTACAAGGCAAGCCATCACACTTGAGGCTGAAACCTCAGATACTATGGAAACCACAAAGGCCAGGGGGAGGAAAGGACTAGGAAGATTGAGCCCGGTTAGGAATAGAAGATAAGAGAGAGAGAGAGAGAGAGAGAGAGAGAGAGAGGGAGGGAGGGAGGGAGGGAGGGAGGGAGGGAGGGAGGGAGGGAGGGAGGGAGGGAGGGAGGGAACATAAAAGTGGGAGCCAATATTGGTTTGAAGAGAAAATTGAACCCAAAGAAAGGTCTAGAGAACTACAAGACTGCCGCCAACTAGAACCCAGATGCAGATGGAGAGGACAAGACCAGGCTACAGAAACACATAGAGACAGCTTACCTGAACAAGGAGGAGCTAATGGGCCCCCAGACTGATAGATGGGAAGCCACCATGGGACTGACTCAGGCCCCCCTGAATATGGGTCTCAGCCAGAAGGACTGAGCAGTCTAAGGGACCTCAGACAGTGGAGCCAGGATGTATCCCTGGTGCACAAAAGGACCTTGCGAACACATCCCCCATGGAGGGATAACATAGAGACAGGAGAGAAGCCCGAGTCCCTACTTCACATGGCCTGTCAGATCTACATGACCCTAACTGGATGGCATTCCCCTACATATGGAATTGGGGTGGGGGGATGGGAGGGGAAGGTGGTTAGGGTGCATGTGAGAGGGCAGACAGGGTAAAAGTGAGGGAGGGAGAGAGGGAGGGGGAACTGGGATCGACATGTAAAATAATAAATTAAATAAATAAAAAACAATAAATAGTTGAATTTTAATATATGCTTAAATGTTTTAAGACAAACAGTAGAGATGTAATATAATGTATCTTCTTTAAGAAAATAGGATTAATTTTAAGAAACTATCGGTTAAACTGGGATACTTAATGTTGGTAGGTAACTTCACTGCAGCTGGAATCAGTGAGAGGCAGGCAGCAGAACACACCTGTGAGGCATTTTCTTAAGGGAGCATTTGAGGTGAGAAGACTGATACTAAATCTGGACCACAGCTTAGTAGTTTACACTTACACAGAGAGAGATAAAGAGAGAGAGAGAGATGGGGGAGAGAGAAAGAGAGAGGGAGAGAGGAAGGAGAAGGAGGAGGAGAAGGAGGAGGAGAAGGAGAAGAAGAAGGAGGAGGAGGAAGAGCAGGAAGAGGAGGAGGAGGAGGAGGAGGAGGAAGCTGTTGATTTTACTTTGCTTGCCTTCGTTCTTGTTGAAAATTTCATATATTCTGTACCTAGGGTATTCCTTCCCTGATTTTAGAATCTAGCATAGATTGAAGACCAGCAGCTCTCAAGGGCTCCTCCAGGATCCCAGCCAGATTGGAACTGATAGGGATAACCAGCCCTGGGGACTGAAAACTGTTTATGGCTTTTATGCCTGAAGAAAGCCATTGTTATTTTAGCCAATGGTGACTGCACACTGAGAAGAAAAGAGAAAGTCAGGCTTTACAGAGCTTGTCATAGATTGGCTGTCAGTTGATGCTGGTCCCAGAAGACTGCAAAAAACACTGTGGCCCTCTAGTGAGAGCAGGAGCTTATATAGTTATGTGATTGATGGAGGCTGAAGTCTGATTTACAGTGCATTCATTCCTTGTTTGTTTCCCCAGATCCAGACTGTATAATTGGGATAGAAAACTTAGAAATGGAAAATTTCTCACATTGGTTTCCTGACCTGTGAAGTTATGAGTACTGTGGTTGAAAAAGCTAAATGGGAGCCACTGACTTTACCTTTATCAAGGAAAATGGTGAAGCAAAAAAACATCATTTCATCCCCTAGAGGAATTGCAGATATTAGGGCCACCAATAAATACGTGGAAAATGCAGGGGTGGTGGTTTCCACATCTCCCTTCAGGTCTAGTATTTGGCCTGTGCAGACTGACAGATAGAGAATTTGTCTCTTCCATAAAGGATCACAGCAGTCCACTATGCTGATGACATTGTACTGACTGGACAAAATAAGGAAGAAGCAGCAACCAGTTTAGATTTGTAGATAACACATATGCCTATCAGATGATTGGAAATAAATTCAACTAAAATTCAAGAATTTTATACCTCAATGAAAGTTTTAGGAGTCCAGGGATGTGGACTATTACTTTTAAGGCAGTGATTCTCAAACTTCCTAATGTTGTGACCCTTTAATACAGTCCCTCATATTTTTGTTGCTACTTCATAACTGTGATTTTTCTACTGTTATGAACCATAATATAACTATATGATATGGAGGTTATTTGATATGTGATCCTGTGAAAGAGTTGTTCAACACCAAAAGAACTGTGAACTATGGAGTGAGAACCACCACCCTAACTATCACCTGCTATTACCTTACCCTATGACTAAAATCAATGAGAACTTAATACAAACCAGTGTAGATAGGATTGTAAAGGGCTCAGGATCTTCAGTAATGAAATCATGAGTCACTACTCCAGGGAAAGAACCAAGACCTAACTGTGGCAGAAATACAGAATTTATAGTAGAGGAAGGTAGTTAGTTTTAAGACATTGAAACCAATTTTAGAAATGAGGATTGTAACTGACATGAATGCTTCTACTATATTTTGTTAAGAATGTGTATGTATAAACAAACATTAAGCAGAAAAAAAACAGATTAAAGATCTGTGACCCTATCAGGGTATAACAGACATCTGGAGAGCAGAAAGGACCACTGAGAGTTGAGACTGCAACCAGCAACAGGGGGACTGCATTCAAACTCTACACCCCACTAAGATCTTCCCTTTACATTTAATACATCTTTATTCAATTCCCAGTATACATTTGGCACAGTCAGTTCTATCTTTCTGTTCTCTTACTCCTATTCTGTCAATCCCCTCCCCAACCCACCAAACCCACCCAAGCTTATTTTCTTTGCCTTTTTATTTTCCATTTGATAGGTTTTCCCAAAGAATATAGATTAGCCTGACTTTGCAGGGTCTCCTTATCAACATCCTGAGACCTGGGAATCTTTTAGATTATCCAATTGCATTCTCTCTCTCTCTGGTTTTTGTTTGCTTGTTTGTTTTGGGTTTTTTTTGTTTTGGTTTTTTTAAGACAGAGTTTTTTTTCCTATATATCCATGGCTGTTCTGAATTCGCTCTGTAGATCAGGCTGGCCTCAAACTCAGAGATTTGCCTGCCTCTGCCTCCCAATAGGTGGGATGAAAAATGTGTGCCATCACTGCCTGACCCTGACTGCAATTTATTTTTAATTTTATTTATTTATATTTTATGTATGAATGCTCTGAATGTATACCTGCATGCAAGAAAATGGAACCAGATCTCATTACAGATGGTTTTGAGTCACCCTGTGGGTGCTGGGTATTAAACTCAGAACCTTTAGAAGAGGGGCCAATGCTCTTAACCACTTAGCCATCATCTCCCCAGCTCCCTGATTGCATTTCTTGACATCATTCTTTTTATTCTCCTTTAGTTAAACTGCCTAACTGTGTCCTTATTGCACCTTCTCTATTTTACTTTTCCTCCTACTTTTTTCTGTATCAACCCAATACTAACCACAACCCTTCTTTTTCCATTTCTACACATCTGACAGTAACTAACATCTTTGTCTGCCATGCTTCCGGCGTCCCTTTATTTCCTATAACAATTAGAGCTTAAAGGGTGATTGTTACTTGGCTATAACTGTAAAGTCACAGTGGACCTATATTTTGCTAGTGATATTTTTTCCTGTGGACAGTATTTTATTTTCAGAAATGCACCAAACAACAGTATAGCAGAGCAAAAGGACATCTCAATCCTATTACAACCTAATATCTCTCCAATGTTTTAAACACTTCTACTGGAAAAATCAGAGTGATTTCAAAAGAAAAAACAAAACAAAACATCAACCAACAACCTGTCCCAGATGCATAAATCCCAATGCAAAAATATGAAAACAACAAACACAAAAAGCTACATAATCACTCCAAAATTTACCAATCCTGCAGTAATGTCCTCCAATGACATTGAATTAGATGGAATTCCAGACAAAGAATTCCAGAGTACAATTATAAGTATGTTTTTTTTTTAAAAAGATGATATAAACAAATTCCTGAATGAATAAAAGGGAAACACAAATAGCTAAATGAAAAAAAGAAGTCAACACAGGATAAGAGTGCAGGCTAGTTCTTACACGATAAAAACAGGCTAAAGGAATTTATGACTAGCCCTAAAGAAGATACCTGATGGAATGCTCTGAACTAAAAAGACAAATAAATCCCATGGAGGGTTCTGTCTGAACTAAAAAGACAGATAAATCCCATGGAGGGTTCTGTCTTAAAATGATACATATCATGTTTTCTCTCATTTGGGGTGTCTAGGTTTCACATAGATACATAAAATCATGTATGTATATATGACATGAAAATATAAGTGACACTAGGGGAATAAGGAGAACTAAACAAGAAGGGGAAGAGTGGAGACAAGGAGAGAAGTTGGGTAGTGGTTCTCAACCTTCCTAATGCTGCAGCTCTTTAATACAGTTCATGTTGTGGTGAACCTCAAGCATAAAATTATTTTTATTGTTACTTCATAAATGTTACTTTGCTATTGTTATGAATCATAATCTAGATATCTGATATGCAGGACATCAGATATACTTTCCCCAAAGGGGTCACAACTCACAGGTTGAGAACTGCTGTAGTAGGTTATGGAGGGAATATATTTAGCATATATTCTTGTGTGTATATGTGGGGAAAAGAGGGAGAATATGAACAAGAATAGTAAAGAACTCAAACAAAGATTGAGAGGGCACCATAGTGGTAGAACATTTCCCTAGAGTTTTGCTCCCCAGCACCTCAAAACTACATTGAGACAGTCAGAATCTAACAAATTAAGTAAATCCTCACCTATCAACAATTAACAAAAATACAAAGTAAAGTGTGGTACGGAAATGCCTCTAACCCAGAGCTTGGGAGAATAAGGCAGGAGGACACACGTTCAATGTCAGATTGATATACACAGTACACTTCAGGCAAAAGAGATACTGAAGTGCAGCAGAGATAGGAAAGTGGTCCATTAGACTTCTAAGTAAGATGGAAAGGTGGTCCATGCACTTGGAGCAGACTTTAAGCAACAAGCTATCGTTAAAGACAAAGAACTGAGCATACTAATAAAACTTGAAAATATACCCATATCAAAACACCTAATATATAAGTAAACAGTACATTAACATTACTGACAGGAAAAACTGCATAATTTAGTGGTGAGGGACTTAAATGCTCCCCATCTTTGATAATGGATGGATTGGAAATAATGAATAAGGATAGCAGACCTGAACAACATTAAAGCAACATGGACATACACGGAAGCTTCCATCCCATGGCAGCGAACTACACATTCATTTAGAGAATAAACAACAGTTTCCAGGACAAACTGTTAAAGCTACAAAACAGAACTAGTCTCAGGAACTTTTGAGGAATGAAACATCAATTTCAAAGATTTCTGACAACACACACATGCGTGTGCATCTCACACACACACACACAATGAAGACAACAAAAACGAAAATGTTTTAAGAATTTTATTGCCTGGCATGATGGTTCTTGTCTGTAACCTCAACATTCAACTGGCTATGTAGGAGGACTGCCCTGAATTTAAGAAAAACCTTTGCTGCACAGCAAGTACCAGCCCAGCTAGGACAATACAGTTAGACCTTGTAGAAAGAAGGAAAGCAGGGGAGAGGGAGGAAGGAACAGACAGGTACTACAGAATAATATCAAAGACCAACTGAAGATCTTTTTCCTTTTAGTTCTTTTGCACATTTAACACATGAAAGTTGTTTGGCTTAGGAAGAATGTAAGTAAAAAGTACCTTAAGTTTAATGTGGAGGAAAATAACAGAAGGGAGGAGAAGAGGAGGTGGTATAGAGAAGGGGTAAAAGGAGAGGCAGATGAAAGCCTAGGAAGGAGGAGGAGAAAGCAAGGAAGGGACAAAAAGCAGAATGGAAAAGGCCACAGATCTACCTCAAATAACAAAACTGATAGAGGTAAGAATCCAAAAGCAAAGGTGATGCAAGTAGAAATAGAGGGAGGGGGTTTAACCAACTAAAACACTTGAGAACAAAAAACCAATCTGAATAGTGAAGAGACAGCCTATAAAACAGAATATATGCTAGCAGTATATCCAATATTGAATTACTATTCAAATAAGAATCCAATTTACAAACAGGATAAAGGACCTAAATAGGTACGCCACAAAAAAATATCCAAATGACCAACAAGGATATGAAAACATTCTCAATACTACTTATCATCAACAAAACACATATAAAAGTCAGAGAGATAGGCAGTGGTAGCACATGCCTTTAACCCCAGTACTTGGGAGACAGAGAGGCAGGTGGATTTCTGTGAGTTCAAGGCCAACCCAGTCTATAAAACAAGTTCCAGGACAGCCAAGACTGTTATACAGAAAAAACAAGTCTCAAAAAAACAAAAAAAAAAAAAAAAAAATAGAGAGAGACTATACCACACTGGCCACAGTGACCATCAGAAATTGGGCAGCAATTGTTGTCAAGGAGATGGGGAAGAGAGAACCCTTGTTTCATTGTCGATGAAAATGTAAACTGGTATAGTCATTATAGAAAGCAGTTTGGAAGTTCCTTTAAAAAAAAAATGAAAATAGCCTGGTATATCAGCATAAACCTGAAATCCCAGGGCTCAGGAGGCTTTGTGGCAAGAGGACTCCAAGTTAGAAACCAGTCAAGGTTACGTACTTCAGCGCCAGTATGAAGTAGACAGCCAGACCCTAGCTCAAAAAAGGCAAACCAGAGGCTGGGGGTATGGCTCAGTGGTACAGGACTTGTCTAGCACATGCAATAGCTCAGTGGTCAAGAGCACCTTCTGCTCTTTCAGGACCTAAGTTTGATTCCCAGTATCCATGTCAGGTGGCTCACAACTGCCTGTAACTCCAAGTCCAGGGAATCTGACACCTCCAGCCTCTGAAAGCACCTGAACCACACACATGCACGCACATACACTCACACACACACACAAAATTTAAAAACATCTGTAAAGATTTTTTTATTTTATATGTATGAGTATTCTGCCTGTATTTATGTATGGTACTCAAAGACATCAGAAGAGGACACTGGACCTCCCGAACTGAAGTTACAGATGGTTGAACGTCACTGCTTGGGTGCTGGGAACAAATCTGGGTCCTCTGAAAGAGCAACAAAAGTATTCCTAACCACTGAGCCAGAAAATCTTTTTCTGGTTTGTTTTAAAAGGCCAGGTGTGTGCCTTTAACCTCAGCACTCAGAATGCAGAAGCATGAGATCTCTTGTGAGATGGAAGCCAGGATGGTTTGCACAGCAAGTTCAGAACCATCAGGGATACATAATAAGATCATGTCTCTAAAAATTAACAAAAAATAAAAAGCATTCTCTTGAAAGCTACATTTACCACAACACTACCTAATATCTAAGGTGGGTGTAGAAATAAGTATTACTTATCCTTTAAGGCTTACATTAATGGCAAGATGAATTTACTTGTTATGCCAAGTAAAGCAGCACAGGCAGAGAAAGACAAGACTGCAAAGTCTTTACATGTGGAATCTAGTCAAATACATAGAAGCAGAGGGCATGGCTGCCTGGTGCTAGAGACCCGTGGACATGTGAGGTGTTGGTCAAAGAGCAATTTCTGTTTTGCAGAATAAGTTTAGAGATCTAAAATACAAAGAGCATAGAAAATATAGTTAACACTGTACTAACAAGAGTAGGTCTCAAAAAACAAAACAAGATAATCATGGCAAGTGATGGATGGTAATTAGCATGTGATAACCACAATGTAATAAACACATCCAAGTATCATGCTGTTTATCTTAAATAGATCTCAATGAAGTGGCACAAAAAGGAAAAGCAACATCACAACCAACGTATCATGAAAGCACATCCATTGCCTGCCTTGAGATGATGAGATTTACTGAACCTGGGATCCACCTGCTCATAATTACAACTGGAGAAGGCACTTCCTTCCCCACATTTCCATTCCCCTACTTATCTCTGTGCTTACATTCACTCCCTTTAGCATTTGAGCCTAATTCTACACATGAATCTAATCTGCCAGACTTTTAAGAGCCACACCTCAGCAGGGGATGGAGCTACAGAAGCTATCCCTATTATATCCAGCCAAATTTCCCTTATTCGTCTCAATGAGATGATTAAGATACTATGAGAAAAATGATTCTGGTAAGGAGGAAAGACACTTCTATCTAGATTATCTAGGATTCTAAAGTAAGCCAAAGGAAAAAAGGTATAGGCCCTTTTCCTCCACTTTAACCTTGAAGTACTTTTTAACTTACTTAAAACTACCCCAACCAAACAACCTGTGGTATCAAATGCATACATCTAAGCACTTGAGTTTTAAAAATGATCTAAAGGAAGAAAATCTTTCATGAATAAGAGTACTTTGGGGAGGATGTAGCTCAGTGGTTGGCTTACCTAGTATGTGTGATGCCTGTGGTTTAACCAAACACTGCATCAGCCACACCCACACACCCCCTCTCTCCCTCTCTCTCTCTCTCCCCCTCCTTCTCTCTCTCCCTCTCTCTCTCTCACACACATACATACACACACACACACCTACACACATACATACAGGCACACATATACAGTGCTGCACTAGCTATGACATAGCTAGTGTTCATAGTTTCAGAATAATGTCAACATGTAGACTACCTGAAATGCCACCACCATTTTAAACAAAAAAGGCTGTTGGATAACTTACAAAGTTTCATTTTAACTGGTTTTATGCAGAATTATTAGCATCAAAACTAATTTTAAAGCAAGGAACTTTTGTTTAAATTTGAAAAGCTTCACTTCTTTGTGCATTTTAAACTGTGTGACCCTTGGCTGTAACATTTTTATAAATAGTGTCAGCCAATAGTGGCTACAGCTCAAACATGTAAATGCTAAGCCCACAGTCTGTTTTTTCTCTTCCATTCATATGTACTGTACACAAAATGGAGCATCCTCCTTCGTGCTCTTCAAACTGTAGCATGAACTTTTTCTTTATACTTTTTTTCTATTTGTTGCTTTTTAGAGACAGGGTCTCACTAAGTAGTCCTGACTGGCCTGGAACCAACTATATAGACCAGGCTGACCTCAAACTTGTGGTGATCCTCCTGCCACTGCTTCCAAGTGTTGGGATTATAGGCATGCACCACATCTGGTATAGCATATACTTTCTTAATAAAATACAGCAGACACAAAGAAAAGGCTTGTCTTTGAACTGTGCTCTAACTAGGCTTGTTAGCTATAAGCATAAGTGATATGAGTGGATGTCTCTTAGTTCACTATTCTATATACACCTATCTTAGCCACAGTAGAGGGGAACAAACAAAGCAGGACAATGTAGTTTAAATCTTCAATTAAGTGTTCAAGAATGTGGCAAAGTAGGTCACTTAACAAAAAATAAAGAATCAGGATAAAAATTAAGGCATAGGCACAAATAATCACAAGCACAAATAATGGCTTTAGAGCTATATGAATAGAAAAGGCTACATTTGATCCAAATAAAGACATGAAGTTACTTAATCTCCAAACTAAATAAAGCAACCATCCAAAAAGCTTTCTAGTTCAGTGAATAGAAAGGTCAATTTAATAAGCTGCAAGAGATTTATACCTGGTTCAGAGAATGTGTCGCTAATATCATCATCTCTGTCATCATAATCCTCTTCCTCTTCTTCCTCCTCTTCATTTTCAGACAGCTCATGCTCACTGCCAAATCCTTCATCATGGTCTTCATCATCAATATCATCTTCATCATCCTCATCTTCTTCAGGACTGCATTTGGTTGGCTGTTCTCTCATGTTGTCAGAGACAAAAAGAGAGTAATTGTGCTCTTCTTTTTTCTGGGATGAATCTGAAACAGAAGTGCTGGCAGAGAGGCTGCCACGCTCTGCTGTGGCAACTGACCCAGGACCACCTTGGGGCAGAGGACTAAGTAATAGTTCCTGGGTTTCTTTAAAAGGCAAAGCAGGAGTGCCATGACCCTGATGAGGCTCCATCCCCCTTTTCTCCTGTCTCTTAGCCACAGCTCCACAGTAGCAGGTATTCTCCTTAGTTGCATCGGTGTGTGCCTGGCACAGCAAGGGCCGGCCCTGTTGCACAGGGTTGATCTTGACCTTTGCTTTTTTCACATAGTCTTTACATTCAACATGAAAATTCACCTTTTCATTATGACACATATGGGTCTTCACCATGATCTGTGTGCTTGAAGTAGGTTTACTTGCTTTTTGGAGACTGTCTGACAATGGGACCTCAGCTTGAAGTGTCTTTGAAGAACACACAGGGGCAGCTGCTCTACTTGTGATCTTTTTACTAGGGAATGAAGGGGGCAAGGGATTTTGTTTGACACTGAAGAGTGAATCTGGATAATAAAGGGAATCAGAAACAGACTGAGAGTCCTCACTATTAAGCTGAGCCAAGGTTGGAGTTTTACTTATGACCTCTTCATCTTGGTAAGGGCTAGAAAAGTCATCAAGACCCAGGTAATCCACTTCTTTTGTCCCCCAGATGTCACAGCTGGTTAGTTTGGTGTACTTAGTTAAGTCTTCACAGTATGTATCCCACTGTTCCCAGTTTGAGGTTAAAGCATCCTCATTATCCAGGACATCTGTGAAAGACTCCAGATTTTCAATGTCTTTGCAGTCTTCCAAAGAAAGGAAGTTGTCTCTAGGATTCTGTTGATAGTTCATCTCTCTATCCTAAGGAAGGTTTAAAATGGGAAATCACATACCATGCTTTAGGAAGAAAATATTCACCTCCATCCACACCTGCAAATATCCAAAAAAAAAAAAAAAAAAAAAGACTCTACCTCTGGTCTGTTTTAAGATAAAGGCTACTGACATGACACCTTCCCCTTACATCTATACACTTTCATTTCATTGAACAAGAAAAAGTGGGAAAATACATTCTTTGAGGGGCTGAAGTATGGGTCCAAATATCAAAGCCTCTTGTAATCTTAGAAGCTCTCTTTAGAAATTAACTTCAAGTAAGAAGCAAATATTGAAGACCTTACCTTCATCACAGAATACCTCAACTTAAGGAGAAAATTAAATATGAAGGGAAGGGGCCCAGAGAATACAGAAAGTTAATTGTAAAATTGTAAAACCTTGTATAAAACCTAGGTAACAATTCTTGGCATGGGAAGTCAGATATTCCTCATGCAATGCAAAGATGTGACCTTACAATGGAGCAAAAGCATGAATGGAGTGGTAGCACACACCATTAATCCACTCAAAGGGAGAAACAGGACTATATCTGTGAGTTTGGGGCCAGCCTGGTTTACATAGCAAGTTCTAGGCTAGTCAGAGTTACATGGTAGAACTCTGTCTCAAAAATAAACAAACAAACAAACAAATAAATATAAAATGTAATTACATTCTACAGCCATGGAAACAGAAGTTGAGCCCTAACACACTAACACAAAAGGATATTAAACATTTTTTGTTTCATTTTTATAATTTATTTAACTTTATTTCCTAGAATTGGAGTTACAGACAGTTGTGAGCTGCCATGTAGGTTCTGGGAACTGAACCTGAGTCCTCTGGAAGAGGTCTTAACCCCTAAGCCATTTCTCCAGCCCCCTATTACACAACTTTATGTTTAGAAAAAGTAAACTCCAGCTGAAGAGTAGGTTCAGTAGGTAAAAGCCTGACCATCTCAGTCCAACCCCTGAGACCTACAGGATACAAAAAGAGAACCATCCTCAGTTACCCTTAAACTTAAACACATACACACAGACTAAATAAAAGTGTGGGGCAAACTAAAGGATACAAGTACATTATCCATTCAAAGTAAAAAGCATATTCAAATGTTTATGTATTCATTGTAGTTACCTTTTGGGGAAAATCTGAGGAGTGAAGGCTCAGAAAGGGAATGGCTTTTCAGTGTTCTATTTTACTTAGTTCCACTGATTTTTTAGTTTGTATTTATTTTATGTTGGACTATGTATGTCACTTAAATAGTTTATATATCCCATACCCTATTTTATTAGGGATAGAATTTATTTACTTTTAATGAATTCACAGACATATATTACTCATATTCACAACTTTTTTCTACATTTCTGTGTAATTTAAATTATATATAATTAATAATTCTTTTGTGGCTAGAAAAATGACTCAGCAGTTAAAAGCCCTTACTGTTCTTCTAAAGGAATTAACATAGGTTCCCAGCATTGTTGTCTGAAAGCTCATAACCACCTTTACCTCCCAGCTCTAGGAAGATCTGACACCAAGGGAGGCCTCCTTGTGCACAGTTAAAATATAAGTTGTGTCCTACCCCAAGGGCTAGGTATGGTGGCATAAGCCTTCTCAGCACTCATGAGGCTAAAGTAGGCAAATATCTGTCAGGTCTGAGGCCAGCCTAGTCTACATTAAAGTTCCAGGCCAACCAAAGCTACAAACTTGAGATACTGCCTTTAAAAATCAAAAAGAGGCAGGCCTGAAAAGATGGCTCCAGTTAAGAGTACTTGCTACTCTTGCAAAAGGGCCTCAGTTCCATTTCTGACACCCACATGGTGGTTCACAAACGTCCACGGAATCAGACACCCTCTTCTGGCCTGTATGAGCAGTTCATACATGTACATGTAGCACAGGGTAGCACACACAAAAAATAAATTATTTTTTCCTCTTGGGAATTTTGTGCCTACCTCAAAAACGGAGTTGCTTGGAGCTGCTAATTTTTCTTACCATCTTTACCATGTATTTTGGGCATGAATGATTCCTTAACTTGTGAGCTATAAAGCCCTTTAGCAGTTTAACATATCACATGCACAGCTTACTTTCCTTATGAACAAGTAGACTTAGGGCAGATAACCTCTCCACATGCTACTGTAATCAATTTGAGTATCTTCCAGAAATTACTAGACTTAGTCACAAGAATTAAACCTAGCCCCTAGTTACATCCTTTTCCTTTTCTTAAAACCTGATCTGTGTGGCCCCGAAACCCTTCTTCCTCAGCATATCAGGTAATGGTTTTACCTTTGTCAGCCTCTATCATGTGCTTTATTTTCTCTTTTATAAATAAAATTTATTTATAAATAAAAACTCTGTGACATCATTTTGATACCAAATCAATTACAACTAAAACCAAGAAAAGGTTGCTTACCAGCTCATACATGAAATCTGGATCAGAACTGTTGGCTAAGAGATCTGTGCTCATCAGAGTCTGTTCTGAAAAGGTGTGGCTTCGAAAGGCATCCCCAAAAGGCGGGTCCATTCCGCTTACGCTGGGCTATAACAAAACCATTTTCACTTTAGGAGGTTAAAGACAGCTTCAAGTCCAACTTACTACACATACACCTGTCCTTACCCGAGCACGTAATTTATTTCAAGAAATAATTCTGTCTCTCCTGTAGCGCACACCAATAGCTTTAACTGCACTGAACATGGATCTCTATGAGGAAAACAGCCAAGATGTATATAGAAAAAAACCAAAACAGCAATTCTTAACAACACCTTCTAAAAACTGAAGTTTGGGCACTTGAGATAGCATACAATATTGGGCTATTTTTTTTTAAAAGCTATATAAACATTTCTTAAAATCCTTCTCTAACAAGACTGTTCTAATTCCCCTGAAGTAGAGAATGCTCTCCTGTTTTCTTAGGACTAAAGCAGTAGTATGTCAGACTTAAAGCATATTCCTGAATTCAATGTCTTACTTCCCCCAACAAAGATTATCTGGGTATCTTTTTATAATTTTATTTGTGGGGGATGGGGAGGAAACATGTGGAGGTCAGAGGACAACTTGCTGAAGTCAGTTCTCTCTTTTCATCGTGTGGGACTGGGAGACTGAACTCAAGCAGGCTTTGTAGCAAGAGGCCTTTAACCCATGAGCCATCTTGACAGCCCAATTTAGGTACCTTTAGTCCAACCAACAGGAACAACACAATAGCTTCCTAAGTCTCTAAGACACAGCCAGAAATATGGGCTTAATCTCCTTGTTTCTCTCTCTTCTTTTTTTTTTTCATCATCTATCATCTTTTTTCATCATCTATCTATCCAAACCACTTCAGCAGCACACCCCTGGCTCAAAAAACAAAAAACTATACTCTGAAATTCTGAAACCAACTGCAATAAAGACAGCAAGAAACACTATATTCTTCTTACTTGCCCAAGAGGTGGTGCAACAAAGAATTTTATATGGCATTAATAGTCCATGCACCTACGTTCTTACACACTGCCCACCTACCCTGACCTGTCTTTCCAGCGTTCTCCTAGCTTCTCCCCTATAGCTGTTTTGCTATATTTTAGTTTTCCCCCAGATCTTCTAGGGTCTTTCTGCTTAGAAAAACTTCATTTAACAAGTTTCAGAGCCCTAATTCAAGTAGTCAATAAACAGTAAACCATACCTTGTTTGGACACAAGCTCTAAAAATGGACGTGATCCTTTTGTCACAGAGCTTGGGATGGATGCCAGCCTCTGGTCTTTTAAGTATCAGTTACCAAGTCCTCTTCTTTAGACTCTGCTACAAAGTCACCAAACAATCCTAACATTTTTTTTTTTAATCCCTGTAACAAGGGTTAGCCCTGTACAGTCCCTCCTAGGAGTCCCTAGCTGTTTATTATTTCTAGATTTCTTCCCAGCATTCAAAGTGGTGGTGGGTCAAAAATTAACCATGAAAGGGGAAGGGTTTGAATAAAAATGGGGACAAATAAGCTTCCAGTTTTTATTTCAGTGACTGTCTCAAACCCAAAGAGACCAAATAAAAGGAGTTGTCTCAGCCTGATGTGGTACCGTATGCCTGAGTCCAGCATTTTCAGGGCCAAAGGAGGAAGACTGCTAAATTGCAGCCAGTTTACCTACACAGCAAGACAGAAAGATCTATACATATATATGCATGCATGCATGTCAGAGAGAGATTATGAATGTTACTATGTATCATTCTTGAACATGTTTACAGAACATATAGATGCGTATGCTTACATGGGTGAGACAGAATCACCACTTGTCAACTGTTGTAAATGGAAAGAAAGAACTGGGAAGCAAAATATGAGAATATCAAAAATGGCATTTGGGTGGAAGATTAAAATTCTGGGTAATTCATTCTATCCTCATAAAGACAGCAGATTTAGTGACTAACCTACTTACTCACCATGCTTCTTGTGTCAAGCTCACTGAAATCTTCAAGGCTACAGCAAATAAACTCACATCTAGGTGAGGGCAGAAATAAGCTGTCTTTGAAGCTACTGTGTCAAGCTGTGTTAAGATGCAGAAAGGGCAACACTGTGCCCTTTCTGTCAACACAGAGAATTAAACTGCACCCTATTCCACATGTGATTTACCTGAGGCATTTCCAAGCCCAGATCCTGTGAGTCCAATTCCAAACTTCTTCTTTTTCTTGTTTGTAAATTCCTTTCCAGCTTTACTTTTAATTCCAAGATCAAAGATGATTTTCACAATACATAGCAGACTTTCCCAGAATGTCTTCAGTTCAACTGCTTGGGTCACCACTTTTTTAAAAAAATAATTTTGTAGTTCTGTCAAATAACAGAAAGTAATTTCACTGAGCTCCACTGAAACAAGCTGACCTTTCAAAGAACATTAACAAAGAACACTATGCTTTAAATAAGTCTTATAGTTGAATTTTCAATAATTTAGTCATTCTGTAATATCTACTATTTTAAAATGTATTCTTTAACATTGTTTATTTCCAAAATAAAGTTGGTCAATAATCAATTAGAAGCTGAAAAATATAGCATACACCTGTAATCCCAGCCCTCTAGAAATGAGACAGGAAGATCACAAGTTTGGGCTACCATGAGCTACAAAGAAGGTTTTAGGCCAGGCCAGGATACTCAGAAAGACTGAATCAAATAAATAAGCAAGTAAATAAACTGTAACAGTCTTTTAAAAACATTTTAATATATCCTCTTCTTTTCTGTGATTTGAAAGACATTTTAAAGTCAAGCTCTCATTACCTTTACCATCTTAACATTTTACTATATAATGACTGTAAAATCCATCTACAGTTTATAATCTCTTGTAACTCTACAACTATCATGACTAAACAGCAAAAGAATTTAACACAGTCTCTACTTATACTGGTCCAGCTGAGGAAACACTAGCAACGTCACTTAGGCCCAGAAACAGAGTCAACAATGCCTTTCAGTCCAATCAACAGTCTAAGGCAGCAGTTCTCAACCTGTGGGTCGAGACTCCATTGGCCTTTGGCTAGCTTCTACCTCCATAATATTGACAATATGATTCATAAAAGTAGCAAAATTACAGTTACGAAGTTATCAACAAAAGTAATTTCATGGTTGGAGTCAAAACACGAGGAACTGTATTAAAGGGTCAAAGCATTAAGAAGGTTGAGAACCACTAGGAGGTAAAAAAGTTATGCACACACCTGACAGACAAGCCCATGTAACCTGCTGAGGCCCAACAGGTATGCAGCCCTCCCTCCCTCCCTCTCTCTCTCCCACCCTCTCTCCCTCCCCCCTCTCTTTCTATCTATCTCATGCTCATGGGAATAAAGCCATCTTTTCTAGACTCATTATTTAGTTCCAAGAAGGCAATTCTTTCATGCCATGCTCCTTACAGCATGCTACTCAGCCAAATGAACTAGTAAAATCCTGGCAGTCTACACACATATAACCTGACTATGGGGCTGTTATTTTCTAAAATTTGACACTTACTGTTATAAGCTCTGAGGTTTGTAACTGTGGGAAGAATGAATCCTAGTCAGCACATACTTACTGCTATTTACTACCCTAATAGCCTGGTCTACCAGAGAAGCCAGAAAAGAATAGGTTCTGTTAGTTATGTTTTCACTTAGACATTACATAGCGCTGGATAATAACAATTTTGGGACTCAGTCTTGTCATCTCTAAAAGTGGGGGGAAAGAAAGGAAAGGAAAGAAAAAGACATTGGTATGATATCATGTCTGTAATGGCAGCTATTAAGAAAGCCTGAAGCAGAGGGTAGTGAATTCAGGGCCAGCTTGGGAGGCATACATAGCAAGAGACTAGCTCAGACTGGTGGAGGGAGGGAAGGAGGGACGGAGGGTGGGCAATAAAATATATGACATGAAAGCAGAATGGGGGACTATTCAGAGGTAGGAATGGAGTAGAACATTGGAACAAATGAGTAAGAACAAAGTATAATTACACATATATACAAAAGTGGTTTAATGAAACCCATTACTTTGTAAGCTAACTTAAAGACTAAAAAAAGGGCTGCCCTGATAGTTCAGTGGGCAAAGGCATTTGTTTCTCAAGCCTGAGTCCAATCCCCAGAATCCACATAAGGTGGAAGGAGAGAAAGGACTCCAAAAAGTTGTCCTCCATCATCCACATGTACTCCCTGGAGCACACTTGTGCAAGTGCAAACTCTCTCTCACCTCTCTCTCTCTCACACACACACACACACACAGAGAGAGAGAGAGAGACAGAGACAGAGACAGAGACAGAGAGAAAGCAAGATTTTTTTTTAAACACTGAAAACCAAGGATAAGGCATGATGCACAAAGCTTTAATACCAACTCTTATGAGACAGAGGTAGGCAGATCTCTTTGAATTCAAAGCCAGGACTGCCAAGGCTACACAGAGAAACCTTGTTTTAAAATTATGCAGTTTATTTTTCCTTAATTATGTAACAAGAGTGGAAGGAAAGATAAGAGTTATCTATTCTACAGCAATTACCATCACACAGCATCTCCCATAATGCGAAACTGCTAGAAAACTGTGTTGTGTAATGAGCAGCATATTGAAATGGGACAGATGACAGAATAACACTAAGGAGGAAGGTCTAACAACTTGTACTCAGGGAACTTTCATACTTCACTGGCCTCAAAAATTAATATTTTGCTCAAAAATTTTATATCAAAATATAACAAAAGCCAGGGTGGTAATTCCCCAAAGTGTGACTAAGGAATATTTGTGAAAAGGTATAGCTACCCAACCAAAGGACTGTTACGTTTGGAAAACACTAACAAAACCACCTACTATCATTATTGCTGGTTTTAAGGAGCTGTTGCGCACTGTACATCTCAAGAGCTGAACACAGCACATGCTATTTCTCAAAGTTGTTTATGAAATCTTCCTTCCTGCCCCAAAGACTGCATTTTCCAGATAAGAGACAAACAAGGAGGTGGCTGAAGTTTCCAAGTCACTCCTCCTTTTGTTCATAGCACTGGCTCACCAGTTCTCAGTAAAGTTGTGCCTTTATCGGGGGAGACAAAACTCGACCATCAATCAACATATCTGTCAACAGAGCTTTTGTACCTGGGCTTTAAAAAATATTCAGTAACGTTTTCTAGTTATCATAATTGATTCTGCACTAGAGGCCAACTCTGTGAGGCAGGGAGGAAGAGTCAGTAAATGTTGAGCAGCTAACAGTACCTGAAGAAAAAGTAGTTCCAATCTTTTTAACAGCCCTGCCAGGTCCTGCTCTCTGGTGTTTGGTTCTCTAAACACAAGCTGAGGCTTACTATGCATGTCAGGGCAACAGCTAAACTAAGACAGTATAATCGAAAGACAGCTTATAGAAGCTCATCCCTAGCTCCATACAAACCATTCATCATAAATGACTTCAAAAGCAAAACCCAAGAGTTTACTGATGAGCCCCAAGATCCTCTGCCCCTCAAAGTTTTAGTTTATTCACTAGTCACATCAAGAAACACAGAAGCCTCCTTATAGACTAACTGAACTGTGGTGGTTCATGCCAATAATCCTGGCAGTTGGGTAGCTGAGGCAGGGTAATCAATGCTCAAGTTCCAGGCTAAAGGGTTACATAATAAGCCAATCTCAATCTCTCAATCTTCTCTCTCTCTCTCTCTCTCTCTCTCTCTCTCTCTCTCTCTCTCTCTCTCTCTCTCAAAACAAAAAGGAAAAGAAACACACATATGCAAACACATAAAATTCTCTTTACAAATGAAATATCTTATGAATGAGTAAACAGATACTACACATGACAGAATCTTTTTATTGCAGTAGTTTAGGTCACTTACTCCTTTTAGTAACTCAAAATTCCTCACAGTAGTAAACTGTCTTCTGAGTCATCTAACATCACCAGAGCAATGTTTAAAATTTTTGGATCTCAGTCGGTAGAACATGAGACTCTTAAATTTTTTGACACACCCAATGGGATAGCTACTATAAAAAAAAAGTGGATGGAAAGTAACATGATGGGGATGTCCTTCTGTATGCTGTGAATATGTTTCTCTTATTGGCTGATGAATAAAGCTGTTTTGGCCAATGGACAGGCAGGATATAGCCAGGCAGAAAGTATAGGTGGGGCTACCAGAGTAGGAGAATGCTGGGAAAAGGAATTGGGGATTGAATCACCAGGGAGATGCCATGTAGCTACTAGGAAAATAGGACCATGTGGAGATTAATAGAAATGGGTTAATAATAAGAGAGAGCTAGCCAATAAGAAGCTTTAGTCATTGGCCAAAAAGTTTATAATTAATATAAGCCTCTGTGTATTTATTTGGGACTAAATGGCTATGGGACTAGGTGGGACAGAAACTTCTGTCCACAATAACAAGTGTTGAAGAGGACAGTAATAATCAGAATCCTCATGAACTGCTAGTAGAGATGTAAAATGGTACAGATAGTACAGGAAAGCCTGGCAATTTCTCAATAAATTAAAGGATTACTACATGATCTGCAACTCTATCCTTGACTTGAACAGCAAATACCCACAGTTATAGGAGCATTAAACACAATAGCCAAGAGGTGAAAACAACTAAAATAGCCATCCATGTATACACAACAAAATAAGGGTGAATGTAATTTTAACAGACATTACAACAAACCTTGAGGACATTATGTTAAGTGAAATAAGTCTGATATAAAAGGATAATTGTATAGTTCCACTTACATTAAGTGCCTAGAACAGATAAAATTCATAAAGCAGGAAGTAGAACAGAGGTTACAAAGGACTGGGAGTTGTGATTTAATGGACAGAGTTTCTGTTTGAGATGATTAAATGCTTGCAATCATTTAGTGGGGATAGCTATACAACACTGTCAATGCACACACTTAAAAATGGTAAAAATGATACCAGGAATGCTGGCTCATGCCTATAATCCCAGCACTCATGATGCTGAGGAAAGAGGTTTGTCATAAATTTGAGGTGAGCTTTGATTACACAGCAAATAACAGACCAGCCAGAATCACATAATGAGAACCCATAACAAATGTGAAATGTTTTTATATAAAAAATTTATCTTTCTAAACTGTTGCTTTTTAATTAAAATTTTATTGTAAAAAAACCTTACAAACATATCACACAGCAAGATTAGACAGACCCAAAGTCTATCCATTTCAAAGACCTTCTAAAGTTATAGTAGCCACGCTGAAGCTGTGAGGTTCACTTTGGATTTACACTTTCACAATCCATTATTTTTACCCACTTACCCATCACACAAAAACCAAAACAACAACAAAACTCCATGACAAAGCTAAAACTAGAAAATCAATTAGCTTTTTATCTTCTTTCATAACTCGTGTCCATTATTTAAATCCCATCCTTTCTCATTACCTCATCATATATTTGCCCTTCTTGATCCACTTTCTACATATTATATTATACCCACATGTACATTATGTACATATGCACCCATATGCACATTACACTAGGAACTACATGAGGAACATATGGATTCCTTTTTCCTGAGATTATTAATATTATACATGGTAACCCACTTTATACATGTACCAGATTTTCATTGTCCATCTGCCTGTTGATGGTGTGGTGGTTTGAATAGGTATGGTCCCCACTGATTCATGTGTTTGAATGCTTGGCAAGTAGGGAATGGCAGTATTAGTAGGTGTGGCCTTGTTGAAGGAGATGTGGCCTTGTTGGAGGAAGTGTGTCACTGTAGAGGTGGGCTTTGAGGTCTCATACATGCTCAAGTCACACCTAGTCTGACAGTTCACTTCTGGTTGCCTTCAGATCAAGATGTAGAACTCTCAGCTACCTCTCCAGCACCATGTCTGCCTGCATGTGCTGCCATGCTTCCCACCATGACAATAATGGACTAAACCTTTGAAACTGTAATCCAGCCCCAAATAAATTTTTCCTTTATAAGAGTTAACTTAATCATGGTGTCTTTTCACAGCAACAGACACACTAACAGACAACTTGTTATAGTGAATAGAGTAATAAACAGGGGGTTGCAATTTCAAGAATTTTAGGTAAGAAATACTAATGTACTATATACTATTGTATACATAGTGTATATACATAATACATAGGACATTGCTAATTTGATCTGTCCTAAACTTTACTAGTCTGTACTTCAGACTTTTCCAAAAATGTCTTAATACTGACAGGACACTAGGCACAATGGCTTACACCTACTATACCAGCATTCAGCAAGCAGAGGTAAGAAGATTTCTGTGAGTCTGAGGCCAGCATGGTCTACACAGCAAGTTCTAGAACAGCCAAGATATGAATAGAGAGATCCCAGCTCACAAAAACAAACAACCAAAAACAAAACAGGTGGAACTGGTCCCAAGAACTAATTTAAATAATGGGTTTCTCCAGAGGCTTAAAGAAAGAAAGGAAGCTAACAAAAGAAGGAAAGGAAACATATGTGAGGGAAAGGAGGAAGAGGAGACAGTAAGGCAGAAGGCTAAATTACTAATGTGGCCTTGTGCACCCCAGAAGACTTGTCTTGTTTGAAAAGAAAGGCAGTTTACAAGTCACCTAAGTATTTTAGCCAACCAGAGCCCATCTGCCACACTTCATTTGCTCTCCTCAATTCTTTCCCCTTTAAAAGCTACTCTACTCTGGTCAAAATAATCCTTCAGACATTAATCAAGGCACTAATTGCTAGTGTAGCAGAGCAAAAGAGGTCCCAACACCTTCACACTATTGAGGAAGCAAAGGCTTCAAGAATGCACTGGAAGAAGCCCCCTAATAATGCAGTCCTGTCCTTGTATTAAGAACTTCAGTCAAACATTTTACACTTTAATAATATTCTTTAGACTTAATCATTTAGACATGAAATTCCAAATCAGAAAATTACAGTTTGGGTGAAGAACTTACCCCCCCCCCAGGGATTCTCTGTGTAACAGCCCTGGCTGTCCTAGAACCCTGCTCTGTAGGCCAAGGTTGCTTTAAATTCACAAGAGATCTGTCTGCCTCTGCCTCCCAAGTGCTGGAATTAAAGGAATACACCACCAAGCAAAAATTATTAGTATAAGACCTTCATTATTTATTTATTAAGTCCTACTGCTACTAGATCTTAAAGATGAAAGACAGACATGGCAAGATGAGACTAAGAAGACAGATTTCTGTTCTGAAGGATCAAGGGAGTGAATTGGAGAGTAGTTGGTGAATATGATCAAACATGGTGTATGCATATATTAAATTCTCAAGGAATAAATATTACTAAAAAATAAATGATCTAAAAGTTATTTGAATAGCCCAAACAGTACTGAGCCACTGTGATCCTTCTGCCCTTTACTGTACAGTCAATTCAAGTCTTCCATTAGCTTCACATGCGTTTTAAAAACATAAGGTCTGGCCGGTCATGGTGGCACACGCCTTTAATCCCAGCACTTGGGAGGCAGAGGCAGGTGGATCTCTGTGAGTTCAAAGCCAGTAGAGTCTACAAATCAAGTACCATGATAGCCAAGGCTACACAGAGAAAACCTATCTTGAACCCCCCAAAATGTATAGATTGATAGATAGATATAGATAGATGATTGATTGATAGGTAGGTGGATGGATGGATGGATGGATGGATGGGTGGGTGGGTGAGTGGGTGGATGGATGGATGGATGGGCTGAACTAAGTTTGCAACCAAAAAATAAATAAAAAAGAATGAAAGCTACATTCTGATGAAAATTCTAAGGACCTAAGAGTATCTAAGTTTCAAAAGTGCTCTCTCTTGGGCCTAGAGCGATTGCTCAGTGGTTAAGGGCACTTGTAAAATTGCACAGGTTCAATTCTCAACACCATTATGGTGGCACATAAGCATGTGTAACTCCAGTTCCAGAAGATCCAAAGCCCTCATTTGACATCTGTGGGTATCAGGCATATACTGTGCACCTACATACATGTAGGCAAAACACTCATACCATAAAATAATATTGTTAAAAAGTGATCTCTCTCCTTAAACTGAGGTCTTGAAGCACAGACTTCCCATACTTTTGTTCAATTCCATTGGAAAGCTATGCTACCCAAACTTTAAAAAAAAAAAAAAAAAAAAAAAAAAAAAAAGCCCTTTTAACCAATAGGGAAAACACTAACACACCCCTCTGAATTGATCTAAGTTAGATGGAAGGGCTACTTCTTATTTCTCAAAAATATTGACTAGAGGCCTGGATTTATGCATTTAAGTTGTTCCAGAGCACAGGGCCATGGGAAAATTCTCAACCGAAGCAGAGAATGCATTTCTAACCCAGCCATTCTTAGTGTCACTACAGACAAAATATTCAGCTTATATTTGTACTGCTGTTTACAGATATCAAACCACAAGATAGAATCTAGAGAAATAACAGGAGTCAGTGTTTTGGTAAAATTATACTAGTGAAGTTTCATCATTGCCCCATGCAGTCTATTTTACACTAATTAAAACAAAACAAAAACACTTCAGCAAAAGTAAGAGATCTGCCTGAAGTCATTAACTCATGATACCTCTCAATAAACCTACTACAGACACTCTACTCTCAACCCCAAATTTCCTTCAGTTTCCAAATATACATGCATGCATCTACCATCTTCAGCTACGGTATCTGTGCTGACACCCCACTACCTCACAGACACTACGCCAGCAACTTCATCCAAGTGCTCCTACTCTAAAACAGAACCATCTCTCTGACAGCCAGATGCAGAGGACTGATCTTAGATTTAACTTTTCTCTAACAGTTTTACTAATTCATGCTGTGGATTTTTTTTATTAATGAAGATATACCTAACACTGCACACAAATATACTTTTCTAACTTTAACCTTTACTTGGCCCTCACTACTCTGAATCATTCTAATATTTGCCTAGACAATTTCCTCTGTCTAGATCTTAGTCACCCCCATCTCCTTTTTTGGTTATTTTAAGAC
Source organism: Phodopus roborovskii (assembly GCF_943737965.1). NCBI lineage: Eukaryota > Metazoa > Chordata > Mammalia > Rodentia > Cricetidae > Phodopus > Phodopus roborovskii. Next base: position 46,437,871 of record NW_026126407.1, on the reverse strand, counting down.
AAGGTTGCATTGTGTAGTCCTGACTGGCCTGGAAGTATGTTGATCTGGCTGACCAACTCACAGTGATCCTCCTGCCTCTGCCTCTCTGGGATTAAAGGTTTATGCCACCACACCCAGCCCTATTTCCCTAAAGAAACTCAGGCTGAAAGAAAACTCAATCCTTCAGCCTGTGCCAACTGAATGATAGAAATACAGGTATGTGCTACCATGCCTGCCAGTACTGTACCCCTAAGTCTCCTGTAATGTCTAAAATATTCAAGATAACAAATGAAACAATCTTCCCAACCCCATCTTCCACTTTAAACAAACATGAATATTAGACTGACCTTACCAGTTCCCTGGCATCCTTCAGGTGCTTACAGGCCAACTCCAATCCCCTAAGGCTCTCCAACAGCGAGACTCTGGCTTGTGTATTTTTGCCCACGTTTTTCTTCTTCCTCACTTTCACTGACAGTGATGTCTCTAAGACTAACCATCATATTCCTTTGTCTATTTCACTATAGTGCCAAAACCAATGCCTTTTGTGGGGCAAAAATTGGGCAGCTTGGCTGGCAATGAATGAAAAATCTCTAAAGACCACAGATCCTTAGAGACAATGAGTCAGAAGTAAAGCACTCTTCATACTCAGTGAGGTCATTAGAAAGAAGTCTGACATTCAATACTTACTTATTGCGCATAAAGTCCATGTGTGTCAAGCATCTTACAATTGCTTCCTAATTTGTTGTAAAAACACTAATATCACATAGTAAAAATATTAAAAATTGAACTTTTTTATTTTCCACAAAACTCTGTTATGAACTTGAGTTAATTTTAGAGACCTACAATAATTTTTGTTTATGGAGGCCAGGATGAAGGATTATGATTTAAAATGTAAATAAAGTAAAGGTGCACACCTTTAATCCCAGCACTTGGGAGGCAGAGGCAGGTAGATCTTTGTGAGTTCAAGGCCACCTGGTCCATTGAGTGAGTCCTAGGACAGCCAGACAGCCAAGGCTACACACAGACATCATCTTGGGGGGTTAGGGGGAGTAAAAAGCCAAACCAAACCAACTTAATCCAGGCTTTGAACTGACATGTCTTTTATTCAAACTCTTTAAAAGAACCCATCTTCCTTAACAGATGGTTTCTTACTTGTTCTACAAAACGCAAGGACAGTATGGTTAAGAGCAGCAACGTGAAAACCCATACTGGTGCAAGCCTGCAATGAATACAGAGTATGCACCAAGGCCAGGCACCCTCCCAACTCTAGTACTTCTGTCCTCAGGGACTTGGGCTGCTCTCATCTTTTTTGGATTTCACACCTTTCCAATGATGAAACAGGCTGTATCATAAGCATAATACTAAGACAACAACAAGGTCTATAACACGTTATAGACACAGGACTAGAGAAATTATGGAGTGAAGTTTGCAATGATTTTTCAAACTCAAACACAAGAGCTAAGTGTTGTTTTAGCTTACAATCTAGAAAGACTTCAATGAGAAGGAGATTCCAGATTAAATATTCTGCTTAAGATGGACATAGTAGCCTAAACTTGCCATCCCAGCACTAAAGAGAGACAAGGCATCACCATGATTTGAAGCCATCTTAGATGACCACTCAGTTTCACAGTCTGGGCTACATTAAGACCATGTCTCAAAACCTAACACTAGGGGCTGGAGGGCTGGCTCAACACTACAGTCTGGGCCTCATCCAGACGCCTGGAGTTTGGATTCCAGAACCCATTTTGAGTGGCTTACAACTGCCTATAACTTCAGCTCCAGGAGATTCAATAACCTCTTTTGCCCTCCATCAAAACTCTATGTATGTGGCATACACAGATACACACACACAGGTAAAAACAATCTTCAGGAAAAAAAAAAAAAAAACTGGGCTGGTGAGATGGCTCAGTGGACATCTGTTCTTATAAAGCACCTGAGTTTGGTTCCCAGAACCCATATCAGAAACCTAATAACCATTTCTAACTCTGGCTCCAGAAGTTCCCATTCCCTCTTCTGGCCTCATTGAGCACATGGCACACATGATACAAAGGCATGTACACGCAGACATGCATAGACATTTTAGATCCTACAACAACAGTAACAACAAAATCCAAAAATAGTGGCTCAAGCCTATATCCCAAAGCTCAGGAGGCTGAGATAGAAGGATTGCTCAAAATTTAAGGTTAGTGTTACACAATAAGCTTGGGGCTACAGAGTGAACCTTGACTCAAAAAAAAAAAAAAAAAAAAAAAAAAAAAAAAAAAGCTTGAACAAAGACAACTCTAACAACTACCACCCAAAACTTTTTTTCTTTTTGGTCAGAGTCTCTCTATGCAACCTTTACTGTGACAGACTCTGTATGTAAGACAGCCTGGCCTAGTCTTTTCCCCCTTTTTATAATTTATTTTGTTGTTGTTCTTTTTTTGAAACATAGCCTATTACATAGCCTAGTCTGGCCTCAAACTAATGATCCTTCTGCTTCAGCCTCCAAAATGTTGTGACTACAGATAAGCACCACCATGCCAGGAAAGGGTTCTATTTCTTAAGTAAATATTGGGAACATCATTCCAGACATTTAATTGCCTTTTTATGTAAGAATTGTTATCTCTTACTTTGCAGGGATATTGTGATTCTGTGGTTAAAGTATATAGTCAGAACACAAAATAGACAATCAATAAATGTGGTCCATTTTCTCAGATTCTTTCTTTGGTATTTATTCAAGTTCCCAGGATTCTACTGTTATGAAGGTACAAATCTGAGCCGAGTTCAGAATCTAACTCCCAAACTTATCACAAAAATTCAGTTGCCTGGAATTAAAGTGAGTAAGGGATACTCCGAGCTGAGACTTGTGGCAAATCACATCTTCTAGGGCTGTGGTTCTCAGCCTGTAGGTTACGACCCCTTTAGAGGTCTTAAGGGCCCTTTTACAGAGGTCACACAGCAGGTATTCTACATATCAGATATTGACCTGTATCAAACCTTAGGAAGGTTGAGAACCACAGCTCTAGGGGATGGGGATGGGAGAATTGTGTGTTCAAGACACAGCTCAGGTACTCAAACCAGATCTCTTTCAGAAAGTTTTAAAAGGGGGCTTGGGGTATATCTCAGTAGTACAGCACTTGCTAGCATGTAGGAGACACAAGGTATAATCCAAGTTTTCAAAAAATATAATAAAATATATTTACTCAGGCCATTCAAGGTTACTTAATAGTCTTGTCTCAGTTTTCTGAGGGTCACTGTGAATTATGCTGGCTAAATCAGAAAAGCAATCTTGGAACTCACAAAACAGTTCACAAACCTACCAGCTAATCAGCTCTGTAACATGAAAGAATTAGCAGATATATTGCAAAGAAAAAGAGCCTCTTCACTGTTCTCTTGCTCCAACAACTGCACATTGTACTAGCTTCACCACAGATTCTGGACAACTCACGTCTATCACACTTAATATAGTTTCTAATAAATGGAAAGCTTCATCTCAGTCATATTTATCTCCAAAAAGGCCCAAATAAAACAACTAAATGAAACAGACTATTCCAACTGTCAAGGAAACATAGCATTGAATAGAATCAACAGTTATCCAAGGAGAAAAAAAAATAGGATAATCAGAACCATCCTTCAGGCAGGTATTCAATACTCTTAATACATCTACAACCAGTAGAATAAAACTTCTGTTTAGCGATTTGTTAGTTCTAAAATTGGAGATCTAGGATTACAGGATGGCTCAGCAGGTAAAGGCGCCTATCACCAAACCTGACCACTGAGTTAAACCCCTAGTATGTACATGTTGTCCTCTTACCTCCAGACATGAGAAAACAAAATATATAATGTTAACTTGAGGATTTAGACAATAATCAAGTTATTATGCTCAGCTATTTAAAAAGGGGAGAGGGGATGGTCTAACTAATGCATTGTACCAGACTAATGCATTGTACCAGAAGAAAGTACATTTCAAAGCAGAAGACTAGACTGAGGATGTAGCTCAGTGAGAATGTAATTCTGCTAGTAGACTGAGTGTTTGCACAGCATACACAAAATTTAGACAAACCAGACATGGCAGCACACACCTGTAATCCAAGAACTAAGGAGATACAGGCAAGAGGGGTTCCAAGATCAACCTCAATTACATAGTGAGTTCAAGGAGAGCCTAAGATATGTGAGACCCTGTCTGGAAAATAAATAAAACTGAAAGCAAAAGTCAAAGTTTCAGAGCAAAAGTCTCAAAATGGACCACCAGCCAGATTTCAATGCCCACAGACTGCTTCCATTTAGATTCAAGTCAAGGGTTGTTTGGTTTTGGGGGTTGCTTTTGTTTGCTTTTTAACATTTTAAAATTTAACTGCTAGCACTTAATTTGGATATTTCAATCACATTTCTAATTCCTACTATCATTCTCTTGCAGGTAAAAAAAAAAAAAATCAGACCTAACCACACTGTGTACATCCTCCCAAGAAGATGACCACTGAACCCTGGTGAGATTACCTCCCCAGCCTACCCAGACCATTCATACTTAGGCATCTAAGCTGACAGGTACTCCAAACTATAGATGTTACACACAGTCAATTTTGGAAGGTAGCCAACTCCAGGAATTTTCTCTCAGTTTTGCAGGGATGCCATGTAAAAGGTGGTTAATATTAGAAAAGCTATTTAAAAGACTGGCACAGCCAGGAGGTGGTAGTGGCACAAGCCTTTAATTCCTGCACTTGGGAGGCATAGACAGGTGAATCTCTTTGAGTTCAAGGCCAGACTGGTCTACAAATTAAGTCCCAGGACAGCCAGGACTAAACAGAGAAACCCTGTCTTAAAAAACTAAAAAGATTAGCGCGCACGTACCAACTGGTGAGCAGGGAATCACTGTGGTGTAGTCACAGGATAACTGACAAAGACCAAACTGGCACATAGGGCATCTCAGGAACATTAGAGGGCAGACTCAAAAGAAAATGTAGTACATGAAATTTATATGAAATTCCATTGTTGACCATAACAAGACAAAGCAATTTCATACCTAGGGCCTATGGGGAGGGAGAAAAGCTAACCACAAAGGAGGCACTGTACAGTGACAAGAATATTACGGATTTAATCACAGCAGTCGCTATATAGGAGTATTATTAAAACTCAAAATTTTGTCAACTTTTATTCCTTTTGGGGCGGGAGTCATGGGCAGTATTGAGTTTGAATAAAGTTTCATATATGTGACATTCTTTAATAATGCTGATTTAAAAGAGATTTCTATCTGGGCACATGCCTGTAACCTCAACACTCAAGAGACTCAGGCAGGTGGATTTTGCCACGAGTTCAAAGCCAGCTTGGGCTACCAACCTGGGCTACATTATGAGACCCTGTTTCAAAAAGCAAAATAAGGTGGGTGTGGTAGCACACTTCTTTAATCCCAGTACTCAGAAGACAGGTGGGTCTCTGGGAGTTCTAGGCTAGCCTGGTCCACATAGTGAGTACAAGACTAGCTAAGGATACATAGTAAGACCCTGACTGAAAAACATTAAGGTAGAAAAATGAAGGCTGTCTAGGCAGCTCAGTGGATGAGGGCATTTGCCACAAGGCTTGATGATCTGAATTTATTACCCCAGACCCACACAATAAAAAAAGAGAACTGACTCCTGAGCATTTCCTCCACAAGCACATCACTGCATGTGTGCACACAGACACACATTCATAAATAAATGCAACAGAAATAAAAGTTAACTTAGAAAGTGTAAAAATTATAAGTGCAACAGAAAAAAATTAAAAAGTAAAATGAAATGAACGGTAAAAGTAAAACCTTCTAAGAGTAGAAGAAATGAGGATAAGGGTCAAAATCACAGGTAACTGGGTACCTATAAATCAAGAAAGAAGCCAAGAGGTGGGTGGGTCATATACTAGACAGAGACTAAAAGAAAAACTAAATACTAGGGAAGAAGCCAAATGTAGTGGAACACGCCTAAAATCCTAGCACCTGAGAGGCTGAAGTAGATCAAATGGTGCACACACACGCGCGCACACACACACCTCTCCAAACAGAAAACACTGTGAAAAGAGAACTAATAAAAGAGCGAATGGGGGTAGGGTGATAGAGAAAAGAGACAGTCAGACACCAGAACTTAACCATGCAGAGCACAGCCCAAGAAAATTAGAGAATACTGTGAAAGCAAAAGTTCTTTCCTCCTAAATCTCCCACAGGAGCCGCTCCCATCCCACAGCCCTGGTGTCTACACATCTTGTATACTTTCTCAACTAGACCAGAATGCTTCCCTCACCATTTCTTACTTAGTTCAGTCCCACCTACCATTTCTATAAAGCATCTCCCACTTTAACAGAGTTAAATGCTGCCAAACACTCACTGACTGCAGCAGCTGTCTTCTCTTCTACTCTAAAGACAACTCATTTCCAAGAGTAAGGACAAAACCTTACTGAATATAAGTTTAAAAACCTGTAAAAGGCTAGGTGGTTTAATCCCAGCACTTGGGAGGCAGAGGCAGGTGGATCTCTGCGAGTTAAAGGCCAGCCTGGTCTACTGAATAAGTTCCATCCAGGACAGCCACAACTACACCATGTAAACCTGTCTCGAAAAACCAACCAAACAAAACACTCTGTAAAAGTTGGGTTGGGAAAATGGCTCAGTGGATAAAGTGTCTACTGCATAAGGACAAAGACCCAGCACCTATATAAAAGCCAGGTGTGGGTACTGCATCTGTAACCCCAGCCTTGGGACTATGTCTAGTAGGGGAGACAGCAGCTCCCTGGAGTTTTCTAGCCAGCTCCAGGCTCATTGACAAGTCCTGTCTCAAAGTAGTCTCCCTTGTCTGTTTGTCTGTGCCCCCACCACCTGGACAGCTCAGTAAGTAAAGGTGTTTGCTCTGGGGTCAATCCCTGGAACCCACACAAAAGTGGAAGGAGAGAACCAACTTAACAAAGTTGTCATGCCAGGGTGCATATACTCACCCACAAACATCATGCATGCTCAAGTGCATAAATAATGTGAGAGCAACTGAGGAAGACACTTGACATCAACATCTGACTCCACAGCATATCCACGCATACACAGAGACTAAAATTTCTGTAACATTTGTATGTATGAATTCAAAAATAAGTCAAAGATGACCTTGTTCTCCTTCCACCACTGGACTGAACTCAGATTATCAAGCTTTACCCACTGAGCCATCTCCCCAGCTCCGCCCACCCCATTGACAACACTGATAAAATGCTAGAAGCCTTGCTGATTTAAGGTACTCTGAGTCTTTGTTTAAAAAGGTTTATTTTTAGGTGTACGAGTGTTTTGTCTCCATGTATGCCTGTGCTCTTCAAGCAGAAAGTGCCTGCAGCAGCCAGAAGAGGGTGTAGGAATCTCCTGGAATTGGAGTTACAGGTAGTTGTGGGTGTTGGGAACTATATGGGGATCCTCAGCAAGCACAGCCACTGAGTCATCTCTCCAGCCCCTCTACATGAATCTTAAGAACAGAAAGTACATCCACCCTACCCCTAATTCTTCCCTATAATCAATCATAAGGACTAAAAAAAAGTATTCTTAGTCAGGCATTGGTGGCACACACCTTTAGTCCCAGCACTCGGGAGGCAGAGGCAGATGGATCTCTGTGAGTTCGAGACCAGCCTGGTTTACAAGAGCTAGTTCCAGGACAGGCTCCAAAGCCACAGAGAAACCCTATCTCAGAAAAAAAAAACTTCTTGTAGTGTTTCAAATTCCTCAGTGAATGGCAAATCTGTGATAGAGAAGGTAAGAGCCAGCAGCAGCAAAGGAGGCGTTTATTTAGAACAGCGCCTCAAACCTTCAGACACAATGTTATACTCAAGAAGGTACCTTAGAGACACCCAAGAAACCCAAAGGATAAAATCAGCAAGCTTGATGAGCATGGTAGCACATACCCACCACTAAGGCAGATAGATAAATCTCTGCGTTCAAGGCCAGCATGGTCTGAAGAGTAAGTTCTAGGACATTGAGAACAAAAAAAAGAGAAACTCCTATCTAGAAAAAATAAAGGATTAGCAAGCTTAGTCAAGCACCATAACACACACCTTTAATCTCAGTACTCAGGTGGCAGAGGCAGATGGACTTTTTTGAGTTCAAGGCCAGGCACAGTTACATAGTTAGACCCTATGAAGAAAGCTATTTATGTGAAAACATAACCCTGTAACAGAAGATATCAAAACATTGTTGGTGTTGAAAGGACAAAATAGTTGGACATGGTGTCTCATGTCTGTAATCACAGCACCTAAGATGTGGAGGCAGAACTATCAGGAGTTCAAGACCAGTTTCAGCTACATAGTGCAAGTCTAGCCTAAGACTGTCTCAAAACTGACAGATGGGAAGAAAGAACTGGATAACCGAAATTAGTTGATCAACAGAAGCTTAGAGAACTACTTACAGATTTGGGGGGGAAAGGTCATGAATTTTGTGAAAAGTAGACAAGATGTGGCTGGTGATGGAACAGAACAGCACTACAGTCAGGAAGTGACACAGAAGCCCTCTGCATCTCTCCTAGTCTACTTTTTCCCACAAGTATGAATCAATGTAGCCAGTGAGAATTATTTTACAGGCCTAGTAAAATGGCTCAGCAAATAAATTCACTTGCCACCAAACATGACAACCTGAGTTTTAATCCTTCAGACCCACACAATGAAAGGAAAAGATTGACTCCTGAAAGTTGGCATCTGACCTTCACATGCATGCCTGTACTCACAAATGCAATAAAACTTTTTTGAAAAAGAAATTTTGTACCTCCCCCAAAAAGGGACCTTGCTATAAAAACGAACACTTACCACAAACCAGATACAGTATAGTGGCACATGCCTTTAACCCCAACACTTGAGAGGTAGAAGAAAGATCTCTGTGAGCTCAAGATCAACATGGTCTACATAGAATGTTCCAGGACATCCAGGGCTATATAAAGACCTTGTCTCAACCGTACTGTTCCCCCAAATCCAATTATCACAAATCAAATACAAGGCTCTTGTCAACATGGTAGTAAATGCCTATAATCCCTTACTGGCAAAGGAGGATCAAGAATTCAAAGTCATATTTCTGGCCATGTAATGAGTTTGAGGTCAGCCTGGCCAACTGGAGACCCTATCTCAAAAAACAAACAAAAATCACACAACAACATCAAAACAAATTGTAGTCCAGGCTGGGCAACATAGTGAGTTCAAGGCCAGCCTGGCTAAATACCAAGATGCAAGTCTCAAAAAGAAAAAAAAAAAAAGAAGAAGAAGAAGAAAGAAAAAACCTTTAAAACAAGCAGAACTATACCAAGATGTAAAATTCTAAAATAGGATGGTGCCCTATGTTCCTATAGTGAAACTTTTCAAGGCAGAAGATAGTTACATTAGGCTATTGAGTCAATACTACCTGAAATGTGTATTTACATCCTCTACAAGCCCCTACCACCTGAGCACTTTAAATTCTGCCAATGTCTTTAGACAGAGGTTACCAATGGCCATGGGCTGTCAGTAGGCACAGCTTGCTCTAGTAAATAAAGTTTTACTGGAATACAGCTCAACCACATTCTCTTTGCTGTCTTCTTATAATACATCACCATACAAACTTAGGAGCTGAACAGTCTATTATAGAGATTATTAAATATTTACTATTTAATCCTATGTAGTAAGAAGTTCAACCTCTCCTGCCCTGGGATACTTTACAACTAACAACTGGGCACTGTGGCATACTGAGGCAGGAAGATCATGGCATTCAAAGCCAATCTGGGCAACACACAAAGACCTCACCTCAGAAGATCAAACAAAAACAGTGACAAATTTATGACCAGGAATGGTTATCTTGGAATGAGATATTACTGAATGTGGTAACAGTCAGTGAGACCTTTCCCCAAACAGCCAGGTACAAACCTAACTGAAAATAAACCTATACTAATGAATCTCAAAATCCCATCATTAGACTAAAAATTAAGCTTTAAAAGCTAACAGTGAATTCTGTTTACCATCTTAAAAAAACACTACTATGCCAAGTGTGGTGGCACACATATTTAATTCAAGCACTCAGGAAGACGGGAAGGCCCATCTTGTGAGTTCAAGGCCAGGCTGGTCTACATACAATAAGTTCCAGGACAGCCAGGACCCTGTCTCCAAAAACAAAACAAAACAAACAAACAAACCAAAAACCCAAAAATAAAAAACACTACACTAATTCAATCAAGATACAATGTCTTTGCACATACTATCCCTTGTATTTAATCCCCAACACCACCACCAGGGACTTTTATCAGTTATTCTTTTGCTCTAGAACTCAGACCAACCAAATACATTATTTTCTTCATCAACGTTTGTATTCAGTTTCTTATACAACATTCAGAATGACAAGGTAAGTGGATAACCCAAAATTGGTCCTGGAAATATCCTTTTTCTATACTTACTATACTAAAAATTCCAGTGCTAGTCACAGAGGTACTTGTTTGTAGTCCTAGCATGGGAGAAATACTTGAAGCCCTGGAGGTCAAAACTAACTAGGTTACAAAGTGAAAAACCCTGTCTTAACAACAATAAACTCCAAAGCTTACTAATTTACTTTGAAAGTTTAAACCCCCATGTATACTAAGCATGTAGAAGAATTTTAGTCAAAACAAGTTCTGGTGTATTATTATTGCCATTCTTAAATTTATTCCCTAGTTTTTGGACTGGAGAGATGGCTCAGCCGTTAAAGGCTAAGCTCACAACCAAAAATATAAGAAGTTTAATACATAAGCAATGAAAACTGCCTTGAATAGTAGTCTAGGTAACAGTAAAAACAATTCTTGGTCCCTTTTATAACTGACTATGGTATTATGGCAGATTGGGACTTAGCAATACAATACTAACTGATAAAATATAGGGTTAATATTTTATTTACTATAAAAATTATACTTAATTTTTAAAACATGTCAAATAATCTGGGGTTATTATTTTTTTTTACCGACTTTAAACAAAACTGAGGGTCAGTCACGTAAAACTAATACCAAAGTTGATGAATAATTTATTTACCATTTGTTAAGATTATTCAGCTCACTTCTTGAAGTACACCCCAGAATGACAGAAGTGTGTCCCTACTCCTAAGTACTTAAACAAGGATGCATCAATAGCATGGTACCTTTGGCAATATGAATGTGGTCACAGGCTATAAGCTCATGTTGGCAGAAGCTTAAACGAGCATTTAACAAGGCTAACATGATGCCAAGACAATCACAATACAAATAAGTGATTTTCTAATCACATATCCATACATTTCCCCCTTTGGTGTATCTCTCAGTTATCTTAGACTAGATAATACTGAAAAATGGTATTTTAAAGTATAATCAAGTAACAATCACTTTACCATGGATCACAAGATTTACAAAGAACTCCTATTTTCTGCTTTTTAAAAAGTCAGACCTTGATCCTCTTTCCCACCTGCTGGGAAAGGCAAAAGTCCTAAAGAACTTTCAGATCTAAACATTCTCCTCACAGATCAATATTCTCACAAAGTTGATGTATGTAAGTTTCCAAATGTATGTGAGCAAGAGATGCAAATTAAGATTTAGAAGCACAGGGGCCTGATATTAGGAAGATGTCCACATGAAAAAGAAAAAAAAAAAAGGAAACCCCGCCCAGCCCTCAACTCTGCTTTTCCAGTCCCGGTATTCTCTGCAAAAACCAGAAATGCAGAGGTTCCTCTGACTGACTGACAGACTCTTCTCAAGGCCTGGTTAAAATAAAAACACACCGACAGTTACCCAAATACCTCCTTAAGGTAGTCATAAGACTCAAGCCCGCTCAGAAACAGCAGAACTGTTTGCTTTCTTGGGTTTAAGGAGGGCGATTACAGGGTTTGGCGGCAGGATTTGTCAAGCAGCAGAGGGCCAAGCATGAGAGAAGGTAGAGACTAAGCTCCATCTAGTCCCAGGAACCGCCCCCTGGGAGGCTAGACTGCACTAGGTACTTCCCGGCCACCCATTCCGGAGCAGCAGAGCCGAGTCGGGATCCTGGGGGCGGCTTCCGGGTCCGCTGGGACTCCAGCCGACACCAGGCCCGCCCCCGGCCCGGCTCCATGTTAGCCCCATCTCCGCCCAGCTCAGTGACCCCCCAACCCCCGTCCCCTCCCATCTAATATGGCCGCCCCGCCCGCCCCACCCCCGGCGCAGCCTAACTTACTGGGGGCCCGCGGCACCGCCTCCCTGCGCCCATTGGCGCCAGGGCCCCCGCTAGCCTCCTCCATTGGACAGCACCGGCCGCCACTCGCCTGCGAGGGCTCCGCCTCCGGGCCGTCCAAGCTGCTTAGAGAGGACATATAAACAAATCCCGAGAGGGAGGCCCCCGTCGCCCGCCGCCTCCAGGGAGGGGCCGGGGGGAGCAGCGGCCCCACGACGCCCCTGCCCGGAGTCCGCCTGCCCCTCGCCTCCGTCCCTAGCCCTCGGAGCGCCAGCCGTGCCGGCCTCCCTCACACGCCCCTCTCCTCCCCTCCCTCCCGGCCCCTCCCACCCGCTCGCCGCTCTGACAGGCTGGTTGCCGGCAGCCGCGGCCCCCCGCTCCCGAGAGCGCAAAGGGCCGGACCCTGGAGGGGACGGACGGCCGTCCGCGCTCCCGACTTTTATGTAACCGTCGGCCACGGGAGCAGCCTGGCCCAGCTCGCATCGGAGGCCCCGCTCCGCGCGCCCTCGGCCCGGCGGCCCCCGCCCCGCTCGGCCGGAGCCGGGCACCCGCGCCCCACGCCCGTAGCCCTCAGTCGGCGCACCCCGCCCGCCCGTGCGGACGCTCGGCGCTCACCTGAGGCTGAGAGCGGCTCAGGCGCTGGGTTCGGCCGCTCTACGGCGGCCCCGGCCCCTCTCCATGCTGCCTCGGGTTTGTTTTGTTTATGTCCTTCCTGACGGGTTCCCGGAAATCGCGTGACTCGCCCCCCTCACGTGGGCCGCGGCGAGGAGGAGGAGGGAGGCGGGGGCCCGCCGCCCCGGGCCAATCGCGAGGCGCCCTGAAGCCCGGCCTATCAGGGGCCCGGTCCGGCCGGTGCCCTGTCACGTGATGCCAGAAGGGCGGGTTGCCGGGGAAAACCAGGAAGAGAGGGCGGAGCGGGGGTTCGGAGGCTGCTGCTGAGCGTGGGCGTGGGCCGCCGGGAATGGAGAGCGACAGGCTCGCGTTCGTGCATGATGTTCTTTTCAGAGGCTTCCATATTCAGCCTGGAGGCTCAGAAATAAGATGAGGCCCGAGTTGTCCGAATGCTCACTTTACAGTTTAACTGAACCACGGGAGACTAAAGGAATATTAGTTAGTAGGTGGCTGCATGGATATTCTGTTTCGTAAATGACTTCACTTCCCGGTTTCCCGATAGAATTGACCTTATTCACCAACTAATATTTATTAAGTCTCGATCTCCAGACCCTAGATCAGTTGCGTGCACCTTTGAGATAGAACCTTTATTCCGCTGTACAAACTGCTACTGCATGTTCTCTAGGCAAGCCTGTCTAACCTATGACCCTGGGATTTGCTTGCAACTCTTAATCTTGTTGACAGTTTATTGGATGTGTAGTATGTGGTAGGTTCATTATCTCAAATAGTTCTCCTAACAAATACATGCGATAAGAGAAGCATTTTTCAAAAGAAAAAGAAAATCCTCAAAGGAATTATTGGTAACCTACCTAGTTATCACAGCCTGTTTTTCCAGAACTCGCTTTATACTCAGGATCCTCCTATCTTAGTCGTCTGGGTATGTGGTTACTGCACCAACACACACACACACATGAACACAGAAACCGTATTTTCTTAAGCACAGGAAAGAAGATTAAAGGACAGAGAAATTTCATCAGCTTCCCTCCAAATACCAGTTTCCCTTTGGAGTACCTGCCACAGAAAGTGTGGCTTTGAAGCTGGGGATAGTGGTTAATCCTTGCGATCCCAGAAGTCGGGAGATAGAGGCAGGAGAATGTGAAATTTATTCTTAGCTACACTGAGTTGCATGATAGCTAGGTCTTCATGAGACCAGGTCTCAACCCACCCTTACATCCTCCCCTAAAAAAGAACGACCCCCCCCCATACCTGCCCTGACTGCCACCACGTTATAGATCCTGGCAAGTGTTAAAGAGTATCAATATTACAATCATGGTCTGGGATGACTCCAGCACTGGGAAGCCTGGGGCAAGTGTATCTTTAAGGCAAGCCCAAGCTACATTATGATAGGTACCCTGATTCAAAAGCAAACAACCATAATTTGGGAATAAAAAAGACTTGCCTAAATCATGATCCTGAAGAAGACTGAGTGGAACTAGCAATGTCACTCATCCTCTGCCCCCCATGCCCGACATATAGCCAGTCACTATGTTACTGACTTAGTAACAAGCTGGATTGAAACCCTTGTTTTACCACATATGAACCAGCACAAATTATTTAAGCTTGATGAAACTGAATTTCTACCTTTGCAAAAATGGAATTGGAGTGAGAATTGAGTGAAATAATTTACATTGGGTTGGTAAAATGGCTTAGTGGGTAAAGCACTTGTCACACAAATGTGAGGACCTGAATTTGAATGCCCAGAATCTATGTAAAAGCTGGCTGTGTATCAGGAACATCTGTAATCCCAACATTCCTGCAGGGAGATGGGAGTCTGAGACAGGAGAATCCTGGAAAACTCACAGGCCGGTCAGCCTGGCAAACACAGTGATAAGAAGACCCAATCTCAAACAGGGTGGAAAGCAAAGATGGACACCCAAGACCGTACACTATGACACATGTGCATGCCCACATTCACACACTTGAGTGCACGCATGCATATACACATTGTATACATACATGCATATATAAAATAAAAGTATTGTTTAAAAATAAGTCATATAAAGCACTTACCAGCATGCCTGGCATAGTTAGCACATAATGAACAATAGTAGTAGTATTAGACTATCCCAAGGGCATCATTTAGAAGATCAGCTGTAGACTAAATAGCATAGACAACTCAGCAATTTAACAACCACTAGACCAGGCCAACCTTACATTTGTGGCCATCCTGCTTCTGCCCCCCTCCTAAGTACATGTATTACAATCATGAACCATCATATTAAGCTAAAACAAATTTTTGGAACCCAGATTAATAGGTAACTGTAGATGCACTAGAAGAAAGTAAAACAATCTATCTCTCCCCCAGAGTACCAAGCACACAGTTGAACCCTAAAACCCAATGATAAGATGAGTATTTACTACCTGGGAACTAAACAGATTATAATTATCTTGTTAAGTCTGACCATGGCTCTTTCAAACTTTCCCCATTAAGCAGAATGGAAAATTGAAAATCCAAAAGAAAAACTGGCTTGAGAAGTTGGAACCATGTCCCTGGACTTATTTATGTGATGTTCATGCTTTAAATCTCCAGAAGTTTCCTCCTTGCTTATTATTTCAGAGTACCATATTTGGACGCTTTCCAGCGAATGCCTAGCCCTTTTGTTATTACACCATGTTTCAGACACAGGCATTTGCATAGCTACTAGGCAGCAGGTTCATATCCTCTCTCAAGGCTCTGCCATTAGTGTCATTTGCTGGTCAGTTACACTGCTATATATAGCCTTTGCGTTTTCTGTTATCTAGCAAGGGACTGAATTTTGTCCAGTGGAGACTTTCCATCAAGATTTAGATCCTGCTCTGAACTGAATGAAATCACAGGCTCCTGACTGATCTGTGTTTCTTTGGGCTTTATGCAGCCAGATTCTACCTCAAACTTGGCAGGGAGTCTCGGGGATAGTGTTGGCTTGAGGGTTAGGAGGCTTTTATTCTAGCCACAAAGTGGTGGCCAGCTGGCATTACCACATCCAAAAGTCTGTAACAATGCTGCTCAGAAAAAAAAAAAAAAAGTATGTAGTAGAACAGCCTGAATCACAGAAACAAGACTTTACACAAAGATGAGAAAATGACATAAAGTAAGAGATACATAGGATGCCACTAAATTCCTCAGAGAAATTTATTTTTCAATAGGTAGCATTCATATGTGGTATAACACTCAATGGCTCAAAAAGATCCAGGCATGGTGGTTCATGCCTCTATCCCAGTAGGTCAGTATGGGCTACACAGTGAGTATGTACCTTGTTTCAAATAACAAAAGTACAAAAATGTTTCTAGTGACTGTTAAGTTGTTTGGGCTCTGTGACTTCACAGGTGTTCCCCGTATCCTCAGACATCTCCCTCAGTTTAAATTTTAATGTGCAGAAGGCTATAGTGAGTGAGTTGCTTGACTCCAGGGCTTTGAGGCCAGCCTGAGTAACAGAGTGCCTCTCTTTCAAAAACATGCTTCAGGCAATGGAGGCTCACACCTTTAATCCCAGCACTCAGGAGGCAGAGGTAGGTGGATTTCTGTGCGTTCCAGGCCAGCTGGGGATACCCAGTGAGATACTGTCTCAAAAACACACTTTGGCCAAGGCCCTAATTTGAGCTATGCTATCCAAGGTGACAAGGGTTCCAGATTATTCCCCATAAGAAATTTAGACAGAGCAGATCATGCTGAATGACCCTGTGTGCTCTGGGACAAGAAAAACAAAAATCACTTTAAAGAAAAGTTGTCAAAAGCCTTGCATTTTCTTACTATTTTTGTTCGTTTGTTTGGACACAGGGTCTTATGTGGCTATGCCTGGCCTTGAACTCCTGATCCTCCTGCCTTTGAATCTCAAGGATTACAGATGGGCACCCCCACACCCAGCCCGACATTGCCTTATGACCTAAAGATTGCACTGTATGTGAATCCTCATTCAAGCAACCTGGGTCCTGCTTGCTGATTCCACATGTCTTTTTAAGTTTCAACCTTCTGAGGTTAAGTGCTTTTTCTTTGAACAACTCTAGACCGTGAGATACAGTCAGGAGTCGCAGCTTCAAAAGTGAGAATAATTAACTCAAAGCTGGAAGATCTCCAGAAAAAGCTGTGTCCCTGACACTAGGCACTGACTTTTTCCTGAGAAGATGGCAGTATTGCTGAATACTCTAAAAGAGGCTCATTGATGCTGGCAATTGGATCGCATCCCTCATTCATCTCATCTAAAAAGCATTCTTTGGGGGGAGATGTGATTCCCACTGTGATCTCTCAACAGGATAGCTCTGAGCCTCACTTTCTTATTTTTCCCTGAAAACACCCAGTTCAACCCCCACATACCCCATTATTTATCTATCCTGGTTCCCAAGCCTACCCCATACTCAGCACCAGGCCTGCTATGGTATAGGGCAAACTTATAGATGTAAGGAGCAGATTGAAATCCAAACCCTATCCCATCTTCCAAGGTTCAACACCCCTTTCTCCTCTGTGCAGTCTACTTGCTCCCACTCCTCTCCTTTCCTCTGTTACCCATCTAACCACAGCAAATACTTAGCTACGTTGGATTATTCATGCCATGTGTGTCAGTGTTATTTCTTCAGTGAATCAAGTGGGCACACACTCTAGCAGACTGCCGGCCTGTCTTTATTGACAAAAGTGGGAGAGGAAAGAAATAGGTATGTTTGCAAAGTGCTAATTGTATTCACAAGACACTGTCCTTGCCCTGAAGGACCTCAGAACATGTGAGGGAGAATAAGAGAATTCATGAGAAGGGACCCTAATGCTGATTTGAAGAGTGGGACACAGACCTCAGAGCCCCTTTCTGTCAGCTTACTTGGGCAGATTGCTAACCCATCTGATACTTCATTCCTGTTCTCACTTGCCTCACAGGTTGATCTGAAAGACCCATTGAAGGACTTTGGTGCATAAGTAGCTCCCCCATCTCTACTTCTCTGGGAGGAATGTGACTAGAAACTTCTTAGAAGAGAAGCAGTGGAACAGAAAAATGTCTCCTGGCAGAGAAGCGGCAGGCAGCTGGGATTGTTCTCTTATCTTCAATGCAGCATTCCTGTCAAAATTGTTTCACCTCTTTTGCTGACTGAACACTTCTGGGACAATGAATTGGGTTTTAAATTTTGTTTTATCAGGGCTGAGCTGAATGTACACTGTTCAGATCAGTGGCTGTAAGTGATAGCAAACCAGGAGGCCAGGGAGTGAGAACAATCCAGCGTTTGTTGTGGAAAGACTCCCTACACACAGGTATAATAAGACATTCTGTTGGCGAGGCCACAGTGGGAGGATGAAAGCCCAAAGCAGAGGGACAAGTGATAAGAGCCAGGAACCCAGACCTGAAGCCATAATAACTTGTTGAACTAGGAGAGGAGGAATGACCAAAAAAAAAAAAAAAAGAAAGGAAGAAAGAAAGAAAGAAAAACCAAACCCAAACAAAAAAGCCTAACACTGCAAAAGGCTAGCTTCTCAAGGACAGGAAGCAGGAAGTAAACAATTCAGAACAGAGGGAAGAGGGTAGAGTCAGTTCCATCTGCAACCAAAGGTTTGATTGAATGCAAATTTACCAAGTGACAAATTTCCCTGATCTATAGAAAAGCTCAGGACATGCCCATCAGCTTGCTTTTTGGGTTTTAATTTTCATTTTGTTTCCACAAAGACTAGGCTCATGATGGTGTCATTAACCAGGCTGGCATTCCACAACTGCAGTAGCGGGTCACAAAGCATGATTAACAGACCCAGTGGCAGATTTTGTAGAGAGAGGCAATGCTAGGAGGAAGGGCCAAGTCCCCTTCTCAGTGCTTAGCCCCCTAGGGCATCTCTCTATGTCCCTGAAGGGTAGCCTAACTTTCTAAACAGATCCCAACTGCACCTGCCAGTACTGCAAGTAGCCCCTGTCTGCCAGGGGGAGTCCCTGTCTGCCAGGGGGAGCCCCTGTCTGCCAGGGGGAGTCTGACAAAGGAGAAGGCCACCTCTGGGAAAGTGGCATAATGATGGAATTGAAGTGGGAATTAGAGCAAAGTATACAGCGATTACCCCTCCTAACAAAGGCAGTAAGGACAAGTTTTGGGCTCCTGCAAACAACATAGGAGAAGGAAGGGTCCTGTGGTGGGCTTCTGGTCTGAGGTCAGTAACTAAAAAGTTGGGAATATTAGAAAGGAAGCAAAATGCTCTGCTCCAATCCACTTAAGTCCAGAAACATGTACAACAGTCCTGGCACATGGCAAACACTGCCTAAACGTTAGCAATTAATATTGCAATTATCATTTTGAGGTACAAAGGCTTGAACCCTGTCCCAGAGCTCTGCTATGCTAGGCAAGTCCCCTAGCTCCTTTTTAACTTTAGTTTGGAACAGGTCTTACTAAGTTGAACAAGCTGGCCAATAACTTGTGTTCTTCCTGCCACGGCCTTCTGAGAAGCTGGGAATAAGGCATGCACCACTACATCCAGCAATGGTTTTGAACATTTCTGGGGTCCTAAAGAAAGTCATAGACATAGGGATTTGTGGACCCCAGCGAGGAACCTTGGATGTGAGTTTGAGGCCAGCCTTGTCTACAGAGTGAATTCCAAGACAACCGGGGCTACATAGAGAAACGCTGTCTCAGAAACCCAAAACCAACCAAACAAAAGAGAACCCTTGCTCAAAACTGATTGAGAGATTGAGACTGTCCCAGGTGATGCACACCTATGATCTCGATACTAGGGTTGCTGTGACAGGAGTAGTCCAAGTTCAAGGCCAGGTGGAGGATGGGGAGTACAGCTCACTGCCTAAGCAGTTGCCTTACAAAACAAAGCACAAAGCTCCAGGTTCTGTACTCAGCACCATAAAAACAGAAAAAAAAAAAAAAAAAAAAGAAAGAAAGAAAGAAAGGAAGGAAGGAAGGAAGGAAGGAAGGAAGGAAAAAAGAAAGAAAAGCTATCGTCACCAGTTTCAACACAGGGAAGAGCATAGGAGAATCTTTGTAACTTTAGAGACTTGTGACATTGTGTTATATAAACTCAATGGCCAAAGATTGGAACTTACTAAAAAAGTCATCGCCCATAAGATTCTTTTGTCCCATACTAATAACTCTAAGTAAATGAGCATTGCTAAATAGCTCTTTCATGCAAAATTGTGGCGATCAAATACCTGAACAGGCCAGTTGTGGTGGCTTATTCTTGGATTCCAGGCAGGATTTCTGAGCCGTCAAGGCCAGATTCATCTATATGAGTTCTAGGCCAGCCAGAGCTACATTGTACATAAGTCTCAAAACAACCAAACTTAAAAAAAAAAATGACAAGTGTCTTGACAGAGATAAGCAAAGATTACTGTGAGAACCCAGAGGGGCCACAGTAGCTAGAGCCTGGGCTCTACAGAGCTAGGTTGAGAGAAGAGAGATGTTCCTGCACAGGAAGGAGATCTCTCTCTCTCTCTCTCTCTCTCTCTCTCTCTCTCTCTCTCTCTCTCTCTCTCTCTCTCTCTCTCTCTCTCACACACACACACACACACACACACACACACACACAAAGCATATGGAGATTCCATACTGATCTGTCCTTCAGAAATGGCTGCAGAGAGGCCAATGTCACCTTGTACTTGGATGTCTAGGTTCAGGATGGCTATGGCTACACTGTGGGGGTTTCATGGACATTCATCAGGGTCTGCTGGAGCAACTCACAACCTAGCTGACTGTGGGGAATGTAAGACACCCCTTCATTTGCCTGAGGTCCTGGAAAAGTTACAAGAGGAAAAAACTGCTTTGAGGCCCACAGTTGGCCTCCAACAAATCCAACAGGTCAAGGAGGAAAGCTGGGGAATGGAGGAGATATGGGATGTTTGGGTTAACAGGCAACCCATTCAGAAGCTGCCTAGAACAAGAATCTGCCCATCCCTGGCTCGGTTTCCAAATGGCTCATAGCCTTGTTCTCAGTGATCTATTGGCATATCCCATCCACACCCCTGCCCTACAACCTTTTATGGTACTGGAGCTATAAATCAAGGCCTTGTGCCAAGTACCTTAGCTCTATCACTGAACACCACCACTCAGCCCTGATGGCTTGTCATATTTTTTGAGACAGGATACCACTTTGTAGCCCATGATGGCCTAGAGCTCAAGACCCTCCTCCATCAGCCTCCTTGAGTAGCTGGGATTACAAGCATGTGCTATTATGTTCAGCCCTGTAGACTTCCAAAAGGAGATACAGCCTATGTTTAGGTATAGAGGATCTGTTTGAGCTAGGGGAAGCTATAATTGAGAGTGAAGACCATGACTGAGTAAAGGGGGAGGGGGAATTACCCTGGGAGAATGTCAAGACACTTAATGGCAACGCTGAACCCTAAGATCAGACTCTCCTGGATTTTGATTTATGTTTTGTTTATCACGTGTGTGTTTACATGTAGGTGTATGCATGTGAGTGTGGGGTCAACTGAGGTCAGAATAGGGCATTGGATCCTGTGGAACTGGAGTTGCAGGTGACTATGAACTGTCTGATGTGGGTGTCAGGAACCAGCTCAAGTTTTCCACAAAAGCAATAGTGCTCTTAACCACCAAGCCATCTCTCTGGCCATTCCCTCAACTGTTGCTGTACCTGCAGCCCAATCACTGGTAAATGGAACTGCTGTGTTGTTACCAGCTAGACAAACAACAGAGAACAAAAACAGCTCCAAAAAGAACTAGAGTTCATCTCAATTAAGGGTATTAAGAATGTAGGGACTTAATCACAGTGTTTGGATGCCTTTGGGAAGTGATGATGGTTAAAACCTTTGGGGTAAAGCCTCTATGACTGAGTCTCCTGGGAGTTTTATAGGCAGGATATGTCTTAGCAATTGCCATTTGATGCACTGTGCTGCTTTTGTTATCAACAGATGTGAGCCCTACACTTTTGACCTTCAGAAGTGTAAGCTAAAATACCCGCCCCTTTCTTCATAAAGGAGCCTGTATTTCATTACAGTTCCCCAAATGCTTTATATAACTATGATTTAATAGGCAGCAAAGCCTCTGAATGAAAATTCAATGTACCATTGGCCTGTGTTTCCAGCTACCATAAGAGTTGTTCTATTTATTTCATAGGATAATGCATATAAAATTTTTGGTAAGGTGGAGGGGAGGGCAGTGCCGACAGCTACCTGAGCCATCCATGTTCTTTCACAAGGCACTCCTACCACTCCTTTCTTGGCCTGCCTCTTGGGGATGGGTGCATGAGAGCAGGGGCTTGTAGACAGTTCCTTTCCTCACACAATCATGAGTACCCACAACTCCAGCTGTCTGTGTTGGCCCTTATATCCTCATCTCCAGATAGTCCTTCCTGCCTTCCATGCCTATGCAAGCAGCCCCAGACACCATTCCCTACAGACACCTGGGATCTGTCAACATGAATTGTCCATTGCTGAACTTGACTGTGCCAAGGCTACTGAATCGCAGTTGAGCCACCCAGTGGGAACTGAACTTGAGTCCCCTGGAAGAACAAGAAGTACTCTTAACTGCTGCACTATCTCTCTAGTCACTTCCCACTCCCAACACCCTTCCCCCAAAAAATGTTTTGTTTTGTTTTGTTTTTAAAAAGGGTTGATGGGGATCAAACCGACTCTAAGGTTGCTAGGCAAGCTCTCTACCACTGAGATACCCCTCCTCCCCAATCATAAAAGATTTGCGACAACTTTAAAACTATACAAAACTGTGAAACAGGTAACCATGATAATAATACTGTGGACTATTTCCTATCACATGTTTTTCTGTGAACAGACATTTACAATACGGAAGGGTTTTCTTTTAATATTCTATTATCTTCTGTTAGTAAAGTAACTGTCATAGTTTCTTTTTTATTATGTTATTATATTCATGTTTGTTGAGACATGGTCTTGCTATGTAGTATAAGCTGCTCTGGAATCCACTCTGCAGCCTAGAATGGTCCCAAACTCTAGACTCTTATATTTACAAAGGGCTTACAGGCATGCATCACACACACACACACACACACACACACACACACACACACACTTAAATTTTTTAGGGGCTGGAATGATAGCTCAGTGTTTAAGAGCACTGCTGCTCTTCCAGAGCACTTGGGCTTGGTTCCTAGCACCCACATAGTAGTTCACAACCATCTGCAACTCCCAGGATATCTGCACTGCACTGAGGGCACTGCACACACATGGTGCCCAGAAATACATGCGGGTATAATTTTTTGTTTGTTTTCTAGAGACAGGGTTTCTCTGAATTGTTTTGGAGCCTGTCCTGGAACTAGCTCAGTAGACCAGGCTGGCCTCGAACTCACAGAGATCTGCCTGCCTCTGCCTCCCTAGTGCTAAGACTAAAGGTGTGCGCCACCAATGTCCAGCTCAGAGATGCAGTTTTAAACAGAACTGATCTTCTGTTATTCAGTTTAGTGGAGAGGGTGACAGCTTCTATTTATCTGTCCTTCTGCCTCATCTGTAAGAACTGTGCACTACCACATCTTCCTGATAAGCCTTTGGTCTGGGACAGCAATGTTGTTTCCAGATGTTCCAGGATAATGGATTTTCTACCACTTCATCCACTTAAGTAGAAAGCTCTAGAAGGGATGCAGCATGGAAAATAACCTGTACTTGTTTGTTGCTTAAGTCTTCATTTATAATGTAAATATATCTAGTCTCCAAACAGGCGTGAGCTATAATCATCCTACAATGCTTAGATCTAACAAAGCATTGACTTTTAAAGGAAGATTTACTTATTTTTATTTTATGTGTATGAATATTTGTGTACATGTACACATGTGTATCATGTCGTATCTGGTGCCTGCAGAGTGAGAAGAGGGCATCAGATCCCCTGGAAATGGGGATACAAGTAGCTGTGAGGTACCGTGTGGGTGCTGGGAACCAAACTCGGGTGCTCTGAAGAACAGCAAATGCTCTTAACCACTGAGCTGTTTCCCCAGCCCACCACAGATTCTTACGGTTTGGAAGACAAACTCCAATACTTCACTGACTCAGCAATAATTTCAAAACTTGGTGTGGTAGCCACACCTGTAATTTTAGCATGCAGGGGGCTGAGACAGGAAAACTCCATCAAGTTGGAGCCAGCCTGGGGCTACCTGCTAAAGCCCTAGGGGGGGGGGTTCTAAATTCCAAATTTGCTTTGCCATGGCCCAAACACCCTCCTTTGCTTAGTGGAAGGGTGCTTAGAGAGATGTACAAAAAAGTTATGTTTGAAGTCACATTAAAAAGACCATGAAATCTCAAGTTGGCTAGTGATAAAACTACAAAAAGGGGCTGGGGTTGTAGTTTGGGGCAAATGTTGCTAAGCATGTGTAAGGCCAAAAGGCCTGGGGTCCATCCATAGCAACTGGCAGGCTCTTCTAAAGTATGGCAGAAATATTTCCTCCCTTGGGTGATGCCTAATAAAATCTGCAAGGCAGGAAGGGTGAGGTCCAACCTCTCATGTTATGATCTCAGGGTTCATGCCAGGCACAGGTGCTTTTTCTGGAACTCTGTAAGTCAATTGGCCTATCAAAAGGGAAACCTAGGTAGGAAAAACAAAAAACAAAACAGTCAGCTGGGGCTTATTTTAATAGAAAAGTACTGCCAGTGTGCCCAGAGGACTTGGTCATTTACTGGGCAAATGTCTTGTGTGTATTATTATAATTTACAAATCAGCCTCACCATCATTTGGTAATAGTTTTGCATAACAGAAAAGGTAGGTAGACGTTGGCTTTGTTGGCCCACACCTTTAATCCCACTTCTCAGGACACTGAAGCCTTCATCAGAATCTGAGTTCAAGGTCAGCTTCACCTTCTCAAAACAACAACAGAAAGTGTAGATGAGCAGAGGGCATCCTGACACCATTAAACAGACAGCGAAATTAACGTTTCTCAAATAACTGGGGCTCAAGGATAAACTGACTGCCTGGGCAAAGAGAACTTGGCAAGCTTCCCTCAATCTGAACCTATGTCATTATCCCTTTATCTCAAAGCCACTGATGCGGCAAAGTGATGGCACAGGGCTGCACTGGCCTTTAGAGGCTTGCATCTCTGGCTTGGCCAAGAGTAACTCCCTTCTTCTCCAGACATCTTGCTGCCCCCCTTCACACAGGTGCCATGGGGCCTCAGTGGAAGAAAAGTCACAGGAGGCTGAGGGACAAAGCTCTAAGTCCTTTCAGGACTTTCACATCCCTCGGGGCTCCAGAGCAAGACAGTGTACTGCAGACCTGGCTGGCACAGCACAGCCCTAGAGCCTTCCACACACATCTGTCATTTTCACTGTTGTCAGCACGAGTAACACACCAAGCATCCTAACTGGTGACTGCAGGAAGCGACCCCACCAAATTGAAAACAAGATCACAAGCAAATCAGCAGTGTAATTCAGGCCACTTCCTGATGGGTAATTTGATTAGAACAAGGGAGAAGTGTAAAAGTCGATCAGTAAAAACAACCTACAGACACAGATCAACCTTTACCTACACTGCCATTAAGCCACCGACGTTGAGAAGTGCCCCCAAGGCTGCCCTCCACCATCACTGCAAGGCATGCCACAGCTAACATTCTCTTCCACCGGATCAAAGTAGCTACCTCAACAGGGTCAAATGTGATGCACCCTGAAAAACCCTGCTGCAGAGATACTGAGCTGACTCAGTGGAGGCTAGCCTTGGTGACACAAGGAGGCCCTGTCTTTTGCAGCAAACAATTAAGCAGATGCTTTAGTCTGCTGGAAAAGGGGGGCAGCTTACAAAGTAGGAAACAGTTTTCAAATGGATTATCATCGGTAAGGAGCCACAAGGCTTCACAGGGAATCCCGTGGGCATGGCTACAGCAGAGGAAAACTTCTGAGTGCTTACAGCTGGAAGACTACAGAGTCCTGTGCACCTGCTCTAACCACCAGCATTGCTTTCTTAGATGACAAATAATCATTAAAGTTGCTCTGGAGGAGACAGTGTGGTTATCTGTAATTGCAGATTCTGTAATTCTGTAAGTGCCATTCTGGAGAGATGGCTCAGTGGTGAAGGACACTTGGCTACTCTTGTAGAGAACCATGGTTTGGTTCCTGGCATCCACATGGCTGATCACAACCATCTGTAACTCCAGTTTCAGGGGATCAAATGCCCTCTTCTGGCCTCCATAGAAACTAGGCACACACATGGTGTGTAGACATTCACAGAGACAAATCACTCACATACATTGCCATGGTAACTTCAATTTCACATCTTTAGTATTTTATAGATTCCATGAAAGAAGTTCTTTGGGGGCCACTGAGGAGACTTGGTGGTTAAAGGCACGTGCTGCTAAGTCTGACAACCTGACTTCAATCCCCTGAGTTCAATCCCCATGGCTGACATGGTAGAAAGAGAGAGAACACCAACTATTATTGCAAGAGACCTCCACATGCATACCCAGGCATACCACCCACTCACCCAAATAAACAAATGTAGTAAAAAATATTTTTAATTAAAAAGAATAGGTTCCTTGGTTGGGATATAAAGTGTAGAGGTACATAATTCTAAAAGAATCCTGTAGGGGGTAGGGGACAAGAGGGTGGGTTAAAGAGAACCCAGGGCTTTGCACATACTAGGCCATCTACACTGAGCTACACCCCCAGCTAAACTTTTAGATTTTTATTTTTTTTTTTCCGAGACAGGGTTTCTCTGTAGCTTTGGAGGCTGGGAGTCCTGGAACTCCCTCTGTACACAGGGCTGGCCTCAAACTCACAGAGATCCACCTGTCTCTGCCTCCCAAGAGCTGGGATTAAAGGCATGAGCCACTACTGCCCAGCTGCAAAAATTTTAAGTTCAAATGAAAGTAAAGGACTGAAAATATATCTCAGGAGTAGGAGCCCTCACCTACCATGTGTAAGGCCCTAGGTTCAATCCCCAGTATATGGGAGGGTACAAAGCAGGGTGGAGTTAAAACTGAAATAAAGAAATGAAAGCAGAAGAAAGCTGGTGGGAGAGGCAGGAGGAGTACGTTCAAGGTCAACCTGAAACTTCAACTTTGTGTCAAAGTAAGAAAGCAAGCAGGAGAGACACTTCAACTTGAAACTCTCTTTGGTCCTAAGGGCAGAAGCAAAGAGTCCAGACAGTCCAGGACGACTAGAAAAGTGCAAACTGCAAAACAGGAAATAGCTCTTGGCTAGCTGTCAGGGAACTGTGAACTGCTGCAAATTCAATCTATTTTAATTTTGAGTTTCTTTCTTAAAACTCAAGAGTCTGTGCAAGACCCTGGTTCAACCCAGCGCCGCAAAACAAACACAGCCCCTAACCTAGCAAATTATTTAGATGTCTGCTACTAAAACATGCCTTGGCCCAAGCCTTTAATCACTCTAGATCTCTTGTGTCCTATTTCTGGGAGTGTGATAGCTTTACCCACAGCCATATTTACTGTCTTGTCCCTATGGCTGAACATCACCCTCAACTATCTTTTTATTTTTAAAAAGACACACAGTCTCACTGTGTTGCCTGGGCTGGCTGCCAAGTCCTGAGCTCAAGTGACCCTCTTATCTCAGATCAAGGAGGAGCAACCAAGCTGTATGTACCTACATCTCACCATCATTTCCAAAGGTCAAGCATGACACTATGTTACAACTCTATGCATAGGAACCATCTCTCTCCAAACATCCTGTGCGCTCTTGAGCATGCAGGGACCCCAATTCCAACATTCTTGCTTCCTCCAATGCCTTGCCTACAGTAAGCTCTCAAACAGCTACTGAATGATCAAGAAAAGTACTTACCAGTTTCTTCAGGCATCTTATACATGGCCCGGATTATACATCCAACCTAAGGTTAGACAACAACCTCATTTTTAAAAGGCATTATCTAAAGACAGAAGAGCTTAGAAAATCAAGCTTTTTAAACACTGGAGGCAGATTTCCATAGAAAGAAGAAAAATAATTTATTCCAAATTCCAAAGATGTAGAAGTAAGAAATTCATCCTGAAAATAGAGCTTGGTGTTTATCTGCTGTGGTAGAGCTTCTCTTGGGCAGGCACTCCTGACTGCTTCCACTGAGTCTTACTTGTCTTGAAGCAACCTTAAACACATCGCTGACTCTCAAGTTGTGAGCTGGCAAGAGCCATATTCAAAGCCATGGGCTTCAGGACAAGAGTAACAGATTTCTCAGAACAGCATCTTTTCTCTCAGCAGAGTGCAGACACATCTCACAAAGTCAGCTAAGTAGGCACATAATTCATCAGAATGTAAAAAAGGAGAGGGAAAAAAATACTGTATGCAGAGGAAGATCTTCAAGTGAAGGCAGGTAACAATGCCCAAAGTAGGCTATTGAAGAAGGTGGTCTGGGTGTGGAGGTGATTTTGCATCTAGAAGGCATTCTCTCTGTGACCTGCAAAACAAAACATTCCTGTTACTTAAGATCCTCCAACATCTAGATCCTTCACCTTTCTTCAAAAGAGCAGAAAGGGGCCTGGAGAGGTGGCTTAGCAGTTAAGAAAACTGGCTGCTCTTCCAGGGGTTGTGGGTTCAATTCCCAGAACACACACGGAAGCATACAACCATCTGTAACTCCACTCCTAGGGGACCTGATGGCCTCTTCTAGCCATTGAGGACCTTACACACACATGGCACACAGACAAACAAGCTGACAAAACCCCAAATATATAAAATTTAAGAAATGGGGGAAATTAAAAGTAGCCAGGGCTACAGCACACATGCAACCAAATACCCTTACATATAAAATTTAAAAATGGGGGCAAGAAAGAGAAAGAGCAGAAAGTAGGAAATTAGTCAGGCCTGTAATCCCTGAGACTGAAGAAGGAATCATAAGGCTGGTCTAAGCAATTTAGTGAGGTCTTCTCTCAAAATAAAAAGTGAGCCAGATGTGGTGACACACACCTTTAATCCCAGTACTCAGGAGGCAGAGGCAGGCGTATCTCTGTGAATCTGAGGCCAGTTTGGGCAATACAGTGAGATTGTCTCTTCTCCTCTCCCAACGCAAAGTTAACCAGGTCAGTACTTTAAAATCAAACCTCAGATGATGACCAGACTTACTCATCACACAGGTTTGGGCATGTTCTAGAAGAGGTCCAATTACCAAGGACATCACTATCATACAACTACAAAAACAAAAATGTGGCTTACCAAAAACAGGAAAAGAAAAAGGCTGACTAACCAAGCTCGAATTTGGTGAGCTCCGGAGCTCTTCACTTCCCCCCTCAGTGCAAGCACCTGGTAGCCAATATGGGCACTCTCCGTTCTGCCTTTGCTGGCCCACTGACTAGCAAGCTCCTCGTCTTACCCCTTGAACTCCAGGCTGCCTTTCAGGCTGTTCCGCATTCTGACTACCCCAGGCACAGGTGACAATGACAACACCACCCAGGTAAAGATGGCAAATGCTTAATGTCAGCATCTCTACACACTGGCTGCTCAGTAGGGGGAGGGTGTCCTCACAGTAGACAGCTCTGGGGCTACACAGATGGCTCATTAGTTAAGAGTGCATGCTGCCAGGCTGGAGAGGTGGCTAGGCAAGGCTCACAACCAAAAAGACAAGATGCCTGCTGCTCTTCCAGGACCCAAGTTCGGTTCCTGACAACCTCACCAGGAAGCTCACAATCACCTTCTGGGGGCCCATTAAGTCCCACTGCAGAAGACGGCAAACAGCATGCATTCAACTCAAGATTTAATGAGAGGCAGACCTGGGGCTGTGGCTCCCTGGCAGAGAGCGTGACAGAGGGCATGCTCAGTGTGCCCTGGACCCTGAGTTCGATCCCCAACACTAGAAAAACAGAAGGGCAAGTGGAATAACTCAAGGATTGTTTTTTACGGTGCACTAGGAGAGCAGCACCAGGTCAAGGTGGCCACTGCCAGAACAAGACTGTCTCTTATAGTCTCCGATGACTTTCTGAGCCTGCCTGGGCTGGTAGAACAGCTGCTCTGCAGAAACTGTTCCAGGCAATGATCAAGCTGACCTGAAAGTGCAGATGTTTCTGTGGGAATCTTCTATGAAGAACACACTGACAGGCCTCCTTACTCTGTGAACTTCTTTAAGGTTTACTTTTATTATCCTGTGCGCGCGCGTGCGTGTATGATGAGGGGAGTATGTGCTCATGTAGTTCAACTGCCCTCAGGGTCCAGAAGAGGGCACTGGATCTCCTTAAACTGAAATTGCAAGAGGTCGTGAGTGGTGTAGTATGGTCCTGAGATTTGAACTTGGGTCCTCTGTAAGAATAAAACACACTCTTAACCTCTTAAGCATCTCTCCAGCCCTTCTTTTTGATTTTTTTTTTTTTTTACAAAGAATCACAACAAGGGAAAGTTGACTTTCACTTTTGTTGTTGTTGTTTGAGACATGGTTTCTCTGTGTAGCCTTGGCTGACCTGGAATTCACTCTGTAGACTAAACTGGCCTCGAACTTACAGAGATTCTCCTGCCTATGCCTCCCAAGTGGGCCTTCACTTTTTAATAAACACACACAACACCTACTTTTTATTCAACCTCAATGACAACAGTTGAACTACAGTTGAACTACAGTGTGGGACTATGAGGCATGGCGCTGTGGTCAGCAACAGCTGATCTACAATTAAGTGTGGTACTACAAGGCTGTGGTTGGATGAGCCCATGAGGAAGCACAGAATCTTCTCCATGATGTGTAAATAGTTAGCTGTGGATGGAGCTGGAACAATCAATGCAAAGTGCACAGTGTTGTTCTGTAAAACAAGGGAATCACTATAGTAACCAACAGATAAAACTGAGAATGGTGATGGTGTGTGCTGGCCGGGGGTGGGGGTTGGGGTGGCAGACTGAAAAAATAACATAAAAATACCAAGGCCAGAATGAAGACCTCCATTTAAGAAAGGATATTGAATGAATGTGTCTGCTTGTTTTTTGTTTCTAAATCTTTTGTACAAATTTAGATAAATTTTTCAACTAACTATTATAATATGCAAAGGTAGTCTTATTCAAGCACAAGAGCTAAGCCAGTCAAAGGCACAGGCATTTAACTATTCAAGACAATGTACCAGTGAGTGGCTAAAAATTAGAAAGCTAAATGCATGTAGAGATGAAAGAACTCAGACACAGTGGTCAGGGCCAGGCACTTGGGAGGCAGAGGCAGGAAGATTTCTGTGAGTTCAAGGCCAGCCTGGTTTACAGAGTGAGTGCTAGAACTGCCAGGGCCACACAGGGCCCTGTATTGAAGAAAAGACAAAGGGAGGAAGAAAGAAAGAAAGAAAGAAAGGAAGGAAGGAAGGAAGGAAGGAAGGAAGGAAGGAAGAAAACAAAATAAAAAAGAAACAGTGGCTATGAAGTAAGCACAATAGGCAGGCTGAGCCCTGAAACATCTGAAGCATGAAGAGATGGTAAGAGCTAAAGCAAAGCTAGCACCATATCCAGCTGATCTGCCTTCTAAGTGACATAAATGGGGTACAAGAGCTGCGTATGCTAGTGAGGTAACAACACGAAAACTGCAGGCCTGGAACCACCAGGTCAAGAGCAAAGGGTCGGCAAGAAAGGAGGCAAAGGAGGTTCCACATCCTATAGTACATCTCAAGGGATACGCTGCCACTAAAACTAGATACTCAGGTTAAAATGACACAAACTGAGCCCGCTATAGCTAGAAGCTACTGCTCAAAGCTTCTAGGCATACAGCAGTCTTTCTTAAAAAGAAGTGTGCTGAGGCTGAAGGGATAGCTTAGTGTTGGCTGCTTTCACAGAGAGCCTGAGTTCAGCTCCCAGCACCCACATGGCAGCTCAGAACTGCCTGCAACACAACACCAGTTCCAGAGGATCTGATGCCTTCTTCTGGCCTCAGACACTCCACAAATGTGATGCACAGAAAGATACAGGCAAAGAACTCACACATATAATTGTGAGTGAGTGTGAGAGTGTGAGAGTGTGTGTGTGTGTGTGTGTGTGTGTGTGTTTATATGCATGCTGAGAATACTGCTCAGTTCTGTACTGAACATTTGAAACTAACTTGCATTTAAAGAAATAACAGGGAAAGGAACAAATTAGATGACAAGTGTCCTGCCACTCAGCCAGTAAATCATGCCTTTGTTCTTCAGATCATATTTTCAAACTACAGTCTGTTCTTCAGCTGTCTTAAAACAGCCATGAAGTTCTGAGGAAAAAGCCATAGCTAGCACTCGAGCTGACTGGCTGACAATGTTCACGTGAAGGGGCAAGGGCATAGTCACCTCAGTGCCTGGGCACTGTGGAGCATGTCTTCATCCTCAAGGCCAGTGGTACTTCAGATACCAGATGGTTTCATTTTTCAATTGTGGTCCAAAGAGAGGATTGAGCTGGGCCAGAATTGCAATCAGCCAACTAAAATTCGATGGGGAGGAACAAGAGCAAAAAGTAGTGAAATTGGCTAGAACATAACCATTTTCATACACAGTGGAAACCCATGTTAGTTCAACTTCAATGCATTCCATTCTGATCAAGGCTTCGCTACACACCGTGCTCCTGGGAGACAGCTGAGAGGAGAACATTTCCCAGGTTGCACTGTGCCTTCATGGGAGATGAAGTAGGGAGGTTCCATCACAGCTGAGTCACTGCCTTTCCTCAATGACATCATCATGGTGCCAAGTATGTGAGCTTTCCCAAATTCACGACATCCTTTCCACCAAGCCTGTTCACCTTCTCACATTTGTCACCATCACAACTTCCTTTCATCTTCTCCAGTGTGCAGACATTAAGGTACTAGTTTAGGGGTGCAGCTAAGACCTGATTTTAGCCCACCGGGTTCCTAAGCACCGTCACAATAAAACATGGCAAAGCATTTCCTGGGTCCCACTATACTGATCCAAATGGGTATTTACTTCCTGAATCTAAATTACAAGGTATGTCTCTATACACACAAACTAGAGAGGAAGTACAAGTGTCTCGTTTTATCTCAGAAACTGCAGCAACACGGTTAGCTTTAAATTTTTCACATGCTCTTCGGAGTTCCGATGAGGTAATTCATGAGCTGAATGAATGGAAGTTGAGAACTACCAAGTAAGGTCGAAAGCAAGAAATAAAAGAAAAGCAGGTGTCTGGCTATTCAACCATTTTGCTTTGCTTATTGAACAAATATTTAATGAGCAATTACTAGCTCCCAGGTCCCAGTGACACAGGGAAGATAGTATGTCACTCTCCTGGGAGATCCTATGTAATATCAGGTGGTAACTGCTACATAGAGAAGAAAAGCAGGGGAAAGGGATGGAAATGGGGATAGGGGGATGGGGCAGGAAAGGAGGAAATTTCCACAGAGACCAGAATGATGCTGAATCCACACTGCCTTTAGTTCCTATGTGAAACCCGGGAGTCCATTAGAAAGTCTCTGTGATGGGCAGCAGAAGGGGTAAGTGTTGGGGTGCAAGTACCGATAAACAGAAGATTGAGTTTCCCTGGCATTCCCCATGCTATCGATCCTCTCGCATGTACATTAGGGAGCTGCCTCTTTCAAACTCCCCTCCAGGATGGGGACCAGCCAAACCCAACTAGGCCATTATCAGTTGGGTCTTTTCCTCCTTTGGCCGCCATTTTTGGAATCCTTTCAATCTAAAGACCAAAAGGCCAGCTCTGACTGCCAATGCAGAGAAGCAGCCAGTTCAGCATTGGGGGCTGGTGCCCACAGACAAAAAAATATCTGCCTTCCCAGCCCACAAAAGGTCGTTCTGTGATGAGAAATGTGATACAGGAAAAAACCAGGCCAAAACAGATACCTTAAGCTGATTCACTTTACAAACAAAAAGTTAATTCAGATGAGATTCCCTGATCACCCTCAGAACTAGAGGATTAAACATAAACACAACACCAAGCCTGTCAGTAAGGCTACGCGTACGCACACACGCATGCGCACTGTGTGGAGGGGCCGGACAACACAGGCAGACACTGCATTGCAGAAGAGCTCTGAGGCCAAAGAGTCATGGAAAATTCCATCCAAGTCCAGGGTTTCCCCAAGCCCAGCAGGAGATACAAGCTGCCCTGAGGAAGAGCCCTGTGCTCCATAGGACTGACCTAACTGGCAGCACTTAGAATCATCAAATTATGAAGATACATTAGCCCCCACACTGTCCCCACGGCATTTCCTTGCCAAGGGTGTGAAGTAAGCAATAAAAGGACACATGGTTCAGTGGTTAAGGGCAAACGGGGCTCTCGTAGAGGACCCAGGCTTGGTTCCCAGCATCCACAGTGGGTAGTTCACCACTGCCTTGAAAGTTCAAATCCAGATGTGATGACCCTCTTCTGGTCTCTGCAGACACACACACACATGCAGGCAGGCACATAACACTGGTACTTCAGTGGAGGGGCTGTCTCAGCTGCATAGGCAGCCATCCAGGCCCTTTTCTGAAAAACCCTTAGGAAGGTCAGAAGAGAAAATTATGAGTGCTGTGGTAAGGGACAGGCTGGTTGAAATTTTTTACTAGTAGCACAACTAACAAACTTTACTGTGAAGACTGCCTATAGAAAGACAATACTCCTTTTTTACAGAGATATTTCAAATAAGAGCAATAAAATAGAGACAGACTATGCTCAAGGCCAGAGCATATTTGACCTTTGACCCTTGCCTTTAATCTTATCCCTTTCTTAGCTATAATCTGTGGCTTCCTGTAGCACTCACCAACAAGGTTTTGAGGTTTATTTATAGTCAAGACAAATGCCTTAACTTCCCTAGACTGGAGCCACTTCTACCCTGCCACCTGCAGCTTAAGGACCCATCCTATGGTCTCATTTATTACAAGAATTAAAAAAAAAAAAAAAAACCCACAGTTCCTGGAAAGCTATCAAAAACACATATAGCTATTGTTAAGACACAATCATGAGACAGGGTCTTATGTAGCCCAGGCTACTCCTTTACGTATGATCCACACCTCCCCAGGTGCTGGGACCAAAGGTGCACTATCACACCCACCAGACACTGCTGTTCCCCAGAAACCCCACACTCACGTGTTGAGTGTGTACTGAAGAGGTCTCTCTCAATGCCCACGCTTAGATCTATGCTAAAAACCTGTCTTGATAAACACCAACTTTTTCTTCATATTGACTCATCCTAAAATTCTTTTTTTTTTGGTTTTTTGAGATAGGGCTTTTCTGTACAGCTCTGCAGAACTCATCTGCAGAACAGGTTGGAACTCAGAGATCCTCCTGCCTCTGCCTCCTGAGTGCTGGGATTAAAGGGGTACACCCTGGGATTAGGATCTTCCAGTTGATCCTAAAATTCTTTACAATAGGCTGGCCACGAATGACTCTTGAGAGAGGGTCTCTGAAAGAACTCTTCAGGCACCTGCAGGACGTGGTGTATCACCATGCTGTTCTAATGCAGTTTAGGAGTCTGAGGTGGAGGCAGGCTAAGTGATTTCTAGATGTTCACAATACTAAGTATGCAGAAGCAGGCAGCAGGTGACCAGAAACTAGGCCAATCTAATGCTGTTCTGTGGACGGCTAGCCTTTGTGGTGCTTTAAGTGAGGTCAAGAGTTTAGCTAGGTCTAAACTCTTGAAGTAAGAATACACAGCTTTTGGTGCCCGCCCATGGAAAAGAATAAGTATCAGTCACAAGAATGAATAAACATCACTTTTCTCTCTCAAGACAGTCTTTGGAAGTTTCCAGATTCACACACCCTCCCCATCCTGCAGTTTTTTTTGGGGGTGGGTCTCATTATGTTGCCCAGGCTGGTTTCAAAGTTCTAGGCTCAAGGTATCCTCCTGAGTAAAAACTATATTACCACCCACCATCCATTCAGCTTGTAATGATGGGATAATTGGTTTGGTTTGGTTTTTCAAACAGTTTGAAAGATAGAAAGACAGAGCCCAGGGCTTTGTGCATGGTAAACAAGCACTCAAATACTGAGCCCCAGCCACAGCCCTTGACACTGTTTCCAATGTTTTGAATGAAGGAAAAAGAAAAAGTTAATTTCAACTCCCACCACAACACATATACACACCAGAAAACAAATCCTGTTAGGAAAATGCCTCGAGAAACAGTACAGGCTATTTCATTTGAAATTTTAGCGGAATTTTCCCTCTCTCACCAGCTGACTGGACTCAGTGCCTGCCCTTCTCACTACCCACAGACTTAAAGTTTCCCTTTAGCTGATAAACACACAGAGCACTGGAAGGAAGAAAGCAGCCTGCTGTGACCTGATGACGCCAGGGGAGGAAGGGCCTGTGTTCTGGCGGATCCCTGCCTTGTTGTGTAACCAGAAGGAACGAACTGTACCCTTCCGCTTGCCCAAACTGTTCCACATGGCTCCACAGCCCGAAGGCCTAATGACCATCAGCTGAGAGGCTTCTGGAGGACAGCGGTGACACAGCAGCAGTTAGGGGAGCTGTAGAACTGGGGTGGACCCAGTGCAAACCCAAGCTCCTCTTTTGGGGAGTTACTGGGTTGAAAGTAGGATCTACAGATGCTAGGTAAGCGCTCTATTACTGAGATACACTCCCAGCCTACTATTACTATTATTATTATTATTATTTTGAGATAAGGTCTTGCTAAATTACCCAGGCTATTCTTGAATTCCCTACCCCACAATCATTTCCAGGGGTCATAACCATGTTGGGCTCTGAGGATGCCAAGATACCAGGGATGGCAAAAGACTGTGCTCCCCACAGACAGGCCAGTGGCCCCCAGCCCAGCTGGGAGAGTTCTCCAAGCACAGAATACATTACTTTGCCAGGAAGCTGTACCCAGTTCTCAAATCCGGCTTAGTAGTTTTGATCTACATGAAGAAGGAGGAACAGGGAATATGGGTGTGGCCTAGTTCCTAGTGAAGCACATGTAGGACCTTGTCAACTTCCTTGATGGAATGGGGAAAGTCCGGCCAGTATGGCTCCTCTGTCCACAGTCCTCCTAGTATGGGCCATGACAGGAGTGACCTCTGCCGGTGGATACCTTATAGCAGAACATTGCCTTGTCCTGGCTCCCTTCCTGAAGGGTTAGGGTTAGGGTTAGGGTTAGGGGTTAGGGTTAGCTGACTACATGGAATTCTGTCTCCAACCTAATGACACAAACATCTTGAAAGGCAGGGATGCTACGTTGAAGTTACTAGAAAATAGAGAGATTTAGTACCAAAGTGGGATTTTAACTCTTAAGTATCACAAATGCTGGTGGAATGGCTCTAGGCAAGTGACCTTACAACCAAAGTCTGTCCCCACTTGTAAATACTTACCTCTAAGTATTAGAGGCTCTGTGGTGGCTGGTAAGCAGAAGTTTAAAATAACCCCATGCTTCTTGCTTTCTGGGTAGATTTCTGTGGTATCCCCCATGTTTCCCATGTTACCTCCAACATGCATGCCCTACACGGGGAATGTGACAGATGCTCCTGTAGACTGCATCACACCATAGATCAGGCTCAAAGAAAGGGAGAGTATCTTCCTGGGTAGACCTGAGGTGATCAAGTAATGTCTGAGAAGGAACAGGCCTGCCCGCCAAAGACATGGACAAGCAACTGCCTGGGTTATAACCTCACACACAACCTTTCAGTCAGTATGTGGCAAGGATCTGTTATGGGTTCCCATACTGCCCCTTAAAATGAGCTCCACTTTTTGCTTTCTAAAAGACAGCTGAGGGGAACTGTAGGCCTGGGCTGGAGGTCACTGGGTGGGTATGAGGACACTGAAAAGCTCCTAGGGGCTCTCTGATCTGGAAGTCCTTGGCCTGACAATGACATGGAACCAGAGCCCTGTGGGGCATGTGCTCCAGATCGGCACAGGGGCACCCCACCCTCCAGCCTGCCATCCAGGGCATGGCCTCCTGAATGATCCACAGCTTTAAACAACTCCGGCAGGCCTGGTATAATCAATGAACACTGCTCCTCTCTTGTAGCCTGCGCCATCCCCATCTGAATCCCATCTAAGGTTTTTCTTTCTTGGCTCTTCTCCTTCCTGCAAACCTGCTTCCCCTAGTGCTGGGAATGGAACCCATAGCTTCTTGCACGAAAGGCAAATGCTCCACCACTGAGGTACAACTCTGTAACTACTAAAGGGTGAACATGGGTCAGGAAGATGGTTCAGGTGAAGGTGCTTGCTGCCAACCTTACAACCTGAGCTTGACCGCCAGGACCAGAAACAATTCCTACAAGTTGTCCTCTGTCTCCGCTTGTTACTAAATAAATAAATCTGAGAAAATCCCTAAAGGGTGGAAAGAATCCCACACAAAGGAGATGCTGCTGCTGGCGTTCAAGATGGAGGGGCTGAATGGAATGTCAGTGACCTCTAGGGCAGGGTGGTGGCTAACTAATAGCCAGTGAGGAAATAGGGACTTCAGTCTTGTTACCACAAAGAACTAAATTCTGGCACAGCCTGAGGGCTTGGCAGAGAACCCCAAGCTCCAGATGAGAAGACGCAAACATGTTTTCTATTAACTGGCTGCCAACCTTACCACTGTGGCTCCTCTGCTAGCACAGGAATACACCCTCATTTTGCCAGTTTTAAACTTGAAATTTCATTCCTTTCTTCCCCCGGGACTTCAAAAAGACTCATTTTCTAAACTAGGTCTTTCAAACCAAAGTACCTACCAAGCCCTCGTTGTGTGCAAGGGACTGAAAAAATGGGGCTTCAAAATACCACTTGCCTGCTATATCACAGTGGAAAAGACTCTAATATATGCCTCCATAAAGCAGGTAATGATAGCATGCCGGGCCAGGCTCTGTGGTCTCTCCTCTCCTATATATAAACATCATAAATGTACCTTGGAGAGACATTAAGCAATTCTCAGGCGGAAAATTAAATGATGGCAATTATCCAGGGAGGGGAGTGAGGTGGCTGCAGGTGCTCTCCACGGCTGTTGGGTAGACAGATGAGCCTGGACTTTTCACCTACAGATTTTACCAGGCTGAGAAACACCAAAGCCCAGGGTCCTCCCAGAGCCACCAGTCTGAGAAACCACAAACATCACGCAGGAAAGCTGGAACCCCAAAGGTTTTTATTTTTGAATACTGAATTACTCGGGGAGAGGGACTAGGGAGACAGCTTCAGGTAGAGCAGCCCACTGCCCAGCCTGATAACTTGAGCTGATTTCCAAAACTCCTAAGGTGGAAGGAAAGAACTGACCCCTGAAGATTGTCTTCTGACCTCCACACACCTGCCCCATCCCAAATAAATACATTTAAAACATATTGAGAGAGGGTGGGCCGGGTGGTGACACAGCCTTTAATCCCAGCACTCGGGAGGCAGAGGCAAGTGGATCTCTGTGAGTTTGAGACCACAAGAGCAGTTCCAGGACAGCCTCCAAAGCCACAGAGAGATCCTGTCTCGAAAAAACACACCAAAAAAAAAAAAAAAAAGAAAAAGAAAAAGAAAGAAAGAAAGGAAGAAAGGAAGGAAGGAAGGAAGGAAGGAAGGAAAGAAGGAAGAAAGGAAGAAAGGAGGGGGGGAATTACTGGGAGACAGCTTAGCTATTAAAAGTACTTGCTGCTCTCTCCCAAAGGACCCAACCACACTGTGTGGCTCACAACCTCCTATAATTCAGCTCTAGCAAAGAAACTCATTGTATCGAGGGGATCCAATGCTCTCTTCTGTTCTCCACAGGTAATGTACTCACGTGCACAAATACACACACAATTAATTTGGTTTTTTTTTTTTTTTTTGAGACAGGGTTTCACTGTGTATCTCTGGCTGTTCTGGAACTCACTCTGCAGATAGAACAGGCTGGCCTCCAACTCAGAGATCCACCTGACTCTGCCTCCCTGAGTGCTGGGATTAAAGGCGTGTATCACCACTACCTGGCCACAATTAATTTTTAATTAATTTAATTTTTAATTTAAAAAGTGCAGTTAATATGTATGGTCTTAAAGAAAATTAAAAATCACTAACATTCAGTTAATCTTATTTGAAAGATGTGACAGGAAAAGAATAGAGGAACAGAAATCTGACGAAATAATCAAAACAATAAAGTAGCCTAAAGTTAGCATGCTAATAGTTACATTAAGCTTATATATTAAAAGACAAAGATTGCTGGGTATATACAACCACGTGCCACATGTCTGTAAATATAAGGCAACATACCTGCAATTCTAATACTTGGAAGGTGCAAGGCAGCCTGGACTATGCAGTCAGACTTGTCTCAACAAATTAAAACTAAATTAGACTAAAAGGCAAAGACCCTCAGCATTGACTAGGTCTACAGAGTGAGTTTCAGGCCAGTCAAGCTACAGAAGACCCTGTCTTTAAAGGAAAGGAGGAGAGAGAGAGAGAATATGCTCAATGACAGAACAGACAGTCAGGACAGGTAAAAAACTCATACATACATAGCAAAACTATTTTTGAATAAAAAAGCCGAAACTATTTAATGAAGCAAGGAAGTTCTCAAAAATCGGTAAGGCACAGAGTGGTAGTGCATGCCTGTAATCCTAACACTCAGAAGGCAGAGGCAGAAGGATCAGGAGTTCACAGCCAGCCTGGGATACCTCCTGAAACACTCTCAAAAAACAGACACAGCAAAGAAATGGTACAAGTGTTAGCAATGTAGCTGAGCAGTGGAGTGGGCAAGACGCTGGGTTCAGTCTCTAGCACTAAACAAGAAAAGAAAAATGACTGCCTGTCTTTATCAGGGAAACTGGGTCAGCCTTGACCTCGGTGCCAGCAGTCTAGGGGAGTAGCAGTGCCTAAATGCCCAAGCCTGGCACTGCCCAGAACTGTGGGGAGTGTGCACATCCAACCCTGACTAAGAGGTCATAGGAAATAAGCTCGAAGGTTCTCTTACCTTTGCTTACCCTGATTTTGCCAGAAATCCAAACCTCCCAGGTTCACCCACCACAACCTAAACCCCATGCCTTGGTATTTTCCACTGCAGCTTCCTCCCTCGTTCCTTCAAGCTCTCCCAAGCAGAAGGCAGACCACTCCTGGGCAATGAGATCAGAGACATTCCTGTGCTACTGTCGGACAGTTCCCCTCCATCTTGTGCAAAGGGGCTTCTCTAGGGAACATGCAGCTGGTTTCCCACCTACCAACCAGTCCAGCTTCCAATCACAGAGGCTGCTCTGGAGGCCTTTCTCTGCCACATTTTCATCTAAATAGTAATCCCATCTCACCTATGTGGGTCCTGTTCCAAGACACCCAGTAGACCCTGAGTCACTGATACCCAGCTTTAACCCACACAGCTCCCTAGGTTCACACACCAATGGGGACACTGAAATCATAAGCCAGACACAGGAGATCAGTAAGACAGAACACATCACAATGAGAGCTATGTGATCTCTCTCGAAAGAATCAAGACAAGTACTGGGCTGCGGTTGATTTTGAATGACTGGAACTATGGTCAGTAAAGGCTCAGGAAAGAGAGACGACCATGTGATATCTCAGCGCTGGTACTGCTCACTTCTCTCTTTTTCTCTCTATCCCTTCCTTCAGGTCAGTGTTTCTTAACACTGGCACTACTGACATTTTGGAACACAAACTTGTCAGAAGCAAGGCAGAGGTGTCCTGGGCAGAACACAATGTTGATTTATCAGCACCCT
This sequence comes from Phodopus roborovskii, assembly GCF_943737965.1. Taxonomy (NCBI): domain Eukaryota; kingdom Metazoa; phylum Chordata; class Mammalia; order Rodentia; family Cricetidae; genus Phodopus; species Phodopus roborovskii. The sequence goes on along the minus strand of NW_026126407.1, from coordinate 46,396,805 downwards.
TGGCTTTTACCCAAGGTGCCAATGGGAGTGCCAATGCAGCACCTCCCCAAGAGCCCATTCACCAATCACAAGGTGCCATGCTTTCGTGGCTCACTACCCACACAAACTAAATAAATAAGACAGTCAGGGAAGTGAAATGCAATAGGATAATTTTACCTGGAGCTACTTGAAGCTAATTTTAGAGTACGGTAGCCATACTGTGGTTACGTCTGAAATGGTGGTCATCTCTAAGACACAGGATGAACAAGATTTGCTTCAAAATAATCTGAGGTAGAACATGAGGGGGTGAAATGAGCTTGCCTGTGAGCTGGTAACTTTTAAAAGTGGGAAAATTAGAGAGAGAATACAGTAGGTTTAGAAAGTCAAAATCGAGCTGGCCATGACTTTTTAATCCCCGTGCTTGGAAGGCAGAGGCAGCTGAATCTCTGTGAGTTGAGGCTAGCCCAGTCTACACGGTGAATTCTAAGCCAGACAGGGCTACAGGGAAACCCTATCCCAAACAAAATGAACTTGATGATGACACACGAATTTGCGCTTCCCTCTTCAGCTACTGTAAGATACTACTCCTCTTTGCCAGACTGCCACCATAGAGTCTTTTCCCCGCTCTAGCCAAAATACATAGAAAAAAGTGAACTCCATCCAACCCATCATCAAAGTTTAGTGTCAGCATAGCCAGACACCACGAGATCATTTAGCACCTGTAAGACAGATCTAAAGCCTTGCTTAGGAGTCACTGAAGGGGTGTACAGAAAGCCAAGAGTCTCGGTAGGAGTCTCTCCTCATTTACACAAACTTCATTAAAATCCTTATGCAGAAGCCCCAGGACATTACACATTCACGGGTGCCAAGGCATGAGGGTCCTGGCATTTCATCTCAGGATGGATTGAAATTGCTGTTTTCTGCTCATGGTGGCACTAAACTAAGAAGGCCAGGGAGCCAGACCAGAGCCATGACAGGTTTGTAACGGCCCCTGCCAGGGGCAAGGCCTTAGTTTCCATTTGTTGGAGGTAACTGGAGCTGAGCAAACAGTTCTCCAGTAGAACCACAACTCAGAGGCAATCAGTCAACCTTCCGTTGGCTCAGTAGAGGACAACAGTCTCCTGATGGCTAAAGGTACCTTTCCCTACCCTGCCACTGAAAAGCCCCTAACCATTCAGCCTCCCACCAGTCAGCCCCTCCCCCAGCCAGCCCCCAGACTAATCTTTCCTCTACCAATCAGCCTCAGATGAATCAATCCCTCCTCCCTGGAATTCCCCTAACTCCACTTAAAAGCTTGTGACCTTCTTTGGGGGTTGATATTTGCCACCCCCAACATTGGATTAAATAAAGCGCTCTTGTTTATTACATATGTGACTGTTGTTCTTTTCTTGGGGGGGGGCTTCTCTCAGACCCTAACATGAACAATTCTGTGGCCATCACCATTTTCACACACTACACACACACACACACACACACACACACACACCCAGCCACATCAGCTAAGACTCGGGGAGCTAGATGATGTTCTGTGAAAAGAGAATGACAGGTTCTACACTCTGGCTCAGGCCTGGAACCCCGAACCTGGGAACACCCAGTGTCATCCCTGTGAAAACACCCTGAGAAGCAACTTAGGAGAGAAAGGGTTTCCGTTAGCTCACAATGCCAGGTTGTAGTCTGTTAGAGCAAGGAGGCAAGGCAACAAGGACTGAAAGCAGCTGGTGTGGGCCAGTCGGGAGCGAGTGAATGCCTGGGTGCCTCCTGCTCGGCTCACTTTCTCCACTCTCCTCTAGTCTAGGGCCCAAGCCAAGCACTCCCTGTGCAGGCCTCATTCAGGGTGGGCCTTCCAATTAAAGACACTTCCCAAGGCATGCCCACTAACCCAATCCAAACAATTCCTCACTGAGACTCTATGTCCAGGATATTCTAGATTATATGACAAGTTGCAGAACAGAGAGGCTGAGGCAGGAGGACTGTTGTAAATGTGAGGACAACCTGGGTTACACAGTAAGCTCCAGTGAGATTTCAACAAGAAAGAAAACCAGCAAGGAAACCCGTAAAGGGGTAACTTTCTAGTGTGTGCTCTGTTTTAGTAGTGTAAAAGAGAAGAAATCGCATGCCCTTTCAAGCACTTTGTGGTAGTTATTTGCTCCAAGGTTAAGACTCAGTTTTAATCTTGGTCCATATTATTCAGGAAAGGAGAGAGTAGAGTGTGGACAACTTTGGGAAACATCTTTAAAAGAGCTCAATGCTGTCCAGCCACTTCTGTCTTTTCAATGATTGAAGAACAGTGTCCCAAGTGTGCTGAGGGGAAAAGTTAGCTTTCACTCAATAATTTATATAATCTATTCAGACAGATGCCAGTTGTTAGATTTGGATACAGCTTATAATAATTTTTTACAAAAACTATCCTTGCTTAATCTGATCATAATTCTAGTTCCACTTCTGTTCATCAGATAAACAATAGTCTACTCCAAAATTTAAGTTGAAGAACAAGTTACTGGGGAAAAGTATTTCTATTTTTGTTTCCACAGAAAATGAAAAGATGTGGATTCCTTCCAGACTAATGTGGTTTGATCACACCAGACCGCCTGAAACAGAGTACAAGCTGATCCTACATTCCAAACAACTGGACAAAACAGCCCTACAGACTACAGCTAGGATATCTGAATCTTCTTCGAATCCCCCAAGACAGCGCCCCTTACCAGCAGGAAGTAGTTTGGAAAGAACGACGCCCAAATTCCCAAATATTGTGTATAAATGTTTGTTTTCATTTAATTGGACTTTGTTATATAAAATTAAATAATAAATAAATAAATAAATAAACAATAGTCTAAAGAAGGAATGAGTGGAGAAGCGTATGCCTTTAATTCCAGCACTTAGGGGTAGAGGTAGGCAAATCTCTGTGAGTTCCAGGCCAGCAAGGGCTACAGAGTGAGACTGTGCTCAAGGGTAATTTTTTTATATATTTATTATTACCTATTTATAATATATATAGAGGGGGGAGGAGAGGAGAGAACAACTTTATTTGGGGATGGGGGCTCAGTGTATATAAGGCCCTGGATTCAGTCTTTAGTACCACACCTCAATAATAAAAGAAGCAGGTTAGAGGGAAAAAATGGCTCAGCAGCTAAGAGCACTTGCTAGAGAAAAAGAAAAAAAGAAAAGAAAAGCTACTTCATATTTTAGCTGGGCAGTGGTGGTGTATGCCTTTGGTCCCAGCCTTCAAGAGGCAGATCTCTGAGAGTTTGAGGCCAATCTGGTGTAAAGAGTGAGTTCCAGGACACTCTGTTTTCTAAAACAAACAAACAAAGAAAGAAAAGAGAACTTGCTGCTCTTCTATGGAACCAGACTTGATTCCCAGCACACACATGGTGGCTTAAAGCCACCCGTAGCCCCAGTGCCAGAGAATCTAAGGCCGTTCTTGGCCTCTGTGAGCACTGCACTCACATGGGGCACAGAAACAGGCAGGCAAAGCACCCGTATGTGTAAAACAATAAGAAATGTTTTACCTTAACAAAGTCATTACATTCAAGTAAAATATAGTGTAAGTGAAAAGAGTACATTTAAATACTTACGTCACAATAGTAAGATATCAAGTAGTATAATTATAAGTTCCAGATAATTATAAGCTTAACATTTACAGCAATTAAATTACATTTGTGTTCCCATCTGCCAGCTCTTACCCAACACAATGAGCACTTGGGAATGTGAAATTCTGAGCATATTCAATTTGAGGATACAATTTGTACATATTAAACAAATATAAACAAGTGCCAATGACCTATAATGTTTCGATGAACACATTAAAAGTACCAGGAATAATGTTTTTGTTTGTTTCTTTTTGTTTTTCGAGACAGGGTTTCTCTGTAGCTTTGGAGCCTGTCCTAGAACTTGCTCTGTAGACCAGGCTAGCTTTGAACTCACAGAAATCCACCTGTCTTTATGTCCCTAGTGCAGGATCCAAGGTGTGCACCACCACCACCCAGCAAGAATAACTGTTTTTAAGACGAATTATGTAGAAGAGATGAGATACTTACAAGAGATAGCAGCAAACAGAACAGGTCACCAACATGGTGATAATAACTCTAAAAAAGAAAAAGAAAAGGCCGTTATTAGACAGAGTGAATATGCAGACCTTGTAGAATAGTTTACATCCCTGCACGCTCTCCTGGGCTGTAGGACTGTGTACCAAGAAAATGGACCAGCAGTTAATCCAAACATCCAATACAACACAGTGCGCACAGAACGCAAGTTTAAGTACAAAATCAAACATCTGTCTTTAAAGGAATGTGTTGGTGCCACAGTTTGATTGGAAACTGAGATGTCTGTTTTAATAGAACTACCACATTTGATAGTATTCCTGGCAGTGAATTATGCCCACTTTTGGGCATATACTCAAAGGAGACACACTCACACCACAAGAACATTTGCTCAACTATGTTCATAGCAACATTATTCATAATAGCCAGAACTTGGAAACAACCTAGATACCCCTCAGCAGAAGAATGGATAAAGAAAATGTGGTACATTTACACAATGGGGTACTACTCAGTGGTAAGAAACAATGGCATCCTGAAATTTGCAGGCAAATGGAGGGAACTAGAATAAACCATCCTGAGTGAAGTAACCCAGACCCAGAAAGACAAATATGGTATGTACTCACTCATAAGTGGATATTAGACATAAAACAAAGAATAACTAGCTTACAATCCACAACCCCAGAGAAGCGTGAACCCTCTTCTAGAAACAGATGGAAGTAGATGCAGAAATCCACAACTAACCATTGGGTTGAGCTCCTGGAGTACAACTGAAGTGAGGTAGGAGTGATAATATGAACAAAGGAGTCAAGACCATGATGGGGAAACCCACAGAATCAGCTGACCTGAGCTAGTGAGAGATCACTGACTCAGGTCTGACAAATGGGAAATTTGCATAAGACCTTAATATAGGTGACAATGGTGCAACTGGGACAATACGTGAGGCCACTGGCAGTGGGTCCAAGATCTAACTCTAATGCACAAACTGACTTAGTGGAGCCCACTCTATATGGAGAGACACCATGCCCAGCATAGACACAGGGGTGTGGGGGTGGAGAGGTGCCTTAGTCCTGCCTCAACGAGATGATGGGACAGACGTAGACTTCCTAGGGGAGGCCTTATCCTTTCTGAGGAGCAGGTGGAAGGTTGGGGAGGGGTAGGGGAAGTAAGAAGAGGGGATGTAGGGGGAACTGGGATTGGAATGTTAAAAAAAATAATAATAATAAGCTCACTACCTGCACCCCTCCCCATCTCTATTTATTTATGAGAAGTCAAAGTTGGGTCTCTGACCAGCAGAATTTCAGCATCTATTTTACTTTTATTTTATGGACATTATTATTTTGCCTGCATGTATGTCTATGATGGTGCTGGGTTCCTATGACTAAAGTTACAGACAGCTGTGAGCTGCCATGTGGGTGCTGGGAACTGAACCCTGGTCCTCTGGAAGAATAGCCAGTGCTCTTAACTGCTAAGTCATCTCTCCAGCCCAATTTTATCATTTCTAAAACAGAACTCATGCTTAGCACATCCTGCTCTTACAGAGGACCTGAGTTCAGTTCCCAGCCCTCACAACTGCCCTTAACTCCAGTTCCAGGGGATCCAATGCCTCTGGCTTCTATAGGTACCCACAAACATGTGCGAGCATACACACAAATTTGAAAACAACAAATCTTTAAAAATAATATATATATACATATGTATATATATACGTGTGTATATATATATATACATATATATATATTCTCTCTCTCTCTTTTTTTTTTGAGTAGACAGACCATCAGATATAATGGGGGTGAGGGGAGTTGGAGGCAACTCCACAAGTGCCTCCTTTGAGAAACTGCCTCTGTAACTTGCTAGGTACTTGAGTTAAAAATCCTAATTTTAAAACAAACAATAACACCAGAACTCATTATCCTCTCTAAGCACTCCCCTTCTGAAGCTTAGTTCCCAAGGCTGTAGTGTGGCTCAGTGGCAGAGCAAGCATGGGGAGTGCCCTGGGTATCATACACACACAGTACTCATAAGGACTGTCATCTCCCCTAATCAACTTTAACTCTGCCATCATCTGCTCCAGCCTCCCCTGTATGCCCACCCATGCTGTGGACTTGTCCTTTGCAGCATCTCCCTCCTTGGTGGATTTCTTTTTTTCCATTCACTTGATAGCAACAAAATTCACTGTTTGGTTAACTTATTTCAGGTAGATTCAAAACTTCCAGTCCTTTTATTCGCTCTATAATCAATCAGATCAATCTTTCAGAAATAGCCTTTTATTACACTCTTCAGTGAAGCCTATTTCCTGCAGGGGTGATTGCCATACCCTGGAGCAAACAGGACAAATGTCAGAAGGACAGCTTATTTTTGCTAAACCTTTAGAAGATCTGGGCATGAATTTCCTGTGGTTCGTCTATTGGTATATTCCTTCACCCCCACAATTCTACATGAAGTACCTGGGGTGTATCAGGCTCTAGAGCAACGCATAAGATTGATTTTAAATGTCTGTGCTCATCATTGGAGAGATGGCTCAAAGGTTAAGAGTACTGGCTGCTCTTTCAAAGGACCTAGATTTAGTTCCAGGCACTCACATAGTAGCTGTCTGTAACTCCAGTTCTAGGAGATCTGCTGCCCTCATCTGGTGTCTCTGGGAACTACATGCATGTGTTGCACAGGCATACATACAGACAAAAACTTCCACACACATGCAAAAAAAAAAAAAAAAAAAAAAAAATGTTAAAAGTCTATCCTGCCCTTCCCTGTGAAGTTTACAGGATGGGGGAGAGGGGAGGGCAGACAACACATAAGATGAACAACAGACAATTACCTATCATTAGCATATTGAGGGATCAGCAAGTGCTGACCCATGAAAATAAAGCAGGGGGAGGAAGACAGATGTGCAGGGGCTGTGGTGACCTTAAAGAGTGAAAAGGCCTTGGGAAGTGATGGAGTCTGACTGCAGACTTGTGTGAGTGAGGGCTCCCAGCAGTGGGACAGTAAACCCAGGCATGAGCTGAGAGGGGACTTGGAGGTTCAGAGGAAGGAGGTCTGGGTTGCTGAAACAAGACCAGCAAGACCAACGTGGCAGGCAGGAGGTGAAGTCAAGGAGTTTTATCCCAGAGCCTACCTACAACATTATCAGGAGGGACCTGAAGAAAACTGACAAAACCCTGTGTGACTTCTCCCATGATCTCTTATCTGGGTTGAGCTAGGCTGGGGGAAGAGAGACAAGGGGAAAAGGCAGGAGGGTGTGTACTCGGAGGCTGGGCCTTCAGAACAAGTGCAGAAGGCTCAGAGCAGTGTGGGTAGCAAGAGTCAGGCAGATCTTGGATGCATTTTATTTTTAACTATTTGAGTGTGGAGTGGGGGAGTGCACACAGTGCAGATGGTCATGGAGGCAGAGTGTTTGGATTGTCTGAAACTGGAGTTGTAGGTGGTGATGAACTGCCTGGTATGAGTCCTGGGAACCAAACTCTGGTCCTCTCCAAGAGCAAACGCTCTTAGCTGCTGAGCCACCTTTCCAGCACTTCTACACACATTTTAAAGACAAGGGAACATGACAGTTGTACAAAACAGTGAGGACCTACACAATCACTTATTCACCCAGCTGGCTGTGGTGGTGCACATCTGTAACCCTAGGCCAAGGTAGGAGGATGGCAAGTTTGAAGTTAGCCTAGGCTACATAAAGATGGACAGACAGAAGGCCAGTCTTCCAAACTCCAACTCTTCAACCCCCTCCTCCTGAAGGCTGGCGCCTTTACCCACCCTCTACTGTTCCCCCAACACATGTGCATGTCAGTTCCAAGTTTCTGCTCTTCCGTTCCTGAGCCTAGCTTAGAATCCCTTCTGTCTTCTCTCTTCCTCCCAAAGGTACCTTAGAGAATGGAAGTGGCTGAGAAGCCTTTGTATTACACACCTAACATTAGCTGCTGCAGGAAAATGCTCCCCTTCAAACACTGCCCCACAGGAGCTGCACACAGTCATGCCGACTGGAGAGTCATCGACTGCAATTTATTTTCAAATGTCTCAGCAATACATAATACATCTATATACACACATTCACAAAACAAACATGTACACATATATTGTGGTATATGGCCTTGGCACGTGACCTTTTAAAAAAGATTTATTTTGTATTTTTAATTATGTGTGCGAGTGCACAGATGAATGCAGGTGCCCATAGACACCAGAAGATCAAGTTCATTCCCTAGAGTTGGAGTTACAGGGTTTTGTCTGTTAATTTGTTTGTTTTATTTGTTTTGGTTTTGAGACAGGGTTTCTCTGTGTAGTCCCAGCTGTCCTGGAACTCAATCTGTAGTCCAGGCTGGCCTAAAACACAAGAGATTTGCCTGCCTCTGCCTCCTGAGTGCTCAGATTAAAGGAGCTGGCCACCACCACCTGGCTTTACAAGCAGTTTTGAACCACCTCACATGAGAACAGGGAACCGAACTCAGATCCTCCAGAAGAGCACTAAATTCACTTAACTTGCATGGTGTGCAAGAAGAAATCAGAGAACAATTTGTGGGGTTGTCAGACATGGATGGCAGCAAGCACCTTTACCCAGTGAGGCCAGTAGCCAGCCCTCAGTATGTGACTTTCTATACCCTTCAAGCTCCAAAATGTTGATGAAGCACTAACCCCTGTGTGCTCCCCACGTCTGGCAAGGAGAGCCCGAGAAGAGTTTGCCGCTTCTGGAGAATCTGTAGCTTCTAAAGAAAAGAGAGAGATCACAAAGGACAGGCATGGCCAGACTGTTCTGGCCAAGAGCAGGCACAGACAGGACCTGTGTCCTGACCATGTCCCACTGCAGGAAAAACCCAAGGAAGAGCAGAGGGCTGGCTCCCTGCTCACACAGGTTGGGAAGGGGCCTTGTCCCTCCAGCCACCTTGCTGTCTCGCCGGATCCTCATAGCCTCCTAACCACACCATTTTCCAAGCACCGTGGAAGGGAAAGCATCCAACACAGAGGTCCTCTTTGTTTCACTCCTCTTTTACACACTTCCTTATTTCCTTAATGAAAATTTCCTAATCCCTCAAATCAGAAAAGGTTTCCTGTACCAAACATTCGGTGTGGTGGCTGGGGATTCAGCTCAGTGGCAGAGTGCTTGCCTAGAAGGTGGGAGGCTCTGAGCTCACTCCCCAGCTATCCTCTCTCTGTCCTACCACCACACACATAGAGAAAAGAAATCACCGGGGTCCAAGAATCAGGCCAGTTCTTGCATAAATTTAAAAAAAATTTTTTTTTGATCTGTAATTTTTTTCTGGGTGTAAAAGGGAAATGGTATTAATTAACCCGGAAATGCCTGTGTTTCAGTAAATAAATAAATGGAACATGAGGAAGCTAACTAAATCTTCCAAGGTCACAGAGCTCAATCACCTTTCTAAGTCCTAGGAGGCACCATACACGGCCTGCTCAATCCTGCCAAGAGCAGGCAACACAGGAATGCAGTGGAGGCTGCGGACGAGGCCCAGATACTAGGTCACTGCAGACCAAACAGACTGAACAACTGGCTATAAACAACAGGGGTTTCAGTACTCTACCTAATGGGGTGGCACCTGCTGCAAAGGATGTGCAGACAGCAGAGTTTTAAGAAAGGAGTGGTCTGAACTCCAAATATTAGTAAGGGCTTTCCAGGGACACAGACCAGAAAGTCAGACAGTGATGGGATGAAACACAGTTGATATACACCCAACAGTGGCATTTTGTTGTCTTTAGCTCCAGGGGGGTGGTGGTGGGGTGCAATTGAATTCAGTTAATATAAATTACTTTAATAACAACAGAATTCTGATACCATATCAACTGCTGTAAATTGAAGATGATCCTATAGACCTACTAGCCAGAGGTGGGACTTGATGCTTATAAGTGATAGAAACTGACTTATCATTTCCCTTTAAAAAGTGATTTATTTGGGGGCTGGAAAAATGGCTCTTTGGTTAAGAGCACTTAATCTTCCAGAAACCTGGATTGAAATCCCAACACCCACATGGCAGCTCATAACTGTAGCCCCAATTCCAAGAGATCTGAAGCACTCTGTGGGCATTGCACACACAAGGTGCCCTTATATATATGCAGGCAAAACCTATACCATAAAATAAATAATAAATAAATCTTAAAAATGTTTTGCCTTTTTTTTAGGCTAATAGAAACAGCGTTTATTTTTAAAAGTCAGTATTTTCCAGACGGTAATAGAAGCCAATGCCACAAAACACACTAAAGCATCCTTTAATTAAAAAAAAAACGTCTGCCTCAGTACACATTGTCTATTCTGAGAAGTGCTGTGGCGCTAAGCACCATGCAGCCACCACTTACTGTCTGACCCATTAAAGCAAAGGACATTTCTGACAAACTATGGCTTCGGTATTGTCACCTCCACATGATCTTGAGCTGATATGGGAAAAATGATTGAAATTCAAAAAGGGGAACTAGAAAGAGGGTGTCCCCATGCTCCTCTGAAGAGGTCCGGTTTACACTATAATACAGAAGTTTATTTCCAAACAAAGAAAGCAACGTTTAGCAAAACCTTGGGTGGGGGAATGCAAATCTATCTTGGCCAACCAATGTAAATACTCGTTTACACGCAAGGGCAGGAGCGCCCTGGAAGGTATGACGCAGAGGTTTCTAAACAATACCTTCGGCTCCAGATGATTTAACCTCGCTTAGATCAGGCTCACATCCCCCTGGGTTGGGCCCACTAGACGTAAAGGCTGAGCTCAACACTATCTAGCATGCTTGTCAGAGTCCTCAACTGCGACAGCATCGGGGACGGAGAGGGCTATTTCTGTTTTCTCAGACCCCTTTCTTTGAAGTATGGGCAAAAAGCCTCCAGTGCGTGAAAGACAGGACCAAAGCAGTGAGACTGGCTCGGGAGGCGCCCTAACTTCTCCGCAGTCAATGTGCACACCTTCAGTCCATCAAGACAAAAAGCATTCCCTAAAAACCACTTCCGGGAGGGGCTGCCAGAGGTGACCTCTCGTTCCGGCCAGGGATACTGACAGGTTCCCAAGAGCGCATGCGATCCTCCCCTCTGTGGTCCTCCCCGCCTCATCCTCCCTCTGCAGTCCTCCACGCGTGGTCCTTCCCTCCGTGATCCTCCCGCCGTGCTCCTCCGCTCCCACCGCCTCGGGCCTGGCGTACTTACCCCCTGTTAGGACCCTTGGGGATAAACCAGGGCACGAGAAGGCCCACGAAGCCCCAGAAAACGCTCATCACGATCAGAGGCACAGTGAGGCCGTGGTACGCCATGCTTGTACCCCAGAAGGCGAACCACTCCGCTACCTCACTCTCGTCCCACCCGGAAGTGTCAACAGCGGTTCACGTGACCTGCGCGAGAAAGTCTCCGCCCCCTGCGCTTAGCGTGACTCGCCGTCGGACTCCACCCCTTGGCTCGGAGCCCCGCCCTCACCTGGCCTGTCTCAAGGCTGCAGTTTCTTGGAGATTGTCAGAGATGAGATGCTAGTTACCAGGGGATCAATAAGGTTTTTTTGTCAAGAATTTACACCTCACAGAAGAGGAAAGGGTTAAGATCTCCTGAGCATATTGGGAGCGGGAGAGGGGGCAGTGAGTGGAGAGGGAGTTAGGAGAAAGAGAAAGGGAGAAGAGGAGGGGAGAGGAGAACATGAGGGACCAGGAAGATTGAGTCTGGGGTGGGAGGTGGGGGAGAGGAATAGAGGAGAGCAAGAAAAGTGATACTATAATAGAGGGAGCCATTATAGGTTTGAAGAGAAAGCTAGCACTAGGGAAATGTCCAGAGACTTACAAGGATGACTCCAACTAACTGAGCAATAGTGGAGAGGCTCCCTTAAATGCCCTTCCCTGATATGGCATCCTAGAGCCTTCATTTAGAAGCAGACACCCACAGCTAAACACTGAGCCGAACTCCTGGAATCCAGTTGCAGAGAGGGAGAAGTGATGATGCAGAGAGGGGTCAAGACCAGGCTCCAGAAACCCACAGAGACAGCTGACCTGAACAAGGGGGAGCTCATGGACCCCAGACTAATAGCTGGGAAACCAGCATAAGACCAACCCAGATCCCCTGAAAGTGGGTCTCAGTTAGGAGGCCTGGGAAGTCTAAGGGACCTCTGACAGTGGAACCAGGATGTATCCTTGGTGCATGAAAGGACATCAGGAGCACATTCCCCATGGAGGGATACTCCCTTAGCCTAGAGAGATGAGGGAGGACCTAGGCCCTACCCCAAATGACTTGACAAATTTTGATGATCCCTCCTGGAAGGCCTCACCCTCCCTGTGGAGTGAGTGGGGAATGGCATGGGAGGGGGGCATGGGAGGATGGGAGGGAGAGGGAACTGGGATCCATAAGTAAAATAAGAAAAAATAAATAAAAAAGAAAGTAAAAAAAAAAGAATTTACACATGTTTCTGTAATGTAATATTTACAGTTTTATCTATATTTTATGAGCAGATGTAAAGAGCTTAACAACACTAGATTACTGTTCCAAAGTCCTGTGTGCCAGGCTCCTGACTATAAGCTTTGCATTCTTTTATAGTCCATGAACTACTTGGAATTATCATCCCTGCTGCAGGTGAAAAAAATTTGATTACAATCACATAGTAAGTGGGAAGGGCCAGGATTCCATCTTTGTCGATGACTTTTCAAGGCACAGGCTCTTAGCTGTTGGCGCTACTGAATGTCTTGTACAGTATGCTAGGGTCTGAATTATAAAGTACATCAGACAGCCCCACATTGCATTCCTGCCTCTTGTCACAAGAGCTTCAAGAAGAGTAGGAATTAGCCAGAAATATTAAAGTTGTACTTGCCAAGATTGTTGTAGGCTCATCATACTATTTACTTTCTTAGGCACAGAGGAGAGGAACAATTCTTGGAGGGTTGTTTGGTTGTTTTCTTTTTTCATTGGGTCAGGGTCTCGTTATGTGGGACAGGCTAGCCTTCAGCTTGAAATCCTCCTGCCTCTGATTCCCAGGTGCTGGGATTACAGGTAAACCTCCATGTTGAGCTGAGGTTGATTTTAAAGAAGCTCACAGATTGAGCAAGAAAGAAGACCTCTCAGCTGACTCTAGTGTGCTAGGCTATGGACCAGGTTCCTGGCAACAGCCACATCCTCTCCTTCCTTCATCAAGTAGACTAGTTTCCTGAACCATCTGGAACTTTTAACAGCTGTACCAACTCTCCAAATGATTTCAAGACTTTACCTGTCTAGCATTCTTCAGAGTTAAAACTAGTTAGCCTTCTTAGAAACAAAACAATTTATTCTTTGATAATTTCACACTAGGTATTTTGCTTCTTTGAGGAGGAGGCATTTATTTTGAATCATTTGGTATACTTTGTGTTGGTACTACTTTCCTGTATAATTTAGCTCAGCAGAAATTATGTTTGTAGGTCCCAGGTGAAATACCGCCAAGGCACATTGCCTACTGTTAGCACATTTGTGTCTGTGTATGATCTTGTCAAACCCTTCAGTGTCCAGCCTGTGCCTAAGGATAGCTATGAATGTGGCCCAACATAGGATCTTAAGCTTATTTAAACCTTATGAGATTTTTTGTTGTTTTTTTTTTTAATGGGGTGGGGGAAGGGCTGCTAATTGTGAGTCTCAGGTGTGAACTTTGTAGATGACAATGTCATGTTGCAATGTCATAAGTTTGGACATGCCTACATGTTTCATCTGGAGAACGGGCACTGTCCAGTTGCTTGTTGTTTCTGGGAGTATATCAGACATAGGATGTGGTCACTTAACCATTGTGCATTATAGACATAGGCTGTCCCCACTGAACCACTGTGCAGCTGAACTGTATAAGCAAGACAGGGTAAGATGGCCAGAACTAAAGAAGAGAAAGCAGCTTTCCTGCCTCCCTCACATGCTACTCCTTGTTTCCTTTAAATCTGCTCTGATACACATAGCATACACTTTATCCTAAGACTGTTTAGAAACAATTGTTTACATGTTGTTCAAACATTTCTAGGACTCACACTAGAGCCAGAATAGATTCAACCAGGTGATTCCCCCTGTCATGGCCTCTAGTGGTAGGATTTACAGGCAAGTGCCACCATGCTCTCTAGATGTTTTTCCTGTCTGTTAAACAAAAGCCTCCCATCAGGCCTGGAACCCCCTAAAAGAGGAACCACACAGCTGTTGTCTGTCCACAGTGGGTTTATTTCACTTAGCATAATATCTTCAAGGTGTGTGTGTGTGTGTGTGTGTGTGAGAGAGAGAGAGAGAGAGAGAGAGAGAGAGAGAGAGAGAGAGAGAGAGAGAGAGAGAGAGACTGGGTTTGACTACATAGGCCAGGCTGCCATAGAACTGGCTATGGAGCCCAGGGTGCTCTCCAACTTGGGATTTTCCTGTGTGCAGCTCCTGAATGCTGGTATTACAAACAGTTCTATTTTGTTGTTGTTTAGATTTAGATTTTGTTTTTCTGAGACAGGGTTCCTTTGTGTAATAGCCTTAGCTGTCGTGGAATTAGCTCTGTAGACTACACTGGCCTCGAACTCACAGAGATCTGATTGCCTCTGCCTCCAGAGTGCTGGGATTAAAGGTATATGCCGCCACCACCACCCAGCTTTTCTTTTTTTAGAATATTTTTAAAGACTTAAAAAAAATGTATGTGTAGGGCTGGAGAAATGGCTCAGAGGTTAAGAGAACTGGCTGCTCTTCCAGAGGTCCTGAGTTCAATTCCCAGCGCCCACATGGTGGCTCACAACCATCTGTAAAGAGATCTGATGCCCTCTTCAGGCCCCCAGGGATACATACATACAGAACACTGTACATAATACATAAATAAACCTTTAAAAAATGTATGTGTATGTACATGTATGTATATGTACCCATTTGAGATTTGTGTACCTCTGCAGAGGTCAGAGGTCATCATAACCGATGTAGGGGCAGGGTCCTCTGCAAGAGCCTTGAGTGCTCTTAACTGCTGAGCTACCCCCCCCCACCCCATCTTCTGCTTTCTTTTTAAGGCTTTTTAACAGTGAAGTGCAGGAGTCCTGCATGTCTGTCCTGCTGACTCAAGCTTGCCCCTGCTTTCCTCGGCAGCAACTGTAGCTTGTGGCTCTCCCACCTCACTCCTGTGCTTTTCGGCACACAGCCAAAGTCCACAACTCACTGTAGTAAGTTCACCCAAGTGCCTCCCAGCAAGCCTGTGGTGGTTTGAATAAGAAGGGTTCCATAGGCTCATATATCTGAATGCTTAGTTACCAGGTCCTGGCACTATTTGGAAGGATTAGGAGGTGTGGCTTTGTTGGAATAGGTGCTTTTGTCACTAGGGTGGGCTTTGAGGTTTCAAAAGCCCAAGCTGGGCCCAGTGTCTCTCTCTTGCTGCTGCCTGTGGATCTGATGTGGAACACCCAGCTACCTCTCCAGCATCATGCCTGTCTGCATTCCTCGCCATGCTTCCCACCATGAAGATAATGGACCAAATCTCTGACACTGTAAGCAAGCCCCAATCAAATGCTTTCTTTTATAAGAGTTGCTGTGGTCATGGTGACTCTTCACAGCAATAATCACTAAGATGCCATAGTGCCTGATCATTATGATTCAGAGATCACAATGGGATCAGCTGCAGGTGCATGTCCATTGAGGAGGTGAACACACCCCCCCTCCCCCGCTCTGGCTTCAGTGTGTCTCCTGGCCATAAACCACATCTAGCCAGGTTAGGGTGGGGTATGTGGCATAGGCTGGGTTCTGTGTGCTTGTGTGGGAATCTGTGACGGGAGGAACACAGCCTGGTGTTACACCACACCCTCAGCAGCCACAGCGTTGAGCACCATTGCTTCCTAAGCTTACAGGCTGTGTGAGGGTTCACATTGGTTGTCACCTTTCCTGAATCTGGAATTAACCGAAAGACAATTGACACACCAGGGAGGGATTATTTCATCAGTCATTTGAAGAGGGGAGACCCAGCATAAAAGAGAGTGGAGCCGTTGGGTGGCAGTCCAGATATGAGATCCAAGGGAAAATCTTGAGGACTGAGCAGCTACTGGGTTGTTTTTCCAGTGTGAAGACAGCCATTGTTGGATGGCTCAGGCAGTACCGGAAGTGATCTAATAAATGCCCTTTTTGTATATATTCATTCTATAGGTTCTGTTCCTCTAGAGAATTCTTGAACAGCTGTAAACTTTGAGGACATCTAACTTTAGTCAATTTTTGAACTCCCAAATTTAAGCTGATTGAGAATGAAGACAAAATTGATAGAAAATAACCAACAGCATGAGGCTAGAGAGATGGCTCAGCAGTTAAGAGAGCTGTCTGCTCTTCTAGAGGTCTCCAGTTTGATTCTCAGCACCCACACAGTGGCTCACAACCCTTTTGGGTTTTGTGATGCCCTCTTCTGGCCTTCTCAGGCACTGCATGCACATGGTGCACAGATAAATATGCAGGCAAAATGCCTATATTAACACAAATTTCAAAACACTCAAAAATGACTGACCTCACTCATCAGGTTACACCTCTGCTGTGGTAGGCAACCACTCTGTATGCTGGGTAGATACGCTAGACACAAATCAAGTTTGTGTGGATTTAAGAATTACCAAGTTCATATGAGACACACAGGGAAAGAGGGTGGAAACTAACAGAAACAAGGATGTGACTCCTACAGTCAGGCAGGATTGGTGACCTGCTGCTTTAATTTTCACAGCTAAAGATGGGCACTGCTTGCCTATGATCCTGACATTCTGGAGGCAAGAGGGACATAACTTCAAGGCCAGGGTTACATAGTGAAGTCTTACCTAAAAATTACAGTAATTAATGAAATATTAAAACAAGAAAGAGTAGTTCTTGCTTTTTGTTGTAGTTTTTCATATAGGGAGAAAGAGGAACAGGGAGCAGAGTTGGGTGGTACAGGATGTTTCTGACATGTGCAAGGCCCCATGCTCCATTCTAGTATACAAAGGAAAAAAGGCCATTTAATACATTATAACAAAGCATGACTCCCCAGGGGTGGTGAAGTACTTCAGCCGGAAGCTCAATCTGAAGTTTAATGGAGTCTAAAACCTACATGCCAGTGGGAGCCATACAAGTAAAGGCAGGAGGGAGTTCAAGCCTCAGCCTCGGGCCCGTACAGGAGGGCAGTGAGGATGCTGTCCAACTGGGCCTAACAGGCAACTCATGAGAATCTCCCATGAAAAACGCTGGAACTGGGTAAAAGCTAAAAATACAAACTCAAATCTCACTAGTTCCTGAGTTAGTGCCAGTGGAAGAACACTTCAATTAGAAAACATATTTACAAAGTCTAGACCTGGGAAAGGGAGCCTGGGCAAGGAGCTGCAAGAGACCTGCCTGGTTCATTGGGTTAAGAAGGGATCTGGGAGTCAGACAGTGGTGGTGCATGCACGCTGTAGTGGCATCTTGCCTTGCCAGTGAACTTGTAGTAGTGGCCACACCCTTTGGAAGGCTTCGGCGGTTATTTACTGTTACCTGTGTAAGTTCTTCCCTAATAAAACATCTATTCTGTGGTTTTCCTGCTCCAGAAGATGCAGTCTCTGCCCTTCCGATGCTCTCCTCACCCCAAGAGACATGAGCCCGTAGCTCCTCTATCTTAAAAGGGTCCTGTCTGCACCTGAAACCATGCCAAAGGGTGCGGTCACTACTTAAGTTTGCTGGCCAAGATGCCACTACAGCATACCTTCAGTCTCAGCTCTCAAGGTAGAGGCAG
The DNA here is from genome assembly GCF_943737965.1 of Phodopus roborovskii. Taxonomy (NCBI): domain Eukaryota; kingdom Metazoa; phylum Chordata; class Mammalia; order Rodentia; family Cricetidae; genus Phodopus; species Phodopus roborovskii. Next base: position 46,379,170 of record NW_026126407.1, on the reverse strand, counting down.
GTGGAGCTCTGTAAGTTCAAAGCCAGCCTGGTCCAGGGTAGTCAGAGAAACCCTGTCTCAAAAACCAAGGGGCGAAAAAATAGAAGGGATCTGGGAATAGCAGTCAGGAAGCCTGGGAACCATCAGGCTTGGTGTGCAGGCAAACAGCAGTGGGAACCCAGTGGGCTCTGAGGGTGCCAGTTGGTATCCTGATACCAATCAGTCAAGCCTCTGCCTCAGAAACCAGAGCCCTGCCTCCCCACTTCCACAGGTGCAAAGAGCAGGCCTATCTAGACCGTGCTGCCCCACATATAAACATCTGAGAGACTGACAGAAGGGTGGACGAGAAGGGTTTCACTTATAAAATAATGCAAATGCCACTTGACATTTGGGAAATGGTTCCAATTTTTATTCATAAATTATCAATTTCAGAATGACTGACAGGTCAGTAGCAAAACAAGTAAACAATGCAACACATCAGACACATTTTGAAAAGTTTCAAAGAAGCCAGCACCAGACAAGGCTTCTGCAGTTAGCCCTGGCTGCATGACAGCTCATTTCACTCCTGCATCCTTGGTGAGACCCTACAGTGGCCTTTCTCTTTCCAACTTGATGAGACTTGGCTTTGTGTTGAAGAATTCTTTTTCTGTCTTAGTCTGGTTCCAGCCTGGTGATAACTACCTGTTAGGATACAGAATTTTAAATGGAAGGAATTTATAATCTCCATTTACAACCCCCAACAGTGGAGCCACCCTCAGGGTCTTCCTGCCAGCCAAGCCCAACACCTCAGATTCCCTGAGGTTCCCAGAGAAAAACACTGCTTAGAAAAAATCTGGGAACAGTCACACTCTATGGACATTTGATCAACTATATTCATAGCATTATTCATAATAGCCAGAACCTAGAAACAACCTAGATACCTCTCATACTTGGCAGAATGGATAAGGAAAATGGAGTACCACTCAGTGGTAAAAAACAAAGGGTAACCAGCCTACAGGCTGCAACCCCAGAGAACCTAGGTAACAAAGAGGACCCTAAGAGAGACATATGTGGATCTGCCTAGGAAAGGGAAAAAGACAGATCTCCTGAGTAAATTGGGGACATGGGGGACAAGGAGGGAGGTTGAAGAGGAAAGGAAAAGGGAGTGGGAAAAAAATGTACAGCTTAATAATAATAACCATCATCTGGATCCTCACCAGCTCCCAGGTAATAATACAGGAACTATGAAGACAGGATCCTAACCCTTCAGTTTATGGATCTGAAACTAAGAGAAGAAAACTGCAGCAGTGTGAAATGAGAGTTCAAAGGTGAATAGCACATCTTTCCTGGGTAGGGATGCCCAAGAAGAAAGCTTTGCCTTTTTCTCTCAGGACTTTTTCTAGTGGACAAGCGATGCTTAGAATGCCTGAGCCCTCGTCACCCACCTGGGGTGACAGCCATCATCAAGAATGGCAGCACAGAAGGGTCTTCTCGGCTGGGACCCTTTAATACAGTCCCTCAAGTCGTGGTGACCCCCAACGATAAAATTATTTCATTGCTACTTCATAACAGTTCGTACTGTTATGAATTGTAATATAAATGTCTGATATGCAGGCTATCTGATATGTAACCCCTGTGAGGGTTGAGAACCACTGCTCCTCTTGTTGATGCCACAAAGCCTGCCTGGCCTATCTCTAGGCCTCAACTATTTCCATTATGCAGACACTCAGCCAGGGAACCCTACCTTGTAGGTACATGTCCACACAGACAGTCGTGCTGTTAGCCTTCTCGTGCTGTACCTCATGTAGCTGGCATACTGACTTCTGTACACTTGGACTGCCTTGCTGACCTGCTGACATTTGTAGTGTCCTCAAACCACCTAGGACAGCATAGCACATGGAGGAAGCTGTCAGGAACACATGGGCTAAATATACAAACTTCTGAACAAAAACAGACTTGGCAGTCAGAGGTGGCTTTTGTGCTATACACTTGTCTTATGGTTGGTTGTGCAGAGATTGTTTGCCAATATTTATTTACTTAAGGAAGAAGGAAAATCTTCCTCAGCCAGGGATAATCATTACAAAGAAAGTCTTGAGATTAAAAAATACAGGGCAGGAAAGATGGCTCACCGAGTAACGACCACTGCCACCAGGACTAAAGACATGAGTTTCATTACTGGGACCCACACAGTGAGAGAACTCCCACAAATTGTCCTCCAACCTCCATATGTGTACAGCGGCACACATGTATCCATACACATAATTCAAATAAATAATAAATGTTTTAAAAATTAGGAGAATATAATCATTTTCTAAATAACAAGACAGAAGCCAGGTTTTTGCACATTAGGAAAGTTCTACCACCAAGCCACAGTCTAGCTTTCAACATCTAAATAGAAAATGGTGTTAAGGAAATTCTATAGGTGGGCTGTGGTGGTACATGCCTTTAATCCCAGCACTTGGGAGGTGGAGGCAGGAGGTTTTCTGAGTATGAGTCCAACTTGGTCTACAGAGAGAGAGTCCCAGGACAGCCAGGGCTACACAGAGGAAACTCCGTCTTGAAAAAAAAAAAGGAAGGAAGGAAGAGAAATTTCCAAGAAAGAAAAAAAGAAAGGAGGGAAGGAAGAAAGAAAGAAAAGAAAATTCCAAAAGACTACTATGCAACCATTTGAAAACCACACTATATTACGGGCCTGGGGATGCAAGAGCACCTGACTAGTATGTACAAGGCCCTGGGTTCAAACCCTAGCACTACAAACACAAAACTGACCTGTGGCTGGGAGTGGAGTCAGTGGAGGGTGTGCTCAGTATGCACATGCCTGGCCCTGCTCAGGTCTAGCACAGTAGCATAGGCCTGTAGTTCCCACACTCAGGAATCATTGTCATCCTCAACTCCATGTTCTCAATTATTTAACCTGAGTTTCAGTTCTTCATATCTAAAAGAAAACACAAGTCACACCTCATATATACGTTTAAGAACTCCTTTATCACAGCTTTCATATTCATCTAGTTAATAATCCTTTTCCTATTCAACAAGTATTGACTGAACCCTGCTAAGAGGCAACAAACATGACACTTAAGGCACATGGGCCTTAAGTGTGAGGGGCAATAACCAGTTAACAAGAAAATATGCAAATGTAATCACTGGTCAGAAAGAGACATCAAAAGTGACTAAAGTGATACAAGTGTCTTTTATCACAATAGGACAATAAATGTTGGGATTACAGGGATATGACCCTGTTCAGCATTAAGGTCATTAAGGAAAATGTAAAGACTCATGCCACCTGGTGAGATATGTCACTTAGTGACATATAGAACCTGAGAGGAAAATCCAGATTTCAGAAGCTGGGAGGAGTGTTAGGATCAAGATTAGTCTAGAGGTCTGAGCTTGTGTCTCAGTAGAAGGGTGCTTGCCTAGTAGGCTTAAGGCCCAGGTTTGCTCCCTAGTACAACAATTAACAAACAAACAAACCACCACCAACAAAAACAGCCTAAGCTAAATAATGATATCCTATCTTAAATTAATTTTAAAAAGTGGGGAATTGCTATTACAAAATATACATGGAAAGCTTGGGGAGAACACTAAATAAAGAGGAATGTTAGACCAGACCCAGGCCTTGATGAATTCCAGGAGTTAGGTAGAGATCAGAGGGACAAAAACTTAACCATAAAAGGAGTCTGAGAAATTGCAAGCATGAACTCAACTATGGTAACTATGGTAGTGCCATCGATAATAAATATGGCCACTGCATTTATCCAGAGGTGATCTCAGCTCAAAGCTGATTTTACAAGGCAGCAGGGACAGGGATGAGACTCGAGGGTATCCATAAGTGATATAGAGCACAGTGCAGGGAACTTTTTTCCTTTTTTTTTTTTTTTTTGAGACAAATCTCACTATGTAATTTAGGCTTCCTCGATTCTGTTCACAGCTCACGTTCAGAACAATGAATGCCTGCTAAGTGCATAGTCCCCCTTCCAGCAAGCAAATCTAATCTCTGCCCCTTTCATCCTCCACAGCCCTGTCACATCCTATGTTCCAGTCACTGAGAACATACGGTCTTTTAACATTTTGCACCTCTGATTTGCTGCTTCCTACGCATTTCTGTCGCATCTAGTATATTGCATGGTCGACTCCCTCATGTTTCCGTTCACCAATTCTGCTAAACTCAAAGAGATATTGCAGCACCTACTCCTTCAAAGACTGGTTCAAGGAGCATCATTAGCTACAGTTAGTGGGCTAAATTGAGAAAGCAGATGTTTGCAGTCTTGGCATATTATTTTATCACTATTATCGAGGTAATGAATGCTCTGAGTTGGCTCTGATCTAGCACGTCTGCGAATTCTGACGCCGTACTGAGGTCTTGGGGTAAGTGCTTACTCCGGGATTTCATGTTAAGGGGGTGACTGAGGCATATGTCCTTGGGAAACTAGAACCCGAGGACTCCTGGATGTACCTGGATCGTCGTCCTTGCAGGTGGGCGCGGAGAGGATGTACTTCTGTCACAGTTCCTTGGACAGCTAGGAAGACACGGTCTTCCGGAGCACGTGAGAGTGGACATTGAAGTGGCATTTGAGGCTTATGATGCGGTCCGAGGTCACCAAGCGGTGGAATTTGCCGGTGATTCCCCCTGTAAAGAGCACCGCAAGAGGTAGGGAAGAGCCAGGTCACTTTCCAAGAAGGAATCCTGGGGCAACCGCCACCACTCATCCACCAGTTCCGGCTCCGGTGCAGTGCACGCAGGACCGGATATGACGTTTCCCGGTGGCTCACTCGCAGAAGGGATGTGAGGCTCCGCTTTCTGCTGCAGGAAAGCGGAACAGCGCCTCCTGCGGCTGGAGTCGAACTTCGGTGCTGGTCTCTCCCAGTAGTGGAGCGGGCTAGGCCACAGGCTGGAACCCAAGTCTTAGGTCCTAAGAGATGGGATTGCTTTGTACGACCTGCAAAAGAAGCTCCTCGATGCTTCTCAGGCTTCAGTTTCAGGTTTTGTGCTGGGGACCAAATCCAGGCTTTGGGACCTTCTCTAGCCTGGCCTAGTGTCTCATTCCTGTCATTCCAGTACTGGAGAGGATGAGCCTAGGGGATCAGAAGTTCAAAGCTAGTCTAGACTATATATGAGACCCTCTCTCAAAACCAAAACAAACAGCCGTTGGGTAGACAGACAGATAAGCATTAGACGACTTGGAGGCCACTGAGGAGAGACACTCCCTTCAGATCAGATCAGCCTCCCACCTCTTGTTTTCTTCATCCACACCAATTTCATAAAAGGGAAGCACCCTCCTTAAGATTTAAAATACCAGAGGAAAAGGAGGATATGTAATAACTAAAATGCTGACCTTGCTTGCCATGACACCTTGGGCATTACCATCCCACCCACCTCTCATCTCCCCACGCCCCACCCATACCTACAAGCTGCTTTCAGACCTCCACTACCAGCCTGCCTGCATTCTTGGACCTTTCTTGGATTCTTCTCTGTCCTCCTAGTAGCAGCTTGCCTGCCCATGAGATGGTTCTCAAGTTCATTCTGAATCCAGTTTTTAAAAATTAATATTATCAGTAAGACTAAAACCCACTCCCTATCTCCCAGTAACACTTCTATCACTGAGCCACGTGTATTCCCATTTCCTTGCTGATGTTTCTCACCAACTCCAAACACTCCACCCTCACTCCCATTGCCCTCAACAGAGGAGTCTGTAGAAGTCACATGAGTATGTTTGTACTGCACAGTTGTTCTCAGTCTCCTGGTTACAGAGCCTCCATGCATGAATATTCAAATCCATTCCATCATAATGCCTGCATATGAATATAACCCATGCATGTACTCCTGCACACTTAACCATGTCTAGACATAACATCTAGTACAAGGTAAAGGCTATATGAATTCTTATATTGTATTTCTTAGAAAGTGAAAAATGAAAAAAAATCTGTACATGTTCAGTTTAGATGCACAATTACTTTTTATCTAAATATTTTCTACCTGTGTCTGGTTCAATTTGTGTGAAATCTGCCCATGTATCAGAGTGATTGTACATTGTCCAAATTCTTTCAATGCCATGACACACCATTCAAAAGCCATCTGATTGGTGCTATGGATTGAATCCAGTAACTCAACACATTAAACACACACTTTATCACTGACTTATACTTCCCTGTTCCTCAAATCTGATTTTGAGGATTATCAGTGTTTGGTATTTTTTTTTTTTTTTTTTTTTTTTTTTTTTTTTAACACTCAAACCCTCTGTTGTTTGTTTAGCCTTTAGACCATAAAGTCATACCTGGTCCCAAGTGTGTCTTTCTTGCTGAATCTGGGAACTGCCTGCTATCTAGTCTTAATTTTCTGATCTGTAGAATGAGAATGCTCTTAGTAGGTTGCCGTGAAAATTAAATGAGTTTCCTAATGTGTTCAGACCAGTGCCTGGCACAAAGCAGTTATCAATCTTCTTAAGAAGAGCAGGTGTGTATGTGCTCACTCAGGGTAATCCAAAAGACAGCCTTTGCATTTGCTGCAGTCTTCACATTCAGACATTTCATGCTCGGGACTGGCGCTCTAATTAATACTGGTCTCTATATCCTCAGTGCTCAGAGTCCTAAAATTAATTTCAATGATGCAAACCGTTTGCTTTCTGTTTGATGAAAACATGAGCGATGCATCATGCCAGCGAGAATGTGGTGTGCCTCCTTTACTTTTTTAATTGCTTGAGAGTGATTTATGAAAGATCCTGCTGACCATCTCGGGAGTCTGCGGCCATTCCTGCCCACCTCCTAGATCGGGCCCCAAGCGAAGGAGCTTTGCTCCGCCTTTGTTAGAAGATTGCCGGTAGCGTGGGCACCACCTGCAGGTTTGTCGGATTAAGACACGCTGCACATCCTCTGGGCTTGAAGTCTTGGTCCTGGTGTGCCATATTCTCTGAAGGAGGCACCAGCCCTGTGAAGGCCCTCTCTGAGCACTGTGGCGACCAGGAGGGAGGCAAAAGGCTTCCAGCTTACGCTGTTTTCATATTAGAAGCCCGAAGTGTTTATTCTGTGTAAAGTATTATTCGTTCATCATCTCTAGCCCTCCAATTCATCCATTCACTGTACATCTGCTGAACACCTACTATAAGGATTCAGGCATTACGCCGGCCTGGCAGACTGCACTCAGGCAGTACTCTGGTCAGCCCAGGGTTCCATGAGTACTAGTCTGCAGGCAGGTTTAAAGGACCCCTTTAAAAGTTAGACCCCTGCCCACTTACGCTCTCTTTTGCTTTCTCTTTTGTTCTCTTGCTTTTGGTTGGCCACCAGCTACCCCCTTCTCTTTCTCCCTCTCTCCCCCTCTCTCCTCTTCTGTTTCCAGTGCCTCTGTCTCTTCCCTTCTCCCTCACTCCCCTTTCTAAATAAACTCCTCATTTAAGCTCTATCTGCCTGGTGTGTTATTCCCTCCCACCTTGGTCACCCTGTCCTGCTATGGAACCTGCTATGCTCTCCCACGTGGTCCCTTACCTTGGGACCCCACTCACTTGGGACCCTCACTCAGGACCCTCCCTTCTTTCTCCAGCCTTTTATTCTGTAATGAAAGAGCAATACCTACTTTGTCTCAGATGCTGGCTATGACGTAATGCTCACTTAACAGATGTAGACCTTAAGACTCAGAAAGGATGTCTTTCCCAATACCGAAAAGCTACCTTTAGGATGGTCCAATGGACATTCTTAGCTTATTAGGGTTGGTAACACAGAAGTCCAACACCAGTAATACTGGGGCTCTGACTAGTGCAGGGTCCTGTTTAGGACTTTATTTTAGAGGCCCCTGCAAACAGTGTTGGAGATCTTTGGGGGGAAGGCTCCATTTGGGCAAGGTATGCTACTGCAGTTAAAACTGTAGAGACCACAGTGACTTCAGTGCCATCCACTGTCCGCGTGTCCAGGCTGACACACTGACATCCATTGACAGTGTGTCCAGGTTTGGGAAAGTGTCATCAGTGACTTCGAACGAATACTGTGATTAAAGGTGTGCACCCCCATGCCCAGTGTCTGTCACTTTCAGTGGAAACACCAGGGGCAGGTGCAGGCATGACTGTGTACAGAAAGGGCCAGGGGTTGTCTTCATAGCAGTCATCACGGAAGTTAACTCACTCACTGACTCAGTGGCTCAGACTCTTCTCCTGCACGTTCAAGTCATTTCCTACACATTTCCTCCAATGCTCATTGATGTATTGATTCATTTGGCAGCTACATGTACAGAGCTTGATGGGAGACGTGGGGAGCACTTTGGGGAGCACTTTTAACTTATCATCTCAGTACCCCACAGGTTGATCTAAAGCAGTGGTTCTCAACCTGTGGCTCACAAAGCCTTTGGTAAATTTCTCTCTCAAAAATACTTACATTATGATTCACAACAGTAGCAAAATTGCAGTTATGAAGTAGCAAGGAAAATAATTTTATAGTTGGGGGTCACCACAATATGTGGGTCACAAACTCTTTGGCAAATTTCTCAAAAACAGTTACAATATGATTCATAACAGTAGCAAAATTACAGTTAAGAAGTAGCAAGACAAATAATTTCATGGTTGGGTGTCACCACAACATGAGAAACTGTATTACAGGGTTGAAGCATTTGGGAAGGGTTAGAACCACTGCTTTAAGGGGGGAAAGACAAAAGAAAACACAAACAAGGGGTTCTCCTGCTCTGATCCCCCTCCTTCTACTTCCGGTTTCCCCTTTTGACACAGCTCTGATGATCTTGGGGCTGGGGCAGGCCCCACCCCTCCCCCGTGTTTCTTTATAACCCCACACTCAGGCAGGTCTGAGTTGGAATCCCAAATATACCACCTACTAGCTGTGTGACCAGGGTGCAATTTTGCCTGGTTCTTCCTGGCACGCTGAGAATGCCCAATCCTCCCAATGACAGGTTAGAATAAAATGCATGACCTCATCAGCAAAGAACTGGCAGGAAACAGCTGTGGGGAGGAAAAGGGTCTTCAGAGAATGTTCTTGTACATATGTCCCTCTCACATTTGCTCATGACAGATAATGGACTTTCTAGAAGCACACCAGGTTTCTCTGATTGCTGTTTCGATGCTGGGGAAATAAGCCTAGGGCCTCTAACACTGAGCTACACCTGCAGCCCCAAAACTCATTTTAAGATAACATAAATTTTATTTATTATTATGTGGGGGGGCAGGGTTACATGGTACAGCATGCATGTGAAAGCCAAAGGACAAACTTGGTGAAGACTGCTCTCTCCTTCCACCTTTACATGGGCTGGGGATTGAACTCAGGTCATCAGGTACCTACTGAGCCACCTTGCTGGCTCTGAAACTATTTTCTTAAATTACATTTATATACTTGTATATGCATACACTCATGCATGATGTCCAGTGACAGATGAGGGAGCTAATTCTTCCATCTTGTGTATCACCAGGCTTGGTAGGAAGCTCCTTTACCTGCTGAGCCATCCTCCCCCCCCCAAAGATTTTTCTTAAAAAGGTATTTGAAACGCGAATGGCCTGTCATTTTTTTCTAGCAAATAAAAACACCTTACTGTGATGTCAAGGAATGAAACCTAACTGCCCCTCCTTATTCTGAGTCCACTGCTTTGTTTCATATCTTCCCAGGCTTCCTCTGTGAGGGGATATCCATTTCTCAAACACCTGACGCTTTCCCAGTGATACACGCCTCTACCACTGCCTCCCAGGTTCCTTCATGCCCATGGTCAAGCCTATGAGCCACCACTGTATGGGTCCTGCTCTGTATCTCTCATCCACATTTGGGCAGAGACCATCAAAAGGGAGAAATCATAAAAATAGCAACTTATCCCTCAATGTTGCCTGACAACATCAGACACATCTGCCAATCTATTAATTCTGTAACCAGAAGTCCATGGAGACAGTCCACTTGGCGTTCTGCTTTCCAGACATGTGGCACCCCCAGGTGGGTTTCCCCAAATTTCTGGTTGCTTGAGGAAGAACAGGAAATGGCTTTTTTTTTTTTTTCAGACACTTTAGCAAAACTAGGGTCCTTACGGGTGAATGGACTGTCAGTCTGATTGGTCTGTGTCACCTGTGGCCTTCAGTGACGTCCAAATCCCCAAATCCCAGGATGATCCCTTCCTAAGGTACCCATAGTTAAATTTGATCAGAAGAAGCTTTCTTTCTAGAAGCTTCCATAACCCTCTCTACAAGACTCAATCTAGTTGTGATAAAGCCAACTAGAATAGTGAAGGTCAATGGTTTTACATCCTGCTGGAGTCTCTTGATACTCAACAGATCTTCCCCAGGATTTTCTTCTTTTATTATTTATTTATTAATTTATTGAGACAGGATTTCTCTGTGTGGCCCTGGCTGTCCTGGAACTCGCTCTGTAGACCAGGCTGGCCCTGAACTCACAGAGATCCACCTCCCTCTGCTTCCCAAGTGCTGGGATCAAAGGCGTGAGTCACCCCTGCCTGGCTCTCTTTAGCATTTTCAACCTGTGCCCTGCAGAATTAAATTTCACTCCCAGTCCCACCCTAGCCTCTAGGCCACACAGCTACAACCAAGGCGAGTCACAGCAATATTTCTGAAAAGCAGTCGTTTAATAATCTATTTGAACCCAGTGAGTGGGAAAGACTCGAAACATATGTCCCTTTAAGAATACCTTTACAAGAATAACAGACCAGAGGTGTCTCTTCCATGGGAAACCGACATCCCTGTACCCTCACAAAAGTGGGATTTCAACTCATATGCATGCCACACACTTCCCACCCTGTCCCTCCCTGCCCCACCCTCCACAGGTGACAGATTTACACACCAAAGGGACTGGTTTCTGTAATTGGGGAACAGAATGTTTAAAAAAAAGAAAAAAAAAAAAGTCCGTCCAAGTGGCCAAATACCAGAAATAAATCAGGGGCAGTTTACGTACACAACAGAAGTTTTGCTAATTGGAATTCTGAGGCAAAAATTACAAGCGGCAGAGAATCCAGTTACCCATAAGACATTACTCAAGAAAAACAAATCAAAAATAAAAACACTTCCTACTGGAGACTCCCATTCATTACAAAAGTATGTAAGCACTCTCATATAAATGAAGCCCAGGCATGCGGCTCTCTCTGGACATGAGAGCATAGCTCAAATTCTCCACATGGGATTCATGCCTGGACCACTGCCCCTCCCTTTAGGACAAAAAGGGAAGGATGAGGGTGGGGAGGAGGGAAGGGATCCACCTCAGGGGGAAGGAGAGGAGACACTGGGGTGTCCTGGGGCTGGGAACTTGTTGGTATGTGCTCAGCTAACAGGAGATGTCAATGGCAAGTGGGTCCCAAACCCTGGGCACCCTTGGGAGCCTACAAGGTAGAGGTGCAATGAGAAGAAGCTGATCTGCTTCATTCCCCCAGCTAAGGCCTTGGAACCAAAGGTGGATGCCAAGACAAGATCAGTGGTGGTTCGTAGGGAAGGGTGCTTCTGGATTGGACAGAAGTGCACAGACTGTGCTTTACCTGGTCCTCCAAGGACCACCTCCCAGTCACATGGCCCTAACCATGATACTGCAGAATGTAACAGTGTATGTCGAGGGAACTTTGCCATAGTGGGAACCAGCCCCTTCACCAAGAAATGCTATTGCCACATAGCACAGCGGCTGAGGCACATTGGTGGGGAATTCAGAAGAGCAAAGACAACAGAGGAAGGGGCACCAGGCGTGGGGCAAGGGATAAGACCCGGGCTCTAGGATGGGCACTAAGCAATGGGGCACAAGCAAGTTCCAGCTACAATGCCATATCTAGGGGCTTGCCTGCCAAGTACCATTCCATGCCCAAAGTGCCAGGCAGCAGTACCTTTGGGCAGCCTGGTCCCAAGGCTGAGACCTCAGGTTGGCTGCTGGGGGAGAAACTGAGCTGTTAGTGTATTCAAATGGTGGGGGCTTAAAGATTGTCAAATCGTGGCTGAGAGATGCTCTGTGGGGACTCTGGGCTATTCCCTATCCCATGAGGGGTCACCAGCATCTTTGGAGTACCTCCCCATGCCTCACTCCAGTCTTGGGGCTCTGTAGGGAAAGGGACACCATGACTCCAGGCAGTGTTAATTTATCTAAAACATGGGGAAAGAGGTAGCTGTGGAACCTTGTGCCACCCATTACCACCACCACCCTCCTCCCACACACACTGGCCAAAGAAGGCAGAAGGAGATAGGGTGCTGGAGGCGGGCTAGCAGGGTCCCTGGTCCTCAGTCACTGGGCTGGGCAGGACGTCAGTGAATTTTGCCTAGCTGGATCTTCTTCCATGCTTCTGAGGCTGTGAAGATGCAGGAGTCCAGAATGCCAGCAACAGTGAAGGTCCCACCAATGATAGCACAGATCTGCAAGAGGGGGAGGGAAGGCAATGTGTCAGAAACCAGTGCCAAGGAGGCATCAGGCTGGCCCCCTCCTCCACACGAGAGGGTGGGCTCACTCATGAAGATACATTGCCCATGATACTCATTTTGTTTGCCATCTTGTCACCATCAGTATTCAGGGTTCAGAGAAAACCACTTATCACTTGTATCAGCTCCTTTAATACCCAAATGAACTCTCTGGATGAGGAAGGGGTTTATTAACCCATTGCACAGATGAGGAAAGTGAGCCTTGGCTGGGTCACTTTCCAAAGTTCACCAATTAAGCAGCTGTGATTTGAACTCAGGTCTGTCTGGACCATGGTGCCTGTAGTATTAACCTCTACTCTAGGTTTCTTAACTACTTATACTCCTATTTTCAGATGGAGGCTCTGAAATGTGGTACCTCATACCCAAGGTCTTATAATATGCAGGTCTCCTGGGATTGGAGTCTGAGTCTCACAGACTCAGTGTCTGCCTGTGGCTGGGATGCTCAGGGCTGGAAACATTACTACTCTTTGGAGCTGGCATTCTTCCTGCCGATAGGAAGTGAGCAAACAAACTCCAAACAGCAAGGTTACAGCCAACTCTACATCATCACAGGTTGTCCCATGCACTGACAGGTATCAGAATTGTACTCTTCCTCTTGTTGTCACCAAATGTCACTCACTGTAGCCTGGGGGTGAAAATTACCATTGCTGAGGATGGCTGTAGGACGATGAATGTGACTGTCCATCTGTCAGAATGCTCTGCAGCCACAGCACAGATAACACCTATGGGCTCTCACATGGCCTATGACCTCAAAGAATCTCCAGGTGAACCATAGGATGCTGCTGTCTTTTTATTTCTAAGTCCATGACAAACTAAGGAGCCAAAGCAAAGAGGTCTGGGACCACTTGGCTAATGCCACAGCAGATGGCTGAACTGGGGTTCAAAATGTTACAGCCTGTGCTACTTACTTACTTATTCATTTTTGTTTTGAGACAGGGATTCATATAGCTGTGGCTAACTTCAAACTCATATAGCCAAGGTTAACCTTGAACTTGTGATTCTCCTGTCTCTGTCTCCCAGTCACTGGGATTACAGGTATGAAGCACCACCACCAGACTGAGTCTCTGCTCTTAACTTGACAGCTTCCTGCTTCTTTAGCAAGAAATGCCCCCAGATAAATGAAAAGCCTTTGATTTGTGTTAGAGCCCAAAGGTCCTTGTGCCACAGAATACTAGGGAACCAGGAATGTTGAACACAGGGGCCTCCTCAATGGAGGAGATGAAACACCTGTTTTCCCATCCAGAAGGCTGGGAGTGGATAGTTAATGACCTGGTGACCTTTTTGCACTAGAGGCTGCAGCCCTCATCCAACCCCCTCAGAATGCTCATCCCAGGCTCTCCCTCCCTAGACTGTTGCACCTCAAATGGGAATGATTGTTGCCTGGAAACCTTTCGCCAAACTGTACTATTTTAAATACGGTGACAATGAACCACCTGACACCGGACTCCCCGACGTCTGACCCAGGCTGACAAAGTTAGTCTGCACTGGGTTTTCATTCTCATCTCTTTTTGGGTTCGCTTCCCTGTATGGATGGTTTGACTTAGGACTGTCCAACGCCACTGTGGGGCAAAGGCATGTCCACAACCACCTTCTTCCACCTTCAGTACAACGTTCAGAGACCTCCTGCTAGGTGACTTTGACCCATTATACGTGTGATGGCTGGCTATTCTTTGCTGTCTGATTGACTACATCTGCAATTAATTAAAAGCCCAAGCAGCTGGGTACCCCTGCAAGGGGGTACTTTTCCTAATTAGATAATTTGAAGTAGAAAGACTCTTTTTAATCTGTATCTTTTGTGGTAGGGAGGTGGAAAGATTGCCTTTAATCTAGGCCACACCTTTTGCTGGAAGTCTAAATAAAGGACAAGGAAGAAGGAAACGTTCTCTTTGCCTGCTTGCTCTAACTCTTGCTGGCAAGTCCATTCTCTCACTGCCATTAACACCTACTTCTTTAGGATTCTGGCATATACTGAAGACCAGCTAAGACATGCAGCCTTGTGGACTGAACAACTACTGAACTCTTGGACTTTCTGTAGGTAGCAGCCATTGTTGGCCTAGTTCAGTGGTTCTCAACCTTCCTCATGCTATGACCCTTTAATACAGTTCTACAAGTTGTGGTGACCCTCAACCATAAAATTATTTTGTTGCTACTTCATAATTGTAGTTTTGCTACTACTATGAATAGCTTTGTAATATATATAGGATATCTGATATGCAATCCCCAAAGGGGTTGTAACTCACAGCTTGAGAACCACTTCTGTAGGTGGACCATAGCCTATAGGTCATTCTAATATATATATATTTTATATGTGAATACTCATTTTATTAGTTATTTTTTAATAGTTCTGTTCCTAGTAGGCTAATAATGTAAGTGGTCTAAGCCGTGGTATTAGGTAGGTTAGCTGCATTAAACCTGTATTTATTTTATTTTATGTGTATTGGCATTTTGCCATGGGTGTTGGGGCCCCTGGAACTGGAGTTACAGACAGTTGTGAGCAGCCATGAGGGTGCTGGGAGTTGAACTTGGGTCCTCTGGAAGAGCAGTTAGTGCTCTTAACCACTGAGCCATCTCTCCACCCAAATATGTATTTTTAAAAGAACTTTTTGTGTATGTATAATGTGTATGTGTGTGTTCATGTGTGTTGAGTGTGGGCAAACATGTGCCACCCAATTCATGTGTAGGTCAGAAGACAACCTTGGGTGTCACCCTTCTGTTTGAGAGGGGATCTGGGCCCAAGAGCTTCCAGCACTTCTCCTGGCTCTGCTTCCCATTTCAATACAGGAGCAGTGGGATTACAGATGTGTGTAACTGATCCCGACTTCACATGGGTTCCAGGGACTCAGACTCAGGGCCTCCCATTTGCATGACAATCACTTTACCTACCCAGCCACCTCTGAAGCACACACATATAAATAAATAAATAAACAAACAAATAAATAAATGTGTATCTATATATGCACACACACATATACACGTACATATCAGAGGCAGAGTCTCTCTACATAGCCCTGGCTGTCCTAGAACTCACTATGTGGACCATGCCAGCCTCAAACTCACAGAATCCCCCTGCTTCTGCTTTGTAAGTGCTGAGATTAAAGGCAATGAGCCAGTAGGCCCAGCCCCCTAAGTATATTCCTGATTTTGCTATTCTCAGCTTATCATGGAACATGGAAGGCAGCTCCAACATACAAGGAGGAGCACCTTTACTAACAAGTTGTCAAAACTCCATTTGCAACTTAACCTAACTTATACTTTACACAGACACACACTTACACATAGCTACATACATATATATTAAATTTAGGCTTTTTGTTTTGTTTTGCTTTGTTTGAGACATGGCTTTTCTGCATAGTCCTGGCTGTCCTGGAACTTGGTATGTAGACTAAGTTGGCTTCAAACTCAGAGAGATCTGACTGATTCTGCCTCCCAAGTGCTGGGATTAAAGACAGATACACTTTTCCTTTTCTTTTCTTCTTCTTTTTTTTAATGTTGGTTGCTATTCTTACACTGATTGCACAGCTTTGGGTTTGCATCTGTGGACAGATGTGGACTGACATGTTAACTGCCATAGGATGGACTCTGGGAGGCAGTAGCACGCTCATGGATCATTTGATGCGCAGGGGTGGGAAGCCAGAAGGCAGTGAAGGTTAGAAGGACATGCCACATTGGCATTTATTTATCTTTTATATGGTGTTTTCCTGAGATGAGCTAAGCAGAGGTGTGCAAGGTCTAAGACAGAGCGGCTCTGTGTGGACGGCCTCTGTAAGTAGAGCAGCTGGCATTCCAGTAATAACAGCCCGAGAAACCTGAGCAGCCGCCCCCCAGGGAGCTGAGAGGATGGGGACTCGGTGAGGATTATGATGAAGTGTTCTAAACAGGCCAGGCTGCTCCCACCAGCCTCACAGCATGACGCAGGGGCACTCTTCAGGGAAGATGACGACAGGGGAGCTGGTTTATTTCGGTACAGTGGATCAGATGATGGCAGATTTTATACCACAAAATGCTTTTAGAGCTTGGAGCGGAGGGTAGGAAAATGTGACTTAAGTGCAACGGAGCAAAAAATAAAAAAGAAAAATAACCCCTCCATCTGCCTTCATCCACACATAACTTGAAGCCTGGATTCCTATGACTCACACACACCTGGCACCCGGCTGAGGTCTTCTTTCAATGGGCTGGCCCAGGGTAGAGGGAGGCGACATATGCACTGAGGCCCGCAAGTAGATACAGCCTTTGGGGAAACTGAAGGAGCATACAAGCTAAGCAACAGGCCCACTCACAGCGTAAGTCACTGTCAACCTGAAGGTTAAGGGGGAGCTGCAGTGACCTCCCAGTGTATCTACTGACATCACCCAATTCACACATACAGTACAGTGTCTACTGAAGAGGGTAGATTTTGGTGGATTGCAAGAAAGAAAGGAATTCTGATATATTTGGGGGACTTCCTTAGAGCTGAGAAGACCCTCATCCTCAGGGGATACATTATAAGAACCCCCCCCAGGTGTCTGGGACCAGGTAGTTTCAAACTTATTACTTAATGTATACAAAAAACAAAACAAAACATAGTATCTACTAGTTTTTAACAAATTAGGCACAATAAAAGACTAATGATAATAAAATAGGAATGCTATATTTAGTAATATTATTTAAAATCTACAAATCACCTGTTTCTGAAAAATTCCTTTCAGTATTTTCACACTGTGGCTGACTATGAAAACAAGTCACAAGGACACGGTAGCAGCCCACGTTCATCCTCAGAACATACTAGAATGAGGTGGATTAGGTTTCAGGGACAACCAGGAAGTTTGAAGCATGGAGTGTCCTGGAATTGACATACAAAGGGACATGGCAGCCATCAGCACCGGGATGATACCGTACCGGGACTAATTGGGGAAACTGGCAACGATGCTCATCCTTGCCCTGAAAAGGTCAGGACTCTTACATAGGAAATGAAGCCACAAAGCTGCATGAGGGCGTGATGGCTCTTAAAGGTCAACTCCATAAGAGGGTGCAGGTGAAGTTAGAGATGATGCAGGAGGGATGTTAAGAATGGCCCGAACAGAGGTACTGGACACTCAGCATCACCCTGACCTGCAGGGAGAGGCCCAAGATAAACATAAATGAATTAATGTGTACATAAAGCAAAAGGTACTACAGATACTAAACTCCCAGCCGGTTGCTGGCAGCCTCTCTGGGGATGCAGAGGTGAGGTGGGGAGGTATGTACCTCCTCATTACAAGTGACCAGGGCCGGCAGGAGGTAATGTAAGGACTGGGGGATCTACTGGGGCCTTTGCTGATTGGAAAGCAGACAGAACCCATCCTTTGGGACTTGACCAGTGGCTACCATGGAAGTGCCTTCCCAGGCCTCACCTCACTGACAGTCATCCTGCAGAGACACTTCTAGAGTATCTGGAATTCAGTACGTGTTCAGTAAATGACACCAACTCTCATCTCTCAGGCTCCAACCTTGCTGCTGAATGTGGTGATCTCTATTTTTGAGATCCATTTTAACTAGAAAAAACTGAGTAAAATACTACCAGTTATTTATTTATTTTTATGTTATGTACATAGGTGTTTTGCCTGCTTGTATGTGTGAGGTTGTTGGATGCCCAGAAACTGGAGTTACAGACAGTTGTGAACTGCCATGTGGGTGCTGGGAATTGAACCCTGGGCCTCTGGAAGAATAGCAAGTGCTCTTAATTGCCAAGCTATCTCTCCATCCCCCCAGTTATTTCTTAGAGGCTTCTTTCTCAATTCCTTCTCCTCCTGGCACTTTCAGGAAGACAAGTCAATCATGGAAGAACAGGGTGGCAAGAGTCTCTGCAGTTGCCCAAGACTCATGTTGGCCACGGGGCTTGGTAGTCAGCCTAGACCTTAACAGAGGTGGCTGCTGCCCAGGAGGGCATGGCTTAGGAGCGTGTCTGGGAGTACTCATGATGAAGAGCCTCCCTGGACCAGGCTCCTTAGGTCAGATCCCTTTCACTTCCCTAGTCAGGAAGCCCCTGGTGTCTGGCCTGTGTCAACCCTATCACTTGCTTTCTTATATCTTCATGGCCAAGAGAGAGAAGACAGAAGTCACTGATACAGGGCAGGTGTTCAAGACGAATCTGCTTAATAAGTAGATGGTGAGTGAACACAAGAATGAACGAGGAATAGCTGAATGGATTTGAGTGAGCAAAGGAATGGCAGGCTCCTCATTCTGCTCTTAGCAGGTATCTGGGAGCTGGTGCAAGGGTGGGTGTGGAGGTGGAAGCTGGTGAGTAGGGGACAAGTGACAACCTCACCCGTCCCATTGTGACTCCTTCGATCTCCAAGCCTGGGCAGTACAGCCTGGGGTTGCGAGGTACCCAGCTGCTGAGGACACCCTGGCCTCGGAGCCTGTAGAACCTGGCTTAGGTCTTCCTATTGCTGTGGCTCTCAGCCTCTGGGGTCCATGCCTCAGTTTTTCTGCTTTTAAAAACTAGAAGGCTACTTAAGACTACCGTGCCACAGAGTGAGCACCTGTGAGGCACGCAACCCCCCCCATGCCTATGACCTTGGCCCTTGCCTCTACCAGGCCTTAGGATGGAGGGACAACTAGGGTGACAGGACCTCCCTGTCAGGGGAGTGGTGGTCAGGGAGGAGAGCCACTGAGCTAGGTAGGGACACTATGGCCAGAACCTGCTTCTCTACCCTTGTCAGCAGCCCCAGCCCCAGAAACAAGAGCAGGGCAACTGACTTACCTAGGCCCCAGTGTGTCCAAGAGAAGCGATTTCATGATCGCTCACTAGACCACTCCTCTTTTCTGACCTAGCACCTTCCCTCCCAGACCCAACAGCTTCCCAACTCTCTGTGGGGTCCAGAACAAAGCCATATTGCTTGAATATTTAATTTCACTTTGTAATTAAATTTTAGATTACATTTACTTATATCCATAGGGCCGTGGTGCCCACATGGAGGTCCAAAGGCAACTCGCAGAAAGTCAATTCTCTCCATCTATCATGTGGGATCAAACTCAGGTCATCAGCCTGTGGCAAGTGCCTTTACATGCTGAGCTATCATTTCATCGAGCTATCATTTTCCTGTTTTGTAGCACTTGGGCCTCGAGCATACCAGGCAAGTGTTCTGCCCTGGAGTTCACACCCTAGTATAACTTTAGAGGATGTATTTCTTTACATTTTAACTCTGGCTTTCAATCCTTTATGCTATGGAAGGCCTGGGCTAGACAGATGAATTCCTGTTCCACCAAGACTAACATCTTCCTGTCCTTCCTGGGCCTATGTTTACTGCTTAGCGGCTTGCTGTAAGTGCCTACACCACTACTACTCTCTGGAGGGATGGAAAGGAAGCATGGGGGCAAAAACATGAGTGGAAGCCCGCTCTGTGAGTTTGTCCAGAAAGGACAGTTTAGTTCTCTGAGCCTCAGTTTCTCTCACCTACAACTGGGGTGGCTACGAGGCCTCTGTGACCACAAATGCCAGGAACTGCTCATCTTTCCTCATCCAGGCGGTGTGGTTTCAAAGCTTGTGGAAAAGGCACAGTCAGAGGAAATAAATAATGAACCAAGTCTCATCATATGCTGCCGGAGGCAGACAGGCTGGAGCCGCAGATGAGAACACCCAAGTTGAAGAGGCAGTGGTGGTGGGGGGTGGTGCTCAGGAAGGGAAGCTGATGACTGGGCTCTGCAGAGCTTGGGGATGGAAGGAAGGGACAGCAATCTCCACTCAGCATGTCATGTCTTCCAGACTCCTTACTCTCAGCCCCTAACTCAAGGAAAGGCCTGAGGGAAAGTGTGCTTAACTGAAAACTTTCATCTCATTCCCAGCCTACCTCTAAGCCCCTCCTTGGTTGAGCATCTATGTCCTACTCTGGGACAGTGTTCTCTTCTGCCTTCTCATTCAGTTCTTGTGACTCTGCTGCAGAAGGTCACACAGCGACCAAGAAAGTAAGCGCCACCAAATCCAGGTGTGGAAAGCTGGTGTTCCCCCTATAGAACCACCTTGTTCTGACCCCTCAGAGCATCTCCTCTTTTATGGCAAACTTCTAAAGCCTATGACACTTGCTTTCTCCATTCTCCTACAGGAATCTGCACAGCAAATAGCCTGAAATCAGGATTTTTGAAAGCCCTGCTTGTAGGGGTTGGGAAGTTAGAAACTATGTATCACTGGGACTAAAACTCCTTGGATCATGGAGCCCAATCCTTTCCTTTTCCATCCCTTTCACCCCACACAGCCCACTTTAGAGACAGTACGAGAAGCTCCACCTCACTGAGCCCCATTCCCTCCACCTGCCTCGTACACAGCTGTTTGCAAGAGCTGGCTCCACTCAGCTGCACCACATGGGCTGATCCCAAGGCTTCTGTACATTTCAGCCCTGAATGGCAGACTCTGGGCTTTGTTCTAGTGCATCACAGTGGTGACAGCAGAGGAGAGCAAGGCGGGCGGGCGGGCGCACACCTATAGCTCTTGGTTCAGGGAAGAGAAGCAGGCAGAACAGAGAATCTAGGCCATCCACAGGAGGCTGTGAAAGCCACCCCCCTAACCAAGTGGCAAAGTGGTGTCTTTCTTAGCCTTTATAACCTTAGAGGAGTGTAAAACTGTGTGTGCATGCATGTGTGTTTCACACACACACACACACACACACACACACACACACACACACACACCTATATATGTCAGAAGTCAACCCCTAGGGCTATTCACCTTGGTTTTGGAAACAGGGTCTCTCCCTGGTGTGGAACTTGCCAAGTAAGCTAAGCTGGCTTGCCAGTGAGTTCTGAGGAGCCAGCTGTTTATACCAGCAATGGGATTACAAGAGTACACCGCCATGCCCCAGCTTTGTTACATGGATTCTAGGATAGAACACAAGTCTTCATGCTTGAATGCCAAAACATTTTTCCAGCTAAGCTAAAGCATCAGACAAAACCAACCAAATATCCCAACCCCACCCCAAAACCAAAACCAAAACAAACAAACAACCAAAGCTAGGATCAAACACCCAGCTCCCAGCATGCTAAGCATGTATTCTACCACTGAGCTATGCCCCAGTCCTTCTGGTCAGTTTGAAGTTTGTCTCCAATCAACTCTTTGTGCGTCCTCACTTCTTACTACAAAAGGCAGACAGAAACCAAACAGGTATGGGCAGGGGAACTTGCAAACTGTTAGCCATGCAGTCTGGGTGGACACTTAGTTTCTTTTTTATGACTGTGTATGTGCTTACATGGTGGTAACATTAGTTTAGTTTCTGCTGTAGTTATATCAGTGCCAGGGTAAAAGCTACTGTTAAACAATGCTAGTGTACTATACACTATACAAGGGCTTTGTGACTTCTGGGGCCTCTGTTGCTGTAACATTGTTGAGGGCCCTTGTTTGGAAAGGAGAAGATATTACAAAGGTAGGTATGGGGGTCAAGTCTCAGCTTCATCATTCACTAGCTGTATGATCTTTGAAGGAGTTTCTTTACTTCTCCAAGCCTTAGCTGAACTCATATCCAAAACAGAAACAGTAGAGCCTCTACTGAGGTTCCTGGAAGGGTTAAGGGAATAAATACAAAACTGCCTGTAGTAGGTGCTAAGTAAAGGCAGCTACCATCACTTCTCTAAGCAGCTGCCCTTTACACACCTGTGAACACCCGAGTTCACCCATTTACCAGGGACACCATAGTGAATGAGTCATGACACCTGTAGGCTATAACTGGACCCAGCAACTGTGAAGTGCAAGCTAAAGCATGGGGCATTATTTTCCCAGTAAGGAAAGTGTGGGGGAGGACACTGGAAAGTACATGGGTGGGTGGGGCCTACTCTAGCCAAACTCCCTCATCCCAAGGCCCCTAAGTGTCTCTTTAGTTGGAACGGCTGCATGACAATGTTCAATGGGACCACACCATCAGACTCTGGTACTTTCTGGTGGGCAAGAACTGTTAGTCATGCCAAGCCCAATTTGGCACTTAATGGCTTCTGGGTATTCGCTCTCAAAATAAACCATGCATAGGAAGAGATCTGACACCTCAAGTCATTCAATCTGTCACCACTGCCCACTTGACTCTCAAAAGATGGTTTCAGCAAACTGCAGGGGTCGGTATGGAGGGGTGGGGGAAGATGCAGGCAGAGCAAGAGGGATAAGTTTGATTGGGGTATTGTGAGAATCCAGAAGGAGGAGCTTTGGGCAGCCTGGTGCCGGATACTGCAGGGCATGCTCCTTGAAGACCTGTCCCTGAGGGAACCCAGCATCAAGCAGGTACCAGGTACGTGAACAACGCTTCTTTTGGAACCTCTCGCCCTCACTCCAGCCCAGGCGCAGCTGCTCCCCTTCCTCTAGCCATCACATGACAACATCTCAGCCTAAGCCCTTCTTCAGCAGCCCCCTCTGAGGGCTATTTCCAGAGGACACCCACTTGGAGTTTGGAGTGTCACACACAAGTGTTTGATTTTAAAAGGAGAGGATGAGAAGCCCACGGCAGGTGTCGCCACTCTGCTCCAGCCCCACCCACCCTCTACAGGCTCCAGGAGTCTTTGTGCCGCCTGTGTGAGTGCCAGCATCGCCTTCACATCTGCTGCCCTATGACAAAGGGCTTTGAAGCTCCATTATGACGCCATCTGCCGGGAGCCAGCTGGCTCGTGAGCTGACCCTACAGTTGCCACAGCAACCAAGATGGCAGCCTTGGGTCTTCAGAAAACAAGCCAAGCTAATATCAGGAAGTTCCATGGAAGAGTGTGGTTAGCAAGCCTGGGAATTTATGGGGTCTTACTCCAGCAGAGGTGGACCTGACGGGGAGATGGTTGACAAGCTTGGGGCTGAAGGGAGATGGACAAGGGGAGGAATCACATACGGTGAGGAAGATTGTCCCTGTGCTTTGTGGAACAAACCTCCACCTCTTGGAATGTCAATGGCTCACCTTGACCTAACCCTGGGTCCATCCCAAGAAGAGAGCTGTTTGGCCTTCAAAAGGCCACTGGCCTGGTGTCTCAGCACTCACAAGGCCCTTTCCAAGGCAGCTCCCTCCCCTTTGTGTCAGGGCCTTGCAGAATAGATGTGAGGACCTCCTCTCTGCCACTGCAGAACCCAGGAGCAAGGCTGTCGTGGCACAGTGCTGTGTTTGACATGAATGTTCCACACCACTGGGAAGTTCTTGGAGGGCCAGGCTTGCTCAGGACTGGCATGGCAAATTCTAGCAAACCGTAAATGAGGAACGGAAGCTGTTTCATTCCTCAGTCACTTGCCAAGGGATTTTTGATGCTTGGAGGCTCAGCTGCTTCCCAGGAACAAATGGGAACTGGGGGTTGGGGCCCATGCAGGGACCTTCTCAGCCTAGCAGTGTGGTGTGTCAATGGCACCATTGGCAGTACAGCCCCTAGGTCCTCTGAGAACAGGCCACACCTGCCTGGAAGCACAGAGGACATCTGCTTCTAAGTGTTTGGCTTATTCTGGGTATGCAATGGAACCAGACTGGGACAAATCAACACCACATGAACTTAGCATGTACTTGAATGGGGGGGGTATTGGATAAAAGCATTACTTTACAAAGCCCTTGATTTGGAGGTGAAGTTTTATAAATCTCTCCCCATATGTGGATACCTAGTTTTATCCCATTTCCATCTTTGTGGAGAGGAAGACTGCACAAGACCAGGCAGGTAGGATACAATGGGTCTTAACATTATGAGTCTTAGGATTCATTGGTCTGCTAGGAGAAGAGTGGTCCTTAGCCTTTGGCTACTTGCTAGCATGGAGGCCTTTCTATACAGATGCTGATAACCATTCCTCCATACATGGGTAGCAAACCCTTTCCAGCCTGTGTGTGGTGTTTCAGCTCTATGTAGGTGCTATTTGTTCAACAGAGAGTTGGATTCCTGTGCACTCACAGAATGTCAAAAAGCTGTTTTGAGGCTTATCCAAGCCAGGGGCTATGACACACATAGTATCTACCTGCTCTTTTTATCTGTAGAATTTTCCCTTCTATGGTACTCTCTGAGCCTCAGAGGCCTGGGAGGCAGCAAGAACAAAGATCATTATTCTTTTTTTTTTGTTTTGTTTTGTGTTTTTGAGACAGGGTTTCTCTGTGTATCACTAGCTGGCTTGGAATTTTCTCTGTAGATCAAGCTGGCCTTGAACTCACAGAGATCCACATGCCTCTGCCTCCCATGTGCTGGAATTAAACACGTGAGCCATCACTGTCCGGCTAAGATCATTATTCTTATGTCACCGGTTAGAAGCAATGGCATTTCCACAGACACCTCCATGACTATGTGCCTTACAGTGTCCACTCACCCCTCTCCCAGGAACAAGCCTTGATTTTCCCCTTGAGGAATGCCATTCCTCACCACCTTTGGTTACAGAGAGGGCAAGAGACCTAGCCCAGGGCAAGCAGAGAATTAATTCCCTTCTTGGAGCCTGAAGTACATAGTAGGAACTCAGGAGTGGCAAGGAGAACACTGTGCTTTCCAGGCTTTGGCATGGAATTACTGATAAACAGAGAGCTTCTACTACTGTCCGAGAACAAAGCCAGGGCACACAGAGATGAAAAGACTGAAGATGGAAAGAGATACTTGTCACAGAGTGTGTGACTAGATACAGCCAGGCCTGCTGCTGACTCACCACTCAAGCCAGCTGCATCGATCCTGTTTGTTCTGTAATTCTTGACTAACACAGACCCTGCCACAGCAGGAAATAAACCAGCCAGGATTTAGATGCCGGATCTCAACCACCACTAAAAGTATGAAGCTGAGTGAGGGAAGTGGTACTCCTAGCTACTTAGGAGGCTTGTATGAAATTTTCCTGAGCCCAGGAGGATTTCTGCAAGTTCCAGGCCAGCCTGGACTACACACCAAGACCCTATCTCACCTCACCCAAGGCCTTCTAATGTTACATGCATCTTTAGTCCTCAGTGGCCAAATTTGACAGGTAGAGAGGGCAGTCCTGTCTTTCGCCTCTGCTGACTCTGGCTTCCCCCAGACCTCCGGAGCTTGGGTGGAGCAGGCACTGTGACCCACCTGCTCTGTACAAGGGTGATGAATTGAAGGCCAGGAAACTGTACATGTTACAGAAATAATCAGTGTAAAACTAAACTGACCCCCTAATGCTCCCAGACAAGATGGAGAGAAGGAAAAGCAAAGGAAGAAAAGTAAGCAGGAAGAAAGAACAGGCTGGACCCAGGACAGCTGTACCGTGAACGAAGACATGAAAAAAAGAAGTTAAAAGGCATGTCATGGCAGGCAGGCATGCCTTTAATGGTAACATACCCCTTTAATCCCAGCACTCAGGAGGCAGAGGCGGGTGGATCTCTGTGAGTTTGAGACCAGCCTGGTCTACAGAGTTTGTTCCATTACAGCCAGGGCTGCAGAGGGAGACCTTTTCTTAAAAGCAAACAAAAAAACCAAAATAAAACAACAACAACAAAAACAAATGCTGAAAATAATTTCCATGGAGTAACACCAAAAAGAGAAAATCACCAACATCCTGGAGCCAGTAGAGATTTCCCTTAGGAATTAGATGTGCCAGGTGGCATCTCTCAGAACATACCAGCTAGGGGAAATGCCAGGGGTTCCAGAATGCTTCTGGCAAGACTTTTCATCAGTCTGGGAGTCAAAGCCACCTGTGTTCAACTGGGGCCTAACAGCCCTGTCTGGTTCCAGCAAGGAGAGGTATGGGCTGCCCAGACAAGGGAGCCCACAGCAGGTGCACGGCTGGCCCTGGGTGACTTACTGTGGTGATGAACCTGTAGAGTGGTTGCCTTCTCTCTGTGTACTTGACTGTGATGGGGCTGAGGTCATAGCGGAACCAGATGGCAGGGATAATGCGGCCCGTGTGGCTGTAGGCAACATACTCCTATAGGGGAGAAAAGGAAGGCAATGGGATAATTACAAGTAGAGCCAGCCTCAGGTGGGTGGGGCTGTGGACTACAGAGGGCATCCAGGCAGCTTCCTTCTCCCAAGGCCTCAGGGCAGGCAGCCGAGTGGGGCATTTTGGATCCCTTCAGCTGTAGGAAAGGGGGCAGCAGAATTGAGCACAGACCTGAACGGTGGGTGAGATGTAAGAGGGAAGAGGGCTTTGGGCTTAATCTGAGTATTTCTTCTTGAATTATCCAGCAGCATGAAACCTGGTCATTTATTCTGTTGAACACTTTTACTGTCCTGGGATCCCTGGGGTGACAAAGGCCCTTCCTCAGAGGAGGTAAAACCACCCAGCTTGAGGGGAGAGACTTCACGGCTCCACTAACTTCCAACAGTGTTCATGTAGAATGGAGGCGCTCAAGCGCTCCTGTCTGATGTGTGTATGTGACTCATGCAAAGGCCAGGTGGGAGTGAGCTCGCCCACAAAGCAGGGCCAGCACAGAGAACCAGAAAGGTGCAGCGGCTAGCCTGCATGGCTCTTAAGAAAGCACTCAGCAATGACTAAATAGACACCAAGGAGCTAAGGCGACAGGTTACCTTTGGGTCATTCTCATCCCCTCCCAAAGGGCTTGGTTTTACCCACTGCAACCCTAGGGATCTGAGCTGCACAGGGCACTGAAAAGCTCTGAGCATGTCTTTCTTGCTGACAACAAATAGGATGGATGCTGGGGTGCCCCAAGCTCCACCCCGTATGTCCTCAGCACTGATCTTGAGCATCAGGGCTGATCCCATGGACCCCACTGAGTCCTAACCTCCCACTGGATAGCCACTTCCATTCATAGGTCAGTCTGGGGCTAAAGCCACAGAGAATGCTGAGTGAGCTGTTCCAGCCACCAGGCCTTTGCCAAAGTCTGGAGGGTAAGAGCCTGGGGCAGAGAAAACGCCACTTTCCCAGGGGAGAGCTGAGAGAGCTGGGCAACTGAGAGAGCTGAGGGGTGAGAAACAGAATGAAAAACAGCAGCAGTCAGCACCAATCACCCAAGCCTCCTTTGCAGGCCGAGTGTTTTTCTGAAAACATTGCTTCATTTGAGAGCAACCTTGTGAAGTAAGTACCACCGACACATTATAAACAAGTAAACAGGCAATGATGATGAAGCTGGAGGGGGCAATGAGGTCCAAAGGACCCCATGCTTCCCACTCAGATGTGGTAGCACTGGGGGTGGGGAGGGGTCACAATGAGTACAATGGTTTAAACATGTCCCACCCCCTCAAAGTCATATGCATTTGTTTGCTGCAGTACTGAGGGTTGAATCCAGGGCCTTGCGCATGCTAGGTGAGTGCACCATTGTTCCTCTACATCTGTACTTGCATCTTACTTATTTTTTGTAGTTCAACAGACAAGTATAGTTCAACCCGTAAGTATACATTGGTGTTAACTGCAGGTGCGACCTTTGGGAGGTGATTAAGTTAGATGAGGATGAGGAGGAGTGGCAGCGGCAACCCTAGCACTTCTGTGAGTGGAGGAAGATGCTTGCTTCTCAGTTAGCATGCTTGTGTCTCTCCATGCCCCTGCTCACCACTGTGGGATGAGACAGCAAAAAGCCTCAGCATAGGCTGGGGACAATCGCTTTCATTTCCTCTTCTCCAGCTCCATGACATAAATCAAGTCCTATCCTTTACATTATTTCTTAGTCTTCGGATTTTGTTACATCACCAGGGAAGAGAGTAGGCTAGACACTGTCTGTGACGTGGGGAGTGAAAGAAATTAAGCCTCCCCAGGGAGAGCTATGGATTAGAACAGAGGCATCATGGAGAGGCTTCCCAAGTGGGTAAGCCTGGATAGTCCCTTGACAGATGGACAGACTGGACAGCTGGAGTTGGTGAACAACCAGGTGGCTCTGGAGCCAAAGAGGAACCTGGTCCTAATCCCTATGCAGCATCTATGTACTCTGTGACTATCTTTCAGTTGCTTGGTAATCAAATCTGTAAAATGGGACAACAGCACCCAATTCAGGGTAGTCATAGTGTCTGAAAATGGTGGTGGAAGCCAAGTGGTAGTAGCGTACACCTTTAATCCCAGCATTTGGGAAATAGAGGCAGGCAGAGCTCTATGAGTTCGAGGCCAGCCTGGTCTACAGAGTGAGTCCCAGGACTGCCAGGGCTATGCAGAGAAATCTTGTCTTAAAAAGAAAAAAACATTAGAAAAGAAGATGATGATGGAGGCAAGGAGCTAGGTGTGTCTAGTTCCTAAGTACTCACAACATGACAAAGCCCACCCCAACCATGATTATAGTTAATTGAGCTAAACAGCCCATCATTTACTTAGGGTTTGGGTAACCCTGCAATAACAGAAACAGGAGAGTCCTGGTGGTCTGGTAGTCAATTGAGAAACCCACCCACTGGGCTGGGGCAGGATTTCTCCCTATTCTAAGCGCTTATGTCCCACTGGCAGAGTCCTTTTGGCAGCGCTGTTTCTGGAGAGGCCTAAGCCACTAACCGCAGGGTCATCTCATTTCTTTGGCTCTGATGTCCCTGCTTCCCATAAGATCTGTCTGTCTCTTGAAGTGTTGGGATCCTAAGACATCCCCAGCTACCTTGATGTGATTCCCTGGCTGAGCCAGAGCATCTACCATCAATAGGAGCCTGAAAAAACCAGGACCAGTAGAAGCCAGGCCAAAGACATTTAGGGACAGTCCTCTGCCTGCTATTTTAAACAGATAACATCCTATCTCCTTGTTAGAGTTTCTCCCCTGGACCTCGAAGCCTCCACAATGGCAAGGATTGAGTATTTCATGTTTACCTAGACTAGACAACAAGCCTAGTAGAACTACCTACACCCCAACCTCTTTCAGCAGAATGCAAGGGGGCACTGCATCTTCTCTCAGCCAGCAGAGGGCGCAATTGCAATGCTCAGTCCATTTACAGCCCACTCACCTTGTTGGCCACTGTGTACTGGTAGGAGTAACGCTGCTTGCCATTCTTGTCCTCATACACTGTGGGCACAATCTTCAAGATGTAGTCATGGGAAGCCAGGGCTACAGATAGTACAAAACAAGATGTAACAGGCTGGGCACTGCCAGGCAGGCAGCCTCCAATGCCATCCCAAGCTCAAGGCCTCCTAGCAATACAGAGTGCTTTCTCCTCTCCTCTTCTCTGGAATGCCAGGGTCTGAGTAATTGTTTCCATTTGCTAGGATCTCTACATCTACGTTATATAACATACAATATTCAGGGTCACATTCTCACAAACGGGGCAACTGTTAACAAGGGGTGCCGAGAAGGCATCTCCTCCACAAGTCAAGCCACGGACGGATCAGCATGTTCCTTTGAATAAGGGGCCGGGGACATGTTCTCTTTAATGTGTGACCACAAAGAATTATCTAGGAAGAGATCCAGGAAGTGGAGCAGCTCCAGTTTCCCCTTCACCTAGCCTTGAGAGAGACTGGCAGGGCAGGGCGGCATTCCTCACCATCCCCCACCCCCATGGAACTTTCCAGGGAAAGGTGGGAGTCAAGAAAAACCCCATTTCATTGTGGGCACTGTCTGCATGATTTTACTTTTAAAATAACAGGGTTCTGGATTCAAAAAGAAATGGAAAGAATCTTCCAGAAAGAACTACATAAGAACTGATCAATCCCCGAGGGCAGAGGTCAAGCACCCGCCTAAGCACACACTTGGCTGCAGCCCTGGCACCGCAAAAAACAAAAAACAAAAGTCTGGTCAATCCCTCTTCTTTCTCAATAAACAGCTGATCATTCAACCTTGCAATATTTCAACATAACCCTTCTACCGAGCTCTCCTCCAGCCTGGATAGGGGGACGATGCTGAGGACAAGGACTAAGTCACATATCCCTGCCCCCAAACCCTGCACAGAGCCTGGTACTGAGTGGACAGTGGCAAATCTTGTCGAATGAATGAATGAATGGCCAGAAGGATGACTGGACAAAGGCATGAATGGAGAATGGATCAATTAGCCACTGGTAAGTATGAGGTAACTGAACCACAGCTGCCACAGGCTTCCTGGGCAAAGGACTGAATGCTGTGGACCTTTGGGACACCAAGAGAGGTTCTATGTCCATCTTTTTATTCTTTCTAGAACCTTGAGTTGGGAGTCGGGAATCATGAAGCAAAGATAACATGGAAAGGGAGTCTTGTGTGTCCTAGTCCTGGTCTCCACAGTCAGTCCTGTCTTCAGATTGATGCGTATGAGTGGTGGGCACTGAGAGACCCTTTCAGACCCAACAAGCTCACTCCTGCCTCCTCCCGACCCTGATATCTCCCCAGGAATGGACAGCACTTCTGGAATAGAGTTGATACCCCCAGGTAATCTGGGGAAAGCTCAGACTTTAAGTTAAGCCCAGGGGACCCCAATACCCTAGTGGCTGCAATGGCACTAGGGTCACCCCTGGAGACTCCCATGTGAGCTCAGGATCTATAATTAAACTAGGAAGCCAAATAACACCTTGAAGTCCATGTCTCAAATCCCTATTACCCAGGGATGAAGTTTGAAGGAAGGAACGCCTTAGCAAAAATCACAACTGTAATATCTTTTTGTTATTTGCACAAAGCAAAGATAGTCACAAAAGAAAAAACAATGATAGTCACCCTAATGTCCACCCTAATATACGGAAAACCAGTTCACATTCCCATTAAAGTATAACATGCCAGATGTCCCCATGGATTCACACAGGGGCTGCTCCTCAGGGCCAGGTGTCATGACCATCTTCCCAAGTCAACAACACAGAACGGAAGCCGGTGGAGACTGTTTGCTTCATTTGTTCACCTCCTTGTCTCTAGAACTTGGTACTGTGCCTGAGCAATATGCACTTGGTGTCTGACTGCCAGCCATGAGGCATCACAGCCAGTAGCTGCCATATCCCAAGATGTGATTCCCTACCATATACCAGGGGTAACACTAACATCGTTTTCCAAAGTGACCCAGTGAACATTTTTCTTACCTTACTGTGTGTGTGCATGCACACACATGAGCACATATAAAAATGGACGTGTGTGTGTGTGCGCGCATGTGCACCCATGCGCATGCACTTTTTACTCAGCATTCTCTGTAACTCTGGAAGGAGCCAATGGTTGATAGGAAGGGCTGGGGCACAAAGTGGAGGAGGGGAGGGACCAGCTTATTACCCCACTGGCCCCCTATGGGGCTGGTTCCCATACAGTGGATTCTGGTTCTGCCACCAGACTATGGCATCCAAGTGACTACCTCCACTTAGGACAGTGGCAAAGCAGTGATTAACAACAGTGACAGCAACTGGTGTCAGAGCTTGTCGATATTCCAGGGCTTCGATCTACCTTCCCTAGGGACAGAATATTCTCGTCCCTTTTCTGTAGGTCAGGAAGGCTGTGGGAAAGGAGCAGTTCGAGGACATGACCTTGGCTTGTAGCAAGTACCTGATTAACCCTTCTGCCCGTCTGGCTGCTGTGTTCCCATGCCACCTACTGTGAGGGGACTCTGGGGGAGAGGATTGCTCTATGCTAGGATACTCACGATTAGAGGTGAGTCTGTCTGCTCCACCCAGTGCGTTGAAAGCTCCATGAACATTCTGGACCTGCAGAGAAGCACAGTGAGAGATGGTCCCTAGGAGGCTGCTACTACCAAGCCTAGCCTTGATGGTGGGGGCTGGCCAGGGACCATCTGGTCATGAAGAGCAATCTCGCAGGGACTGGCTCATACAAAGGTCTGGGGAACAAGAGATGGTGTAGGCTGGGTACACAGGAGGCAGGAGCATGCTTGTCATTTTAAGCATCCACTCTGTCCTGGCCACTTAGTGTCATCTCATTTATCAACCCTTAAAGATAGACGCCTTAGCCCACTCTACAGACTAGCAAAGCAAGGTTTGAAACAGCACACCAACCTGTCAAACATCTGAATTGGTGACTGAGTCAAAGTGAGCTCAGTCTGTGTCCCTAAGAATCTTCAGAGAAAACCCAGAAAAAGGTTCATCTGTGTCACACTCCTTCCATGACCCTCCTAGCCCTCTGAATGGTCCTGAGAAGAGCCAGTTTAGGGATGCAGACTTGTGGCCTCCCACTGTGTAAGCGTAGGTGACATACAAGAGTTCTGAAGAGACACCCCCACATGGCAGTGGCTGTTGGAGAAGTGGGTGAAGAACCACATCCCACCTCTCCTTCAAAGATGAAGCCAGGCTGGCTGCAGGGAGTGTCTACAGCAGAACAGGTGTGCCTGGTATGTGGGACACACAACCAGGTCTGGTTAATGAAGGCTTCTGGGAGGAAAGGTCACTGGCACTGACCTAGAGGAAGGCCCAAATTGTGCCAAGCAAGCAGACCTTGCAAAGGTCTGAGCCTGGAGACTGGGCCAAACAGAGGCCTGTGGGAGCCCAGGGAAGAGGGAAGGAGCGGAGAGCAGGGCAGTAGGTAGGACAGGCTCCTGTGGAGAATGCATTAGGAGCATCAGATGGGTGACTTGGCCCCCAGGCTGACCCCATGAGGCTGATGCTTGTTGACAATCAATAGAAGTACAACCTGCACACGGCCAGGGCAGGGTAGGGCAGAAAAGGGGAGTGTGCCTGCCTGTATGCTGCCCTGGGAACACAAGTGTGAAGACCTGGTTCCTGATCCCCGAGGATGGAGGAGTCGTGGTGTGTCCTCCAGGCTGGAAGAGTCATACCAGCAGGGACCATCCTCCGCCTGATCAATATGTGCAAGACCTGGCACACAGTAGGTGGTGGACAAATGTTTTTCCGGGCGAACAGATGGACATGGATTGGCTCTTAGCTAAGAAAATCTCCAATCCCTGTGGAGCAGAGGGAAGCTGTAGTCCTTGGGCTTTGTGTCTACACGCGGCCCCAACCTGCCCTCTTGTCTTCTCCCTGCTCCCTGCTCTAGCCTGGGTCCTTGTCCTCCTTGTCCAGGGTGTGTCCCTTCCCTCACCTCTTTGCCTACAGTCTTGCTTCATGGACCCTTCTTCCTCATGAAAGATGTACGTTTGGTGTGGCAGTGGCCTCTCTTCACCGACCTAGCATAGCCCTTCCCCACACAAGCCCAGGTCCCTGCTCCCCTCCAGACAGATTCCTTTGGGCTTTCAAGCCAACTGAGAGGAGTCCTCTTGGGTGACTCAGGCCTTTGGCATTTCATGTCTATATGTGTCATTCTGGGGTCACAGATACATGCTGATTAATTTTTCTGAAAGTCAGTCAGCTTGAGAGTGTGTTAATATAAAGATGAAGGTTTGGGTATGGCGTAGAATGGGCCTTCTGAGAGAGGGTAACATGTCTAATAATCCCTTCCCTGGGCCTTGTGGCACTGTCCATCATGGGCCTGGCCATGTTCGGATATAACAAGACGGAGGCCCTCTCCATAGTAGCATGCTGGTAGTGTGTTTTTGATTTCTGAGACTCCAGAGCTGTAAGCTAAACAGACTTCTTTAAACACTCAGCTGCTCAGCGATAGCAACAAAAACCAGGCTGTGAAAGCTATGAGGGGAGTGAGCCTAACTCTGGAGTCCACCTCCCTCCTAGCCCCAGTTCCCAGCCCGAGCATCTGAGTCTGATGTGTGGTTGGGGACACCGTAGCCACATCCTCAGAAGACATGACAAAGAGGAGCCCAGTGAAACAACCTCATGTGGGTGACCCTTAGGGAGGAGCCCCAATACACTAGCTCACAGCCATGCCACCCTGTGCCCCCTGCTCACCTGTAGTGTATCCCCAAAGGAGAGCTTGTGAATGATATGTGTCATGTCCGGGTTTTGAGGCTGGGCTGTGGCACTGTGTGTGGACACATGGAAGTTGCCGGGGACCTAGAGAAAGAAAGGCAGGTTTCATGTACCTGTGTGGCTGTCCAAGGGGGTTGACTGCAAAGGCTGTGTGACCCACAGACATACAATGGGACTGGAACTCTGGCTTGTAGCATGACTTTGAAGAAAACTGGTATGCTCACAGAAGCTACTGGAAGAGAGATCAGGGATAACCCAGGGCAAGAGTGCATCCAGGTGGGCATCAGACACAGCCTGACTCAAATCGACAGCATTCGAGACTGATAGCTCAATAGAGGTGGGGTGCCCTCTGAACCAGCAAATGACTTCCTCAAACACTAAACCAAGTGCACATATACTCAAGTTGGCCTCATCATCATAGACAGGGAATCCCAAGAGACTGACTCTGGTGTCCTTGCCGGCATTCATCTTCCCTCCACAGATCCCAGCAGAAGATCTGAGTAGCTTCTGTCCTGGGTTCCCAGGGTCTGCTCACCCTAGCCTCTCCCCAACACAGACCCTTCCCCAGGGCTGTGAGAGCAAGTGTGTTAAAGCCTGCTTTTGATCATCCCACACCTCAGCCCTAAACCCTCCAAGGCTTCTAACAGTTAGCCTGCTCTTTTAAGGTGGTTTGTTACACAAGAGTTCATGTGCTGGGGGTGTGGCCTCACTGTGGCCATGAGCACAGAGACAGGACCTCTTATGATGGGGGCCTAGTTGGGGGTGGTGATCCTTAGGCGGCTAAAGGACACTGATCTCAGAAGGGATTAATGTGGTTCTCTTGGGGCTAGGCTGGTTTTTGAAAGAGCAAACCTGCCCTGTCCTGTTTCTGGCTTCCTGTCCCACCATGGCATCCTTCCTTTAGGATGCTTTCTGTCACGTGTCTACCATTGTGATGTTCTCCAAGAGGCCAACTGATGGGCACCTGATCCTGAACTTTCAGCCTCTAGGGCTAAACAGATAGCTTTTCTTTATCCATTATTGCCTCAGTATTTCACTATGGCAGTGAAAAAACCCTGTAGAGCCTGCAGGCTTCTGAG
Organism: Phodopus roborovskii; assembly: GCF_943737965.1. NCBI lineage: Eukaryota > Metazoa > Chordata > Mammalia > Rodentia > Cricetidae > Phodopus > Phodopus roborovskii. The sequence goes on along the minus strand of NW_026126407.1, from coordinate 46,344,272 downwards.
ATACATTCTGGCCACTGGTCACACAGTCCTACTCTGTAGGCATCATCAGCACCACTGTTACCTCCCTGGGGGGTGCACTGGCACTGGGAATAGTGTTCTGCACAGCCCCATCTTGGGGCCTTTGTGCTGGCCACTCATTCCTGGAATGCTTGTCCATCAAGCTTTCCCCATCTCTCTCAGCCCCATGCTCAGGCTGAGGAGGGCCCTCAGCTCTGTTTTGGGTACGTTTGGGGAGGGCTTTGGATGGGGAAGAACTCCCTTGTGCAGAGGCCATAAAGCCTGAATTTTCTCAGGTTTCTTCCTGAGGCCTTAGCACAGAGATAGCACAAGCAAGAGGTATGCCCGAGAGATAGGAAACCCTAGAACAGAATGGGGTCAAAGAAGAGTAGAGTTGCAGGCAGCAAAAGCAGGGAGGTGAGGCCATTTAGCTAAAATCCCAACTGCCACACTGAAAACCCAGGGTCTTTCTCAGTCCAGCTGCTATGGAGGGAGGAACATGGCTACAGCCTGGTATGGGACAGTTCCCTGTTTCAGGCCCTGGGCCGCAGGACTCCAGCTGGACAGCCTGTCTTCAATAGCAGCCGAAGCTCAAACTCCTATGAGCCATAGCTAAAGAGGGCAGCCCAGGGGGTACAGAAACGACAGCTCAGGAAGTTCTCTAGAATGAACAGAGCATGGCCTGCCTCAGGGACCCAACACAAGTGGCACTTGAGCTCATGCCCAGTTGTCCCTGTGTGCGTGTTTTCCCATCAGAAAATGGGGATGATGACCACAGAGGTTTGAGAATGACAGAAGCACACAGGCACATGGAATGAACACACTTTAGTATTCACAGAGTAGGGGTCCTGGAAGAGCAGGCATCAGGTTTCGAGGAAAAGCCACTGCTTTTGAAAACACTTTCATGCTTCCTTTCACAGTATAAGTAATACCTGCATTTATTTCTATTACAAAACCTGCCCAGGGCTGGGTTTAGCTCCATAGAGATGTAGTTAGGTATCTACCTCAGGAAGAGCACCTTGCCTCATATACACAAGGCCTTGGGATCCATTCCAGCACCAGGAAAGAGAAAAAAAAAAAAGCCATTTACATGATGCTCTCAGAATTCCTGAGACTGACAGTGTCCCATCAGGTTTCCTGACAGCCTTGGGTTTGGGGTCTCTGTCCCCAAAGTTAAGAGAGTAGAGAAAACTGGCTCCCGCGTTATCTGCCACCCGCTGCCAGCCCTTCGAGGCTGTGACTCAGTAACCCACTCCACGACACACCAAATCCATCACAGGGGTCTGAGTCACACAAGCACACGCTGAGCTGAAGAAACAGAAGATGATGCTTTTAGAACCTGTGACTTAGGCACCTACGTCAGTGTCTCAGATGGATTTTAAAAATACATAGCTGGAGTTGGGCCCTCCCCCCCTTCCCTCTGCCTTCCTTCCAGGGGCAGCCATGATTAGCAGGGCTACCGGGCAGATTCAGTCTGAGCTGCTGGGGGCTGCCAGGGCACCTGCAGGTAAACCGGCATCTCACTGTTGGTCAGCTTCCTGATGGGTGACAAAGGGCCATGTCTATAAAAGTGCTATAAAGGGGTCAAGTCTATGTCTAATGATGAGAGATCATGGAGGGACAGCTGCTCTTTTTGTCCTCATAGCAGGCTGTCACACTGGCTACTTTTTAATTTATTTTATTTTTTGGGAGGGGGAGGCTTCCAGACGGGGTTTCTCTGCATAGCCCTGAAATATAGTTCCTGGTTGTCCTGGAACTTGTTCTGTAGACCAGGCTGGCCTTGAACTCAAGAGATCCACCTGCCTCTGCCTCCTAAGTGCTGGGATTAATTTAAAGGTGTGCACCATCACTGCTGGGCTCACACTGGCTGTCTTAATGACAGCTCCAGAGACACAAGGCCCCAGAAACGGAGAGTGGGTGTGGTCAGGAGTCTCTACATTCGCCAAAGGGCTGGATGGATAGTGGGCCAAGCTGTGCCTGAAGAACATGGCCACTCTGGTCATAGCATGTACAATATGTTAAAAGCAGTAGCCACATACAGGACTCAGGGCCAGTGGCCAGAGTGCCTGAGTTTAGACCTAGCAGAGGTCCCTTAAATGCTACTGAATTCCTATGCTCTGGTTAAAGGCCAGTAAGAATCCATTGGACGGTGGTCATAGAACAAGGGCTAGTTAGCTCTTTCACAGGCTACCATGTCCTCCTCTGGCTCAGAGAGGCCCAGTTCCTTGCATGTTTGCTGTCCATGTGCAGTGTGCAAATGCACTTATGCCAAAGTGATGTCAAGCACAGGCTGACAAGGGCAGGACAATAGCCTACAGGTGAGTTACAAGGCAGGAGAGGGAAGAAGACCCATGCCTGCCCAGTCATCACATCATGAAGCACTTTATATGTTTGATTTGGTTGCTATGAGGTAGATATTAACATAGCCATCCCTCTCTCCCTTACAGAGTTTGGTGTCCTTAGCCAGGACACCAGAGTCAGGCTTTTTAAATACACATTGGTTGGTCTGACTTGAAAGGGCAAGTTCTGCTTCATCCAAGGCCATCTGGGATCCACAACATAGCCCACCTAAAGGAGCAGAAGACCAGGTAGGTGGTGTGACACATGAGTCATCAGGAGTGTGCATATTTAAATGCAGTGACCACATCTCACAACTGGGAAGGGAGGACGTATGCACATGTGCCTGGTAATCTTCCACTGTCACACTGTCACCACAGGCACCCTAACAGCCCCACCACAGGGAGATCACCCATTCCCCACCACAGCACTTGCTTTATTATCTATCTAACTATATTATCAAAGTGATGCAATTTTTTTTCAAGGCTTTACCTGTATGTTGGCTGCTGTCATTCACAAAGTAGCAATGTGTGTACAGTATCTTGAAATTCTTCACAACTGTAATGGGAGTGTGAATAGCAGCAGCTTTGGGTAACAAAGTCACAGGTATAACTAACACTGACTTGGGTTTTTGGATTGTATTAACTGCTGTAGGAAATGCTAACTTAGCTTAGTAAAAAGACAGATGAAACAATCTATATTCTTTGGGCTATCTGCAGATAAATCTGTACTCTTTCAGGTTTTAGTGGACCCTAGGTTTATAACAAGGCTTTATACCCTTTGCATGGAAGACCTTGGGATTCTTAAGTGTTTGGTGTCAGGAGTCTTGGGCTTCAGGGGGGCTGGAGGTAAAGTATGGTTCTGCATCCCTCATACTCCCAAGGCAATGATGCTAGGGGTGCAGATTCAGAGTGTTCTCAACCTAAATCTATGACTTCCCACATCATTGTACATTGTTGATTCGTACGGGAAGGGAAGGCCTGTTGCCCAAAACTCTCTCCTTCAACCTCAGACACACATCTCCAAATTCCAGCTTAACATTTCCCTGGAGATACCTGCTGGGAATCAAACATACCAGAATTGAAAGACTGATTCCCAGCCCTTCCTATGGAACCTCTCTTTTCCAAGCTTCCTCAGCTGCAAAACTGCTGTGGAAGCAGGCACTCAGCAGGTTGTTTGGGTCTGTGGGTGCTGTACATGCCACCCCCAATTCACAGCTAAGTCCTATTGACTCTGTCCTCTTCCACTTCAGCTCTCAGCCTTCTCCCATTCCCAGGTAGCCCACAGAGGGGACTATCTACTGGGCTGACCAGCAGATATAAGGCAGGGATGGATATGTCCTGGCCATCGCCACATACCTCCGAACCTCACTGGTCTGTTCACTGTGTTGCCAGAGCCTATGCCTATCTCTGACACAAGGTACACATTTCAAACCTAGGATGAACGGTGACTGTTCACTCATTTATCCAACATGAGCTTAGTGACATAGGTGATAGCCACTGTGGCATTATTTACCATCACGGCTGTAACCTCAGGTGGGCCACCATTTGCTTGGAGAGGAGGAGGAGCTGGGACTTGAAGCCAAGTCTTCTCACCTCCCTCAGTGTCCTCCATTCCAGCAAGGTGCAACCCACATCAGGGGCCTGAAGTCCCAGGGAGTCCAAAGTCTACCCAGTTTCAGAGAGAATTACCAGGCAGTCATGTGCTAATTCTCAGCCTGCTATGGGTTCTGTTGAGGTCAAGTAGGTAGGGAGCAGAAAAAGGGCCCAGGCAGTGTCTCCATACTTTGTTGATGCTGAATTGGCCTTCGAAGCGGCAGCCTGCTCCATTGTTCAGTGGGATCTTCATGGAGTTGTCAATGTGGCCCACTTCATGCCTGCCCATCTCATCTTGGATGTCAAGCCCGACCACTGTGGGGGACAAAGAGAGCAGTCACACATACACACACAGAGTGGGGACCAGCCCACTTCTGCAGAAGCCCGACTTAGCCCTCCATGAACACAATGCCCAGGTAACCCACGGCTACACAATAAGTCAGCCAGCAGAGGAGAAAGTGTCTGCTTGGCTCAGAGGGAGCAGTGTCCTAAACAGTCCCCCCTCATCATCCACCACAAAGTCAAGCACCCCTACCACTGCCTGAAGCTAGTGAGGATGGAGGAAGAGCTAGGAGGAAGCAGGAGCTAGAGCAGACGAGGACACAGGGTCCCGGGTGACTACATGCAAGGCAAAAGGATGTGGAGTAAGAGGGACCACAAGGGTGTGCCACTTGATCTGCCACCTGGATCCTCACTGTGTTCTTTCACCAACGTGACATGACTCAGGTACTCATCAATCTCAGTGCCTCAGTTTACCTTTCTGAAATATGAGGTGATACATTTGAACTTTCAGTGGAAGGGTGTGTGGGTCACAGAGTTAGTAGGTTTGGAACTCAGCACAGGGTCCGACTGGTAGCATATGACAAGTGCTTATCCAGGGCCAGCACTTGCCACACCTCATACTCTGGAGTCACTGGGTGAACAGGTTCAGGCATTCATTTGTTCTTTATCTCTCTCTCATTCACACCTTCCTTTACTCAGTACCAAGTCCCATGTGCCTGCCTAAGCACCAGAATGGCATAATGGAAGAGCCAAGCTGCAGCCCCCAGGAGCATGGGCCCTTTGATGAGGTTCTTCAGTCCACACATGGGAGATCTGTGGTCCCCAGTGGCAGTCCTGACTTCAACATCATTCTGTATAGCCTCACTGTGGTTCAGCTTCTGCACTGTAACAATGAGCAGGCTGCTCTACTGTGTTCCCTGACGTGGTCCCAGTATGTGCAGGGAGAGGCTCTTGTCCACCTTGGAAATGTAGCAAGCTCTTGGCAAGCACACCAGAGGAAGCTTGACACAGAGAAAGAATAGATCTTTTTAAGTAAGCTATTTTTAAGACAACCAGGCATAGAGGGAAGATGGGAACAGTCAAGTTCCTCAGTGGGTATAGGGGAAGTAGGTGCCAGCCAATGTGGAAGTCACCTGACATGGCCATCACAGATGATGCCACTGGTCTGTAATGAGAAAGCTAAAGAAACGCAAGCAATCCCTGCCTGATTCAATAGTTCCACCCGAAGCCAGCTTGCACAGACACTCATGCTCGGACATGTGCAAAAGGCCACTCCAGTCAGCCTTGATGGAAACTGTGACAATTAGAAGCCACCCAAGTGCCTGTCAAAATGATGGTGGCTGGTGGATTGGACCTTGTCTGTGATTCGAAGAAGCGGGTAGAGAATGTACTAACTGGCATGCATGGAGAGGCTGGCACTGGGTCCCTGGAAGGCAGGCTACCTAACCTTCCCATGACTCAGTTATCAAAGGTTTGCTGTGGAGACCAGCAGGCTCACAACAGCACTTGTTATGTGCTAAACACATCACTAAAGAGTTTATGTAAGAACACAGGACCTGAACACTCCCTGTGGGGAAGATGACATTGTAACTATCCAGCCAACATCAGGGGAAACTGAGGCACAAAGGGCTCACGACTGAGAAGCAACAAAGCTTGCACAGGAGTCAGAGTGTCTTGCTTTGAGCTTATCCCCAGGCAGGCAGTTGTTCAGAACAGGCCTTGGTGGGAAAACAGCTGGTTATTATTTCATTAGTAGTGTAAGTAACTTAAAACAAGTTGTGTATGTGTGTGTAGACTTCACAAAAGCTCTACAACATGTAGAGTTATAGCTATCCAAGAAGAACACAGAAAGCAAACCCAAGGATGCTTAAGTCTCCCCTATAAAATGGAGGGGTATTTGCATTCCAGACCTGGCATCCTCTATGTTACTCACGAAGCCCAGTACAAATGCCTTGTAAGTAGCTGCCATCCTTTGGACCAGTTCCTTACAAAGGCCTGTGTGATAGAGGCTTGGACCACAGATTCCAGTGCTTTCAGGAGGTGGCAAATCTTTAAGAGTGGTGCCTAGCAGGACGCCCTTACTGTTACTAGGCCTGAAGGGGACAGTGAAATCACTGCACTTTGCCCTCTCTCTTTTGCATCTTTAGTTTGAGGGGAACAGATCTACCTATCCCATGTTCTCATCACACCACAGGACAATGCACCAGCCAATCACAGACTGAGATGTGCAACACCAGGCCCCTGCACTTCTTTCTCTTTCTATGTTGGTGATCTCTGACATTTTACACTAACGCATGATAACACAGTGATCCCTGTGCTAGCTATATTGTCTAGGAAATAATGATAGGAAGAAAGTCTGCCCATTTTCAGGTCAAATGCAATGCATTTTTTCTCTGAATGCTTTCATCTGTGGCTGTTGAATCTATGGGTGTGAAACTGCACACATAGAGTGACTATGTGTATAGATATACACACTGAGGGAAAACAGGCCTCCACTGTCACCACAGGCTGCTTAGGGGACAATGACATACTGGGACAACAAAAAGGAACACAAAAGGGGTACTTTTGTGGTTTAAAAAATACATCTATATTTCCCCCTGTACCAAAATTCTAAGTATGCACTCTACTACTGAGCTACATACAGTTCTATATTTTGAAGGTGTGTCTTGGAAATAATTCTTGTATTAGCTGTATAATAAGCAGCAATGTCACAGCCATGTACATTTACAGTGCTAGGAATGGAACCCAGGGCCTTAACATGCCAGGCAAGTGCTCTACCCCCTTGGCCCCAGGCTAAGAATATTATTTTGTTTTTGAAAGATGATACCTGTAGTATGACCTCAGCCACATTCAGAAATGCACAGGAAGGAAGCCAATGGGACATAGTGATGTCAGAATGTCCACAGACCCCGTCATTGGGTGGTGGAATTATGGATTATTTCCTCTGCTTCTCTGGGTTGTCCAGATGAATGTGCATTTTTGTGTATAACAAAGTCTTTTTGTGTGTGTGAGTGGTACCGGAACCCAGGGTCCCTAGCATGCTGGGCACACCACTGAGCTACACCCTGCCCTGAAGGTCTTTGAAAGAAAAGCCATTGTGCTGGGCTCTGGTGGGTTTAAGTCATAGACCAGCAGAGCTGGCAGAACCCCTGGGGAGCGGAGCACAAAGACTGGCACAGCCAGCAGCCAGGGTCACCTGTCCTGTCCGAAGTCACACTGTCTGCCCCTGGGACAGAGCCTAGAGCCACATCCCTCCCAGCCCTTGTTCTGCTGGTCTAGTCCTCTGGCCTGACTAAGAATTTCCTTGCTTCACAGATACAGACAGCCAGCTCCTGAAGGAGAGGCTGCCAGATAAGTTATTTTCCTAAGAAGAAGAAGAGAGAAAATGAAAACATAAAAATAAATAAAAGTGACCTATTTCAACAGGTTCCCTGGCCCTGGGCCCAATGTGGGCTCCAAGCTGTGATGTCACTCTCACCAAAAGCAGGAACAGAGCTGAATGTCTCCCTGTCTCTGTCTGGGCCCACCCAATGTTCTGTCCTTGCGGGCTGTGCTCCTGAGCCATGTCCTGTGATCGGAAGGGAGGGGTGGGAAGAGGCTTGGGCTATGGACCTGGTGAGGCTGAGGGATGGCTAGAACCATCAATGCAGACAAGATAACCCACCAGTACAGCAAGGTACCATCTCATGGGAACCCCTGGTACTAAAGGGAAACTAAGATGACCAAGGTTTATCCGGAAAAGGAGGTGGGTCCTGCCTCCAAATCAGACTTCCACTGGTTTTATAGAAATAATTGTCTCGATTAAAACAGCAAACACAGGAGATCTAAAGTTAGAAAGATGCCAGGGAGCGTCTCACTGACAGTGTCCCATGGGCTTCTGTAGCTGTGGGCTGCGTAGGCCAGGGCTTGGGGTTCACTGGCTTCTCACTTTAACTGCTTGAGAGGTCATGTGACTCCCACAGGAACTGTCCTGTGGCCCTCAGCCACTGACAGGGATAATAACACTGCTAACAGCTGAGGCAGATTTATGGTGTTGCCCCACTTCAGGGCATGCTGGGTGCCAGTCTCAAACCACACCTCAGCCGGCACACATATCTGGGCTCATCCTTTTGCCTGGTCTGGTCCCATCCCTCTCTCCTTTATGGTTTCCTCTCTCCACAAACCACTTACTCAAGGATTTTAGGCTTAATAAACCAGAAAGACTCCACCACCCTGTGCCACCTGCACCAATGTAGTCCCTCTACAGAGGTATATGAGATGTCTCTGATTCCAGAAAACCTCCAGGTACGTGCTTAATTATATTCCTTTAAAAAATAGGTGGGGGCTGTCATAGGCCACATGTGATTTTCAGCTGGTGGCATGCATTTAGCTCATCCCAGATGGCTCACCACGTCTGCACACAGATCACCCACAGGGCAGCTGGCTGAAACAGAAGGCTATTTGGAATACTCACATTCACAGTGCAAATTGGGTAAACTGATGTTGAGACTGACGTCAATTTTGCCTCCGCTGTCCTTGTCTGGGTCATCGACGTAGAGCTCATTCACCCTGAGGGACAGACAAGTACAGAACCCGTACTGAGATGGAAACACTGATCCTGCCCACAGGGGATGGACAGCCAGGAGCCACCTCACTTGGTGGCTAGTGCTCAATGACCCAGATACCCATGTGGGTACAACAGTATGCACATGTCAAGGTCCCAGGAGGCAGGGCTCCAGGCTCAAACCACCCTCCAACACAGCTTTACCAGAAAAGACAGCAGTTACTTAGGAAGAAGGAGGGGTCCAGTAAGAACATTTGGCCAGATTCAAGTTCAGGTTCTGGCTCTAGCACTTTCTACCATCCCCCCAATAACACATCTATTGAGGAACAACACTGCCTATTTCTGATGGGGTGGCTGAACCATAAAGTGAGAAACAGAGTGTCACTATGGCCTAGGGCCTGGCACCAATAGGTACACAGTGCCTACTGCCTACTCTTTGGGAGCCCTCCTTATAAAGTTCCAGGGATGAAGTCCAGGTCTCCCACAGGACCAGACTGCTGTACTGGATTCCGAGGGCTGCTGTTATCAAGTGTCACAAAGCTAAAGGCTTAAGCAAAGCTTACCTCATACTTGCATAGCACATCCTCTCCTCTCCACCGCTCCCACCCTCATGCAGGCTGGCCTGGCTGGCTAACCTAGTTGTTCCCATCTCAAGAGCCTTCATGTGACCACATCTGGCATGTTCTCTGTGGCATGTAGAGTGACACAACCATAGACTGCAGGGGTGAATGATGAGATCATTATTCCATTGCCAGAGTTATAGGGTAGGTGGCCCCAGACAGCCACACCACCTTGCTGCCAGGGACAGCAACAACACACATTTATTCAACAGATTCAACAGTTTGGGGGGGCATCTCCTGCCTGTCAGGTTCCAGAAATGTCAAGACACATAGTCTCCGCATTCATCAGGCTCACAGGCAGAATCAGCCCTGGCTCACCTCATAGATAAGTGCCACAAGGAGACCTGTAGGCCTCAGAGATGATGACAAGGCATGGTCTCAGCAGGGGGAGAGTCCCCTACAGCATGTGCCAAGGCCCCAAGCAGAGAGGGACTGGGCTGACAGAGGGACTGAAAGAGGGTCATGGCAGATGCAGTGTGAAGGTCCAGGTGTGGTGCTGTGACAGCTCGAGCAGCCGACTTGACACTGAGCATAGCCATGTGGTCAGGCTTGTGCAGGCTCAAGGCCTAGAGGAGCCACCACGTACCCACAATGTAGTAGGTGACCACAATGGTCCAGAAACCATGGATGCTGGGAGCAGGCAAGGATGTGCTGATGGACACACATGGAGATGGGCCAGGGGAGGCATGCAAACGGATGCTTCCAGTTCCTTCCTTCCTCACTAAGCCAGGGGCCCATGAGCATGTAGCAGAAGCATTGAGGAGGGGACAGACTAGCTGCCCAGATAACTCCCCATGGGGAAGGGAAACCCCAACTCTAGGCCTGGCCTCAAAGGCTGTTAGACTGAGAAGTGTGGGAGAAGGTGGGCTAAGCTATGCGAAGCCCTCATGGATAGGGACCAGGGATGCTGGTCAATAAATAGGAAGTTACAGATGACTGGAGAACTGCTGTTGTATAGCACAGGCATGGTGACTACAGCAATAACACGTTGTGGCTTTTTGTTAGTTTTTTTCTTCTTTCGAGGCAGGGTTTCTCTGTGTAGCCCTGGCTGCTCTGGAAGCTCTGTAGACCAGGCTGGCCCTGAACTCAGAGACCTGCCTGCCTGCCTCTGCCCCTGTAGTACTGGGATTAAAGGTGTGCACCACAACCTCCTGGCAAGAAAATATTTGTAAGTGTTCTCTCACAAAAGGCATAAATGTTTAAGGTGATGGATGTACTAACTAGATGAACTGATAATTTAGCAATTTATCAAAATGTCACCTTATAACCCGCTTTGTCAATTAAAAATAAAATAGGAACTGAAGAGGTGGCTCAGTGGTTAACAGCATTCTAGGGACCCAAGGTTTGTTCCTAGCAACCGTGTTAGGCAGCTCACAATGCTCAAGGCGAACTAGTGACCTCTTCTGACCTCTATAAGCACCTGCCCTCACATGCAAATCCCCATATTCACACATGTGCACACACACACACACACACACACACACACTTTAAAATGATAAAAATTATTTTTTAAAAAATACATAAAACAAACACTTGAAATAATCCATATAGTTAGATCTGTTGGGTCAGATTGTACTAGAAGCAGACTCCCAAGGAGTCCTGTGAGTGAGCAGCCATCTTGCTGAGAAAGAACAGATCAATCAGGCCCAGCAAGTGATTTTTTGTTTTTACTAAGATCTCATTGAATGTGATACAGCCAATGCTTAATGAGCAAGAACTGTGGCTCAGGGACACAGCCAGACACTGAACACCCATCTCATTTTGCTGGGCAAAAGGGGAGAGGGGTACCCCCTAATCAAGGAAGTCAATTATAGAAATTCATGCCATCCTATCTGCTCCTGTGGAAAGTCCTCATTCCCATTTTAAAACCAGGGAACCAGGGTTCAGAGGAGGTGTCTTCCATCCTAAGAGCACACAGCAGAATGACTGGGCTGGAATCTCAGCCTCGCGCCCAAGCTCCAAGTTTTCCAAGGTACCCAGCTTCCTCTTCTCCTCAGTATCTAGGGTCAAGGACAGAGCAAGAATGTGGGGAGAGTCTTGGAGGCTTATCCAGGCAGTGCTGGAAAATATTGTGCATAACCAGTGGGCAAGGAGCGAACAGGCCATGTGAGATTCAGTCAGAGCAGGGTCCTTTTCTGCTAAATTTTTCTTCCCGACTCATCAGCACCTGTTTCTACCATGGCCTTGATTCCAAAGAACTATCAGTCTAGTAAGGACATTGCTGTGTGATTAACTGAACAACGGCCGAAGGTGAGAACTTCCCTTGCCTGGAGAACTCCTCCATGAGCGCTTACCTTTCCCACCTGGTAAGACCTGGACCTTTGCGCACTGCTCAGGGATTATGGGGTGAGGTCATTCCCTGGCAATCCTGGGAGATGACCTCAGCAGAGCCAGGCAAATCCCAGGTGTGGCTCAGGTGAGCTCATTGCCCCAGGGAGTCTTCTCCCAGGCAGGGATCCCTGTCTCCTAGCCAGAAGAACTGGAGCGGGCAGCTGCCAGGGCTGAAGAGCCTCACAGCACAAAGGGGCTGAAGTGCCTGAAGGGAGGACAAATGCATGGCCTGTGGCAATCTGGGCTGGTGGTTATGTAAGGCCAGAGCTGGCTGCTGCCCCTGGCTGTAAGATGTATATGGCTCAGTCACCACACCGCCTACCGATGAGGTCAGCAAGGCTGCCTTCTGTGTCCAAGGCAAATGTTCCAGGCCGGCGAGCTTCCTGCCTCCCCAGGTGCAGCCTCACCCACAGCCACCCGTGCAGGGCTGCCAAGGCTGACTGGCTCCACTGGCTGGGGCTGAGCTGGTTTTAAAAGGCTGACAGGCTGCCACGAATAAGCTCACCTCTAAGAAAAGAAACATTCGGTGGGCACACTGTAGTTTAGGGACTCTTACTGGCCCGACACCCCATAACCAGCTCAGCACATGAGAAGGCCTATGAGCTATCCTCCTGCCTCTGTCACTTAGAAGCTGAGGTACCTGGGACAGGTGCTTCACCTCTCAAGCCCTCATCAGAATAGCTAAGGAGTCCCAGGTGGAATTTAAAATAGAGACTAATCTATGACAATAAAAATCTCAAGAATGGTGGTAGGAGGGTGTGCACAGGAGCCTTCTAGATGGCAGAAAGCTATCATGGCTCAACTAAGATGATGGCTAGGAGAGTGAGTTCACTGACCTCGACTTTCAGACTTGTGCATCTGGTGGAAGTCATATATGCTTTAATAAAAAGAAACCAATGAGGGAAGGAGGTGGGAGAAGGGAAGAGAAGGAGGAAGGAGGCAAGGTTCTCAATAGCTCTCAGGGCTACTGGAGGTCAGGCTGCCTAGGCCAGGAGATAGATGGATGATAGATACAGATAATAGATAGACAGACAGACAGATAGAAACAGCACATGTCTCATTTTCTCTCCAGGGCTGACCACAGGCTCTACTTGGCAGAGAAAACAATACCAAGGAGTGCCCAAGCTGCCAAGGATGACTTCCTGGCTGCAGTACCTCCAGGCTGACTAACCTTGGACAATGGGGCTTTATCTTCAATAGCCTCAGTTTCCCTAGAAATAAACTGGGTCTTCCGTAACAGTTGATCCTCTATTTTTATAGGTGTTCTATCCTTGGAGTCAACCAGTTGAAGATTAAAAAAAAAAAAAAAATCTCAGAAACAGAAACTGACTCTGTATGGGACACACAGGACTTCTTTCATTGTTCCTTAAATAACACAGTGTCACAACTATGTGCACAGCATGCACTGTGGGGTAATGTAAGTCATCTGGAGCTTGGGTGGGGGTGGGGGAGTGGATCTAAAGTAGACGGAGGAGGTTCACAGGTGACATGAGAACATCACACTCTCTAGGGTCCCAGAGACCCCCAATGATGCTGATATATCAATAATGAGACTGCTAAGGTGGCCAATGAGACCAAGAGGAGCGTTGAGCATAGTCCTACTACAGATTGGATGCGCAGCCTCTAGCCATTATCTTTATCGTTAATACCAATGAACATTTAATGAGCTGAAATAACAAGGGCACTAATTATCTCAATTGCAAAGTGTTGTGGTGAAGGTCAAACGCATTACGCATGGAAGAGTTGTAGCACAGCCCTGCCTAGTGTATTCTGCCCCACAAATAAGAAAGCTGGGAGATGCCCTAGCTCTGAACCCCAGGTCATGCCGGGGACAACAGTGGGCTTTTGCATGTGGCATCTCTGTAACACAGCAAGCCAGTGCTGGACAGGATTACCGTGTCTTCAGTAAGGAACACAGGCTGCAGGAGGCAGAGAAGGATGCTACAAGGCAGTGTCCTGCATTTCCCACTGTGTTACACTGTCTGGAGAGGAGAGGAGTCCCTGGAAATCAGGACATCCCCCGGGGAGACTGGTGATGCAGGTGCCACTGTCTTTTCTGATAATCTTCAGATGGGCCGCCCTAGGGCCCCAGGGCCTATGGGACATGGAGGTCCTTAGGTCCAAAGGCTTTCTGCTCTACAAACCTCCATTACCTCCTCCTCTCACACTGAAGTAAGCAGTAGTGAATGAGCCTCCCCACCCCAAATGAGGACTCTTGATAAAGTTCTGTGGAATGAACACAAACTTGGAGGGGGTGCACAGGAGAGTGTGGGTGTAGGTTCTCAGGAGTCCCGGGAAGAAGAAGGGTGTGTGCTGGTGGAGGAGTGGGGGCACATTCCAGGTGGGGGACACTAACCAGCACAGCACTGCATGGCCTGAATGCATGGGGAGGAGGTGGGTGAGTCTTGGCCTTGTAGGGGAGAGGATGAAAGGGTTAGGAGGCATTGGTGGGGGGGATGTAGGTGGAATGCAGGCGAAGGCCTTGAGATTCTAGGCTGAGGCGTGAGTCTGATGACATCTATGGAAAACAATTTTATTTGCTTTTAGAAGAGCTCTTGAATAGTTCGGATTCTTGCCCAAGGTTGCTGGCCTCCATGCCTAACAATCTGATCAAATGGAAATTTCCATGCAGTGGGGAGGCCTCTGTAAAAGGTAGGGTGAGAGCGGGAGGGGAGGTTGACCAGTGAGCCCTAGACCCTTAGCTTTTAAACCCTGACTTCTGTAGTGAAAGGAAAATGATTGCCTAACGGATGGCGTCCACAGCCAGCTGCCTACTCCTTACCAGGGCCTGCCACTCATGTTCTCTCTTCCCCAAACCCACTTTTCTGGGGTGACCTTTCTGAACAATGAATCTGTCACGCTGGGCCCAGGAGCCTTCAAGCCTCCCACTGCTAAGGACAAGGCCTGGGTACTCTATAATGTGACATCTTAGTTCCACCAGTCCTGGCCACAATCCAGACTCAGTACAGGGGTGCTGGGTAGGAGGGAACCCTCCACTCTTCCTGGGGCTAAGCTCCTAGTCCCCCCAATTTTGGCCCAGTATAAGGACATTTAGGATCCAGCTCTTATATTTTGGTTGTGAGCCTAGCCTTTAACAGCTGAGCCATCTCTCCAGCCCAACCCAGCTCAAGGTAACCTCCAAGCTCCTACTTCCTGAGCAGCCTCTTCCAGCTTGATACCTTAACTCTATAGGAGAGCCTTGAGTCTTCCATTCAATAAGTTTTAAATTTAATTTTAATTTGTTATCACTATTGTGTGTGTGTGTGTGTATGATGTGTTTGTGTGGGTACATACATGGGGGTCAGGGGACAAATCTGTTGAGTAGATTCAACTTGGGTTGTGAGTTCTGCATGAGCCCATGCTTTTGCCCACTGAGGGATTTGGCTCTAAACATCAGTAACTCTAACCAAAAAAGTCATGGCTTTCATGCACTCAAGGCTCTAAAACATGTCCGGCAGAGATGGGTAGGATGATGGGATGGGGTGCTCAGGCTGTAGATGTCCACAGGGCTTAGACTATGCTCTTTCCCTTTTACTAACCTTATGGGTTTTTAGCCATTTGGTGCCTCAGTTTTCCCCAGAAACTTCAAGGGATAGTGACAAATTTTGAGGCAATCATTGTAAGATACTGACCTGGGCATATGAGCCTAGTGTGTAGCCACTTATAATACCTAGAAAGCACCATAAGGTATATTATGTTAAAAACAACTGGGCAGCTACATTTTTTTTAATAATAATCATAAACCCTACCAGGTAAGTAGCTATTAAAGTCTTTATGAACTTGGCAGTCAAGGGCTAGAATATTACACAGCCACTTTCTGAGAGGTGGGTATGTCCCTGGATACACTGGATCTCCAAATATCCCAGGGGACACTTTTTTTTTTTTTTTTCTCATTCTGGTCAACAGCCTGGCCACAGCCCAGGTTGGAAGCCAAGCACCCATAAAACCTCCTCCCTCTCACTCAGCAGGGCAGAATGAGCATCTCCCACCACTGATGACCACAGGGTAGGGATGCAGTGTTGACCCAGCCAGCAGTGACCTCATTTCCTTGAGTTATATACATTCTCATGGCAAGAGGAATCCGCTGACCCACTGTGGTCGGTCACAAAGCCACCGGACAGGCTACCCCAAAAGAGAATGAATTCTCCTTCAGTTTTTCCCCATCCTATGCTTCCTGGGTCAGGAGGAATTCTCCTTCAGTTTCCCCTATCCGATGCTTCTATTAAAGAAAGGAGCCCAGTGTGGGCAATGCAACCGTTTCTAGGCTGCTGTGTGAAGTCGTAGGCCTGCCTGGACCCCTGATAAGTTGGTACCACAGTGAGGAAGGACAGGGAGGGAGGTAGCATGGAGCAGTCAATGGGCCAGGTTCAAGCCTTCTCAGCCCTCTTCCTTCCTCCTGGGACCACAGCATCCAGGAGGCAGGAAGAGGAAGTCCCTCAGCAGGGGAGGGGAGGGCACAGGGAACACACTGTGCTCTGCCACTAGCCCTGCCCTAGGTAAACAGTAGGCAAAGTCCACTGTCAGGGCTTGCTTGAGCAGCCCAGCCTGCTACACTGCTTTCGCAGGCCCAAGCTCTGACATCAAAAATCACTTGTATGTGGCCATACCTCCGTGCCACAGGCACGCCCTCACTGGGCTGAGCTGACTAAAGCTTCCTCAAGTGTTACAGGTACACAAACACCAAGGGAAAGAATCTGACTGATGGCTAAGTCCACAGGCCTTGTGTTAAGCACCCTTTAGCCAGGCCATCTTGTTCAGTCCTCGGGAAACATCAGGTCCATCCAACTATCTGTCCTACCCCCACAACGCCCCTCACTAACTAGCTCCATCCCCGCACCACTGTTCCTCAGAGCACTATGGTGTAGCAATGGTTTCTAGCATTTATATTGCATTATATATTCAAGTAACATGAAGACAGTTTAAAGGAGGTGGGAGGACTATGCATGGTGACGTACAAGTGGGGTCTCAAAACTCAGGAGGGCAGCCTGGGCTGTATAGTAAGACCCCCATCTCAGAAACAACAAATCAAAACAAATCAAATAAAAAAACAAAAGCAAGGGGTTGGAGAGATGGCTCAGCCATTAAGAGCACTGCCTGGTCTAGCAGAGTACCCCAGGTTCAGTTCCCAGCATCCCATAGTGGCCCACAATCCTCTGCAACCCGTTCCAAGAGGTCTGATGCTCTCTTCTAACCTTGGAGGGAACCATGCATGCACATAGTACACAGACTTACATACAAACACTCATACATAAAATAAAAACAAATCTTTAAAGAAGAAAAGGAAAATATATACACAAGAAGATTATGGGTAGCGTTTTATGCAAATGATATGCAGATTGCATGTAAATGACACAGTACAGACTGAGATGTTGGTGAGGGTCCCAGAAACAAACTCTCAAGAGATAACTGGGGGAATAACTACAGTCTACTTGGCCTGCTTGTGTCCACATCCAGCAAGCATGTATGTATGCACAGTAGCCTTAGGAGCCCACAGTCAAAGCGGAAACAATGTTAACTAAGCAATTATAGGGCTGTGGCTCAACCTACACCCTGGCCTCTCCATCCCTGCTTGCTCCCTTTGCTACAGCCATGCCAGCCTCTCCATTCTTCACAGACCCCGAGCCATTCCTGCCTCAGGGCCTTAACACTTGCTGCTGCTCCTCTCCTCAACACCGAAGCCACCTACCTGCACCTAGCAGCTGTCACAGGTGCACATCAGTCACCTACTTAGAACACACACCACCTGGAGAGTGGCCTCTATCCCAGAGGACAGCACAGCCTGCAGAGGCTAGCAGATGCTTACCCATCACACTGTCAGTGTGTTTCAGGGCTTCTTTTCTCCATGCCCCCACCTCTAGCTTGTGACAAGAATAATCCCTGGGACACACAGTAACACAAATACACACAATGAAGATGCTTCTCATGGTCACAGTCACCTGTCAGGGGCTGTGGGAAACAACCACTGCTCTGATCTCTATATGGACCCTGTCATGGAAAGCAAAGCCTTTCCAGAGCTAGAAGGGAAGTTTGAGTTTGATTTACTCTCACACATTCGACTCAGAGAGGTTCAGTAACTTTCCCAGTGTCTGTGTCTCCTAATGCCTCATCTGGGGCTCTCTCCATAGGTACAAGAAGCTCCCTGGGTTAAAAACAGGGTCAAAGTGACAGGGAGATGTTCCTACACTACCTCCAGATGTGAACTAAGAGAAAGTGGGGCCAGCTTCTCAGGCCTCAGGAGCCATCTCCCTTTGCCACTGTGGGCAAGTACCTCTACCTATCATAACCTCAGTTTCTCTCATAAAATGGGGAATATTTGGGGACAAAGATAGTAATAGCCAGCTGAAGCCATGATGCCCGTTTTTAGTTTCCTATTGTCATATGGCTGAGAAGAAAGGAGATCAAGAAATTCCATGAGTAGAAACAGAAAGTTCCAAGGCTAGGCAGGAGAATAGGGTGTGGCCCAGGCCTATGACAATTCCACAAATTGTAAGCACAGTGACAAAGGGGTTTTGAAGCCTGAGGCCAGGGCCCAAGCCAGGAGGGTTACCAGGCTGTGAGGGACAGCTATCTCTGGAATCAGGGATGGTTGGCTGGTGCCAGCTGCCAGGAAACCCATGCTGTCTCCTCCTGAGTGTGGGCCTGAGAAAAGAGAAGGGCACCTCACCCTGTTAGGAAGTTCCCTGGACCCCTGAGCACTTCGGACTACAACATCAAAGGACTGACAGATGACCCACTGGCCAAACTCAGGTCCAGTGATGAGTAAGTGAGTGAGTGTGTGTGTGTGTGTGTGTGTGTGTGTGAGAGAGAGAGAGAGAGAGAGAGAGAGACTGCTCAGTCTGTGGACCTAGGAACCCCGGTGAAAAGGGAGACGCAGGGCCCTGACAAAGTGGGGATCAATTTCACCCCAAGTTCAAAGCCCTTTTATGATGTCACACACTTGGAAATAGAAGCAAGTCAGTTGCAAGGCTTCCATCCCTTTCCCAAACTCCACCCTCTCCTCATCTGGACCCCAGAAAGCCAGTTGTCCCAGGGAAAAATGACTTACACTTCTGTGGTGATGAATCCGGTGAGTTCTGACAGGAAGAGGAAGAGGATGAAGAGGCAGCAGCAGATGGAGACTGTGGGAAACACGGAGTCAGTGTTAAGGGTGCAGGACGACCCAGGTAGGAGGCCAGTCCTCCTTGCCCCTCCCACTACAGGGGTGGAAAGCTGCTTAGAGCCCCAGTGTCCACACAGAGTGAGGGTACCTTCCCAGAGACCATCAAGCCCCTTTTTACTTTGACCTCAGTGAGTTCCCTTTTCACTTGTGGCCTCAGTGTGTCCCTCTTTTTACTCATGGCCCCAGTGTGAGTCCCCCAGAAAGTCACCATTGGCCTGACTGTGTGATCAGGGTGGGCTTTTTCACACAGGCAACAGACCCTGCTCAACTTCTAAAGATTTCTTTGATGTGGAGTTGGCCTGGAAGAGGCCCGTGTGCTGGTGCACAAGGCGCTCTGTCTTACAATCCCGAGTCCACAGTGAACATGGGGGAGATGCCATGTGACCATCTAGATTCCTGGCTTCTGTGAAATGCATGGCTTCTGTCCCACACTGGGTCTGAGACCAGAGTTCTCTCCCACATCAGGTCTGTCCCTCTGTCTACAGCCAGTGCCTGCCCACCTGGGCATTGTTCAATGTAAGAGCAGAATCAACAGAAGCCATGTGGCAGTTTGGGCTTGCTTCCCAGATCAGTAATATGCACAGCCCTGCCCTGATGCTGGCCAGTGACAGTGGGTCATGGCACCTGTCAACCTGCAGTCACCAGAGGGACAGCTAACATGCCAAAGAAGCTGCCAGGCTGAGCTGAGGTGTGCCATAGATTGGAATTGGCCATTTCTATTTATATAATTTTGAAATTGCAGCAGGATTGCTGTGACACAAGCCTGTATGTAATAGTAGAGAAGCATCTCCGTCCATGTCCATCTGTCTGTCACCTAACTTTCTATCTGTATTCAGGAAGGACCAGCATTTACTGAGCACTTACTACATGCCCATAATGATGCATTAACAAACCACCCCATCATGACACCATGGCACCAGCCTGATGGGGGCTCTGGTGTAAAAATGCAGGCTGAACGAGAAGGGATTGGGTCCCCTTATCCTCTATGGTAGGCTGCAAGGGAGAGCAGGAACACAGAGATGGGGACTGAAATACTCATAACATCTGCCCCACTTTGAAGAAGCATTGAAGAAGACATGGCATTTAAAGGCTTTACTTTGGAGTAAAACAGAGAACATGTGCATATTATAAATAAGAAAAAGTTCCAACTGGACACACAAGCACATGAAAATATTAATATATATAAACTTCACATTAATGTTATACATATTATATCGCACACACACACACAAATGTGTATATGTTGGCAGGCCTGGTGGCCCACATCTATAAGCCTAGCACCTAGGAGCAGAAGAACTCAGTTGAGAAGGACTGCCCAAATTTCAAGGGACCACATAGCAAGTTCCTGGCTAGCCAGGAGAGTCTCTCATAAACAAAACAAAAGGTATCTACCCACATACATATATGCAGACATACATAATACAGATATACTTACTTTGAGTCCCTGTTCACTTAAACCAATAACAGTATGACAGACACCCTCTTTCAGGCATGCTTCACACACTCAGCAATCTGTAAACAGGTCCCAGCTCACACAGTGGCCTTGTTTTGTCTGGTTCATGGCATGGAGATTAAGCTCAAATATCCTTTCCAGCTGTGGAATAAACCCCCAGAGTGGCTCAGCTACTGGCCCGTGTCCTGGCTCCTGGTCTCTCTGCCCTACAATGGTGGTTACTGCTTCTTGGGGAAGAACCGGCCAGCAGGCACAACATCCTGCAGCTGGACCCTTGTGCCATCCAGGACCCACATTTTGGCATCATTTTGTCCACACCAGCCCAAGCGGATGCTGCACTATATGAAACAAGGAGGTTTTCTGAAGGTCACTGTGGACTTTAGGATGAATGGTGGTCTTTCAGCTGCCCTCCCTGCTCCATCCTGCAGATACAACCCAAGGTCCCAACTACTCACGTAGGGGTGGGGCTGGGGAAGAAGACATTGAAGCAGCCTTTCTCTGAGACCTGTGTGCTTACTCAAGGCTTGGCCCAAACCCAGCAGGTAGACAGGACAACACACCTGATACCGGGGACCCTGTCCCACATGTACTTTACTGTGTAAGTGCGCCTAAATCCTGCCTCAGGCTGGGGAACCAGAGGTGAGGCATGGGTACGACTGTAGCCTCAGTGCCTAACACAGTGTGAGCTCAGAGATGGCACAGTGAGAAACCATGAAAGCAGGTAGCAAATATCCCAACCAGTCCTTCAGACCTCAAAGGCTGTTTCAATCCATGTTTGGGCAAGGCTTGGAGGCTCTCTGACTCCAGACTTCTAAAACTGACTCAGGCCCTGGGCAGTTGGAATGTAACCCCAGGAGATGCTTGCTAGTAGGAAGCAGGGTGCTGCCAAGTTGAAGGGGGCAAGACCTGAGACCTTACAGTCTGCGAGAAAGTCAAGAAGTCCGTCCAAGGTCACATAGCGGGGTAAGGGAGGAGGCAAAATCCAAAGGCTGACGTTCAAGCCCCAGAATTTTGCTGCCTCCTTCAGCTATTAATAGCAGTCGTCCTACAGTGTAATGCAATGGCGCATGCCTGAGATGGCCTGCCTGGCTCGGCAGTATGAGCCTCAAGGAGGAGGACCGAAGCCCATTCATCAGCACTGTCCCAGCACTTGGCACAGGGCCTGGCCCTAGGTCCAGCTTAATAAATATTTGTGCACTAAATGGTAGCTAAGGGCTGGCTTCCCGTGTCTCAGACCTTCCCCTCGTGTGGTGAAATGCTCATCAGACCATGTTCCTGAGGGCTGCCAGGCAGAACTTTCAGAACAGTTGAAAATGAACATCCCCTTGACTCAGTGCTCCTTCAGCCTGGAGAGCTACATTGTAGGAATGGCCACAGAAGATTCGAAGACTTGGCAAGAATATCTGTATGACAACAGGCTATAACCAGGCTGGCTACCCTCAGTGCCACAGGCCAGCCAGGTAGTGACACAGGAGATGGCTGGATAGAAGAAGGCAGAGCAGCTGATGGAGATGGGAAAGGTGTATCTAGTGCTCAGCAACAGAGACACGGGGTGGGGATTGGCACAGCTGGCCCTAGTGTGCAGGACAGTGGTGCAGGGCACATAACCAACCACTCAACAGGTTGGATAAGGCAAGACTGGAGAACTCTGCAGGGAGGCTGAGCTGCTATGTGGTGACAGGGAGGGGGCAGGAGCCTCATTTCTCATAGTCGGAGCAAGCACCGAGCTACTTGGCTTCTTGCGTCACATATTCATGTGTTAGCTGTGGGCTACCAGGAGTCACTCCCGAACTGAGTGAGGGCTCATTTGCCCCACACACTTGCCCACAGATGCACATGGATGCTACATAGGAGGTTGAAGCCAGCTAGCTCTTCCTGACAGGAAGGCCTGTGAGTTCCCAGGCAGTGTTCTTTTCTCCACAAATGGAGAAGGTACACGCTGCTTTAAGAAACCTAGCTGAGGGAGGGTTACAAGAGCTAGCTGGAGTTGGTGGGGATCTCCAAGGTCACCAATCTACCTGAGAATGGACTCGAGGCTGGTCACCTGGCCTCTGTTCACACCACAAGGCTGGGGCTTGTGGGGGCCACTAAAGACCTAATCTTGACTGTCCCTTCTATAAACAGTGACATTTTGGATGAGTCACTTCCCTTTTCTGAGCACTGGAGACATGAAGCCAGTGTTCCCACTTACTCAATGGTGACTTTGGTTTGTTCTGAGTACTATTTTGGGGGGATGTTTTCTGTTGTGGAACAGTAATGGATGCAAAGCCAGGACCATACCCACACAGTTTCTCCTGGATGCCCCTGTTCACACCTGACAAAACCATAGTATTTGCCACTGTCAGCATGGAGGGATTTGTGCTGTTGCATGTTGCATGCTCCTATCCATGCTATAGCCTTTACTCAGGATTCACTGGCTTTCCCAGGAAGGCTGTTTCTGTTCTAGGAACAGATCCTGGACCCTACCATGCATTTACTCCTTCTGAGCCTTCTATAATCTGTGGTAGCCCTTCCCTTTTCCCCGGGCTTTTCAAGTCCCTGACCCTCTGGTAGTGTATTGCTTTGGTATCTGGCAAAAGACCTCCAGTCTGGGACAGCGATGCTTTGTCACATTCCACAGGTTGTAGCTTAATGGGGAAGATCCCTCAGTGGCAAGATGCCTCTGCACGTCACTCAGGCATTCAGATGCCAGCCTCCCTCAGAGGCTGAGCTGTCATCTCCAGGGTCCCCTACGGGAAAGTTACTGTTTTATTTCTATTCTCTTTTCTTTGGCAGGGAGTTGCTACATCCAACCCACACTTGAGGAGAAGTGGGAGGAGTATTCACAAAGGTTACCAGAATTCTTTAGCAAGTTGGTATATCCCCTCCCCAATTCCTTTGCAATAGGCTCAAAGGCCTGTCCTCTAATTCTTCGGGTTCCAAACCAACAGTCACCATTTGTCTTTTGCTCCAGCTTTGGTCCTTGGGTCTCTTGTCCTGATGATACACTGCGAAGCTCAGATTATACCTTCCCCACCTAGTATTGCAAATGACCACTTGTCTGAGACGCCCTGGTTCCTTTGATTGAACCAACTTAGTGAATTTGTGAATCCTTTTAGTGACTAAAATTATTAACAATTCAAATAATTTCAAAGGCAGGAAGATAAAAAGCAAACTTCCCTCCCATCTCTGGTCTGCTTGCTTGGATTTTTCTTCCTTTAGTTCTTTTTAAATTTTTATTAAATTTACTACTATTGTTTGATGATGATGGTGGTGGTGATGATGTTGATGATGGTGTGTGTCTCCCTCTCCTTCTACCACGGGTTCTGGGGTTGTAATTCAGGCCACCAGACTCACACAGCACATGCTCTTACCTGCTGAGCTGTCTCACTGGCCTTGTACTTAGATTTTAGGATAATTGGTATTTTGAGAATGGGGTCCAAGTCTGAACAGGTGATTCATGTTTCAAGTGTACTTATCCATACAGCCAAGAGGTAGTACCACATCAGGGCCACCTATCATACAGGGCTAGAGTTGGGCTTTCTATTCACAGTACATGTCAGGGCTCAAAGTTCTGGATTTAGGCATACAGTTTTGAATCTAGGAGACATAGCTTAGTATTGCGGTAAATAAGGATCAGGATAAACAAACAGGCCGAATAGATGTTTATTCAGGGAGAAACAACCTAGACAGATGAACACCAGGAAATTCAACCCGATCCTCTCCTGTCCGAGTCACGCCAGAAAGAGAGAGCCTTTCCTGGCCCCCTCCGACCTCCTTCCACAGGTCACTTCCGCCCATGGCTCCACCCCCCGATGGGCGTGGTCAGTGCCACAGAAGGAGACAAAGTGAATATCCCACTACAGCTTAGTGATATTTTCCTGCATCCTTCTAGACACAACTGATGGTTCTACCTTGCCAGGTTATACAACAAGGACAGAGATGCTGTGTAGAAAGAGGTGAAGGGCCTGTGAGATACTGGACACATCTTCTCTCCCACCTGACTTTCCTTTTTTCTTTCCTCCTTGCTCCAGAGTTTTGCACAGAGCAGTATGGCTATCTGAGGAGAAGGTAGAGGGCCGGGATAGTGGTGGGAAGGGCAGTTACTCACTAATGGCACCAGTGTATGTTGGCTGCGTGAGGTCCTTGGGTACCTTCCTGTAGATGTCAAACCTGTGGAGAAGAAACAAACGAATTAAACGTGTAGAGTACAGGCCTACAGGCAGAGGCTGGGGGTGCTGGTGACATGCCACCTGGGTCAGCAACCACAGCTCTTACCAAGAGTCCCTTCCAACAACCTCCGAGAGGCTTGTGAGAGTCCTACTGTCTTAGTTAGGGTTCTACTGCTGTGACAAAATACCATGAGACCAAAAAGCAAGTCAGGGAAGAAAGGGTTTATTCAGCTTACACTTCTATATTCCTGTTCACCATCAAAGGAAGTCAGGACAGGAACTTAAGTTGGGCAGGAACCTGGAGGCAGGAGCTGCTGCAGAGGCCATGGAGGGGGTGCTGCTTACTGGCTTGCTCCTCGTGGCTTGTTCAGCCTACTTCCTTATAGAACCCAGCCCAGGGATGGCACCACCCACAATGGGCTGGGACCTCCCCCAAAACCGCTAATTAAGAAAATGTTCTAGAGGCTTCTTGTAGCCCGGTCTTATGGAGGCATTTTCACAACTGAAGTTCTCTCCTCTGATGACTCTCGCTTGTGTCACGCTGACATAAATCAGCCAGCACACCTCCGCATCCCTCGGAGTATCCCATTACACATCATGTCTCCATGACATGACCCAAGCTCATTACCCACGATTTTACACGCTCATGCATTTGTACTTGTCCACATTTCTTGGTGGGTCTTGCCTCCGTCTGAATGTAACTTATTCCTGAGGACAAAGGGCTTTGTTAGGTCTTGTCCCCTAGCATGGTCTGGCAGGTGGTGAGCACAGGCCCAGTGACTATATACTGAACCAAACATCTGGGTCTAGGGACACTGCTTTCTGTTCTCTACCACCTCATCATTCCTTCCCCCTTTTCCTGCCACCACCTCCCTGTCCTGGTCCATGGTTCCCGTCTTCCCTGCCATCTCTGGCCTATAGGATGAGGTAGGGTCAGCAGGAGGTAAGGATGGCTCCACCTCTGGCTGTCCTCCCTAGCTTTTCTTTCCTATACACATCACCAGAGCCAGGTAAGTCCTGGGATGTGATGGGGAAATGTGGAATCTTGAAATCAAATGGGCACAGACTTAATTCTCACCATCTTTCTTGCCCTTGGTCAATTAAGGGTTAGGACTCTGGAATCACATTGCTCTGGTTTTAAACCTTGGTAAACACCCTTTCTTGTTGTGTGACTTTACTTCTCAGGGTCTCAGTTTCCTCGTCTACAAAAGTAGGGTTGGCTACTCCTGCTAAATCCTGTGAGGTGACTGAGGAATATAAGAAAACTCTTCTGAGAGGGGGGCTTCCATGCAATTGGCTTTCTTTCTTTCTTAATTCATTTTCCATACCAATCAGTGTCCCCTGCCTCCTCTCCTCCTGCTCCCCCTCCCCCACCCTCTCCTCAGAGAGAGGGTAAGGCCTCCCGCGGGGAATCAACTAAACCTGACACATGGACTTGAGGCAGGACCAAGTCCCTCTCCACGCCTCAAGGCTTCCTTCCTTTCCCTCACCACAAGCAGCAGGCAGCCAGTCTCTTAACAGAGCATTGTTAACAGGGCTCTTGTCCATACGCCCTCAGGCTAGATGGTAGAGTTCCACCTCATTGAGAGGCTGGTACAGAACAGCCCCTTTCCTCTTTGGTGATTGGGAAACCAAACACACCTGTTAAAGCTTTGTCTGAGTCAAGGCTGGTGCCCAACTCTGCTAATTACACATGAGCCACCTAGCTGCTAAGGCCTCAAGGGAGAAAAACTGTGGGATGTCAGGCTAAAGGCTGCCACTTTCCCCGCTGTCTGCTCGGTGCTCAGCTGTCAGGGCCGAGGTGTGACCAAGCAGCTGGGAGGTCTACACAACTCAACCACCTCACTTCTAGTGGCACACCTTTAAGATGAAGAGGTCAAAGAGAGGTTCAAACCTGTGCTCAACCATCACCCCAGCACTGAATATTATCTTGGGCATGACACTTAGCTTCTCTGGACCTTGCCTACTTTGCAAATGCAGGAAGGCCAATGACTGGATGCATATAAAGCTCTTAGAACCATGCCTGGCATTCTGCAAGTGCTTAGAGTTTGCTGGTCCTCTAATTAGCCCTCACTCAATCTATTAGGTCCCTATGACAGGCTAAACCCTTTTAATCAGCCTGGCCTATAAACATACAGAGACAAAGAAAACTGGGCAGGAAAATTCATGGAAGGTTCTCAATCTGGGGTGGGGTGGTCACATATCAGATACCCTGCATATCAGATATTTACATAACAATTTGTAACAATAGAAAAATTACAATTATGAAGTAGCAGTGAAGTAGTTTCATGATGGGGTCACTACAACATGAGGAATTGTATTAAAGGGTCACAGCATTAAAAAGGTTAAGAACTATTATCATAGTGTTCAGGTGGGTCAGCTAAAGAAAGGCCCTTAGGTCCCAGTGGGGCTTCTGTAGGAGGTCATGTCTGCACAGAGAAGACTGTCACACTGCGTGAAGATGGTAAAGACCCAGAACAGGACACAAGTAGGATCTGGGATGCTGTGTTTTATTTTGGGTAGCAGTGGCTTGGGAGTGAGAGAGGTCCCATGAGGAGTTCCCAGTGTCAGGCCATGGCCAAGGCCTCCTGGGTGTGGTGCTGTTGTTGTGGGGCTGTCAGAGGACTCACTGGGAAGCAGCAGAATGGGGGAGGAAAAACCCCAGTGGAGTGTAGGTGGTTTTGACTCACTTGGGGCCGATACAGTCTTTCAACCTGCGATGGTGTGAGAGCAGCATGCACTTCTAAGGGCCCTTAACTTTGGATCTTTCCCCGGGCTTGTCATCTCTCTGTGTTGAGATGTGTTGCACAAGCAACCCACAGAGCTTCATTCCCAGCTCACATGTTTATAGAAGTGTGGGTCAGGGGCAACCATGGGGCACCAGGTGGAGGTGTGGGCTTAGGGTGGCCAGATGTTCTGAGTCTTCAAGAAGGACCCCGAATTTGAAACTGCACATGGAATACGCCAAGTCTCAAGTGTTGTCTAACACAATAGAACACAGAGAGGCATCTATAAGCAGACAGGGCCCACAAGCCTAGCACTGTGCCTTTGTGGGCTGAAGAACTGAAGGACATGGGCAGCCTATCTTCCAAAGGTCACCTGAGCAGGGCTGAAGCTGAGTGGGACTCCTGAGGTGACCAGACAAGCTGCAAGCAGGGAGGTGGTCTTGGAAACCCTTGTCCATTGCTGGGCCTCAGTTTCCCTGGATGAAAAAGCAAGGAGGTGCACAGATCTGACAGGTGACAGGTCCCTTTCAGCTGACGGTAGAAATGGTAGCAGTGCCCTGTGGGAGCTACAACCCAGCTTATCTCTGGCCATGTCACCAACAGGGCCCCATGGGCAAAAACAGCCTCATGGTTTGGAAATGGGCAAACTACTGTTTCAAAACCAGGAGTTTGTAGTTAGCTAGCAGCTGCTTCACACAAGCAAGTGATGGTGGAGGATGGGGCATCAGAGTCTATACTGGGTGAGAGAAGGGAGATGTTGGAAGGAGACTGATCAAGGCCTCAGCATCAGGGAAGAGATGTGCAGGTGCAGACGGCTAACTGGAAATGGAGGCAAGGGTGTGAACTCACCACCTCCACATGGAAAAGGACACATGCATGTGTATAGTCCACATGTATACATGAGCATTTCTTATCTCTTCTCATAGACAGGGCCCACAAGGCACAAGGACATGGCCAACAACCAAAACCCTTTTCACAGAGGAATCAGAGATGGCTCTTTTTGAGCCAGAAGCATCTTCTTAGCTCAGTATTGTGGAACGATGTCTGTGGCCATCACTGCCTTGAAGTCACTTCAGCTGTGATGACGTGAGGAGATCCTCAATAGATCAGCCCCATTCATGTTCTGTCATGGAGAGACGGGTGGCCTTACCAGGCAGTGGGCTCTGAGCTGCTCCGAGGCAAGCAGTTCAAGGGGTATACACCAGTCACCTCAGGATACACAAGTGATTAGGAATGCCAGAAGAAGGAAATCCCTCACCTGTGTTCCCACACTCCTATGAATAATCCCAATTAAATCTACTGGTTCACCAAGCTAAGCTTGCAGGAGGTTGTTTATTCGCTCTGTTGTCAGTGCCCTATTGGGGGTGGACAGATGTTTGTGTCTCCCAGGAAAAGTTAGTGCACTAGTAGGAGCTTACTCTAACAAATGGGAGGGAGGAGGAGCTAAAGAGACATAAGGTGTAGAGGGGCCCTCACTGGCCTGAGGAGAGATAATGTGAGGCTCAAAACAATAGTCAGAGATCAGCCTTGGGGGGAGCAGGAAGTCAAGAATCTGTGTGGATTCAGAGGAAGAGATGAGTAAGGCAGAAGTAGGAGAGGAAAGGGATACTGGTGTTGCTTCAAAGATGCTAAGTAGAAAGTGGGGGGAAAGCAGCACCAACAGGGAGGAAGTTGGCAGACAGCATGCTGAGAAGGAACATTACCACCAATGGGAAGGAGACACCAAGTCCTGATGCGCTCCGCACTGCATCATCTCAGTGGGTATCTTGTCCAACATGGACATTTCAATCTGGTCCTGAGGAAGCCACTGCAGAAATGACAGCTGTCCAGCATGTGTCACAAGTGGGACGTTATAAAGGACAAGTAACATGGGAGCTGTCACAAATGAGAGGAGATGTACCGGGCGTAATGACTGAACTTGGTGTGGGATCACATTAGATTTCTTTTTCTGGAAAAAAAGGTGATCTGAGTAAGCTTTGCAGTATTGCTGGTAGCACCATATAACACGATTGAACTTGCTTTGATAGTGGCATTACGGTTATATCTGATAGCTTTCTATGGCTGTGAAAAAGTTCCAGAGGAAATCAGCTTCAGGGAAGAAAGGTTTATCTTGGCTCCAGAGGTCTCAGTCTGTCTGTCTCATCCTGCCACTTGGGCCCTAGGGTGCAACAGAACATCTCAGTGTTGTAAGCAGGTGGCAGAGGAAGATGCTTGCCTCACGGTCATTGGATGTATGGATGCATGGATGGATGGATAGATGCATACATGGATGGATGGATAGATGAATGGATAGATAGATGATAGATAGATGAGATAAGATAGATAGATGTAAGGGACACAAGGGAACACGGACAAGATTCCCTTCCAGGACTCACCGCATTAACTTATTTCTTCTAGCTCAGCCCTATTTCATCCCAACAGTCCTTTGAGCTATGAACCTGCTAGTAGGTGAGTCCACAGATAACAATGGAGTTCATAATCCAATCAGCTCTACACTGTTGTCCCATGGACCAGGCCTTTAAGCAAAGGGCCTCTGGGGCCATTATAGATCCAACTAGGACATGATGTAAGATGTTGACCTTTGGGGATACCTGGATAAAGGGCACATGGGAACTCTGTACTATTTTTGCAATTTGGGGGCAAGTACAAAATTATTTCAAAATGAATAAAGATTATTTTTAAAATCCAAGTGGAAAAAATTAAAAGGAAGCTGTCACTTAAAATTCCACTTAAGTCTGTTCTGGGAAGAAGCTTGGTCCCTGCAGGCACCTGAATTAGTTATGTGGCTTAGCACAAGCTTACTGTGTGTTGGGCGGCAAGTTGCACTATGACTTGTTGGGGCAGCACCAAGGACAGGGAGGTGTGACCTGGACCAAGTTCTAGAAAGAGTGACACCAAACGGGCCATTTCCAGGCCAGATTGGCCCTTTGACATACACATTTAGCTTTGTCATGGTAACCATGGCAGGCACTGGCACCCCCACTCTCCTGGGGGCTCAGGTAGAGGGAAGCTGCTCAATGTCACCGAGCTCCTGGGAAGCAGTATTGCTCCTAGTGCTCTGTCCCCAAAGCCATCCTCTTCCCACCACCCCATACTAGTGGAAACTGGGCTCATGCTCACTCCCTCACTGGCAAATCTGACTGGGGCCTCAAGGTCTTGATCACTTCCTTTTCCAAGGATGCTGCCCAGTAGGGCAAGAGGAAATCTCAGAAATCCATCATTCATTCAGCAAATATGTATTAACATGTCCTGTATCCAACAGTGTTAGAAGGTAGGGAAAGGGAAGGCCAAGGCAAATATGGCCCCTGTCCTCAAAAGGCTGCCAGCCTTGTAAAGCTTTGGGCTCCTCAGCAAAGGCCACCTGAACACACAACATGTGACAAAGATCTATTTTCACACAACAGACCCAAGTTGGGGAGTGGAAATGGGGTAAAGGGAGAAGAGAAAAGGAACCTGGTTTCAGAGGTGACCACAAGACAAGTGAGTCAGTAGTGACTGTCACCGGGAAACTGGGCCACCAGAAGGCTAGTAAGAAGCCCAGGCATGTGACAGATGAGGAAGTGAGCTATGCATCCTCTCTGGCTTGAATTAGTCAGGCTTTCGCAGTGGTGATGCGATCAGTCTCGAACACTCTGCCTCAGATAATGTGGAGGAAAGGTGAAGCAGCGGGGAGGGAAACGGGATGCTTGCTATGGCCTATGTGCCTATGGTTACCTGTGTTCTCTGACTCAGGACCAGCCTCAGGTAGGTCTTGTCTTGTTTCACATATGGAGATCAGAAAGGCCAATGGTTTGGCTAAATTCACACACAAAGTACCTAAGCAGAGGTCTGAATGCAGGCCTTTCATAGTCTCACTGATTCTTCCAAATGTGGGAGAACTCACATCACTCTGAGGGAAAACACTTAGGAAGAAACCTGTCACTGCTCAGCCTCACACAGAAAGATGAAGGGTACATGCATTGTGACCCTCTACTGAAATCGGATGTTTCTTCCCTGCCCTTCCTTCCCTCAGCCTGGGAGTTTCTTAGTCTTTGCCTTGCAGTCAATGAACAGATCAACACAAGAATGAGGCCCAGCATTGGGCAGGGTGGCACACTCCTTTGACCCAGTACTTGGGAGGCAGAAGCAGGTGGATCTCTGTGAGTTCATGGCTAGCCTAGACTACAAATCGAATTCCAGGGCAGCCAAGGTTACAGAGTGAGGTCCTACTTCAAAATAGATAGCTAGAAGAAAGAAAGAAAGGTAGATAGATAGATACATAGATAGATAGATAGATAGATAGATACATGCATACATAGATAGATAGACAGATAGACAGATAGAGACAGACAGACAGAGAAGGCCCAGGGGCAGATTACTGCTCTTTTGGCAGAGTGCTTGCTTAACATGAACAAAGCCCTTGTGTGATGGATATCCCTAAGCTGGAGGTTGTCCTCAGCTACACAGCAAGTTTGAGGCTAACATGGGCTACATGAGACCGTCTTATTCAAAAGAACGAGGCCCAGAGGTGCCCTAAGAGCCCAGAGGAAGGAACACACTTGTACACTCAGCACTTGGGAGGCTAAGACAGAAGAACCATAAATTCCAGGACATTGGGGCTACAGAGTAAAACCCTGTCTCTAAAAGGAAACAGTGAGGCCTGTGGAGATGGCTTGGTGGGTAACGTACCCGCTGCACAAGCAGGAGGACCCCAGTTCACTGCAAACATCCACACAAAAGCAGAGCATAGCAGTGTTCCCCTGTAACCCCAGCACTGAGGCACAGAGGCAGATGGCGCCTGACGCTGGCTGGCTGGTCTAGCTAAGAGTTCTGGGTTCTACAAGAGATCTTGTCTCATAAAATAAGGGTGGACTGTGAGGATGACTCAGCAGCTAAAGTGCTCACCACACAACCAAAAGGACCAGAGTTCAGATCCCCAGAATCCACACAAGTATCGGCAGGCACTGTGGCCCAACTGCCATCCTAGCCTCTAAATTTGGAGGCCCTGCTTCAAAAGAAAAGGACAAAAGAATGATGGCGGGAGATGTCCAACATCAACCTTGGGCCTCTACACACACACACATGTACACATACATATGTGCACCCTCCCCCACACATGAACATCCGTGCATGCGCATGCAGACCACCACACAAACACAGGGAAAGAAGAAAAAAGGCAGGGGTGGGGGTGAAGTGATTGAGGAAGCACCCACCGCCAACCCCTGGCCTCTGCAGACACCCACAAGAGTGAACACGCAGACATTCAAACAACACAAAACAAAAAGTCAACTAACCAAATCACAACACTATAAACCAAAACCCAAAACAAATCAACTAAGGCCCTAAAACACGACTGGCAGGTGGAATGGACAGTGGCGGCACTGGGTGACATGTACATGTTCTATTCTGATGGAGACTTGAGGACTTTTTTAAGAAGACAAAATAAGCTAAAATTGAAGAAAGAGAACAACCTGGACTGAAGAAATCCCAGCCTGGGCACAAACAAAACAGGATGGGAGCAAGAACTGGAGTGGGTAGGCAAGACCTTGCCCACCTGCTGGGAAAGCCTCCCGCCTCAACACTCACCATTGTGAGCTCTGGAAAGTGACCCGGCAGTTGCCCTATGTAACCTGCTTCACTTAGGAGAGAAGCTAGAAGCTCCAAGAAGAGTAACTTACCCAGTTTAAGTATTTAAGACAGAGCCTGGCATGGCAGTATACACCTGTAATCCTAGCTACTCAGGATGCTGAGGCAGGGGGATTGCTTGGCTCAGCAAAGGGCCAATTAAAAACGTGGATCCATGGGTATTAGTTACTTTTCTTGTTGCTGTGAGAAGAGTGACAGAAAGCATTGTGGAACAGAACGTCACATAAGGGTGCTCATTTCCCCAAACATCCTGTGTCCTCAAGAGGCTGCAGGGGCTGCTTCTGCTAGTGAAGTCACAGCCAAGGCCCCGAAGACCCCATGATTCTGGAATTAAGCATTCTTTCTGGTCTTTTCACTCTGTGTCTGCAAAAGCAAAGTTTATATGGAAAAACCGAGCAAAGAGACCTCTAGAAAGAGGCCAATCTGCCTGGGCCCACCTTATGCTCTGTTACGAAGGCCTAATAAGAGTGCCACCACTTCATGGTGTACTGTGCATGAGCTCCCCCACCCCCACCCAGTGTTAGGAAGATAACAGTGCGTGGGAACATACGTCAACATCACTACGGGCAATCAGTAGGAAACAGAATTTACTTCACAGAAATTCAGTCTGCAATCCACCTCCAGCCTATGAGGTAGGGGTGAGGGGCTGCAGCCCAACCCAAAATAAACACACATGCCTTCCCTGCTCCCAAGCAAGGGAAGTGCCCCTGGAAGGGTGGTCTGACTTCATCTGTCACTTCCTTCCACAGCAGAATGTCTCAGCTGTGCTATTTTAGCTACATGCTTGGGCTGCTTTACCCTGTCCCTGCAGCTGACTCTTCATGGCTCTGGGCCTCAGTGGGTGTGGGTGGCTCCAGGGCAGGGGCCTAGGAAATTAGGTGCCATTTGGGAGCAAGTCATTGGGTGGTGGGGTTATTTGTCCCAAAAATAGTTAAGACACTTAGTTGGCTGGACCTCTGGCCTGGCCAGTTCGGCCCACTGTGTGAGGCCAGGGCAGAGGGTGCACACTTGTCACTTTTCCATGTCCCAGAACATCAGCAGAGTGTGTGTGTGTGTGTGTGTGTGTGTGTGTGTGTGTGTGTATGTGTGTGTGTGTATACACAATGTGCACAGACAGAAATGCCGGGCACAGGTAAATGGACACACCTAGGTCTAGTGAGGCTTCCACCCTACAGGAACCCCAAATGGTCCTTCTACTTGCTAACACACACGTCTACCTCCACACCACTGCCTGTGGATAGGAGGAAATCCTGTCTGTCTCTAGCCCAGGCTGGCCAAGAAGCAGTGATAAGGATTGTCGCAGCTGTGTTGGCCACCACCCCCAGTGATGAGGGCTCACTGTGCTCCAGGCCTTACACATTGCCTCATTATCTCATCACTTTCCTAACCCTGTGTAGCAGGTCATGTGTCTCCCCCTCTCCATCTTGTCCCTGATTCAGAGCAAGAATCTGAACTCAGTTTGCGGAAGGACACCTGCCACACACCTGCCTGGAGGAGGGGATGGGTTAAGGGTGGAGGAGGAAGGCTGGTGTGCTGGCTGACACATTCCACTGTGTGATGATGAAGTCACTAAAACGGATAGGCTTTCTCCCTCCAGCCCATCCCTTGAGCTATCATCATGACTCCTGATACCTGTGCTGAACCCTCTAGCCTATGAATGGCCTCCAGTTTTAGCAGCCTCCACTTCTGCCCCACAATCCCACACAAGACCTCTCTAGTCCCAGGACACCCTTTTGACCACAGAGCCCTGGCCTTTCCCCTCCTCCTTCCCACAAATACCAGGTGTGGCTGAAGAGCAAGAGGCATTGCTGTGGCAGCCACACAGCTCCCTACAAGCCTCCCACCCAGCTATGCTGGATCATGTTAGCTCTGTCCCTGACTCATCCCTGGGTCTTGCAAGACCTGGCCCATTAATGATGGGGGGCAGTAACGACAATGAATTTATACTCAAGGAGAGATTGAAATGTACACAAATTTTTACACCCATAATCCCTAAGAGAGGCATGAAATATTAAATATTCAGGACAAATCTGACAGAAGTGTAGACAAGTATGTATGCATGCATTCACGTGCACACACACACAAACAGGTACTTGTGCACACACATGTAACTAGACGCCATTGCTGAGGGGCATTAAAAACTAAGAAAGTGGGATGCACACTAACACAATGCATCAATGTTTGTAAAGGTCACATCCTCCCCAACATCCTCTGGGTCCAACTTGTTCCCAACCAGAAGCATGTCCGCAGACACTGATAGGCTGCTCTAAGACTCACACCGACATGATAAAGTCATACAAGTCAAAGCTCCAGTTCTGAAAAAGAAAAAAAAAAAAAAAAAAAAAAACAAAACCCTTTGTGTCTCATCAAAAACAAACAAACAAACAAAACCAAGACTTTATATCACAAAGATCTGCTCGGTTTATAGCCGGTCCTGCTGTGGACACACTGTGTGAGGCGCTGTGGATACACTGTCTGAGCCACACAGCTTTGGCACATTCACTGTGAGTCGGCCATATTGTACTTGCCAGCACCTCAGCCCTTGTGATCTGAAAAGCACCCTGCTTTAGGATAGTCTATACATCCTTCTGTGTCTGTGGACATCTGGGTTGTTTTTCTCTTTTAGTCACTAAAATAAATCTCCCCAAGAGCTCACATACACAGCCCTGTGTAGGTGTGAGCACATCATTGTGATCTGAGAGTGGGCAGAGCTTTTTTTGGATGAGACACTGTAAAGTATATGCCATGAAACAGTTGATGAAGCAGGCTTCATTAAAACTAAAGCACTGGGGAGGCAGAGGCAGGCAGATCTCTGTGAGTTCAAGGCCAGCCTGGTCTATAAATCGAGCCCACGACAGGCTCTAAAGCTACAGAGAAACCCTTTGTCAGGAAGAAAACAAAAACAAAAACAAAACAAAACAAACAAACAAAAAAAACCCTGAAAACTTCTGAAGAAGAGATAGGCTTACAAAGCCACAGGATTGAAAAAACAAACAAACAAAACCACACAAACTACACACACACACACACACACACACACACACACACGTCTGATAAGACTTGAGTCCAAGTTAGAGAACTCTTAAAATGCAGTAAGTGTAAGTGTTGCACTATGAACACTGGGCAAAGGATTTGATTAGATACTTCCTCAAAGATTTACTGATGTAAAAAACCACCTGAAGGGACGCTGGCATCAAAGTCACTGGGGAGAACCCAAAATGAAACCACAGTGAGATGTTGTTGTACCTACCATGATAGCTGGAACTATGTTCTAATCAAATATCTGGAGCTCTCATGCATTGCCATTGAGAACACAAAATTGTGTGGCCATTGGGGAAGAATTCACTAAGCTCTTACAAAGTTAAACATCTATTGTCTTGGTCTACTTTCTGCATGGTAAAGAAGTAGGGTAATTTATGAAAAGAGGTATATGGAAGCAATAGTTCTATCCATGATCACAGGGCCATACTGGCCCATTTCTGATGGGCCTTGTGCTAGATCCTCTCATGGTGGAAACATGGTAAGGAAAAGTTTCCAGGAAGGAAGCATGTGTGTGAGAGAGGCAGACAGAAAGGTGTCGAATTCCTTTATGATTACGTGCTCCCTTGGTCATTAATACAGTCCCTTAAGACCTTAACTAATTCCTGTGAAACCAGACTGAGCCTCAAGACCCGAAGTCACGGAAGGACTGACCCACTCTGCAGAAAGCACTCCTTGACTCCTAAGTGGAGAGTCCCTGGACCTAGTCACCCGCCAGTCCTTCTGATGCCTGCCTGCACATGGAGGAAGTGGGCCTCGCAAGCCATAGTGCAGTCAAACTATCAAAACACAGTACACATTCACTGTAGGACCCAGCCATGTCACCCTAGGTGTGTGCCAAGGAGATGTGAAAAACTACACATACACAGGGGTGTGTACATGATCACTCAGGGACCTTTACTTATAACAGCCAAATGAGGAAAACACCCTAAATGTCCATGGACATGGGAGTATGGAATATCCATGAAGTGGGATGTTGTCCTGGCAGGTGTTCATGGTCAAGTCTCAGAAAGCGTGCTGAATAAAGGTAACAAGGTTCAGACAGTGTGATTTCATCCACATTAGATTCTAGAAAGTCCAACTCAATCTAGAGTCCCAGCATATCCCCTCGGGTGGGGATGAAGAGAACTCTGGGAAGTGATGGACACGTTCATCATCTGGATTGTGATGATGTCATGGTGTACACGTAGCAAACTGTACACTTAACTATGTGTCATGTAAAGGCCAATAAATCTAATAACAGTCATGATATAACATATCAAACAATACGCTATAATCCAGGCCTTCCAAACAACACCCCAAAACCACAAACCTGCTGAACATCTTTCAACATACTAGGCCACTAGCTTGTCACTCTGAAAATTGGCAAGTAAGGAAAAACGGTTATTTTGAATCTCCTTTTCACAATATCTATTCCTAGGGCCCCAAAGAGTTGATGAGAGCAAAGTCCTATCTTACAGAAGGACCAGTTAGGATCAGGAAGATTCACCCCTCTGTGAGCTCCATCCAGGGGATGGGAAACTTAGACAGCCAGGCCAGCTCAGCCATCACTGCCCATCTCAGGTTACCAATGCAAATACCCAACACTACCAGAAACATTTCCTGATGAGAAAACCCACCTTGGACCCACTCAAGGCTCCTGAGCTCACCAGTTACAGAAGATTCAGAAAACCACGAAGGACTCAGAATCCCCATTTTGGAGATTCTACAAAACAAGTGACCCAAACTCCTTCGTAAATCAAGAACACATGGGGGAGGGGAGGATGATCTCTAGCCACTTTATTTGTTTATTTATTTCTTTTTGAGACAGTCTCTCACTAAACCTGGAACTCATCTATTTGGCTACCATGCCTGACCAGTGAGCCCTAAGGATCCTCTTAGGGTTACCCCAACCCCCACATGCTGCTACACCCAGAGTTTACATGGATCTGGGGATCCAAACTCAGAGTCTCATGCTTGCATGACAGGCACTTTACCCACTGGACCCAACTCTCTAGTCCCTTAGTCAATGACATTTGATATGAAGTATTGCAGGACGGTGAGGTTTAAATTTAGGATTCAAAGGGCCTCTAAACACTTCATCTTTATTTCCACCCTCCTATCTTGGATACAAATGTGATACCCAGGGCTGAGGCAGCTTTCTGGAGACCATTTAGCTAGCAGCAGAGACAGAGAAGCTGGCATTCTTGGGCTGCTGGACCAAAACCCACAGCTGCCTACACCTTCAATCTTCATGTTACATTAGAAACACAAAACATATTCACAACTTCCATTTGGGTTTTCTGTTCCTTCAGCTAGACACATTCCTTAGAGATAAAATGTAAAAGACACAGAAGGAGTCTTAATTTCTTACTCTGTGTTAGTGGTCTCCCCTTTTCATAAGCATATCTATGAGAAATTTAATTCACAGAAAGCAGGCATGGGACAATGTCAGCAACAACAGAATGAACATAATGTTAAACTGCAATAAAATTGCCAATATTACCACTCATGTGTTTCAGAACTACTATTAAGAAAAATAAAGCTTAAATCAAATAAATCCTGTGATACCGTGGCAGAGGGCCTGATGACCAGGGTGACCACCAAGGGACTAATGGGTGGGTCTAGACAAAGGGATATTCATATTTCAGGGTGACAGAGCTCACTGTGTTATTTAGGACATGTTTAAAATATATGAACCATGACTATAATTTTCCACTCAATACTTATGAACCAATAACTACCTTTTATAAACAAAACTTCCTATATCTGGGGTGTTCATTCACTCAGCAACATGGCTTACTCCTTCACTGATGCCTATGTTTAAATGTCACCGTCTTGGGAGCCCGTAGCTCTGGTCACTCCTCCATGCTCTTTTTTTCACTCTCTGCTTAGAGTTACATGTACACATGTTCTTGTACACTGCCTGACTCCACCACTGGGCTACACTGTGAGAGCCAGAGCCTTGAGTACCTCCCACTCCCACACAGAGGATGCCCCAACAGACACCAGTAAGGTGGGTGGGGGGATGGCATTCCTCCAAGTGGGGTCCATACACATGCCCTCAGAACCTTCCAGGAAACCATCAGATTCTCAGATTCCTAGCTTGACTGTGAATGAGCCATCCAGGGTAGACCGGGGCAGGTTCTGCATCCCCAAGAAATGTAGTCCAGGTAGGGCCTAGGCACCTTAGAACTTATAGCACGCACCTGTTCCTGATGCCAAGTTTCTTTCGAAAGACCTTCCTTCCGTATCCATCTGAGCCACTCTGAGTCAACAGATGAGAGGGGGCCTAGGACAGATGAGTCCCACCTCCTAGGCTAGGTACTACTGAGACACCTGACCACTTCTACCCTGCTGAATCCTGCCCGCCATATAGGGAACACCATCAACAAATGCAGAGACCAAGAAACTAAACCACTTGCCTGGGCTCACAGAACCAGAAAAAGTTGGGATTGGAACCTGGAAAGGAACCAAAGGGGACCACCTGGCGACTTTCCTTGACCACGCCTAAACTCCGCCCCCAGGGACCTTAGTTGCCCTTGCTCAGCGCTGCTCTCCTGCACCTTTATAGGACCCTGTGCTAGCAGAAGGCAGTGGGCATCTGGTGGGCAAGTGATGGGGAAAAGGTGCTCCAGAACCACAGAACTGCAATGCTCTGCTGCCTGGGGACCCTGGCAGTACTGAGCTGACAAGGGGCCTCCGCCCCCACCTGTCTCCCAGCACTGCAGCCGGGCAGCCGGATCTGCTCAGACCCTGAAAGCAGAAAGGCACTTGGGGCTTGGCCTGGATTCAGGTTTCCTGCTGGGGAACAGGAACCCCAAAGTGTTTCCAACTCACTGAAACAGGATGCTCTGCCTGGCCCCAAACCACCCGGACAGATGCTATAAATGGAAAAGTATTCTTAGAGGGGCAGAACATGAGCGGGGGCTTTCAAAAGTGACCCATCACGGGGTAAAAATACAGGCAGCATTTAAGTGCTGAGTGGCAAGAGCTATTCCTGGATTGGGCTTTCATGTTTGTGGCTTCCCGCCAGGGGCTGCCTTCCAACAGGTTTTAAACAGGGGGTGGTAGGTCTTGGGGATCAGTGTTTCTCACTGGGGAGGATAGCACGCAGAGATGGCTGTGGAAAGAGCCTTTGTGTGGACATTAAACGTCCTCTGGGCCTGTTGTTGGGCTCGGTCCAGTGGTGCTGAGAGCTAAGAACACCTTTGGGCTGCATCCTGTGACCTTGGGAAGTAAGTCAAGGCTGGGTTCTAGCTAGGACTGGGGTAAAAGGACCAAATAAATGTTTTGTTTTTTGTTTTTGTTTTTCCCGAGACACGGTTTCTCTGTGTAGCCCTGGCTGTTGTGGAATTCACTTTATAGACTGACCTTTAACTCCTAGACCTTTGTCTCCCAAGTGTTGAGGTTAAAGATGTGTGCCACCACAGCCTGGCTCAAGTGAAGCTTTTAACCAGGAAGGTGAATGAGATTTGATGAGCCTGGGTTCTAACCCTTATTTCCTCATTTGATCTTCAAAACTGGGTGGGAATTCGAGGCATAACAATTAGATTTATCACTATTTTCATTTTTAAAATTTATTTATTTATTTATTTGGGGTTTTTTTTTTTTTTTTTTTTTGAGACAGGGTTTCACTGTGTTGTGTAGTCCTGGCTGTCCTGGAATTCATTCTGTAGACAAGACTGGTCTCAAACTCACAGAGATCCACCTGTCTCTGCCTGCTAAGTGCTGGGATTAAAGGCATGTACCTCCACCACCTGAGTAGAAAGACAGAACAGTCTGAAAGCAGAAATAAGCCTGGGGAAAAGGGTGAGAGGAGCCACTGGCACTGGACAATTCCTGCAAGGGCTCAGGATCGCCAAAGCTCACGGTGACTCAATGAGCTGGTGTCAAGTTGGGAACTCCATCCTGGTCAGTCTTTGCGGCTAAGATGGTAGAGGGGTCTGGCAGACAACTGTGAACTTGAGAAATTGATAACTGCCCAGGCACATTAGAGTGAGGACTATTCTCATTGTCCTGGGGGGTGGGACAAAGAGAAGGAATGAAGCTGGCTGCAGCAGGCTTGGCTCCAGGTTTCAGAGGACTGCTTCCTATGAGCAACAAGCAGGTTATTCATGAGAAAATGAAATGAGCTGGGCTCTGTCTCAGGAGGTCTGGTTGGCCAGCCTGGGCTCTATCTGCCCTCTTTCTGTCCCATGGTGCCACCACAGCTTCTGTCTCTGAAAGGCCCACTGTGTCCCAGCTGAGTGTCAGCTCTGAGCCTTTCAGTGCCCTCACGTACATCCTCTGCTCTCCCTCCCATCTACCATTCTTCCACATCATTGAATAGCTGATGTGGACCAGGCACTGGGCTAGGTGCTGGGAATATAGCTATGTCACATCCCAACCTCCTTGCCTTCGCTCTTCTGTGCTCTGGTAAGCATTTGAAGAAAAAGGAAATAGCAGGGGCTGCTTCAGATAGGCTATGAGGGAAGCAGAGCAGGATAAGAATAATATGACAAGGAACCAGGCAATAGAGACCCAAATTAAATGAGGCAACAGCCAAGGAAGTGTCTAAAGAAACATTCTAGGCAGCAAGGACAGCAGGTGCAAAGGCCCAGCGGCTGGTGCACACTTGAAAGTTTCCTGGAATGCAGCCAGGTGAATTCAGATGGAGTGGGAGGAGCAAACTGATGATCAAGATAATTCTTCAAAACTCAGCTCGTACATCTCCCTCCCTCCCAGCCGAAGCCAGCTGAACCGTCCATTTCTTTTGATATATCTAAAGCCCTATCATCACTTTCCCTACTCTGTCATTAAATCCATGTGTTATATTCAGGAATGAATAGCACACCCTATGCTGTCTCATTTACACTAGTGGTATCTTATCATCAAAGCTATGAATTCTCAGAGGACAGTGAGTTGTTTCGCACATCTTGAGATCTCCAGTGCTTGCCCCAGCAATCTTGAGGTGGGAAAATCATCTTGAAGCAACTGATGTCAACTGAGCCCCAGGTACCTGGGCTATGCAATGTGTCCTTTAAGAGAATCAAACAGTTTCCTGCCCCACTGATAATGCGGGTCACACGTCATAGATGTAAGAGGAGTCAGGGACCATGGCCTGTTTTTAACCTCTACAGCTCCTGGCACACCTGGCTTGGCTCTAAAGAAAACCACATGAGAAGACAGAAGCCTAGTGCCAATTCCCCCCGAGAAGCATTTACAGGTGAGAGCAATATTCCTTCTAGGAGCATCAAGCCAACCAGAACTCATGTGTCCCCAAAGTAGAGAATTTAGAATAAGGCTCAGCACATCCTGGAAATGCAGGGAATGGGCCAGGCCCTGTGATGGCTAGAGAGGTCCCAAAAAGACCTGGTTCATGGGTAAAACAAAAGGTCCCAGATCATCAGATCTGGGAAACTCAGAAATCTGGAGGTCTTATGTGAAATTACCAATTTGAAAAAGGTTGCCAACTACTACTTTAAAGCAATAAAAAGACATGGCAAACAAATATCTATGCATCAGATTTGGCCTGAGGACAACCATTTGACTTGTAAATTCAACCTTAAATCTTGACAATGAAATATATTTGTCCCAGAACAGACAACAAGAGGGCAGAGGCTTGAGTGAAAGCTGCAGAGCTCAATGGGGAC
This sequence comes from Phodopus roborovskii, assembly GCF_943737965.1. Taxonomy (NCBI): domain Eukaryota; kingdom Metazoa; phylum Chordata; class Mammalia; order Rodentia; family Cricetidae; genus Phodopus; species Phodopus roborovskii. The sequence goes on along the minus strand of NW_026126407.1, from coordinate 46,301,800 downwards.
TTTGAGACTAAGGATTGTCCTATGGCCCAGAAGTTATGGCCCAGGTCTACAAGTCTACAGGCCCTGTTGCTGCAGCTGAGTTCTGTCCCATGCTGAGATGGATTAGTAATGTCTGCCAAGGACGCAGGCATGGGAATATGATTCACACCTTCCAAATATTCACTGAGGCTGATTCAATACAAGCACTTCTACATACATTTGTTGATTTATTTAATTTTGTTTTTGAGAAAGGGCTCACTATGTAGTCACACTGCCCCCTAATTCACGCTATAGCCAGGCTGGCCTTGAACTCTCAATCCTCCTGCCTGAGCATTCCTAGTGCTGGGATTATAGCTGTGCACCAGCAAGCTCTATTCAAACCTATTTTAAAGGGAGGGAACAGATGTCCAGAAAGTTGCCCCAAATCCCAAAGTCACAAAAACAGGGACATCCAGATGTCCATAATTCTCCAGACTCATCTCAGAGGGGAGTCATCCCTAAGTCAGTAATGCACGTAAGAAAATTTCACTTTTGTAGATTCATGTTGTCTATGATGTCTTAGAGACAACATCTTCTCTAAACAGGTATGAGTATCTGAGCCTTGATGAAGCCATTGGTTCCCGACACCTATACACACAAGCTGCCTCCAACTGTGGGCCAGGGGCTGGCCAAATGGCCTAGCACAGAGGGTGCCTGGGCCCACTGAGTGCTCATGGCCCACCTCTGGCTCAGCTTGCCCCTCCCATAATGAGTCATACTTAAGACTTCAACATGCTGGCTGCCCAAGCCCCAGTTTAACTTGGCTCTTGAGCAAAATGTATTTTTCCAAAAGACATTGATTCAACTCAGCTTGTATTTTGCAATGCCCTGGCAGGACGAAGGTCAGCCTCTCCCCTACCCCCTCCCCTGACGCCAGCATACGCTGTTCTAGGGAGTGGGGCCCACAGAGCACAGGATCCTCTCCCTCCCCAGGCCCTCACTGGGGGATCAGTCAATCCTTCCTCTGGGCACAGCCCAGCCACTTATGCCAGCCACCACCTGAAGTGCCCAGTGCCTGCCTGCCTCAGCCCCTACACAACACACAGGACTGAATTGGGTTTCAAATGACACCACAAAGCAGGCCTAGAAGGAGAGCTGGTCAAGACAATAGCCTCAGCCTATCACACTAGGGAAGTTGCATCCTCTGCAGAGGCATGGAGCCTATGCTGTGGGTACAGGAAGAACAGGCTGCTGGCAGCCCCAGAATCAACATGCACATCTAAAGACAGATTATTTTGAAGGGTACAGTGGTGGGGATCAAATCCAGGGTCTTGAACACACTAGACCAATGTTCTGCGACCATTTTACATCACCAAACCCTAAGACCATGCTGTAGAGCAGTTTAGGTTCATGTCAAAAATTGAATGGTAGGTAGGTGATGGGAGATGTCATTCTGTAAATATGTTTCTTGTATTTGTTAATGAATAAAGCACTGTTGGCCAATAGGAAAGGAAGATGGGTGGGACTAGGAGAGAAGGAGGATTCGAGGAAGTAGTAGGGAGGAGTCAGCATGTAGAGACGAGAGAGACAGAAGCCTGCCCTACTCTCCAGTAAGATGAGACCACGTGGAAACAGATTAATAGAAATGGGTTAATAATTAAGACAGAGCTAGCCGGTAAGAAACAAGTAACTGGCCAACAGCATTATATCAAATATGATGTCTTAGTGTGTTACTAGGGGCTGGCGCCGTGGTGGGTCCAGATCAGCGGGGAAAACCTTACACGTAACAGGTAGGGAGTCCTCACATGCACCCTGTTGCCATAAGTGCATAAACTCCCCAGCAGCATCCTCAGCCAGAGGCCACCTGCTACAGTTGGTGAAACAGCCCAGCATAGGTCACCCCAAGGCCATGGTTTACATCAGGGGTCTCTCTTGTATTCCATGTTTGCACAGATGGGTATTTCCCTAACTCTTCTGGAATGCTGTTCATGTGGAGTCAGTGGCCCTGTAGCCTTTGTAGACTGGCTTTTTCCTCTCTGTGACACATACTAAAGGATCCTCCATGTCTTCTCCTACCTTTATAGCTCACTGCCTTTAAATGCTGAATAATGCTCCATTGTCTGGACACAGCCATTTGCCTGGTTTTCAAATCAAATTCTTCAGGTCCAGGCTTCCACCACCCCGTGCCTTAGCTGAGTGACTTGGAAACACTTTTCTCTGAACCTCTGGGGGTCTTCACCTGTAAGATGGGAGTGAAAGACCCCGAGTCATAGGAGAGAGGATGAAATGAGGAAATGCGTATGCAAGTTCACAGCCCAGAGGAAGCATGGGGTAGCTGTGGGCTGCTGTGATGTCATCACTGTGCTGTGACTTTAGCAGCAGGCTTGCACATGCCTTCCCTCATTCACAGAGCAGTATCAGGGGAAACAAAGGCAACCCAGGCTTTGAGGTTAACTTCTGACTCTGCTTAGGCAACTGGCTACATCTCTCTGGGCCTCAGTTTATTTTCCCCAAAATAAGAATGGTATGTCTCTCTTGTTGTATGAGGTTAAAAGTAAAGTGAGATTATTAAGTGGTACCTCAAATCTGTGGTACCCAGTAAACTCTACAGAAGGCAGGGTCTTTAATGGAAAGGGCATTCCCTGCAAACTGTACGGCAGAGTGCAGACTGGAGAGGATAGGGGAGGAAGTCCAGCCCTGTTGTCTACTTAGCAATTAAGGAGCCCCTCACTGGGTTATGATGAAAAAACCAGGACTAAAAGTGTGTTTTGAAAGGAGAGGGACAAGGGAGAGGCGAGTGGCTTGAATTGGGGACACAAACACCACAGCAGAGAGCCAAGGCCAGCCAGTGATTCTGGCAGTACATAAGTACCTTGATGGTGTCCCACAAAGAGCTGTGGGACTGACAGGCTGACCAGGCCTCCTAGGTGCTCCCATGAGACAACCTTGGCCTTGCGCAACCTATATGTGCCGCTGAGGAGGAGCATCACCCTTTGTACTCAGTGTTTGGAGGCATCTCTTTGCTAACCATGCAACACCAATGACCTTGGGAGAAATGGACTACCAGAAAACAGTTTTCTCAGTAAGAAAGGTAACTGTCACTCGTCACTCAAAATGGCATTGCCAGGAAACACTTGGAGCACAGCTGAGGCCTCAACCCTCCATGTTAGAGCCCCACAGACTGTGGCCATAGCCAGTCTACTCTCTCTCAGACTTTCCTTCTCAGATTTGTTCCTCAATAGCGTAGAGCTGAGGTTCTAGATCCTAGACAGACTTAGCACACTGACAAAGGTTAACTGAATGCATCAAAACAAATAAGCAAACCTGTCCACACGTGTGGGCATGTGCACATGCACTTGCTCAAACTAAGGGTCTGATAAAGACTCGTAAATAGGTAGCCAAACCCCTGCTAATCGTGTAGGATCCCACACATATTCAGAGTGGCTCTGCTGATCTCAGCAGAAATGAGGGGACTGGGCTCCTTTTTAGGAAAAAGATGGGTATATGTTATTCTCTAGGTGGTTTTATGTGTTCAATACATTCTATGAAATTTTTTAAAAGTTGGAACAGTACAAAGAATATCAGATTCTGTGATGACAACAACAAAGAATGGATTCCTGAGACATCCACAGATCTGGCAGGTAAAAGAAATCCAAAACTCAGACAATTGGAAAGTGTGATTTCATTCATGTGACACCCAGGTCACAACACAGGGAGGAAGTTAGGAGATGTGTTAGGAGTGGGGTCTCACCCGTGACCTGGGTACCCACCGCTGGCCTGTACTCACTTGCACTTTTTGATGAGTCATAGCTTAATTTAAAAATCATTTAAAAAGAAAAAGATAACCTTCTGCCAGCCCTGGGACTCCTCTGCCCTGGCTTAGGGTCACATTAGAGACCAGGTAGGGTTTTCTTCATGACCTTGCATGACACACATGCTAGCCACTGCCTGTAGGAAGAGCTGGGACAAGGAGCCGCAGCAGGTGCACGGAGGAAGTCCCCCAGTGCTCAATCAGCTTCTGGAATCTGACCAGTTGCTTCATGAGCTGGGGAATGTGATGGCCTCTCTGAGACCCAGTGGCCTGATGTACAAATGTAGCTGGGATTAAATGAGGCAGAGTACAGTCCTGTTCACAGCACACAGTAGGGAGCTTCTCCCCTCCCCCCATAATGAGGCTGTTAGTGTGGTGCTAAATTTAGCCCTCTGAAAGGTTGCTTTCCCAAATGCAGGTTCTGATGATTGGTGGGCCATCACCAAGTTAAGTTAGTGGATTACAACCGGCATGGAAACAAACGAACAAACAACAACAGGAAAAGAAGCCTTCTCACCATCTGGGAAGCTCTGTCATGCTAAGGATTAAAGGTATGATGTTTAGTTTATTTTGATTTTTTGAGACAGTCTCACTATGTGGCCCAGGCTGTCCTTAAACGTGCGATTATCCTGTCTCAGCCTCCAAGTATTGGGGTTACAGGCATGGTGACACAGGTGACATCAGCTCAAGCATGGTGACACACATGGCATCAGATCAACAGGCCAAAATCCAGTTCTCAGAACTGAACAGGAACAATACCACACTGGGAAACAATCCCCATACTTCCTAAAAGAACACATATCTAACTTTTGGCTTTTGAAGAAATGCCATGAAATTGTGGAAGAGAAGGATTGCTGCTTAGAGGAAGTGTGGCTTCAGATGCAACCTCCAAGAACTACCAGCACTGAATTCCTGGAAGAGGCAGGCCAGGCCACATGAGGGCCACAGTCCCCAGCGTGACGGGTAACGACTGTTGTGTCTATGTGCCCTTGCCTTCCTGTCCCTCAGGAAGGAACAGGTGGATCTGGCAACTGCCTGTGCCTAACGAGGTGTTACGCAGAATCCTAAAAAGGGCAGAAAATACTTCTCATTTCTCTCTCAAGAGTCCTGCTAACTTTAAAAGAAAATCTCATCTGGTGTCAGCAGGCCTTTGAACATCTGATAATCTCACTTTGGTGGAGAGGTGCTGGGGAGGAGACCCTGGTCTAATGCATGCTAGGCAAGGCCTCCATCACCAGCCCCACTTTTGTATTTGGCTGTGTATCTCGTGTGTGTGTGTGTGTGTGTGTGTGTGTGTGTGTGTGTGTGTGTGTGTGCGTGCAGAAGTCAGAGGATAATTATCACTCTTTATCTTACTGCCCTGAGACAGGGTCTCTCACTAAATCTGGACAGAGACTGGTGGTCAGCAAGCTCCAGAGATCCTTTTGTCTGAGCCTTACTCCCAGTTCTGGAGTCATAGGCTCAGCCACACCCAGCTTTTCACACAGGTGCCAAGGACTTGAACTCAGATCTTTACACCATGTAGCAAGTGTTCTTACTGACTAGGCCATTTTCCTAGCCCCTGAACATGCATCTTTAAGATACATTCCTGTATTCCTTATGAAATGAAGAAAAGTTCTGTTATTACAGTGCTTGACTTCACACACACACAATGGGCAAGCACTCTACCACAGAGCTACCTCCAACTCCAATAATCCTCATCTTTTAGTAAAATGACAAACGGGCCAATGATAGTCCTTCCCTCAGAGCTTCTCACTGCTCACTCATGGATTCCTGGGATTCACTGGGGACTCACTGGAGATGGCTGTTTTCCATGTGTGGAGATGAGATCAATGTTTGCCTTTGAAAATCCATCCATTTGAGCTTTCAAAATGAGCCTACTTAAGTAAAATATGCTGTGTGCACAGGGTGGTGGATGTGTGACAGACACAGCAAACACTGTGATGGTGCCAAGAGTGGCTGCTATGTGGGTAGCACTGGAATGGATCGGAGGACAAATCCCTTCTCCTGGCTTGGATTCAGTGGTGCCAGCAAGGGGCACACTCCCCCACGCAGGACAGGTGACCCAGACCCCCATCAAGAAAAGCTTTTCCTAGCAAGAGTGAAGACACTTCCCCCTCTTTGGCTACCAGAATATTAAGTTAATGTAGCCTATGGAATTGGAATTTCCCTCAGAATCTCAGGCTGGGAGAAGAGAAGGGCTGAACGAGGCCTAGGACCAGCCAAAAAGGCAGTGCATGGAGTCCTGTCAGCCACCTAGCTGGACACTGCAGCCCTAGAGAAAGAAGGGTGGACCTATATCTCAATGGAACTCTGGCCTTCCATTTGAACCTAGACCTCCCATCAAATAGACTAGGGGGTCACTGGGTCTCCTTACTGATCCCTCTTCCCAATATGGCTACATTGAGTAGTCTCCATGGGGACTACTAGGAGTGGTGGCCAAGCCTGGTTGTCAGTTGCCACCTGGATTCCGGCTTTGACCCTAGTTTAAATAACAAGGCCAGATAACTTACTGGGGAGGATTCTTCATGGAAACAATTTTACAGCTGGAAAGCATTTATCTTCCCATCACCATCATCTATCAAGCCTTTCTCCAAACATGTACAGTTGTCCTGAGCATTCCACTTGGAACTCCAGGGACATCAATGGTGTTGTACAGAATGTACAGGAAACACACGAATCCTCACATGCATTTGAAATCACTTCTCACTGACTTACCCAAGACAACCAATGATGGTGAGTATGGGAAACAACATCGGGGACAAGAACAAGGGAGGAAAGTTTGTACACAGTGAAGATGAATACAACTTTTCTGAGTGTTTCCTGTAGTTCTCTGAATCTGTGGGTGTGAGTCTAGGGTTCAGAAGGCCCATTGCAAGCAAGCACTTTATCATGGAGTCAGATGACCAGCCCTCCTTCCCCACCCCCTCCCCCCCTTTGGAGACAGGGTCTCACTAAGTAGCATAGGCTGGGTCTAAACTTGCTCTATAGCCCAGACAGGCCTTGAACTTGTGATCCTACTGCCTCCAAATGGCTGGGATAACAAGCCTGTATCATTAGGCCTCTAACGTTTTTCTCCTCTGCTCTTCTCTCTTCCTCCCCTCATGTTCTCGGCATAACCTTTACACTTCAGACTATTTCTATCCCCAGAAGATAAACATGGCCACAGGTTCCCACACCCTCCACCTGGCTTCCTAAGTGAGAGGCTAAGATCTCATGAAATTTAAATTCTCAAAACTGAGGAGCTAGCCTTGGAAGGATCCCATCGGCTAGGCTGCCAACTCTCCCAGGATTATTCTAACTCTCCCACTCCTGTTATTTTATGTGTGTGGGTATTTTGTTGGCATGTAGATCTGTGCACCACTTTTGTGCCTGGTGCCTAAGGAAGCCAGAATAGGGTGCCAGATACTTAGAACTGGAGTTATAGGTAGTTGTTAGCTGCCATGTGGGTGCTGGAAACCGAACCTGGGTCCTTTAGAAGAGCAGCTAAGTTTGCTGTTGCTTTTTGCTTTGCTGGGTTCAGTTACCACAATGCATTCAGTTGTTAGGATCCCTGCAATCTGGGACAGGTCTTCAACCTTTCTGAGGCAGAGAGGACAGGGAGAATTACAGAGACATGAAAAGGAAAAAGTGCCCCTTACACTCTGGAGTCTTGCTGAAGCCTCTGAGCAGCTGAGAAGCCAGAATTGATAGATGATAGATGATAGATAGATAGATAGATAGATAGATAGACAGATAAGTAGATAGGTAGACAGATGATAGATATAGATGGATAATAGGCCTAATAAGTAATAGATTGATCATAAATATGATAGACAGATCAAATATAGATATTTTGCTAAAATGCTAATGAACCAGGCATAGGGGATGAATGCGTATGTCCTTGGGTAAGCCTCATTCCCTCCCAGACAACTTCTGTGACTCTCATCAACAAGACTATTAATGTTGCTTACAGTGACGACCTCCTACCTGCCTGTGACCCACCATGTCAAATGTAATCCTGTCAGGCACCCCAGGGAACCACTCAGAGATCTCAATCAGGTTCTTAGCAACCCTTTGAAAATAAGATCTTGTAAGCCTACCGAAGTCTTATACCTGTCCACTGTAAAGATGAAGACGGGTATGTGGCTCTCAGAGAAGCCCACCCCCAAGGCTCTCCAGTGTCTTGCTTTCTTCCCGAAAACCTCTCTTCCCTTTAGCACCTGTGCTAAAAACTTACATGAAAATCTCACTTAATAAACCCTGACTCTCTCATGTTGGCTCATCATAAGATTCTTCTCTGTAATGAGCTAGGAACCATGGGTTTTCCTGAGCAGAGGTCGTCTCTGAAGAGAGCCCCTCAGACTGCTGCAGTCCACAGTGTGGAGCTGTGTCTCTGTCCTTGCACTACTGGTGTTCCCTTGTTTTACTGTTGAGGGGTACTTGTTGGTTAGTTTCTGGAATGTTCCACTGGGTTTGTTGGAGACTGTCAGATGCATGCTTGTCTCAGTTCACTTTTGCTGCTCTAACAGAATTAGGTAACTTTTGAAAGGTTTCCCTGGCTGTGGTCCTGAAGCCTGGGATATTTGAAGAGCACGGCATCAGTGCTCAGACGTTGCCCTGTGCCTCAGCCTAAAGGCAGAAGGAAGGGGGCCTCTTAAAGGAACCCCCATTCTACCCGCTGCAGATATAGCCTAGAGCATATATGCAGAGGCTCTGGGTCCTATCCCCAGCACTGTACAAACATCATACAGTGACCCCCTCAGAGGCAGCCAGAATTATCGCATCCAGGCATCAGCTGAATCTACAACTTGGAGCAAATGAAAACAGCCACCCCTCCTCTGCTAGCTGGTCCCTAGCCATGGTACACCTATAGCCCCCACTGTTTGAAAGCCCAGTGCCTGGGACTATGCCTGACAGACAGCAGGGGCTCCATGCATTCCTCAAATGATTCAAGAAACCCAGTGACAGATTCAGGGGACATGGCTGAACAAGAAGTGGTAGACAGCAAGTCAGGTCCTCGTGCAAGAGGGCTCCAGCGCCAGGCCATGAACTCTAGCAAACTCTCCTGCCTGAGGCCAGAGGAAAACAGAAAGGGAGGGTGAGTCTAATTCTGCCCTGGAATGTGGCCTTTTTCAGTCAGCTGGAGAGGGTGATAAGGAAGTGGCCATGGGAACCGTGGGAATAGGGAAGGCAGACCCCATTCACACAGAGCAGGAGGCACTAGCCCCGGTGGAATGCGTAGGGTGTGGGGCGCCAGGAAGCAGAATTCCTGAATGACTGGCTAGGGTTGGGCCTCAGGACCACAGTCCCCTAGGGAACCTGTGTGGCCAAAGGCAGTGTCTCATCAAAACAGGAAAATCATAGAGAAAAAATGTACATGTAAGTGGACTGGTATTTACAGGGAAGGGCGCTGCTGTGACCCTAGCTGGGGAATGGAGGGGATGCGGGGCACAGAGGAGACCTTAGGGTCTGCCTCGGTGCCAACTACAACCTGATTCTCTGGTGTGGACTGTGACAAGGAATGTAGGCTATGCGCTGCCTCCTAGCCCCTGGATCCCAGGAAGCTGTAAGGGAAAGTATGGACAAGAGGACCACAGAAAGGCTCCCTGGGTATGCTTCCGGGCTGCTTACAAATTTCTCTCTGCATGGCCACCACTTAGAGGGCTTCAGGTGCACAAAGGGGCCCCCCGTCAGGGCTTTGGCACCAAGTACCTGGCCTGCAGAAGCTTCTACCCTTGGAGAGTAGGAATTGCTGCTCCTGCATTTGCAGGGTGCTGAACAGGCTAAGATAAACTCTGACCCGTGTACACATGGCTGGCCCAGTGTGGACAGCCTCTCCTGCTTCTGGACTATGACCAGATACTCAGCTGAGATGCCTCCAGACCTCTCTATCCGGAGATCCTGGGATATCCTGCATCTGCGACTCCCCTGTGAACCCTTTCCTCCAGGATCCTGTTCTGCCCAGAAAATGACACAACACACATCTGGTCCCCTCCCCAATACAGGCCCGGAGAGAGGCACACAGATGTGTGCTGTTATGTCTTGCCCTCACACAATGCTTGGGGCAACGGACACCGTGATGAGCCCACTGTTACAGAAGAGAAAGCAATTCCACAGTGATGAAGGACCTACCCAACTTCCCACAGCCAGGAAGAGGTGGAGCCCAGGCTGTGGACCATTCCCTGCTATGCATGAGTCTAGCCAAGAGTTCAAGACTCATGGGGTGAGGGTGGAGGTGTCCAGTCCAGAGCCTCTACAAGGAAGTGACACGAACAGAGAGGCATCTTCCTGAAAGTGTCGGAAAGGAAATGCTGCTGCTTCTACTGGCTATGGAAGCGGCAGCAACCTGAACCGTTCCAGGAAGTGAGTGAGGACCCACCCCAGCGAAGTCCATTGCCAAGCCCTTTTCCAGCATCAATTTCTGCCCTGTGAAGCGGGCACTGGACTTCATCCCCTTCACAATGAGCAAACTAAAAGTCCCACAGGTTCCCTGACTCTCCTGCACAAAAGTCAACATTTACAGTGTGAATGAATGTGAACATATGCCAACGTGTCCCTAAAGACTATTGCCTTGAGGCCCCAGCACTACTTTTCAAATAGTTAAAACTTCCCAGCTGATGCATCGCTGCTGTAGGCTTTCTGGCCCCTGGCAACACTCACCTAGAGCTGTCTGCATGCCTGGTACTCTTCCAGCATTTCATACTACAGTACTTCACTCTCCCCTCCCCCATGGGGAAGAATGCTTTCCCCATTGGTAAGAGGACTCAGTAAGGCGTAAGGACAAGGTGGCAAGCTGTATTCCAGTCTCAGATCTCTGTCCTGTCTCTATGTACAAGGCTAAGTGAGGAACAGTCATTCTAGAAGGGAAAACACACCCCCCTGCCATCTTTGGGAACTGGGCTCACCCATGCCACCAGGCTTTCAGCTCCTTTCTTCCACAACTATGGGGTGTCTCCATATACTTGCTCCTTCTTACCTGCCTCAATATGACATCTGTTCTAGAACCTTCTATGGCTCCCACTGTCTGATACAGTACGGCAGATTCACCTCACCTGTTTTTCGTCTGTCACTGTCACCCCAACTCCTCCCAGTGCTCAGTGGGTACAGACAGACACTACAATGCCATCTCTTCTCCCTTCCCCTCTAATTCCCACTCACACTTGTGTAGGTGTCACCCACTCCAAGAAGCCCGGGACGCACTGTCCACCTCCCACACTCTTCTCTACCCATCAAACACATGTGCTCACACAGCCCTGATGCCCCCTCACCTTCCCAGCTGGGCTCTGCTTCTGGTAAGTCAGGCCCCAGTCTACCTGCCTGGGCCCAGTAGTATGTTCAGCATGTCCCGGCTTCTCCAGCCCAACTGCCACCCTTGCCACACTCTCAAGCCCAGCCCCTCGTGGCAGTAACATGCCTTCTGCCCTGGGACAGAGATCACTAGGCCAGGCCTTCTGCGCTGGAGTGCTTAGGCACACTCCTGCCAAGATGCCACGTACTGACTCACTGGCCCATTGTCTTTTCATTAATTGGCTGGATGTGACTTACAATTTAATAAGTGACATTTGATGAATTGAAGGTCAATGTTTTCAAAACATCTCTTGATGTGGAAAATGTGAATCAAAGAGAGGTCTTGGCAGACAGGCTGGCTGCTGCCAGAGCCAACTGCTGCCCAGATGATGGGTTTGCGTTGTAGTTGAGCCTGAACAGGCACCCACCCACAGAAAGCTGGTTCTGGCTACGTGAAGCATGAAGGGCACACTTCCTTCCCAGACCAGGGAGCTGCTTACCCACTGTGTTGACCCATTCATAACTACGTTTGCCTCCAGACCAGCCTGGAACTCCCACTACAGACCAAACCAGGTCTGTTTATCATTAAGATCTCAGAATAAAGACCGTGGGAGAGCCTTCTAGAATCCTGAACAAAGTTGTAGCAGCTAAACATCTCTAGAGTTCTCTGAGCATTCTTGTTAGAAAACGTTTGGCCATGAATTCCCAGCTGGAAAGCAAGCCTCACAAGGATGGACAGTAGGTCCATGGAGATCAGCTTGACATCCAATCCTTTGCCCTGTTCAGGGCATGTAGTGCTCAGTAGGCAGCTGTCGCTGTGTGAATGAGCCAACAGGCCAGCACGGATTGGCTAGGACTGAGGTTGTCTACTGATTGGCTTTGCATTGAAATTTTGGCTCAGCCAAGCCACCTGTGCAGAAGTGTAGGGAAGGGGGTTGAAGCATGGAGGATGCAGCCACCCTGGAACCAGGGCAATCACAGAGGCAGGTAGATGACCTCCTCTCCTACCCCTGCTGTCCTCTGTTCCCAGCATTTTAAGGGAGGTGGTGGGCAATGCAGTGACCTACAACACTTGTGCTATGCCTGCCCCACTAAAGGCAGTCAGCCCCATAGTGGCCTTGTCCATTATAGAAAAGCCCCAGGCAGCTTGCAAAGGGTTCCTTTCAGGAGCCCTGGTAGCCTGGTGTCAACTGGTCCAGTGGCTCCTCAGAAGTTTCTTTAGGGGGAGAGGGGACTGAGCAAGTCTGTTCCCAGAGCCTGCAATGGTCATTTAAAGAGGCAGAAAAAACATTAGAAGTTAGGCTCCTGGGCTTTGGTTACTGTTTCTTGAATTGCTTTTCAGGCAAGTCCCATGTTGTCTCATAACAACAATCAATGGCTGTATGCTTCTAGCACACCAGGTACACATATGCCTGGCATGGAACTGTCAGTGTCCCCTGAAGGGTGGGATCCAGGCCTCACTCCATTTCTAAGGAAGTTAAAGACATAGAAGTAAAGGAATAAGCCCCAGCAGACAGAAGGGCTGGGGTGTCCACGCTCTGGGGGATCCAGAGTTCATGCTTGCTGCTCTCATTGTGTGCTTAAACCCAGACAGCCGATAGAGTGTGATGTCACAGCTCCATGTGGGGCCTGAAGCATGGGGATGCTAATAAAAGGGGGATGAGGGTTGTTGTTGAGACTATTAAGTGTAGTACAGGCTGGCCTGGAACCCTATATAACATAGGATGACTTTGAACTCCTGACCCTGCCAAATGCTGTGATTACAGGCCTTTCCCACCACGTCCAGCTACTGGTTTTGGCTCTTTTGAGACAGGGTCTTATTCTTTAGTTTGGGCTCACCTGAAACTTGTTATGTGAGACACCTGTAGGCAGATGCTTTTGGCTCTTCTCTGATCCCTGGAACCCTGGATCAGGGGCCAGGGAGACATCAACAGCCAGCCTACACAGCAGGGGGGCTGAGGTCAGGACTCCTCCTAAATGCTGCTCCCTGGAGCAAGAGGAGACCATGAGACCAATCAAATTACCATGACAGCTGGCCCTGTGGCACACTGCACATTACACATTACATGATTTCTGGGCAATTCCTATCTGAGTAACAGCAACTGGGCACATCTGGTCAAAGAGGACAGAAAGCCCAGGATCCATGTCCTACCCGAGGCACAGATGGGCATAAGTACACAGCCCTACACACATGTATATACACACATTTGTACACATAGGTATTTCTAGGACATTTGGAGGCTCCTCCTAGAGGTCCCCTCCCTCAGATTGAACTATGTATCTCTCTTCTCTAGGCCATTATCACAAGGTGGTGGGGAAATTCCAGAAGGACAGCTGAACCCTGTTACCTACAAGAACAAATAGAAGCCTGTATGAAGGTCCAGACACAGAAATAACTGGACAAACCCATAATGACCCAGACCCCGGTGCTGACTGTTGGCCACTTCTGGGTGCAAGGCTGAGTGACTCCCATGTCTTATCAACATCCCACTGTCCCCAGAAGGAAGGTACCATCCTCAGCAAGGGCTTGCACACTCACTCTACAGGTCTGCCACATTCTTCTGAGTCTTAGTGCCCCCAGCACCTCCCTAGCCCTCAAGGACCTAATGATCAAGACAGAGTGGCCCTGACACTGGGGACTTAATGACTAGTCTGCACTGTCACCCTCAAGGCCACTGGCTCCTTCCATAGAGAGACATACCTCTGCCCCGGCCCAGTTCCGGCTGTCCCTTCTAAGGAGTTGGTCCATGCTAGACACTATGTCACCGCTTTGATTTAATATCAGCTGACAAAAAGCAGGTCCTGCAGGCTAATCATCTGCCTAAGGCCACCAGGGCAGACTACACTTATGCTCTGGAAAGTCAGAAGCCATCTCCTCTCACTCCATTCTGCCTTTTTCTTTCCCAATACTGCATTTCTAAGTCCAGTGTTCAAAGTAGAGGCACAAAAATGCAACCCCCCCAAACCCCAGGTTCACATTCCCAGCCATCAAATGGTGACAGTAACCAGATGCTTTGGCCACTCGTCCTCAGCTGGTTCAGTTACAAGGAGGTGCACCCAGTCACACTAGGCTCCTCTTGGAGTTTCAGATATTTTCACCAGAATCATTGGGGGTACCCTTTTGGTCACCAGCTGGGGTTATGATTCTGTGAAAGAGTGCTTTCCCAGCATGCCTCAGGACCTAGATTCAATTCTTAGCACTGAAGCAGAGAAGGTATTAGGTAATCCCTCCTTTAGGGGTGGAATCACAGTAGCTGTTGATATTCAGAGCACTTACTATGCATCCAGCTTGCACACTGATGACCTATGATGTTCATTTGGCAAATGAGAAAAATGGGGGTACAGAGAGCTTTAAAATTTTGCCTGGGTCATAGAGCAAAGCATTTACCCAGAGTCTGCCTCAGGCATCCGGGCTTCTGACAACACAATCAATTCAGATTCATCCAATGACAGTTCTGACATTCCAGAGACCCTTGCAGCAACTGAGGCTCCTGAATTGACCAGAGGCCTTGCTGTCTCAGTCCTGGGCCATCCCCAGCCACTACACCTCCCTACTTTCAGAGTGTTAGAGCTTTACCCAGTCTCACCTTGACCCGTGTCTATTTCCCCCTGGATTCTGTCATCTCCATAAGCCAGCCCATTAGGAAGCAAGGGAGTGGGGCTGAGGGGGTGGGTGAGCTTAGAGCATGTAGAAGCAGGAAGATCAGGCCTTGCTTCAGTCTGTGCTAGGGATTGCCAAGTAGGTAGTGGCCAGCAAGGCTCACTTACTTTCCCACAAGTGTGAGAAATCAAAACTTTTATGTAAAAGATTCCCATATGCTTGCATTTGTATGACAATTTCATTTATTGAGTGCCCTGGTGTGCAGCCTGCTGGAGAAGATCAAGTCTTCTGGAAGTTTCACAATGTAGAGGGAAGACAACAGTGGCTGGCTGAATTAGGAGCTGCAGGAGCCTGGGCTCTGCCAGCTTCTGCACTCTGCAAGCAGCCCTTCCTGATGCCCAGGAAACAGGCTCAGAGAATACAGTGAGGAGCCCCAGGGCATGTAAGTGGGAATGCAGAGATAGGACCCACAAGCAGCCTAAGTTCTCACCATCCTCCACCATGTCCCACCCTACTTCCCAAGCCTTCTGCCCAGCTATCCCAGCACAAAGTCCTTGATGGCTGACTTGTCACACTCTGGGGAGTGTGGGATAGGGGGCAGGCAAAGGTGACTGACGTACAATGGCCCCACAATGAGGGACTTGGTCCAGGGCAGGGCGGTAGCAAACCTTCTCACACCCTCCCTGACTCAGGGCTAACTCATCTGACATACTACCTGGCCTCCAGTGCGACCTGGTTTTGCAGGTATGGGAGGCCAGAACCTGCTTGCTAGTGAGCATGGTTGGTCAAGGACCACCTGCTTCCAGGAACTTAACTCCTCCACTCCAAAACTAAGGGCTGGCTGGTATCCCCCATCTCCAGCTTCTGTCCTTGCTGATTCTCCTGAGTGTAGGACCTGTGCATGGTTACTCTCTACCCAGTGTTCTCACCCACACAGCATCCTCAACCCACACCAAGTACAAGACAGGTATCACTCTCTTAGCAGCCACTCAGTGTACACTGAATGATGGCACTGCTGTCAACATGCTGCTCCCCTCCCTGTCTTCCCAAAACAGAGTAGTCAAAACCTACAGCCTGTCACTAAGCAGTCTGGGGACCCAGCATTCAGCAAGCATAAGCAAGTGCCTCCCTCGGGTACTTCTGCTTACCATGGGCCCCGGCAGGCAGCCTGGTGGAGAAGAATCCCAGCTCTGCCACTTGCTGGCTTTGTCACCTGGGACAAGTTACTTGGGCCTCACTCTCCTTATCATGAGACAAGGCTACAACAGCAGAACCTTAGCACATTTTAACACCCCTCTCTCTCTCTCTCTCTCACACACACACACACACACACACACACACACACACACACACACACACACACACACACACACACACACGTCGCCTGGTGAACATGACAGTTCACCTTCATCCCATCTTCATCCCATCAGACACTCGGTAGATCACAGCTCAGCAAAGGCAGCCACCTTAAAGTCCGTGCTATGATGCTTGGGTTATGAAACAGTGGAACTCTGAGTACCCAACAACATGGCTACAGGATTCCTACGAAAAGCTGTGTTTCCATGACCCTTTCCAGCTGAGTGACTCGAGCCACCACTCAGTGTCCTTCTCTGTGGAAACTCTATATTGTTTCTGAAGGCCTTTGGAAACTCACATGTCCCGTTGGCTGCGTTTGAGATGAGTACAGAAAGGCTGGTGGTACCCAGTTTCAGGGCTACATATCTTGCTCCTGGCTCCCAGCCTGCCCAACACCAAGAACCTCCACAGTCAGCTGAAAAAGGTATAAATTCCCAGGACAGCTGAAGCAGACCCTCCAGGGGCAGCACAGCCCCCAGGCGACTAGGGAGAACTGCCAGATTACTAGAGAACGCAACTGCTCAGTTCCCAACCCAGCAACATGGATTTCCAGGTCCAGCAATCTAGCAAAAAAGGTGGGGGTTGGAAAACATTGCACTACAGCTTGACTCTGAGACGTTGCCACTGTGTGGCTCTGGGCCAGGCTTTCAATCTCCCTGTGTCAGTGTCCTTCTGTTACAAGGAAGCCCATTTCTCAGCCTGGGGCATGGGTGGAAAGTAAGGAGTCCTCTCTTTCCTGGTCTCCATTATCCAGATTCTGGGGATACCCTGGACATTTCAAGGGAAGCCTGTAAACCGAAGGTAGAGTGTGGGGCCTGAGTAACTTCCCTAGTCCTCAGGACACCATGGCATGAGCCCTTTCTGATGTGCTTACACCCTTAAGGGAAAGCTAGGAACATTTCCTAAACACAGACACAGCCATGTGGCACCCAATCAATGCCAGAGGAGGAAGGTGCCCTCTCACAATGGAGCCTCAGGGTTCATTGCTATATTATGGGAGGTAGTCAGCTTGTCTTCTACACCCTGTCCCTTCCCTTCTACACCGACAGGGCTAGCAGGTACAGAGCCCAGACCCGGCCGGCGCCAGGCCCTCCATGAGTGGGTGGACATGGCCGTGTTCTCAGGCTATGCTCGCCATCAGGGCAGAAAGGTGTTAACTGGACAGTAACAGCACAGTGACCCACAGAGCCTGGCAAGGTGAGGGAGAGCAAAGCGCAAGCAGGGGAAGGTGGCAGACAACCCAAGGGAGCCCACAGAGCTGCCTGTGGGAGCTCTTCTAAGGAACAGGCCTAGTTAGCCACCTAACTGTTGGCTCTCTCTTATCACCACCTGGTCCTTCCTTTTTTCAGGACTTGCGCAGACAATGCCCACTCACACTGTGGCTCTACCCATGTTCCTGGCAGCTGGAGGGGGGCAGCAGCAATCCTAGCTCCTCAGAAGCCCCAGGGGATTACTGGGGAAGGGGAGAGGGGAAAGAGGAGAGGGAGAAGGGAGGGAGGGGAGGGGGAGGGGGGAAAGGATGGAAGGAGGGAAGGTATCCCTGAACCCCACTCACCTCTTGCCCACAGTGGGAATCCCAATGCTTCCTGCAGGGCAGCAAGATGGCTGGCAGAATCGGGCATGTGGGCTTTCAATGGGCAGGGCTGTCGATGTTCTAACTTGGGGTGGACAAATCCCAGAGGAGGGGAATCGGGATGAGGGGAGGAGGCTAGACTCGAGTCCCGTAAGCCAAGCACACCGGTTGTATCTGAGTTATCAGACCAACCCTGGAAGAGCCACAGGGCCTGCGCTCAAGTAACCTAGTTTTACTCAACATAGGCCTCAAAGCTCAACTTTCTGGCCCAGGATGGCACAATTATCATTATCCAATTATCATTACTCTATTCTTATCATCATTACTCTAGTCTTAGTTACAGTTCTGGGCTCTGGCTCATGAATCACGCTGTCACAGATGTGTATGTATAGGAAAGCAGTGTGTGTGGGGCTTGGCACTGTGCCAGCGCAGGTGGGAGGGGAGGGGGTGGGCCCAGTGGCTAAGAGGAGCACTGACTCCTCTTGAACAGAGCAGATGCAGCAGGCGCCTGCATGCTGCTGCAGCTGGACTCGTGTAGGCAGATGGTTCTGCTTCCTCGCTTTTATGATGTATAACGTCACCTTTCATCAGGGCAAGTGTTAATTTCTCTGTGTAACAGTCCTGTGTAACCTAAGACAGGGTTTCTCTGTGTAACAGTCCTGGCTGTCCTGGAACTCTCACTCTGTAGACCAGGCTGGCCTTGAACTCAAGCACCGACCTGCCTCTGGCACCTGAGTGCTGGGATCAAAGGCATGCGCCACCACCACCTGGCAAAGTGTTCATTTCAAACACTGACTGGCTTAAATATGATAATACATCTGTTCAGAAATGTGCCCCAAATGATGACGATGGCAGGGGAAAGGAGAGGTGGGCAACCCTGCCTGGAGTCACAGAGGCAGCGATGACAACAGCATCTTTTCTCTTCTAGGCACACGGCCAGACCACCCTTCCCTACCGGCCTATACAAGCACATAAGCAGGACAGACAGCCGCACATCCTCACACACCCGACGGCCGCCTCCTACATACCCTGCATGAGGGGAACCTGGGCACTGAGCATCCAGGGAAGCGGAGCATCCACTCCACTGGCATGCCTGAAGGTTCACCCTTCCCCCATCTTCTTCAACAGCCTGCTGGAGGGGTGCTCCCTCTGCAATGGACAGGATCTGAGCACCCACAGGAGCCAGGCCCCAAACTGAGGGCATTACAGAGTGCTCACCTGATCCTCACAGCAGTCTGGGAGCAGGCATGAGGGATCATTAAGCTTACCTTTCAATGTCACGGAGGCCGAGAGAGGTACAGTGACACTGTGACATGAAGCAGAGAGCTGGCCCTGTAATGCCCGTGTCTTTGCTGAGCACATCGCCTGGGGGCCGCCACCTGATCATGCACAAGGCTCTAGGCCAAGCCCTGCTGAGGACAGCACAAGCCTGACACTGCCACAGCCTTGGAACCTCACTAGTGTGGAAGTGACAAGGCTCAAGTGGCACATGTCACAGAGCTTAGGAGATGAGAGGGCCACTGTGGTCAGGGCTGTAAAGTGTTAGGAACATTGGCAGCCCTGAAAGAATGGGATGGGGCTTCTTGGAGGAGGAGGTACTTGAGGCTGGAAGTGGAGGTGGGGAGATGATCGTCTACTTGGAATGTAGCATTACCTCCTAATCTTCAGGAACAAGCTCATACAAGCCTGCTACCCCATCTACAGTAAGGACCTGTAAGAATCCAGGAAGAAAAAAAAAAGATATTGAAATCAATGAAAAATAAATAAACACATAAACCTTCCATAAAGAAAAAGCCCACAAGAGACAGACAACTTCATAGCTGAAGTCTGTGGCCTCTGCAAAAAGAATCAATGCTAACACTTAAACTTTTCAGAAAGGAAGGCTGGGAGGAGTCCTTATGAAGCTGATGTCACCCTAATACCTAAGCCAAAGAGACTACAGGAAAGCAGGATGAATGCTAATGACATAAACATCCTCAAGAAAGTCTCAAGAAAGAGAGAGAGAACGTCTCGGCCAGGCCAGCAGAACCTGACCTCAAGTGAGGACGATGGGACACGAGGTGGGGACTTCACCCTGGCCTGCCAGGCTGGCTGGTCTGGCCCTGGCAGCTGATGGGAGGCATCACACCAACAGAGAAGCAAACTACACAATCATGATGCAGAACTAGCTCGGGACAGCACCAGCCCTTGAATGCACTCTCAGAATTCAGGTGTGGATAGGGAAGTCATCTATGAAAACTCCACAGCTGATATAATCCACGTGGCAGGACAGCTTTACTGTATGATCTGCAGAAGGCTGGGTGCTGCTCTAACTGCCTCCAATTAGGACCAGCAGAAGCATCAGGCAAGAAACAGAAACAAAAGGCATTTCCATCTGAAGGTAAAACTGCCTCTAACCATAGACAGCACGATGTACCTGAGACTGTACAGGAATCAGAAGAAAGTCTAAGAGTTGTACAGAGACATAAAATACTCCAAACAACTAGAACATGGATGGAGACATTGTACTTTGTGGTATAAAATTATATCACAAAGACATAGTAATGAAATCAGCATGATACTAACATAAAAACCAACACACAGACCTGTGGGGCAGAAGCCCAATCACATGTGGTCATCTCATTTTGACGAGGACACAATGGATCAATATAGTCTCTTTAATAACTGGTGCCAGGAAACCTACACTTTTACATGGAAAAGAATAAAATCATATGCTCATCTTATTCCACATGTAAAATTCACCCCAACATGGACTAAAGAAAAACAAATCATAAGACCTAAATGTAAATCCAGAAGCCACAAAACTCCTGGAAAAATCATTGCCTTAGCATATGATTTACCAGCAGATTAGGCTACAAGAGTAACAAATGAGATAATAATTAGTAAGTCATAAATGCATAAATAAGACTATAGCAAACTAAGAGCATTGTGGTGGTTTGAAAGGAAATGGCCCCCAAGGGGAGTGGCACTATTAGGAGGCATGGCCTTGTTGGAGGAAGTGAAGTCATATATACTCAAGCCACGCCCAGTGTCTCAAACCACTTCCTGTTGCCCCTACAAGCTATAGAACTCTGAGTTACCTCTCCAGCACCATGTCTGCCTGCACACTGCCATGTGCCACCATGATGATAATTGACTAAGCCTCTGAACTGTAAGAGAGCCACCTCAGTAAAATGTTTTCCTTTATAAGAGTTGCCATGGTCATGTTGTCTCTTCACAGCAATAGAAACCCTAAGATAAGCACCTACAGAACAAAGGAAAGAACAAAATGAAAAGGTAGGTGATAACCTCGGGAAAATATTTGCAAGATATATATATATATATATATGAATGAATATGATTACAGAGTTAAATTCCCGGCTGGAAGGTGGTGGTGCATGTCTTTAATTCCAGCACTTGGAAGGCAGAGGCAGTCAGATCTCTGTGAGTTCCAGACCAGCCTGGTCTACAAGAGCTAGTTCCAGGACAGGCTCCAAAGCCACAGAGAAACCCTGTCTCGAAAAAGAAAAAAAAAAGAGTTAATTCCCAAGATTTGAAAAGGCAGGCAGGCAAGCAGACAACGAAAAGGTGCTTGGCATCAATTAACCATCAAGGTCATGCAAAGCAAAATACTATGGTACCACCTGACGGTCGGCTGCTGTTGAGTCCAAAAGGTAACCAGAATGGGGTAGAGTGTGGAAGAAAGAGAATGCTTGCACACAGCTGGGGGTGGGAGATGCAGACTGGTGGGACAATTGTGAAAAGTGGGGAATCAAACACAGAAGAACCATGGACCCAGCCATCTCTCTTCTCAGTGTATTCCCAGAAGAAATGAAAGTCCAGAGGGTTACCTGCACCCCCATTGCAGCAACAGTCATTCATTACAGCTGGAACTTGAGGCAGCTACCACCTGGCAGAAGAATACAGAAAATGTGGCTCCTGAACACAATGGGATATTATTCAACCTTAAAAAGAGGAGACCTCCACCCTGTGCCAGAATGGACCTGGAAGACATTTGCTAAGTGAAATAAAGCAAAAGAATACTATGCAGATTGGGGAGGTGAGGAGAACCTGATATAGATAGAGCAGAGGGGCTAGCAGAGTCAGGGTTGGGGTGGGGAATGGGAAGGAAAAAGTCAATGAATACGAAACAGAGACTGGGGAATGCATACCTGGCAAAGTTCAGACAAATACACCAGGTCTGTACTAAGAGCACACCACATGCAGGCTTTTGCTACACAAGGCCATAGCTATTCTTTGTTGTGGCTATGGATTAAATGTGGAGGTAATTTGATTCCAAAGAGACACGTGAAGGAAGCTGGGTCCCACACAATGATACAAGGTGGTGGACCCCCTTAAGAGCTGAGGGGGTACAGATAGGGGTACAGATGGGAATGTTGTGTGATATTTTAATCACATTCTGACACTCCCAAGAATATCACTAAATTTTGCTTTTAATCCGAGGTCAGCAGTACTAGCTGACCAAAATTAACAATACAAGTTTTGGAGGAAATAGGACAGAGAGACACAGGAAGTAATAGGGCGGGACTTAGAGAGGATCCCCACCCCTTTTGGATCAAGGAACAGGGAAGAGAGGAGGTGACCAGTTGCATCTCTGGTCATTCAGGTTCTGACCCCAATGTCTGACTCTCGAGTTTTTATTGACAAAGAATATTTAGACAAATGCTTCATTTGGCAAAGCCCTCAGCACCCAGTATTCCCAGGTGGTCTCCCAACCAAGTACTAATCAACCCTGCTTAGCCTCAGAGATCAGACTAGATTAGGTGCATTCGGTGTGATATTTAAACTTTCATCTGACATCCAATGCGGGCTGACAAAATTATCAGGCTTTTTCTTTTGGGCCACCAACCAACTCCCAAATCAGAGAGAGACTTTTTATTAGTTTTGAATGCACAGCCTAGCTTAGGGATGTTTCTGGCTAGGTCTTTTAAACTAACCTGTTTCTCTTTATCTACTTTTTTGCCTCGTGGCTTTTTACCTTTTCTTACGTTCTTGCTGTCTCAATGTCTGGCTGGCTGATGGCTGCCTGGCTTCTGGCCCAGGCATGTCCCTCATTCTCTCCTAATTCTTTCATTTTTCTTTCTCTCTTGAGCCTAGACTTCTCCTCATATTTATTCTTTCTGCCTGGCAGCTCTGCCTATCCCTCTCTTGCCTAGCTCTTGGCCATTCATCTCTTTATTAGACCAATCAGGTGCCTTAGGCAGGCAAGGGGAAACAAATGCAAGGATCCTTTCATAATGAATACAGTAGAAACAAAGTAACACACCTTCACACAGTTAAAGTGATATCCTGCAGCATAAACAAATGTAACATATCTTTGCCTACTTAAATGATATTCCACAACTCCAGTGTTCAGACATGCAGCCACCAGAAGAACTGAATATGGATCTTGAGAGAACCCAGTCAGTCCCCACAAGAGAGGTAGTTTATTAAAAAGCCTTCCCATCACTCCAGCCTTCTATCTTCTCATCTGACCTCTCCCTAATTGTGCATGTCCAGCCATGACACCATGAGCCAAGAGGTAATATAGCCAAGGGGATCCTCACAGAGCCAGTCCAATGATGTCTGCATTTCAATCTCCAAAAGTAACAAAATAAACCTCCTCTTTCTTAGATGTGATCCAGATTCAGGTATTTTACTACAGCTAAAGAAAACAGACTAATAAGAGTCTGTATGGGGGATGATGACCATGCTAATATGTCCCATTATACAACCATTTTACTGTAGATATATGGATGTAAGTATCTCATAACATCATGCTATATACCTTACATATACACAAGAAAAAAATAAAAAACAAACAAACAAAAACAAAAACCAGGACTCTGTCCCTTAAAACACTTGCCAGTGCTAAGTGAAAGATCCAATTTCAGACTGTTCGATTTTGAGACAGGGTCTTACTCTGTAAAAAATGCTGACCTCATTCTTGGGGCAATCCTCCTGATTCAGCCTTCCAAATGCTAAGATCACAGGTCCAGAGTCACCACTCCCAGGTTCCCAGATTTCTCCCGACTTGGTTCCTATACCCCTTGCTATGCGCCCCCTTTATGGGCTCCCCCAGGCCCTGATAGCACCTCCCACCCTGCAGGTTTGTGATAAAAGTGAAGTCAATTCCTGACTGAGCAGGCACCTCACAAAACCCCCTCGACTGTGCTATCCTATCCTATCAACACAGCTAGAAAGTGACCCAGCTGCCCTCTGCTATGGGATGCAAACAAGGCTTTCTAGGCCTTGTCACTGGTGCTCCACTCCCCAACGAGTGTCTGTTAGCGGCAAGGGAGGAAGACGGGGATGGGGTGAAAGACCAGAATCACCAACGTGTCATGGTGTCCTGAGAGGGTGACCCAGAGGGGCCTGCCTACTCCTGTTGTTTTCCCAGCCCCATGTTCCAGTCTACCAGTGAGAGAAGCCAGACAGGCTCCGAGGGAGATGTGCTGCTGCATGGCCCCGGAGAGCTCTTAAGACAAGGTCTGTGCAATGGCCCCGCCAGCGGGGACTGGAGTTGCAGCATGAAGGCTCGTGGGCACCTGCATGGGAGACTGAACATTGATGGGACACTGGCCCCAGTGAAGTCTGGCTCTAGCAAACACACGCCAGCATCACTTCCTGAGCTGGGATGACGCCATGTGGCAATGGGCAACGCACACAGCGGGAACAGTGGGCAGCTCTGTCTTATCTACAACTTCTCGAAAACCTAGTTACTTCAAAATTGAAAGTCTTCTTAGTTTTTTTTAAAATGAGAAGTAAACCAAAGAACTAAAACCAAATCCAAGGGGTCAGGGACGGGGCCTGCCCCACACCTGGCTGTTCCAGCCTCTGGAAGGTGCTCCGCGGGTTCACACAGCAAGTTCTGCACCATCTCTGCAGCTCCTCAGCATAGACTCGATGGGAACTTCCTGCCCAAAGATGCCCACAGTGACAGAAAACAGTCACTCGGGCTTCACCACTAGCCTACCACTGTCCCACCCCCAGTCTGCATGGCAGCAAAGCATAAACACAACTAAGTAGATAACAACCAACATCGGGGTTTCTGTGGGATGGCCCTAAGAAAATGAAATGATAACAACACACTGTCCTGCGTGTGATGCTGTGGAGAAAGCCAGCTCTTGCGTCACAGACATGCTTGAAATTCTCAGCTGTGTCACCTGCCACTGTGCCATCATAGCCAAGTGCTGTTCTTTCTCAAGCCAGCAGGGAGAAAGCTCCTCCCCTGTGAATGGAGGAGACTCATGGCAAGCCTTTGGCCTAGCCCTAGATGCAAGCTGCCTACTAGGTACACTGGGTACCAGAGCAAACAGCCCCAGGGAGGTCTGAGGCATTTGCCCAAGTGCTGATGGCATTTGCAATGGAGGAAGGGTATACCCCTCAGGAGAGAGATAGCCAACTCTGGCCATGCCCTACGTACTGCTCAGAGTAAACTTCAAGGGCCAGTCCAAGCCCTCAGCCAGTCCAGCCCAGGGTAACAGAACTCTGACATGTCCCTCTGGCCACAGGCCAAGAGTCTCGAGGTCTCTGCTCAAAGTCCTGTCCATCCAGTGAGCGCATGGCCAGACAGTGTGTGACACAGGATTGTGCACTGCCAGCCAGAGATTTGTTTGGCCCATCATGATGGCTAAAAGAAACGAGTCCATTGCCAATTTTAAGATTTTTGTCACCTCTTAAAAGACCAGGGAATCTTCAGGCCACACAGAGACACATTGAGGCCACTTTTCCTCATGGTACCAGACCTTGGGCTATCTTAGTGTGATGACACTTCCTCCCAGTTGTACACTGACTTCACCGATAGTTACTGCGAAGGGCAGCCCAGATCCAAGCAGGAGTTCTCAAGTATGCACCACTGGCCCTGCAGAGCCAGGACTCTTCCCATGGTTGTATACCACCTGCCTCACCACTGTGGCCCCCAGTTCCAATGAGAATTCATGGGTTAAACAGATGCTGGGCAGTGCCTCTCAAAATCCCTGCAATGAAGGAACACTCCAGTCTACAAATGAGGCAAACTAAAACATGCACCTTGTCTAGGGTCCCCCAGCTAGTGAACAGGGAGAAAAGAGACAGTGATCATGAGAGGTTCACCACATGGGGAGGGCTGGTCGTGGGGCAGCTCAGGGCAGTCAGTGTTCAGTTATCCTTTGGGGCATTTGCCCAAACTATGTGTCACACCCCTGGAAGGTCTGGAGACACTGTCTACCATGATTGGATGGACTCTGGGACCCAGCAAAACGTCAGAGCGGGTCAAGCAACACCAAGACTCAAAAGCTCTCAGGAGACATTTTAACTAACCCTTATGCATTAGTGGCTTCTGGTGGGAGACAAAGCCTCACCAGGATTCGTGAAAATCAGTAGCTCAATGTGTCTGAGATGGAAGATGTGCTTGCAGTGAGGCGCCAGGCTCTGGAATTGCAGTCTAGCACTCATAGCTCAGCAGCCATATGCCCGGCCAGTTACTATCCAGCTCTGGGCCCTGACTTCCTATTCTAAAATGGAATCACCAGAGGAAACAGTTCCTGGAAAGAAAAGGGAACCTAGGAGATGGGAGAAAATATTCTTGAACCACAGATCTGACAAGGAGGTAATATCCAAAACATACAGGAAATCCTTCAACTCAACAGCAAACGCATATGTCACCCCAAGTCAAAGGGCTGAGTACATGTTACAAGGCAAACAAGTGGCTGGTGGTTATGAAAAGGTATTCCACATGACTAATCACCAGAGACACAGCCACCTGGAGCCACACATATCCTTGCATGACATTATCCAAAAACAAAAGACACTAAGCGCTGGTGAGGACATGGGAACTGGGACTCAGGAAGTTGCTGGGATTATAAAAAAAAAAATAGTATAACCACTATTGGAACCACCTACCCAGCAATGCCATTACTTTATCACTGCTCCCCACAAACTGAATTCAAAATCTCAGAGAGATGTCTGCACACCACTGTTCACGGAGGATTAAGCACAACAGCCACATGTGGGAGAAACTTCACTGTCCATTGAAAGATGAGCAGATAAAAAGGTGGTTGAGTACATGGCAGAATATTATATAGCCTTAAGAAGGAGGACACCGGTCATTTGTGATGGGACAGATGACTTTTAAATGATAAAAGTCAACCACAGGACAAATACAGATCAACTCCTCTCTATGAACTCTCAAAAATAGGCGAGCCCAGAAGAGCAGAGAGTGGTAGTTGCCAGGGACTAGGGAAGGGAGGGAGGAAGTTGTTCACTGGATAGAGTTTCAGTTACATGGGATGAGTGTCTTCTGTAGACCTGCAGCAGACATAGTGTCCACAGCTAACAATGCTGCAGTGTGAAGTGCAGTCTCTTAGGAGTAGTCCTCCTGCATTTCAAAACTCAGACGACCACCACCTGATAACAAAGTAACAGCGTGAGAGTCTGCTAGGGTGCTGGACCTGTTCTGTATCCAGATGGCAGTCGTGACTTCATAAGCATGTCTTAAATTTCATTGTAAGTACACCAAGAAAAATCTATTTTATTGCACGGTAATTTAAAAAGTAAAACAAAGACAATAAAATACTATTAACTGCATCTATCGCACAGTACTGGCATGGCTGTCAGTGATGTCCTGGCTCAGTGCTAAAGAAGCATCAGCAGTACATCCCATCCCCCCAAAAGAGCCAAGACCCAGCCTCAAATGGCTGCAAAGAGAGGGTGCAGGAGCTGTTGGGATCCCAGCAGCAGGCAGCAGACACAGCTGCCAGGTGTGCGAAGCCAGCTCTAACTAGTTTTGATTTGATTTTCATTTCCTAAGACTGATGGTGGGCTTCTCTGAGCCCCTCTGACCACTTGTGTGTTCTCTGAGAGCTGTTTATTAAGGTCCTTTGTGCATTGTTAAAATCGGGTTCCACGGTGTTCCAAATATAAGCACATTACTATGTACACATACACATCAGGTCTGTGAGTTCACGTAATTATTAAGTTAGCCACTGCCAGGCCTCTCATCTTGGGCAGGGTTCCCACTATTTGGATGAACAGCTCCCTGGGTCCATTTCAGACAGTCCTTGCTTCCTCTCCAGCCTCTTCAAGGAAGGTTCCTGGAGGGTGGCTGGTGTTCCTGGACAGGGAGATTGTGACACTAGAATGCACCTGATGATAGGGGCCCCTTGAGACCCAAAATTTCTGGTGGCCAATCTCCATGGCTGTGAGACAAGATTACTACTGAGGCTCTGTGGGTGAGGTACCTTTTGTAGAGCCTCTTTCACGACCCTACTTTCTCTTGCTTCCCCATGGGCCATGGATTTTCAAAACAAATTAACAGGAGCGCTGGAGGGCCGCCTCTCCTGTACTTTCCTCACATATATAACCAATGCAATTAGGTTAATAGACCTACAAGCTCAAGCTGACAACAGATGATTAGGCTAATTACCCTTCCCTTAAAGGATCAATTAGGACTGTGCTGCCCAAGCTGTACTGGGAGAAACCATGCCAGGCACTCAACCACAGGCTCTTTAGGCTACACATATGGCACTAACGAGGCTGAACCGGGGCCCTGCTTTCTTCCACACAGGACTTCACAGAAGCTTTCGAATGGCAGCCAATTGTTAGATGAAGAGCACAGGCTGGGAGAGCTGTGGGGTTCAGTTAGTGGCACGAAGCAGGGCTCTGTAGACCTCAACATGGCTGTAGTCACCAAGGGACTTGTCAAAGCACAGACTCAAGAGTCAGGTTGGGCATGGAAATTCTGTATGTCCCACAACCTTACCGTAATGCTGTTGGTCTCCAGACTCACTTTAAAGAGCAGAGATGATAACAGAAAGGACAGATGCACACACCTGCAAACCACTGCTTGGGGAGCTGAGGCAGGAGGATCTCAAATTCTAGGCCAGTATGGGCAACTTAGCAGTTCCTATCTCAAAATAAAAAGGGCGGCAGTATGGCTACACCGGTCAGCCCTGTGTTTAATGTCCAGCCGGGGTAGGGCTGGGGTCAGACTCTGAGACTGACTCTTTATTGGCCACTGCAGAAGTAGAAAAACAAGACTATTTAAGGTCACACAGTAGGACCAGGGAGAGCCAGAACTCTTCTCTGAAGGGTTGCCTGCCAGAACCCCACCAATTCCCTGCTCCCCTGAGGGCTCTAGCCCACTTGCCCGTGGCTCTTCCAACTTAAATCGATCTTTCTTAGCTCATGTCTGCACACACCCACAGCTGGCTCTTTTCTGATTTCAAACAACGCCCACCATGGTTAACCAGGGTCCTGGCTCATTGATTTAGAGGCAGGGCAAGCCTTAGCCAGAATACTTTCCTCACCACTGTCAAGAATCCAAATGGCCTGGGAGGAGAGACTTCCCAGGTAAACATGTGAACACAGCTATTGGCCCCAAAACTTCCAGAGGTCAGCAGTGAGGGGACCTTAGCAAAAACTGATTTTAGAAAATTCTAGAATTGGGTGTTACAGAGTGGGCAAGAGGAAATGGGAAAGAAAGGGAGGGATGGGAATGCTTCATGATGGACACTGCTGGGTCAGGATTAGTGAGAAGGAAGGAGATGCAGCCAATTAGAGGATTTGCTTTTCTCTGAATTCAGGGACCAGGAGAGAAAACACTTCTGGCCCAGAGGACACAGGTGCTCTAGACATACCCAGCAGTGTGGTGCCAGCTCTTGCAATTGCCTTGTTCAAGACCTCAGTCCTCAGCAGGCTCACTGTGATGGGATGACTAGGAAAGTCTTCAGGGCTTGCCTTGCACATGTGTGTTGGGGTGGGCTGTTCAATGAGTCATGCCTGTGAGATTCCAACAGTGCTCCAAAACCGTGCTCGGCATGAGTACATACTCAATGAACTCGAACCCCTGGCTTCTGCAGCTACTCTACCTCTAGTCTGAATTTCCCTTCTATTTTTATAAACGCACTGTATAAGTGTGTGTTCCCCTTAGTCCAGTTCTCTCTGGAATGTGGAGATAGAAACTGAGGCATCCTTGTTGCTTCCTCTGTTGATAGATTGACAGTCTGTCTTCAGAGTATCAGGGGTGGCTGGGCTTAGCCTATTAGGGAGTAAGGGACTTCAATTTTCTGCAGGGCCCACTGGGAAAGCCATGTTGGGTACCTAGGAAACCAGGCTTGACTCTCAGATAGATGTACTCATTTGGACACTAAAAGTGGGACATGAAAAATCTCAAGCCATCTTCAGGAGGGCCATGCTGGTGGTGTGGCTCAGTGGTAGGACACTTGCCTAGCATGTGCAGGGCCCTGGGTTCCAGTCCCAGAACTACAAACAAGAAAGGGCAGAGGACGGGGAGCAGGGTGGACAACAAAGAAAACCCTTGCAAGGTCCACTCAAGTACCCTGAGGGAGGCCTTTGGAAAGCCAGAGTAAGCTGTGATGGAGGCCAAACCAAGTCACCACCATGGAACTAACACCACAGGCAAATGACCTGCCCTGTCACACAGGGCTACAAGTTCACAGAGGTCTCTCTATCCTTTCTCAATAGAGCTGAACTTTCCTTTTGTACTGGGCCCCATGAATCTAAATCCAATACCTGGGCCCTGCACTGTAGGACATCTCTCTTGCTCCCCAAGTGAGGCAGCACACATGTCCACCCCTCCTGAAATGAGCACACGGATAACCAGGGTGGGGAGCAGCACTCTTAGATCATGGAGTTTCAACCTGGGGACTGTCACTGTGTAAGAGCTGCCCATTACATCACTCTCCTGAAAGAGGGGCTCAGGCTCCAGGAGAGAGGAGCTGACAAAGCCTCTGGGGTGGCAAGTAGCAAGTGCCATTAGCCAGCCGGAACTGGGGACAACACCCACGGACCTAGGCCACAAAGCCAGTTCTGTGAGTCCAATGATCAGTATCAGAACAACTGCTTAACGGGAGCAAAGCAAACACAGTAATCATTTAAGGCCCACAGTCCCACCCCACTGCATTCAGCCTCCTCCCTTAACCCCTAAAACTCAGAAAGGGCCAATTCAAGGGTGAAGAGAGAGGGCCCTGGGATGTAGCTCAATGGTAGAAAGCTAGTTTAGCATGTGCGTGGCCCTGGATTCCACCCTAAGCACCGAAAACAGGAAAGAAGGATGCAGAATTGGCCACCAGTATCTGGCATACACAACCACACTATACCTACAGTTGTCTAGACAAACTGGAGAGGCATGTCATGCCCAAGGGGAACCTCCAGCTTGCCCCTCCAGCCAAGCACCATTCTAGATGATGCAGACACAACCATGTGTAAACTGGACATAAACCCTTGCCCTCAGGAGATCAGATACTAATGAAAGGGAAGAGAATCTGCATAAGAATTCACTAATTACAGAGTGGTAGGGTACTTCAATGAAAGAGTATAATAATGATGGTAGACAGGGACCAGATCTTCATGGTGCTTGAAGGTGTGGGCAGGAAAGAAAGCACACCTAAGTTAAGAAGTTAGTGCCTCATTGGTCTTGAACTGGTGGGAGAAAGCAGCTTTCTAATCACTGCATACCCCTCGGTGTTTTCCACTATCAAAAGATTTGACTGGGTGGCTGGCCTCCAAGATTTCCCCTTGTGCCCCAGAGCCAAGGCTTCAGTACTAACAGTCCAAACTCCAATTCAGCTTTATCTGTGTGCATACAAAGTACTTCTGTCTGAGGGGTCTCCCCGTGGTTCAAAAGGAAGATAGCCACACACACTTAAATATTTGACAAAGGTATGGATGTCAAGTTTGCTTGTATAGTGGAACCCAGTCGTGTCTCACTCACTCACACACACACACACACACACACACACACACACACACACACACACTTCTCTGGGAGTGCTACAAGGGTTATGTCATGTGTCACCCATCTCCCAGTGATGGAACAAGTGGTAAAGGGCTAAACATTAGGCATGATACTCAGCAAACACTCCACCTTGGAAACAGAAAGGTCTTTAGAATGGTGGAACCTTCCTTCATAGCCAGTCTTGGCACTGTGTGTCAAAATGTAGGAAAGGGCACATTTGCTAAGCACACAGTTCACCCTGCATGAGCCCAAGCAAGCAAGAATTTACTAAGCCCACATTGGTGGGACCCCATGGCAACTGTGGCATGTCCAGAAATCCCCATGGTAATAGCAGCTCAGAGCTGGGCTGTGTCTGCTTTTAACATTGTTGCTTTAACTGGCTGGTGACAAGAAAGACAGCCAAGGCAAAAGTAAGCCCTAGCTGGCTTACTTTCTTTTTTTCACCTCACCTTCCCCCAACTTCCAAATGGAACTCAGGTCTGCCCTGCCCTTCTAGCATGAAGGCAAATGAGAAAGTTGAAAAGATAAAGTGACTTCTTCAGCAAACTCCCTAGAGCTTGCTAAACTTTTTGGGGCCAAAGGAGGGTTGGGAACCTTTATAGTCAGCCCTGGAAGGGAGGTTTGGGGGACCTGGATGTGTCCAGTGCCCTTCTTTCTGAATGGATACACTGTGGTATTGGGACTGCTCCTGAATGCTGTCCCAATGCTCTCCAGAGTCAAAGCCACCGTGTCTGTATGCATTTGTTTAAGGCCAGGTATCAACCCCAGGGCTACCTCAACAGAACAGGAAGCTGGTTTGCCAGATGGTACCAGGGCCCAAGATGGGCTAAAACCCACTTCACCTGGCCAAGAAGTCTGAGGCTAATGTCATCTCTAGGCCTAGACCTCACGTTGCCCATGTGTCATGATGTGACAGCAAGTTTGGCATTGTCTAGGTTGACTACCACTCTGTTCTGCCTTCATGAACACCAGTAAGAGGGGAGGAGGGGATGCTGTGACAGATGGAGGAGAACACTTAACTCACAGAGCACCTCATTCATGGATGCCCTACTTCTGAGTTCCAACTTGTGGAGACTGGGTCAGGGGTGCCTTACGCTCTCTGTCCTTCCAGGTGGGGACCTTATTTTTAGTACCGATTTGCATGAGGTGAAACCGATATTTTGAGCATATTTTGAGCACACCCAGACACCTGCTGGGGCCAGCCAGCTGTGCAGCAAGGGGCTGCACTCTAAGCCTTTGCATCCAACATCTACAACACCAAGCAGCTGCATGGAGGGGAAGAACCAGAATCCCATTCCCCTAAAGCATCCCATGAGCTCAGAGCATCTCGGTGCTTCTTATCTCAAGGGAATGTCTGGTGGGGAGGTCCTTACCAGGCAGGCTTCCAGGAGGCCTGGCCCTGTACAATAGCATTCCAGGAGGCAGAGGACCCTACAAAGGCATGCACTGTAGGGCCTGCAGAATGCGGCAGAGCCCCAGGACCCCAGTCTCCTCATCTTTGCACACTGTCCCCAAACCCAAAATACAGAACCAGAGCTGGGGGGGGGTTGGTTTCTAAATCTGGAGGGCAGAGGATTCTGGGGCTCTGAAGAGCCAAGCTACTCCAGTTGCTGCCAGACTAGATGGGGCTGCAGCCCTGAAATCCCACGGAGGCCAGGCGCCCGGGCCCACCTGTCAGCCCGGGTGGGGTCCATTGGGGAGGGCTAGAAAGAGAGCCTGAGGATGATGGCTCCTTTTATTTGGGAATTGGGAGATTTGGGTTCCAGGTTGGGAGAGGGTAATGCAACCTTGGGACACGCGCTGCAGAAAGAAGAGTGCGTGGGCTTGCCCGGGCTGCACGAGGGGGTGGGGGAGTAGGGATCCGAGCCCAGGAGAAGGCCGCGGGCCCCCAGGGCCTGCCAAGGCATGCACCGTGGTCGCGTTTGCACGCAGCGGGAGTCGTCGCCGACTGCAGAGAGAGCCTCACTCACCTCCTGAAGTCAAAGGGCATCGTGCCGCCGAGCTGGTGGGAGCGTTGCAGGCCAGGCGGGCTGCAGCGCCGCGTGGGTCCGAGCCCGCTGCCAACGCCTCCTTGGCCGCCCCGCCCCCGCCAGCCGGCCCGACACTCGCCACTCGCCTCCAGCCGCCGGGAAGTGACGCTCCGCGCAGCCCATTGGGCGCCGCCGCCTCCCCCGGCCGCCCCTTCCGCCGCCCGGTTAAAGGGGCCCAAGGGCCGGCGGGATGAGGCGGGCCGGGAGTGGGATGCTACCCAAACTCACTTCCCCAGGACTCACGCTTTGGTTCCTTTTGGCCTCAGATGTTCTTTTCTAGTCCGTGTGGGGCCTCAGGCAAATCCCTCTGCCTCTAGCAGTGCGTCTTGTGTTTGTAAAACAAAGCCATTGCGTTTTGAAGATCAGAGAGAACGCTGCAAGTTAGGGTCCTTGCTTGGTGCTAGCTCTTGCTTGTCAAGGGCTAAAACTGGGGGTGGGCAACTCAGTCCTGGACTGGGAAAGGCCACTGGGTATTTTTTGCCACTCAGGAACAGCCATCTGACTCCTGGGATCTGCCACCACTCCTTTCTCCATCTGCATATACCCTGGCTTTTTCTAGGTATCAGAGGAGACCTTTGGGCCCCTAGTTTAGTGAATAGCCTGGCATCTAGTGAGAGCTTCTCCACCTGTTAGAGTTGGGCTTAGCTATTTGCTTTTAGCATCTGCCATTTGGGATTGGTGCCAACCAGTGCTCTTTGAGCATCTACCCACCCGAAAGTCAGGTCCGTGCAGGATTATCCAGAGGTTCTGGGTTTGCACTGTTAGAAATGGCAAAGCGATTCCTCTTAAGCCTCAGTTCTCGGAAACACAGAAGTGCAGAGAACAGCTCCCTCAGCTTGCAGGGTGGGAGGAGGAGAAGGCAGAGGAGGAGATGAAGGATGAGGGAGTTGAACCTCAGGCCTGTTATGATTGCTGACCTTAGTTGTCAACTTGACATACCTGGGAAGAGGAAACCTCAGTTAAACAATTGCCTCCATCACATGGGCCTGAGAGCCTGTCTGTGATGTTTTCTTGTTCCTAATTGAGGCCCAGCCCTCCAGGGGTAGCCTCATCCCCAGGCAGGTTAGCCTAGGATCAGAAAGCTGGCTGAATGTGTGAACAGGGGAGCCAGGCTAGTCTTCCTCCACAGATCCTTGCTTCAGTTTCTGCTTCGTGGTTCTGCCTTAAGTAACTGCCCGGACTTCCCTCAGTGAAAGACTGTGATAGGGACATGTGTGCCAAATAAACCCTTTGCTCCCAAGTTGGTTTGGTCAGGGTTTGTCAAGGCAAAGAAAAAGCATACTGGAACACTGGTAAAGGGGAAATCTGACCTCTGAAAGTCCCCGGGTTCTGTTGCTGATGCCTTATTTAAAGTTGTGACCTAAAACAACAGTAACTCAGGGAGGAAAGTGGGGACTCAAGTTACAAAAGCAGGACGTGTAAAAACAGATGGAAAGAGCTGCTTGACTTCCTGAAGGAGTAAATGGGCAGCAAAATCCAAGGTTAGAAGTGCATGAACCGTGCTTCCACCAGTTCCTTCTGACAACCGGTATTCCACTCCAGTCATTCATTCACTCAACAAGTGCCCCATGCTCTTACAGGAAGTGAGACAATCTCAGCCCAGCCCAGAACCTGGGAGTGGCATGAAGCAAGGGGCCTTCAGTATCCCCTAGGTGCATTATGGGCATTTGATCTCATTTTCCCTTTTCAGAATGTGGTCCAGAGACTAGCTACTTGGGCATTTCAGGGATCCTCCTCCTCCTTAGCCCAGGCCTCCTAAAGCATCTCAGATATACACTTTAGCAAGACCAAGGACAACAAATGCCCACCAGAGTAAATGAAGGTAGGAGTGACTGGTGTTGGTATTTTTTACCCAGAGAGAAAGCTCCCAACTTTTAGATGGGCACATAGAAACTTGCATCTTACAGCTTCCCTTGCAGCCAAGTGTATCTGTGTGACTCGGTTATGAAAATATAGGGAGATTTTGGCTTTAAGAAGATTGGGTGCAGTGGAGCAGTGGTGGCACACACCTTTAATCCCAGCACTCAGGAGGCAGAGGCAGGGGGATCTCTGAGTTCAAGGCCAGCCTGGTCTACAAATTGAGTTTCAGAACAGCCAGGACTGTTAAATAGAGATACCCTACCTCAAAAAACCGAGAGAGAGAGAGAGAGAGAGAGAGAGAGAGAGAGAGAGAGAGAGAGAGAATAATTGGTGTATACTCTTTGCTCTTTGCCCTCAGTGTCCCTTTATCTTGCTGGCTGCCTAGAATGTTGGACCATGAAATAGAAACCACACAGAACAAAGTGACAAGACAGAAAGAGCCCAGTTCTTGTCACTCAGAAGTCCCATATTTTTCTACAAGACAGAAATAAGCATCCATCTAATTGGATCTACTATTTTGGACTGCTGAACACTTGCATTGGAACTTAATGGTAATGCTGCTGTCCTGACTACATCACTTGACTGTTCAAATACCACACAGAGAGAGGCCAGTCCACTATTATCTAACATCCTGTAATTTTCCTTGGGAGAATTTGGCACAACTCATGATTGGATTATCTAGTATCTGTACCATCAACTTGAGTGAAAGCTTCCTGAAGGAACTTTAATGGTCACCATCCGTCCCGCCTCCCACCCATTGTCTCCTGGAGTATAGAGAGGCACATGTCTAAGGCATCACAGGGTCTTCACATAGGGTAGAGAGGATGGATGTGGAGTGGCCATGTCACCAATAGACTCTGGGGGGACTGTTGAGATTTGGGAGCATAGTGGGTTGCCAATCACATATGTCAGTCCATCCAGGAGACAGTAGAAGATGCAGCAAAGGGAATCAGACATGTTCCACAATACATGGAAATACTCTGGACCTCTTTGAACATGGCAGCAACCAACAACAGTTGAGTTTAGGAACTATGGATATTGTGGTAGCCTGTGGTGGTCAGCCTCCAGTGTTCTTCATCAACAGCCCCAGGCCCTTATACAGTCACCTTCCACAGTGAATAGGTCCAGCTTATGTAACTCAACAGGATATTGCAGAAGGTGTGACTCCTGAGGCTAAGTTCCAAGAGGTATCGTGCCTTGTCAATACTCTCTTGAATCACTTTTCTGAGGGAAGTCCCAGTGCTAGGCCCTAAGGATGCTCCAGCATCCTTCTCTTAGAGTGGTCCACATAGCAGATCTGTGGTCTCCTGCCCCAGCCAGGTGAGGGAGGCCTCTAGGAAGCCTACTCAACCCAGGTCATACCTCAGAGCTGCAGCCTGGCCCACACTTAAGCTCTAGTTGTAGGGGGACCCTGAGCCAGGATTCCCCAACTAAGCTGCTCCTAAATCCTTACCCCTAGAAACTATGATACCAAGTGTTTACGCCACTGTAATCACTTACATTGCAATCAAGAGACACACACAGGTGTTCTCCTTTGTCTCACACCTAGCCAGACCGAGGAGACTACTTTTGGAGTCAGAGAAGTCTCTAAGTGGTTGACCTGGAAGTATTGTTTAAATGGTTATGGACAGACTTGAAACTAAGGGTAATAAATAAGTCCTTCCCTGCAGCAGATAGCCTGAGGCTGCCCCAGTAACCAGATGCTGGGATCCTGGATCATTCTCATCCCTCAGAGCATGGCTGGATTTACTAACTTGTGCCAAATGAACAGAATAACACATATTGATGTTGGTCCTGAAATTATGTTACAAAAAGTAGCAACTTCTTTCTCAGACAGTAACTCAAGATCTCTTGGAGAAGGGAGCTGCCCCAGAAGGTGAGGCTGTCTTCCAGGGATGTCATGTGATGGCTTGTAAAAGAATCAACAACAACCATGTGCATGTGATTGGACAGGGGTTGGTCAGCTCCAGCAGTATCTTGGGACATTGCAGTCCTGCTAGATAGCTTGAATGGGCCTATGAAAAGCCCTGAGCAGAGGCAACCCAGTTGATTCCCTAGTAGATTCCCACAGGGCAGCAATTTTTTTAAAGCCTCTCCCCAACTTGCCCTGATCCATGACACAACAGCATGTAGCGTATGTGCTGCTCTATGAGCCATCTGTGAGGATGAAGTAGCATGGGGAAGTCTGGCACATAGTAGGTGCTCATTAAATGCTTGCTTAATGATCAAGCCATACAAAAGAATGTCCATAAGGGAGAAACTTCCTTGACCACACATGCTAACTCTCTTCTACCCATCCTTGCCAGAAACATCACTGCTCCTTGTTTTCGGCAGGGAATATTTGGGTTGGGTTTGTTTTTTGTAATGAGACACTAGTTCATGTTCCATAGGAGTAGCTGGTTCAGTCTGGACTGGAAGAAGAGAGATTAAAATACAACTCTTTGTCAAACTCAGCAAGGATTTAAAGGAATTAGAGCTCAGAAAATAGGGCTCTGAAAAATGTGACTGTTCTTTCTTACTCCATTTAAGTTCTCTGACCAGCCAAAAGGTGCTTGCTCACTCCTTGTGCGGTTATTCACAGGCGCCTCTCTATGGGATGTGTTCTGCATGTAGAGATGAACACAGCATAGCTCTGATTTTAATTGAGGAGGAGGTTAGCAAAAGTGTGGGGCAATAACAGGGGTCAGAGTACAAGTGTTGGGTACAATTTTGTGGGGCAAATACAGAGTAAGGGACGGTCCAAACCACAAGGAAGAGGTTGTTTGAACGCTTTCAACTGAAGGTGATAAAAAATCATCTCAAATTAATATGAACTGTCCATGTTAGGAGGGAGGAAGACAAGGGGATAGGAGATGTGGGAGGGGAGGAAAAGTAAGGTGAGGAGATAGAAGAAAGAGGAGGGAAGGGGAGGAAAGAGACAGAAGAGGAAGGAAGGGAAGGAGAGGTACTTGTGGGCCTGGGGTGCAGTTAACCTCAACCTGTGTACACACACCAAATCGGAAGGAATAGAGTGGCTTTCTAAGGCAACATCCAGCGGGTA
Organism: Phodopus roborovskii; assembly: GCF_943737965.1. Taxonomy (NCBI): domain Eukaryota; kingdom Metazoa; phylum Chordata; class Mammalia; order Rodentia; family Cricetidae; genus Phodopus; species Phodopus roborovskii. Next base: position 46,263,585 of record NW_026126407.1, on the reverse strand, counting down.
TTGTTAGAGAAGATGTAGAGGACATCTGATATCTTGGACAGGAAGTTAGGGAAGGCTTCCAGGAAGAAGAGGAGTGAAGAGGAGGAGTCTGAGCCAAGACAGGAAGAACAAGAAGAAATTAGTCATGGGGAGATCCAATGGCGTGTAACAAATTAACCCAAACTTAGAACTTTAAATTTTCACATGTTTCAGTATCTGAGGACCAGGGGTCTGGGTTCCCCTATATGGACCTCTGTAGAACATTGCTCATGACATGGTGAGAGGCAAGGGAGACCAGAACTGATTCGTTTTGTTTTGAGACAAGGTTTCTCTGTATAACAACCCTGGCTATGCTGGAACTCGCTCTGTAGACCAGAGGGGCCTTGAACTCACTGAGATCCACCTGCCTTTGCCTCCAGAGTGCTGGGATTAAAGGTGTGCATCACCACCACCTGGCTGGAATTGGTTTTTCTTCTAAAGTAATTTCCACTATGAATTGAATCTGAAGCGTCCTCACAGGCTCATGATTTGAACCCTTGTTCCTCAGCCTGTGGTGCTGAGTTGAGGGTTGCAGGGTCTGGAGCTGGGGGTTAACTGGTAAAAGCAGGCCTTTGAAGACCATTCCCTGGTTCTGACCCCAAACTCTCTGCCTGCTGGTCTGACAGTATAGGCTGAGCTGTTCCTACCTTTATCCCTCCCACTATGATGGCCTTTCACCCTCTGAAACTGTGAACCAAAAGAAGCCCCTCCTCCTCTAAGTTGCTTTGTTCAGGTATCTGGTGACAGCAATGACCAGCAGAATCTACACACTGGGTAAGGAATTGAAGAATGGCAGGTGGGCTGACATCAACTGGTAGAGCTAACTAGGTGGGAGCTAGAAAGTAGAGGATGCAGAGTAACATAACTTTTATGTAAATTAACCCATTTATCGAAGTCCAGACAAGTCTCAAACGGTACACTTCTTTCTACTCTTCTCTCAGTTCCTTCTGTCCTTCGATAGATAGCAGACTTCCCTGTGACAGCAGAGGTGTTATTGTAGATCCAGGCCCCACTAGCCACGGTTTTCAGGCAGGAACCATTGTGCCAGAGGCCAATGGCTCATCTCCTCATCTTGGTCTTGCTACAGAAGGAGCAAGTGTGTTTGGCGTGCTGGCTGATTTTCAGTTTTCTTCACCATTTTCCAGAGGGAGGCACCATAGGGGAACCCATATATCCCAACAATTTGTCTTTGAGGCCATATTGCTGGAACCAGAGCCCAAGCCTGAAGAGCGCTGTGATAAACTTTTTTAAAAATGGTTTTGTTATTGTTGTTGTTTATAAGCAGTTAGGGGCCTGGAAACGTTTTAAGTCAGAATGGGTTGTAATATTTGACTTTAGAATTTGAGACAGCTCAACGCAGAGCAGTCTTTTTCCTACCTGTGTTCTGATTTCACTCTAGGTGGCTGCTCATAATAGAGCGTGGTACCAGGGCCAAGAGAGAGATGTTATAGACCACAAAACCGGAAGGGTGGTGCCATCTAAACAATAGCAGACACGGAGCTAAAGAGCTTGCATTTAGCTCAGCTGTGTTTTAGTCTTGCTTTGGCCCAGTGTTTCTTCACGCTACCCATCCCTCCTTTGTCAGAATAATCATATGTACTCCATCACTACATGTTGGGAGCCTGTGGTTTGCTTTTAAGCAGCATTGAGACTGTGAAAGACTTTGGGGACTTGAAGTTGGACTGACTGCATTTTGCGTTATGATATACCCATGTTCCTTATGTGGTGGCTTGAGTGAGAGTGGCCCCTATGTGTTTGTGTTTGAAGGCTTGGTCCTCAGCTAGTGTGCTTTTGTTGGAGGAGGTATGTCATTGGGGTTAGGCTTTGAAACTTCTAAAGATTTGAGGCAATCCCACTGTCTCTCTTTCTGTCTCCTACTTGTAGATCAAGATGGGCACTCCCAAATCTGATGTGGCATATGCCTTTAATTCCAGCACTAGGGACACAGGGCAAGAGGGTCTTTCTGAGTTTAAGGCCAACCTGATCTACATAGAGTTCCAGGCCAGCGAAGACTACATGGAGAGGCTCTGCTTCAAAAGAACCAAAACCACATTCCTGCCACCATGCCTTTGTTCCACCATTACGGACTCTAACCCTCTGAAACCATAAGACCAATGAAATGCTTCCTTTTATAAGTTACCTTGGCCATGGTGTTTTGTCACAGAAATAGAAAAGTAACTAATGCACCACCCCTAACTCAGCAGTCAGAATGTACCCTTCAACTCCGATAGGAGTTAAGGGGCGTCTGGGAATACTAAAAGCAAATGCCCATCATGAAAAGCACAGGGTCAGGGGGAGCACAGCTCTCTTCCACATTTTGCAGTGCCTGCCTGGTGGCTAGTGTGGAGGTGGGGCTGCACACAGAGACCAAACAGAAGGCTCCTTAGTCTCTAAGCAAAAGAAGAGGCATGGGCTCAAGTCTGTAGGAGGCAGGCGATAGTCTAGAAGCAGTCACATGGGCTCTTATCAAGCTACTTAAAAGAGTTTTAGAGTTTGGGGCTCAGATATAAAGGATTACAGAAACCAGGTAGGCAACTTCCCAGATTTCCAAAGTGTGTCCCAGGCTTGGTCTCCCCATCTTAATGGAGAGCAACGTCATCATCTTACAGCTGTTCATTGTTCTTGCTCTCAGCTGTGGTTATTCCTTTACAGGGTTACTATAACAACTACAAGTGTGAATTGACATTGACTGGAGTTACTGAACCTGTCGGTTGGTTTTGTGGTTGTGTAGATGCACGTGTTTGCGTATGCATATGAAGGTCAGAGAACAGCTTTGGGGCATCATCCCATAGGGATGATTTAGTTTATTAAATAAGGTCTCACTGGATTAGACCTCATCAGGTAGGCTGGTCAAGCAGGGCAAGGTTCTTGGGCTCAAACTTAGGTCCATGTGTTTGCAGAAGTCCTGTGCTTGTAGGAGCCATCTTCCAATTATTCATTGTCGTCATTGTATTTGCCAGTACTGGAATTCACTTTGGTTCTTTCTCTACTAGTCTGTGTCCTTGTTCAATGCTGGCTGTGTATGCCTCCAAGGCAGTTTTGCCACTCACTTTTTCTGTGCATTGGGAAGTTGGCTTTTGAAATGCTCCCCTTTGGCACTGAGCCATACTCCTGGAATCCAGTTGTAGAGAGGGAGGAGGGATGAGCAAAGGAGTCAAGACTGTACTGGAGAAACCTACAAAAACAGCTGACCTGACCTAATGAGAGCACATGGACCCTGGTTGTAAAGCTGGGGAACCAGCATTGGATCAAACCAAGCCCTCTGAACTCATGTGTCAGTTAGGAGACCTGGGCTGTCCAAGGGACCTCTGACAGTGGAACCAGGATGCATCCCTAGTGCACAAATGGACATTGGAGCCCATTCCCTATGGAGGGATACTCTCTCAACCCAGATAAACAGGGGAGGGCCTAGGCCCTCCCCCAAATGATGTGACAGACTTTGATGATGCCCCATGGAAGGCCTCACTATCCTTTGAGAGTGGGTAGGGGGTGTGGGTTGGGGGTTCAGTAGGGGGAATGGGAGGATGTGAGGGAGAGGGAATGGGGGGATGGGGAGATTGATATGTAAAATAAGATTGTTTCTAAATAAAAAAGGATAGAAAATCAAAATGCCCCCCTTTTATTGCATCGACTGAAGATAGCCTGTGGGAAGTACCTATGGTAGACCAGAGGGAGGAGGAAAGTGAAGTTTGGGTATGCAGTTCTAAGTTCTCCACCGAGTGGTCATCCAGCCAGCTATGTCTGTCTCTCAGAGAACATCTCTGTTCCCAAGAGGTGACACTTCTGTGTCCATGAAAACACCTCCTCCCTCTGCCCCTCTAAGCCTAGGGATGAAGAACATACCAGTTTTGCAGCCTCCAGGCTCCAGCTCTTAGTGTCCCAGGAGTGTTGCTATGCTTTTCTCCACACCACCAAAAGTACCCTTTGGTGACATGCCTTCCTAAGCCTCACAGTATACCCTCACTTGTTTGCCAGAAGGCTGAGTTACTTCTACAGAATTTTCAGACATGGATTTTCATCTCCTAGGCCACAAGAATAAGGACACATGGCCAGTGCCTGAAAATACTGAGGTATACTTGCTATCACTCATGGGTTTGCTGTTTGTTTGATTGATTTAAAAAGATAGGCTATCATTATGTGGTCCTTGGCTGATCTGGAATTTTCTATGTAGACCAGGTTGGCCTTAAGCCTGCAGAACTTCGCCTCCATTCATAAGGCCTTAACATCTCACGAATCTAGTGGTCTTTGATTATGTGCTAAAATTATTTTTGGAAAAAAAGTGTAAAAGAACCTCAGGCCTGGGGTGAGTTTTTAATTGTCTTTCCCAGACACGTAGGGCAAACAAGAATCACCTTACTCAAGTTTAGAGCTGGCAGTTCTTAAGGGAGTCTGGTGAGGAGGCGGCACTGGAGCTCCAGCTGTAGTTCTGCTCCTCACAAGGTGCCTCGCTTCGGGGCCACTGCCAAATCAGAAGGAGATTCAGCAGTGTCACCAGGTCACGTTAGACCTGGACGCTGATATTTGTTTCTTAGATTTTCAAGAGTCCCTCTAGTCGTGTCCCATAGCCACTAACTGACCCAAGCCACCATTGTTATCTCTCACCTAAATCTGATGTTGATTGCTGATGGATTCCTGCCCTTGTTCTTGCTGAAGACATCCTGTTCCTGACCTTGCAACCAGAGCCAAGTCCCATGTGAATCAGGCCCACCCCTCCTCTACCTGCCAATCTCCAAAGCCCCTGTGGTACCAGTAAAGAGAACAGAACTTCCCCACACCATAGCCTATGGAATCTACCCCATTTCACACCTGATCTACGTGTCATGCCTCCCTCATAAAAGACGTGCCCCTGCCTCAGAGCCTATTCAATGCTGCTCTTATCTAGTACCCTCCATGTCTCTGAGATTTTAAAAAGGATAGTATGAGTTAGGTGGTGGTGACACACACCTTTAATCCCACCACTCAAGAGACAGATACAGGCCCATCTCTGTGAGTTAGAAGCCAGCCTAGTCTACAGAGGGAGTTCAAGAGCAGGTTCCAAAGAAACCCTGTCTCAAAAAAAGAAAAAAAAAAAAAAAAAAAAAAAAAAAAGGATCCTGGCTTCACTTGGGACTTGGGTGGAGGTCTCTGGGGGAAAAAAACAAGGATAGTATGGGACCTGGAGAGATGGCTCTGGGGTTAGGGCATTGACTATCCTTTCAAAGTATCTGATTTCAGTTCCCACACTGTCTGAATCTAAGCAGCAGATTCCACTCACTGCACACAGGATGGGGGAAGTAACAGGTGAATGTCAGAAGTAAAGGCATGTTCAAGGTATGATGAGGGTATGTCGAAAGGATGTAAGACTCAGAAGGAAGGCACTCCCACTAATCATATCTGGGGCGATTTCAACCCTAAAACCAATATTGATTGTGATGGATGACTATCATGGGAGAAAATAAAGATCTGCTGGCTTATGTTGCTAAATGTAAAGATGTAAGTGAACAAATGGGAAAGGAAGAATTCTTGCTCACAGTGGGGCACCAATGGGGGTACTGGAAGGAAAGGATAGAATTACCACCTCACTTGTCAGGGCTGCATAAGAGGTCAGGTGACATTCAAGGACAAAGGCAATGCTGGGGGGCAGCTTTTGCAATTGTCCCCATAGGCATTCTTCTGGTCTCTTTCTCCAAGAGTCATGAAAGATCGGGGACCTCCCCCAACCCAAGGCCTCCAAAGGGCAATATGCCACCCAAACTGTCAGTCCTTCATGCCTGGAGCCTGGAAGGTGCCACATGCATGTGGAAAATGCCAGCCACACAGCAGGTGTGTCATATCATGTCAAGTCAGCTGGCCCACCTCAGTTGTATGAGAAGAGATGTAAATGTCTTCCTGTCTGGGTAGCAAGCTGTAGACAGAAGTTTTTGTCCCACCCACATCACCACAGCAATGTCTGTATCACACGTGTGCATTTATATGTACAGGGGTGTGTGTAAGTGTGGTGTTTCTGGTTTGTCATATACTCCTCACAGCAGCATAGGAATCTATGTTGGTCCACCACTCCTGAGAGGTGGAGTCAAACATTTTCGTTGCATGTGGGAAGAGTCTGGGTGCTTTGGTCGGCTTTCTGAGCCCTGCCTCCTGCCTCTCTTGTAGTCCTCACTGGGTCTCTGAACCCAGGTCAGTTTCCCTCGCAAGACACAACTCAGCCTTTACTCTTGTTTGGGACCCTTCTCTGATGACACATTAAGGCAGTGGTTCTCAGCCTTCCAAATGCTGTGACCTTTTAATATAGTTCCTCATGTTGTGGTGATCCTCAACCATACGTGTGTTTTCATTGCTACTTCATAACTGTAATTTCACTGCTGTTATGAGTCCTAATGTAAATATCTGTGTTTTCCAATGGTCTTGGGTGACCCCTGTGAAAAGGTCGTTTGACCTCAGTGGGTCACAACCCATAGGTTGAGAACCATTGCATTAAGGGTTCATTAGCCACTGGCTGCATTGTCTCTAGAATGTGTGACTTGGACTATGTTACATTTTAATCCCATACCTGTCCCTTGCCCCTGTTCTCAAGGCATGTGACCCAGAGTAGACAATGAGCCACTCTGGACCTAAGCTTGCACATTTTCAACCTGGGGTTGGTGGTGCCTCTTTATCATGTTGAATGGTCTGGAATCTAGCTCACAGAATGGACTCAATGGCCCTGGTCCTCTGCCTGCCACTCTCAGAGGACTGCTGATGTCAGCATCCAGACTTTGTTTCAAGCGTTTGTTTCAAGCACAGTGACCCTCTGGTGTGTGAGGTATGGGCATTCCCGCTACATTTCTCAGAGCTGTGTAGCTCCTATTCTTGCAAGGTCCCACCCAGGGAATGCTAACCTCACCTGCAGCTCCAGATGGCTCACGTAGCCTGTGTGACTCAGCACCAGCTGCTCATCTTCAAGTCATTCTGCTGTGACCTGGAGCTCACCTGGCCCTTCTTCCACCGTGGTTAGTCCTGTGTCTAGGAGGGGGTGGGGGTGGGGGGTGGGGGTGGGGCATGTTCTTCCTTGCTTTCCTCCTTAGGTTCAGGGCCTGCCCATCCCCCATCTCCCCCACCCCTGCTTCTCCTGCTCCTTAGCTAGACAAGGGGAGTCTGTCTGGGTTCTTGTGTCCTAAGTGTGTGTGTGGAGGGGGCCCTGTGTGGGTGCACTGTGTGGGTGGCACTGTGCTGGCGGTGCTGATGTCTATGTCTGGAGACGGATGGCTCTGCCCTCTCTGGCTGATAATTACTGTACTTCCTCAGGTGGGCTGTGATGTCAAGCTGAACTCCAGGAAACAGGAAAGCAAGGGAGGCTGGGTGACTCTGAGGCCAGTCACTACACCACCTGCCCCTGGAAATCTCTTCATTTGTAAACTGAGGCTCTGGGTAGGTGGGAAGTTCTCCCTTCCATCTTCCCTCCTTCCTTTCCTTCTAGAAGCCAGCAAGCTCTTGCCCCCCTTGTGGAAGAAGTGTACACACTCTCTGTGCTGTGATTCGTCCTTATTATAAACAGGCAGTCTAGTCTGTGCCTGGTGCTTCAAGCTAGCTTGAAGCTGCAGCAGGTGGAGGCCCTAAGAAGTGGTCCACAGCACCCCAAGTACTGATGGACACAAAACAGGGTCAAAGGCAGAAGAGAAAGCTTCCAGATCAGAGTATAGAATACTGAGATGGGCCCAGCCTATGCCTCCTTAGGTCACCTCGGTTGCGGTTGCCCAGTCCCTAGCTTCTTCCTCTGAAAAATGGATTAAGTGTGAGTCTCAGGAGACTGTGAGGCTCAGGGTAGGCTCTGCTATTACTGTTTTAGATCTGCATCTGGCTGGATCTTGAGCGTCATCCTGCCTCCAGGTGTCACAACCTCAATGAGTGATCAGGCACCACGATCAAAGCCTCTCCTGGCCCTGCATACACATTCCATTCTCTCCCACCTTCTTCCTCCTTCACAAACTGCTACATTTTTAGCAGAGCCTTGATGCAGCTTCCGATTTAAGTTAAATTCAAGAAATCTGGCCCTCAGCCCCAGGAAATGTCTTAGGGTAGTGTAGACAGGATGCAGACATCAACTGTATCCTGCCAGCCCCCAAGAGTAACGCCCCTCATTGTTCTCTGCTGTAATGGAGGAGCTCCGTGTTCTTCCGGCTCCACCTCTCAGAATCACACACTAACCAGGTGCCCTCAGTTATAGTTCAGAAAAGAAAATTCGCTTTGGGTAAGTTCAGGTTTGATTTCAACAAGTATTTAATGGAAGGAATACTACTCGTTCAATTTCAAAAGGTCCCTGTTTGAAAAGGTAGTCAAGCAGGAGAAAGGGCCCACAAAACAGAGTGCAGTCCCCTGCATCCTGGATGCCCTGGCCAAGGCTGTTATTGCTCATGGTGTCCCTCATTGCACTGGGATTTGGGAAGGGGGCTCAAGATAGGCATTACTTTGCTTGCCCAGCCAATAAACTCTGGACCAGGAACCAAGGAAGAACTTTGTCAAGGTGATGGCTGAAGACCCAGCTTAGACCCTCTCTGATGGTTTCCAGGGAAGGGGCACATTCTTGGGAAGAGGGGTCTACCTCGAGAGCCATTCAGTCTACTTCTGAGCCTATCAGAGACACGCTTTTACAAATATTTGCTGAAAGACTACAATGGGCCAGAAATAACTCTGGCCCAGACTCAGGTTAGAATTAGGGTGGATTAGGAAATAGGACTGCATGGACGCCAGATTTTATGTATGAGCAAGCAGAGGGGAGCTAGCACTGGCCCAACACCCACTCACTGTCAAGGGTTTTTGTCAACTTACTTTCAAATTAATTTTTTGTTTTGTTTTGTTTTTCAAGACAGGGTTTCTCTGTATAGCCCTGGCTGTCCTGGAACTTGCTTTATAGCCCAGGCTGGCCTTGAACTTAGAGATCCACCTGCCTCTGCTTCCCAAATGCTGGGGTTAAAGGTATGTACCACCACTTCCAGCTCTTCCAATTAATTTTTAATGTTTTAATATATAAGTCAGAGAGGAATCTCTTTAAAATGCAAACTTGACAGATAAAGCTGAATCTTTTTGGTCCCAACTGACCTTTGCTTCATCTTTGGAGTAGTAATTTTACTTCACATATGATGTGAATCCTTACATGTCTTTTCTTCATATTCCATATGTGTGTGTGTTGTTTAATAGTACATGCACGTTTCTCAGCCATTTGTGTTGAGTCCGACAGTTCACATGGGGGGGACTATTTCAGGTCAGTTAGAGATTTAGTGATCTCTCACATCACAGGGCTTCTAGAAGCTTACCTCAACCCACTCTGCAGATGAACAACCAGCGGCTCAGAGTACATACTGGACTTCCTGCAACAGGTGAGCTGTGGTTCGTGGTGCAGTCAGGGCTTGGGTTTGAGGTTTGGGCTGTGTGTGTATGATTGGGTCTAGAGTCTCCCTCAAGGACTGTGTGGGGAAAGTTTGGTTTTCACTGCAGTGCTATTGAGGAGTAGTACATTTTTAAGAGGTAGGACCTACTGGAAGAAGTTAGGTCACTGGGGATGTGTTCCTGTGAAGGAGAATTAGGATCTCAGTTGCTTCCTGTCTGTCTTTTTGCTTCCTGCCACCATGAGGTGAGCAGGCCTCTTGTGCCAATGATATGTTCTGCCACCAAGGATGGAAGGTATCAAGACTGAATCCAGGATCCCAAACACACCTTTCCACTCTATAAGTTGTTTCTCTCTAGTATTTTGTCACTTTGGTGGAAAGCTAACTTAATGCCCTTTCCCTGGTCTGCCTGGGCTTGGTCTCCAGAGGCTCCATTTGGCCTATGGTATCATTAGATGGCAAATCTCTCAAAGGACAGACTGAGCATAACAGAAGGGATCCATTTGTACCTCCCTCCCTTAAAATGCTTCCATGGTTTCTCAGTACCCAAATAATATAATGAGTCCTTCTGCCTGGTAGAACTTGGAGATACAGTTTCTGTTAGTTTTCACAGCCTCACCTGGCAACATTCAGGCTCATCTTTATAGTCATATTCTAGAAAAACAGAACAAAAACGTCTTATGATTCTCCTCATGCCAAACCCACACAACCCCCTTTGCCTGGAAGATGGGCTCCCAGTCTCAACCCATCTGACCTGGAGACTTCCTTCTGATTGTCCTTCCTGCTGCACGAGGAAGGGCTGGATGGCTCTCTCCGTGGTCTACAATGCCTTGAGCTCCTTCAAGGTGGTTGTTTTCCATTTGCCCAAGTCTCAAGCCCCCCCCCCAAGGCTGCAGGGGTTGCACACATGTTTGTAAGACACACCGACCACTTCAACAGAATGAGCAATTGATATGTTGTCTTGGTGGGGCATCTCCCTACCCTACTACTGGGAGTCAGACTGGGGGCTCAAGAAAGCAGTGCTGGCCCTAGAAACTCGGGGCAGTCACAGGACCCAGATGTACGGAAGGTATTTGAGCACATTTCTCAAATCATCTCCTAGCCCAATGCGTTCCCCTTTCCATCCCCTTCATTTGATCTTGCATGCTGTAGAGTGGGGATTTATGCCACAGCTGCAGTCTATAGGTCTCACAAGAGCTGGCTGAGCCCAGTGGCTACATCTTGTTACTTCGAAAGGCCAGTCTGTTGGAACCCTCTACCCACTCCTGAAACTGGCAGGGATTTTTTAGGGGACTGGGGAGTTGATGTTAAAGGAACGGCCACCCCCTCAAGATAATGGTTAGGCTGCATTACTCCAAGGAGCTCTTTGCCTCAAAGTCTTTTGTTCCTGGCAGAGCTGGGGAAGCCCAATGCTCTACCATCTCCTCCTACTTCTCTTTTCTGTGAACAAATCAGAGGGAAAAGTTTTTTATTTCTTTTCCCTCTCCTTAATATAACTAAACATCACTTTATTATAAAAGTATTGCAGAGTATGTTAAAGAAACAGAAAGTAGAATAGTTAAGTCTCACTACCAAGACATCATCATGAACTTTTCCCCTGTCTTCTATATAAAGCATTTTAAAGATTTCACAATATTACACGCTTATCAATGCATATGTAATGCACATATAATATAATGCAATGCACATATAGAATATGAATACCACACATCTATTGCTAGTGTCTCAGAAGCCCCCACGCCTTTCTCAGAAGACTACAGAGAACCATTTCGTTGAATTTGGAGTGACCCATCCCTATGCTTTGCTTTAGAATTTTAAATCTGTCTGTCTAGTCCCCAAATGTTATGCTTTTGACTTTTCTGTAATTGCAGGGTAACGTTTTGCAACCTGCCCTTTTCACTCCAGAGTGTGGTAGGTGCCCTGTTTGCTGATGTGTGCTGTGGTATAATGGGCAATACAGTTTATGTGTGTGCTGTTTCCCAAGTTGTCACTTCTACTAATGTACATGTGGAAATTTTGTAGGATTTTTCTTTTCAACTTAAAAACATTTTATTATGCTCAATGATATATAGGGACAGTGTAAAAATATATATGACATTCATTTTACTATTTTGGGGGGTTTTAAAATAATCATCTTCAAAGTACAGTTCTGTGTATTAAACAATACACATTCCTATTGTGTAGCCATCACCATCCATCCACCTTGTGCTGGTTAGTTTTTTGTCAGCTCAACACATCTCAGAAGAGGGAAGCTCAACTGAGAAAATGCCTCCATAAAATTGGCCTTTAGGTGAGTCTGTGGGGGACACTTTCTTAATTAATGATTGATATGAGGAGGGTCCAGCCCACTGTGGGTGGTAACATCCCTAGGCAGGTGGTCTTTTGTCGTAGAAGAAAGGAGGCTGACCAAACCATGCAGAGCAAACCAGTAAGCAGCATTCCTCAGTGGCCTCTGCTTGAGTTCCTGCCTCGATTTCCCTTCATGATGACTGTAAGCGGAAATACGAGATCAACTCTCTCTCCCACATTGCTTTTGGTCATGAAGCTTATCACAGCAACAGGAAGCAAACCAGGACTCATCCCCAGGACTTTCTCGTCTTCCCAGACTGGAACTGTGCCAATTCAACAGTGATTCTCGGGTCTTCTCAACAGTGATTCTTGGGTCTTTGAGATGGCTCAGTGGCTAAAGGAGCTTATGGTCAACCTAGTGACCTGAGTTCTTCCCCTGGGACCCCCATGGTGGAAAGAGAAACAACTCCTACAAGTTGTCCTTTGACCTCCACAGCACCTTCTCCCGCTCCCCAAAAAACCCCAAAGAAATAAAATGTAAACAATAGCTCTTCATTCTTCCCACCCTCAACCCCCAACCACCCACCATTTTGCTTTCTGCTTCTGTGGATCTGACTACCCTTGGGACCTCAAATAAGCACAACCATGGTGCATGCCCTTCTGTGTTGTTTTACCTATCATCATGCCACCAAATTTCACACAAGTTGTCTGCCTATAGCCATTTCTTTCCTTTTGAAGATTGAATAATACCCCATCATGTATATTCTATTAAAGTTAGTAGTATATATTTTTCAGCTGTTCATTGCTAAGAGATAAACAATCGACATTTAAAAATATTTTTTTATTTTTTGAAATGAAAATATAATTATATGTTTTCCCCGTAATTACATAACTTCCGCTCCTCCCTCCAACCCTTCCCATGCACCCATCTTTGCTCTCTCTGAAATTTATGGCCATTTGGTATTGGAGAACCAGTCTGGGGCTTCTTGTACTGTCTGTCCACTCTCAGCATTCCTAAATTGCTGTGGTTCTTATGCTAGGTTGAGGACTCACGAGCTTTCCCCCTTTCCTGTTAGCATGTCTATTGATGTTGCTCTCATCCAGGTCATGTTTAGGCAGTAGTGTTGATGGGACTTCATGGATATGGCTTCTCTGACATTTCCAGGAGGGGAATCTCACAGCAGACTTCCTGTTTCTCTGACTCTGAGGAACTTTCCCTCCCTCCTGTGCCACAGTTGATATTTTGTATCAACCTTACAGTTTAAAACTGTGCTGTTCTTTCTCATTAGTAGGAGGTTTGTGCTAGAATTCGGGATTTTATAGCCAGGAAATACAGAAGATCTATCCCTTTGTATGCAAAGCTGCCCTAAAGCAGCACTGGGGAATGCACTGACAAACACATCATCTGAGAAGCTGTGGAGCACATCCTGGCAGTGCAGCTCAGCTCCCTGCTGTTTCACCTCCTCACTGGAATCCTCAGCTCACTATTGCTGCCCAGAGGCAGAGAAAGCCCACTGAAAGGCCAAAACTGAAAGCATGGTTTTTGCTGACTGCACATTGCTTTCATGCAGTCATGCGCTTGAAAAAACAGCTAAGTCCAACTATGGGAGTCAGGGACCACCTGTACACACCCCCTTTTTTCTTATCCATCCTGGATAAACTCTTAGGTGTTTTTCAACCTGTGGATTGTGGTCCTTTTTGGGTCAGGTATCAGATAGCCTGCATATCATGTTTACATTATGATTCGTAACAGTGGAAAAGTTAGAGTTACAGAAATAGTTTTCTGGTTGGGGTCACCATGACATGAGGAACTATATTAAAGGGTCGCAGCATTAGGAAGGTTGAGAATCACTGGTCTTCACTTCCTGATGTGTGTCAATAATAACATAGTAACATCCATTCAGATCTTCTGACTCTTGCGTGTGTATAACATAGTGGGATTTCTATGCAACTATTTCAATTTTGACATCTTGAAAAATCACTACACTATTTTCCAGAGAAGCTGAACTAGCTAGTTTACATTCTTGGCAACAATGCCCAAGAAATCCAATTTTCCCATATGGTCACCAACATTTGTTATTTTCTGGGTTTTTTCCCCTTCTTTAATAACCTCATATGGGTGATTTGGTTCTAGGATATTTGATACACAAATAGCCATTCTTGCTCCCTAATGTATGTATACCTTAATGTATATCTGTACAGCTGTGAAAATGTCCCAGTAACTGTAATTAGCAACAAAATTACTGAGGTGAGATACATGTGGCATCTTCATGGTGGCAGTGACTACAACGACTACTCCGCTCCACCATCAGGAACAGATGGCCCTGGCACTTGCACTGCCAGATTATTTTTGTTTACTGTATGTGGTTCTGGGGGTTGACCTTAGTTCTGTTCCATTCATCTATTTGTTAATCCCTCTGATGATTTCATGCTATTTTGTGTGGTTGATATAATAAAGTTTTGTATTTGATGGGTCAGTTCTCTGCTCAGCTAAGAGGCAAAGACTTTCCATTGAACCACATTCCCAACCCAGACTTTCAATTTTCACTGGCTTGCTGGGTGTGACATGATGTTTCATTGTGGTTTTGTTTTGTATTTCTCCAAATAATGAGACTGAATGTCATGCCATATGTCCCTTGGCCATATCTGTTTCATCTTATGGAAAATATTTTGGAATTTCTTTGACTTTCTTGTGGATTTTTCTGCTTTAGTTTTAAGCTATTCTGAACCCTATTTATTGATTATGCATTGCAAATATTTTTACATTTTTCCCTTTCCAGTTAATCTCTTGTGATGCTTTTTAACAGGCAGAAATTATTTCAGTGTGGTCAAATATGTCTATCCTTTTCTGTGTGATTGCTCTTTGTATTTTAAAACACTTGTCTCTGCCTGAGATAATAAAGGTATTCTAGATTTTCTTATAAGAATTTCAAGATTTTTCTTTACATGTAAGACCTGGAGCCACCTAGAATTGTGTGTATGTGCATATGTATGTGAAAGTGTGTGTGTATGTGTGAGTGTATATGTATGAATATATATGTATGTATGTATATGTGCGCATGCCTGTGCATGTATGTGTATGTATAAGTGTACATGTATGTGTGTTTATGCATGCATATGTGCTACGTTCATGCATGTGTGTGTGTGTGTGTGTTTATGAGAGATTGGGTAGCTTTTGTTTAAGAATTGCATCATGCATCCTTTATTAGAAACCAGATTTTCTAATATATGTGGTTCATTAGGGGGCCTTTTGTTCCAGTCATCACTTGTTAATTCTTGTGCCAATTTCATGTTGTCTTAATTGTGGTTGCTATAATAAAATTGGATATTTGATTGGGTCACTTCTCTGCCCAGAATTCTGATTTGAGAACATCTTAGCCTTTCTTAACTCTTTGCTGTCCATCTAAATTGAACATTCAACTTATTGAATTATATGAAAAGCTCTATTGGGCTTTTGTATAAATTGTCCTTTTTTTGTCCATAAACATGCCATGCATCTCTATGTATTATACTTAGATTTTCTTCAACATCACCTATAATTTTTCTTTAAAGGTTGTCACAGCATACTTTGGGATATTTTGTATCTATGGTTGTTTTTGTAAATAGTATCTTTTAAAACTATTTATTTATTTAGAGACTATGTGTTCATGTGTATCTTTGTATATGAGTGCAGGTATCTGTGAAGGCCAGAGGAGGGTGTAGAATTCATTGGAGCTGGAGTTACAGGTGGCTGTGAGCTACTCAGTCTGAGTGCTGGGAACTAAGCCAGTGTCCTCTGAAAGGTGAGCAAGAGCTCATAACTGCTGAGTCACTGCTCCAGCCCCTTGGAAATAGTATCTTATACTTTGTACAGTATGTTAAAAAACAAAAACAAAAACTCACTATAATTTCACCATGTCTAGTGTGTTTCCTCCTTCCAGGACACCGTTTATTAAGAGCTCTATAATACTTGCAGGGAAGAATGTGTGTCCAGGGGTTGGTGGACAGTTCATGCTTCTGCGTCTTATTTTGCTCTAGCCTCCTGAGATGTTTGGTTCTTCAGTGTGGGTTCTGAGAAGCTTGCAGTCTGTGCTGTCCACCACATTCCACATCCATCAGCTCTCTGCATCTCCCCCACCCCCACCCAACCGTGAGATCTGTAAAGTGGATGTGGTACTGATCAGTTGCTCCCCCGGGGTAACAGTGCAAATGGCTAGCATGGAGCCTGGTGCTGAAGGAGCTCATTCCCAGTTAGTGTTTAGGAGTTCTCAACAACACCCTTTTCTTTCTATTTTGGCATGCATTGATTTAGTCTACTTGAAGTTAGTGTCTGAAAAGTTGGGCAAGAAAAGGTGGAATTTGTGTCTTTTGCTTCTTTCCCTTGTCCTCATACTATCCCTCCTCCTGCCCTTCCCTAGGGTTAAATAGGGTGGTCAGTGCTGGGTGTAGGCATAGGAGAGTGGGGAGTGAGGACCCCCATCCCAGACAAGCCGCCTCTGGTAGCTTCTGTTGCCTATTACTTCCTACTCTGAGCTATAGTCTGAGGTCAGGTTTTCCACGTTTGTTCCCTGGTCTCCCAGCCCCCTTCCTGTCCCCATCCTGCCTCTTGAACAAGGAGTCCACCACTTCAATTCTACATCTGGTGACAGTGAAGGCAGAGAGAGCCTGAAGGATGAAGTCCAAATTCACTAGTCTACTTTCCCAGGCCCTGTATGAACTGGCTTGGCTAATTACTAACACTGCTCTGGCTCCCACTCTGTGCATTATACACGTCAGTAATTTGCAGCACAAAATTGCTGAGTGAGAGCCACTCTTATGACAGTAAGGACCCTGAGGCTCAGGGAAGTAAATGAGTCATCTGCTGACACCCCCAGCCAGGAAGTACAGAGCTTTATACTTCACCACCTTGCCCGCCCCCCCCCCCTCACCAAGGTAAAAATCCTGATTCAGCTGAACATAAAACAGCTGGGGAGAAAGAATGTAGATTCCAGTTTGCTTCGCTTTGGCAAAAGTAAACAGAGGGTGAAATAGGGCAGGGGAAAGTCAAAGGTTAGGAGAGCAGCCTGAGGGGAGAAAGTGTGACTTGCTGGCTCTTTCGCCTAAGGCTGAACTCCAGGGACTAGGAGCTGGTGATGTGGCTCATGGGAAGGGCAGGGTGGGGCACGTAGTGAGGTAAGCAGAGAGGATGACGGGATGACGTAGCCTCATAGCTGGATGGAGGAAGTGATTACGACCAGGAAATAAGTGCTGAAAACTGAGAGCATCTTAAACTCTTTGTACTGGTATAGAAGAAACTTGAAGTAGTAAAATTGATGCTATAAAGGAGTTACTAATTTCTTTAGGAAATAGAAAGTTACACAAAGTAGAATTTAGCTAAAGGAGCTCTCTCCAATATGACTGAAATATAATAGTGTACTAGCCAGGCTTGTTAGAAAGGAAACTGTAACACAATTGAAGTTTAGGGTTGCTGAGAAAGTCTATGCTAATGTTTGTTCACCAAGATTGAGATCTAATTGGGTTCTATTCCCATAACAAAAGAAGACAACCCTGACTTATAATCGATCACTAGGCCCATCCCCATATCAAAGAGTAAAGGGGGCAGCATCTGGTCCCTACCATCCTTAAGTCGTGGCCTGTCATTAAATTCCCTGTCTTCTTATAACAGTGGTTCTCAACCTGCCTAATGTTGTGACCATTTTATACAGTTTCTCATGTTGTGGTGACCCCAACCTTAAAACTATTTTTGTTGCTACTTCATAACTATAGTTTTGCTACTCTTGTGAATCTTAATGTAAATATCTGTGTTTCCTGGTGGTCTTATATAACCCCCAAAGAGATCATGACCCACAGGTTGAGAACCATTGTTTTATATGCAAAAGCTAGGTCTGCAAGATGAACCTGAACAATGACTACTCAAAAGGAACAACACTGATGTACTTAAGAAATGATTCTGGCTATATATTTGTTCTGTAAATCTCCCATCCACCCAAGTGGCCAAACTTGCAGTCTCTTGTCTCTGTTTAAATTGTTCAGAGTGTGACCTGGGGCCAGTAAGGATGACAGTGTATATGACAGTGTATATGTATATACTGTACAAGCAAAGGTTTGCCTTGGTGACAACTTTGGGAGTCCTAGTCCACGCACTGTTGGCCTTGCTGCCTTTGGCTATTGGCAACACAGCATGTCATGGCAGAAGTGTCTGTTGGAGTTCAGCTGCTTACCTCACTGCAGTGAGAAACTGAAGGAGGAAAAGGAAATGGCTGAGGAGCACACCCCTGAGGGCCAGAAGACCTCTCAGAATGCCCTCTCTCTGAAACATTCTGCCCCATCCAAATAATGCCACTCTGGGAGTTGAGCGGAGGCCCTGACCCAAATCCTAGCAAGTCTATAAAAGTTTTCCTGTTGCCCTCCTCTGAGTGAGGAAAACCTGGGGCCGGGGTTGGGGGGCTGTAGCCCAGTCCACTATGGTATCAAATGCTCAGACTCTTAACTGTGGCCCCAGGATGGGGGTTGGAGGTCTGTGCAGGAGAGAAGGAAGATTAAGAAAATACCAAGGGTGTTAAATGGAGTTTCCAGAAGACTTTAAAAACCCATTGTGTGTCACACAAGGCTCTGGTTCTACAGGAACCTCCCAGTAAAATCTACCTCACTGAGACCTCTGTGTCATGCAATATGGCGGGCTAAGTCACTATGGCCTTTGTGTATTTTACCACAAAGAAACTTACAAATAAGCTCCACAGATTGGGCCAGACGTCAGAGCTGGGTTTGTGTCTTGGGAGGTAACACAGCAAGACTAACTTCAGCTCAGAAGGGGGGGGAGTGCTGATGCCACTTTCCCTCCCTCCCTGCTCACCTTCCCCTCTGTTTTCTGAACCCTCTCCTGCTGTCTGTGTTCAGGCCTAGGATTTTCTCCCTCTTTGGGGCAGATGGACCTTGCTTCTCTCAGATTCACTGTCATCCTAGGGACAGTGCGACAGTCCTTGGCCACCCAGAACATTCCTAGGGCTTTTCCTTGGTGTTTAAAATTTGTTAGCCAGAAACCTGGAACAAAGTCTGGTCATGAGTGATCTAAAGGGATAGGGAGGAAAAATAAGAGGGGGTAATAAAATATTCATGTTTTCTCTCGAAGAATTAAGGCTTACACACACACACACATACACACACATCATGAAAACATAAAGGGACTTACTCGGGTGTAGGAAAGGGGTCAGGGAAGAGCCAGGATAATTAGGGCAAATACAAGCAGACACTGACATATGTGAAAGTATCATATGAAACCCATGATGTTGCATGTCAGAGGTTAAGAGCATGAACTATATAAAACTTGAGTTTGGTTCCCAGCATGCACAACAGACAGTTCACAACTATTGCAAAACTGCATTTCAGGAAGCCATCGTCTGGCTTCCTTGGGTATCCCCCCACATACATGTGCACATATACTAATACAGATACACACATGATAAAAAGAAATCTTTAAAAAATCACTAGTTCATTGATATTAGTAATAAATAATACTATTGCTAACAAATGAATATATTCATAACTTCCCCTTCTTGTAAGGACAATGGTCAGGTTGGGTTAGGGTTTACCTCAGTAGCTCTTTCTGGCCCATGTACAGTCCCATACTGAGGTATGAGCATGCAGAGCATCAACAGAAGGAATTGGAGTAGAGGCAGCAGTTATCCATGATGCTGGCTTTTCCTTCTACTCTTTGGTTGTTGCCAGGATAACGTGTCTCTCTCCAGCAGCGTGATGCAAATATTTAATGGCCAGTCTTTGGGTGTAGGATGATAGTGGGGTCAGGAGTTCTTGATAGTGTTTGCCAATGTCTGTGGTGTAAATACTCTGTCATGACAGGTTTCAATCTACCAATAAAACAGATAAGCATTCTGGAAATTAAAAAAAACTTTTTCAGAGCAGGTGTCACTTGGCTCCAACTCTCCCCACTAGAATGCAGACACCACGACTGCTTGGCCTTCCTTCTCCATACAATGCCACCAATGTCTAGAAGTCCCCAGGACCAACATATGGGTTGACAACTGTTTGCTAAACAAAGTGAATTCTTTCACCCAGCTTAGGAGGCTATTGTGAATTGGTCATTTCATTGCCCTGGTGTTTATGATAGCCTCTTTGCTTGTGGCCCTCCTTATTAACCAGACCGACAGTGTACTCCTGGTGATGTTCAGGTTTCCCAACAACCCTTTGTTCTGTCATGTCTCAGCCCACACAGCCCCAGCCCTGGGTGATTTCTGATGCCAGGCAGACTCAGCCAGAAGCATGGACACCTGTATCTTTGTCACGTTTTCAAGGTTATGTTCCCTCTGGGCTCCCAGCACCTGCCCTCAGACAGCTGCTTCTTTCTTTGTTCCTGGGACCCCCATCATGTCCTGCAGTATGGACAGAAGATGATTCCAAGGCAGAAGGGACCCTCACCTACATTACACTGTGTCCAAAGGCTGCTCTTGCCTAGAAGGAGTCAAATACTCTCTCTATGAGGGAATGGAGAAACTGATGAGCAAAGGCATGCCTGCCTCCGAGTAAGGATGAGTAAGGAATGCTGGGAAAGGGCTCTGCTGGAGGCTCCAGGCACGAGACCTCTCAAGTTGGAGAGGGTGTTTAGGGGGGCGGGACTGACCTTATCGGAAGATGACAGCCCCTCATTCCTTACTTGTTAGGTCACCCAGCTCTGGGAGCTGGCTGAGGTGTCACCATATGAACCCTACCTTGACTCACTGCCTTTTTAGAGGTCATAACCCGAAGGAGGAGGAAGTCTGGTAGGACACTATGTGAAATGGGGTAACAGTAGGTAGGCTGTGTCCTGGACAGTGATGGAAGGCTATATGAGATCATGTTGGCCCAGAGCAGATTATGGAATTCCACAGCATACAGTAATCACTCAGTTAAAGCAGCAGGACCTTGTGAGTGTGGGTTATCTATCCCCTGTTCTTCCCCTGATTTCTCAGTGTCTCCAGAACTGAGAAATACCACCTGATATATAGGCTGGTGGCATCAGGGACACGATGACATAACTGTCTTCTGGTAACAACTCGGGGAGGACGGCATTGTCCCCAAGCCCAGCTTCTACTTTTTGGTGCCGCAATCCACTCCTTCCCCCTCCAGCTGCCCCTTACAGTTCTGACAGGCATTGAACACGCAGGCTTGTGACTCAGGACTGTCACCACTTCTCTAAACACTTGGTGGAATCCCCAAGGCAGCTCGGGGTGAGCTGACATCTTGGGGTACAGCTGAGTCCACTTTCCCATTAGATGAACACTGATCAGCAGGATGAACCTCAATGTTCTATGTGGAGAAAGGGAACAGAACGTTCAGCTCTAGGACAGAGACCCACTCAGACCTCACAAAACAGGAAGTGAGCTCAGAGCAGAGGCCACACCACAATCTTTCTTCGTCCTGGGAGGCTGCTTACATCTGGGGCAAGAGGAGAAAGTTTAAGGACAATCAAGGAATTACCTGTCATAGATGTATGAAGGGGCCACACTGAGCTATTACTCGATGCCTGGTGGAAAGATTGGGGGCAGTAGCTGCCCCCAGCCTCACGGGGGTCCTTCCTCAACTTCAAATGTCCTTCCCTCAAACCCACCTCTAGGGGCTCCTCCCCAGCCAGCCTGAGACAATGAACCAGAGCCAATCTCGGGTGCCAGTGCCCCTCTGAGCCCTGGTTCCCTGCAAAGCTCTAGACAGCTGTCTGTCTATGTCCACATCTGGGGGAGGAGGGGTCTCTTTCTCCAGCACACAGAAGTGACTCTATAGAGGAGGGCTTCTCCCTTCCTATTTTTTTTAATTTTGTGTGCCCCTCTTCTGTTTTTCCTGATATCACATTTTCTGTCTTTTTCCTAAGAACAAGGCTTGTCACATTCTATATATAGAAATGTAGTGACACGGTACCTTCTGGGTGGGCACCGAAGGAGGCATCCCATTACTTGACTCTATATAGTCACCTCCAACAAGAAGTCACCAGAGGAGGAAAACGGAACCAGGCACCGAAACTGACCCTAGCTGAGAGCAGAGTGACAAAGCAGGTACTGTGGTGCTCATTTTGTGGATGACAGGTACAGTCACAGAGAAATGAGGTGACTTGTCCAGTATCTCATGGCAAGCAAGTGGCAGAACTGTGATATGGCCCCTTCTCCCTGCTCTAGCATCTGGACAGGAGGAATGTCCCCACAGTCTGAGTGTGGGAAGAAATGGTAGAGGTTTTCTGAAATGACCAGAAAGACAGAATCAGACCCAGACCCCAGGAGGACCCTATGTCTGCTTCCCAGATGTGCCAAGTCCTGGCAGATGTTGGCTGGCCTGTGCAGCTGCCCCAGGTACTTCAACACATCTAACCTCTTTCCCCTGAGGCCATTCTGCCCTTTAGGGAGCAATTTTCTGTTTGTTTATTCTAATATAGATCCTGCCATAAACACTTCCTTTTCTTTCCCTAGCCTCAGATTTGGGTAATCTTAACCCTGCAGGGCTGTGCAACACCACTAAGGCTCCAGGAACCCACAACTTCTCAATAATGCTGAACAGAGCGAAATTTCCCAGTAAGCGCCTCCCCTGCCTGACTAATGCTTGAGCTTGGCACAGCAACGTCCTCTTTTTGAGGAACCCAGTCATTTGGTTTGGATTCTTTATTTGTTGTACTGGAATGGCCTTCTGAATCATTCAGTTTTTGCTTTTGAACTGATTCACTTTTTGCATTTCCTTGTATAGAAACTCAATCTCCTCCGATGCTTAGCCCCAATACCAGCATCCCCATGGGTCATCTACACCCACAGCACCCTGGCGCCTGTACCATTCCCCTAATGTTTATTATGTTGTCATCATAGTCAAAATAATACAGATTCCATGCAGCAACTGAGTCATTCCAATGTGTTCTCACCAGGACTTGAGGAAGACAGTATATGTCCATTTTACAGACTATGAAATTGAGCCCAGCTGAGGATACACAAAGGAAAAGATAAGAGTCTGAAGCTGAGCATGCCACAGCCAGAACCTGAAAGGTGGCTTTTTGTGGGCATTCTGGCTGCAAGGTGGGTTGTGGCATCTGTTGAGTCCCAAAGACTGTAACCCCCACGCAGCACTGTCTGGAAATAGCTTCAGTCCTGCAAACACTGACTCAAGGGGCGTGTCTCACCTTTCCCTACAGCTGCTTGGGGCTTCTCAGCTTTCTTTCCTGTTCTCTCAAGTGCTCGGGAGCAATCTCATCCTTTGTACACTGAGAGGAGCAGTCCCTGGCATGGCCTGGAGGACCCTGTGGGCATGTGTCCTAGCAGGAAGTCAATAAGGGAACTAACTTCTCAGATTCAACTTAGAAATTCTCTGCTGCTCCAGGTGGATGCTGCCATAGACTTTTTCTGGGTTCCAGTGGCAGGACCTTCAGACAAAGGGCTCCGTGCACGTTTCATGGGTATTGCATGGGGACAGGCATGCACTAAGCTGCTGGAGCAGTTTAGCAAGCATTTGAGTGCTGCTCCCCATCACCTCTCCTGGGAGTTCCCCGAGGACAGGAAGATTGGAGTCTCAGGGGAAACAGAGGTGGGGAGAGGGCAGTGGCTCCAAGCAAGGAAGTCTGGACATAGATGAGGCTGGCTCATCCATAGAGCAGGGTGGGACAGCAGAGTTAGGTGAGGTACAAAGGTCTGAGAAGGGTGACAGGAAACCCGCTGAGGGTTGCACGTGGAGATACTGTTGTGGCCACAACTCCCTTTAGTGCTTTAGCTCCAACTTCTGCTTTTTGTGTGTGTATTTGTTTTGTTTTGGAGACAGAGTCTCTCACTCTGTAGCTCAGGCTGGCCTCAAGCGTTCTGTGATCCTCTTGCCTCAACCTCCCCATTACTAGGGTTATTGGCATGAGCTGCGCCAGCCGTTCTTAGTGTGTCCTGTCTGCGTTTTGTTTGTGATTCCTGGTAACCCTGCTCGGCGCTTCTGGAACCTCCCAGCCTGGCTTGGTTTCACGTGTGCCTCTGCCATAGCAGTTACTGGCTTGTGGGACTGGGGCCCACAGCACACACTTGGCCTTTTGATAAGAGCAGTCTGTCAGGGTGCTAAGACTTCTCAGGCCCTAACCTTACCAAGCACCTCCCTGCCTGTTCCCACCCCAGGGCTGAGGGTGAGCACTCTCACCTGGCAGACCAGTGAATGAGGCCCACAGGTGTGAAGTCAGTATCCTAAGGCCTCAGGAAAGAACATTGACCCAGCATGTGGGAAGCAACATAGTTGGGGTAGATCACCTGACTCTGTCCACCTCAGGGCTCTTGACTGCTGGTTATGGCCGGAAAGACAAGTGTCCTCTCTGGCTCATCCTCATGGGCAAAGTGGAGACCTGGCCTGGTAATGGGAAGCAATTGAGGTGACAAATGCTAGCACCAGGCCCAGCTTCACCCTGCCATCTCTCTGGTTTCCCTAAACATCATGACAGAGCGCGAGTCCGTGAGGCTAGACATCCCAGGTGTGAACCTCAGCTCTGCCACTTTCTGACTCTATGACTTTGGACAAGATACTTTACCTCCGTGGACCTCCATTTTTTTTTTTTTTTTTTTTTTTTTTTTTTTTTTTGTCTTTAGACTGTGCTAGCACTTGATAACAGCACTGTAGTGAACAGTATTTGAGTGTTGCTCAACTTAGGATGTGGTGGGAAAATATCAAGTCAAAGTGTACTTGATACCCTTAACCCATGGAGCATCACAGCTCAGCTCAGCCCAGCCCAACCCCTTACACTAGCAAAACTGCCACTCAGCACCAAGCAGATGCTATGACAGGGTGAGACTAGTTCACGGAGTTCGTCGGACCCTGGGAGAGAATGGGTGTGGCTATCTGGGGGTGCTTCCCATCACTGTTATAAGCAGGGTCTTTATAATTCAGGGTCCATGAACTCAAAACACTCTCAGCTTCCCCTTTGCTTGGATTATGAAAATTAAGTAGATAAAAGAGAAAACTGTTGAAGGGAACTTTCAGAGCTGTGAGTGGGAGAGAAGGGACTTTTCTAATAAAGGGTATCAGAGTTGAGGTTGGTGTAGTGGCACATGCCTATCAACTTAGCACTTGGGAAGCTGAGGCAAGAGGATCAAGAGTCAGAAACCTCTGGAGAGATGGATACATGGTGCACAATCACACACCTGAGTTCAGATCCCCAGAGCCTACACAAAAGCCCCAGTGTGTGTGGTCCCATGTACCTGTAACCCTCATGCTAGAGGGGGACTCATGGAGACAGAGGGTTCGTGGTGCTTGTTGGCCAGCCAGCCAGTCTAGTCAAAATATGGTGACGGGTTCAGTAACAGTACCTCAAGGGACTAAGTCAGAGAGTGCTGACTTTGGTTGTTCTCCTCTGGCAACACACATACATGTATACAGGCATGTACCATACATGCAGATAGAGTTGCAAGCATGCCCTGGTTACATAGAGAGACCTTGTCTAAAACAATATGAGAGCTGACAGTTATGCTCTTTATTTACAAATGAGAGGCAAAGTGGGTAAACTAGCTGGTTAAAAACACACAGATATTTAACAAGCATTAAGGAGAGGATTTGAACTCAGATAAGTCTGACATCACAATCCATGGCCCAGCACCACACAGCAGCCCTTGGGGTCATGGAAAGATCCAGTGCCTGGCTCTGCATTGAAAATGGAAACATGAGTCACCAGCTATCCCTTTGGAGGGAGGAAAGCCCAGCTTCAGGGCAGAATGTTCCGCCAGATGCTGGGGAGCAGCTGCCAGCACCCCGAGACTCTTTCATGTTGAGGAAGGGAGGAGGAGGAGACAAGGGGATAGCAGTGTGTCTAAGCCAGTGAATGCAGCCTGACTGGGCCATGATGGTGATGGTAGGCCTGCACATCTGGCCTCAGGAATGCCGGGCCCCAAGATGGGCCTCTAGCTCCTGCTGCTTCTTGTAGCTGGCTTAGCCCCCTGACATGAGCCAGTGTTTTTGTCTCTGCCTGGCCTTAATGCTGACACCAAATGGTCCTTTGATTCTTCTGTTGAGGACACAATGATGGTATCTTGAGTCCTGTTTGGGGCCCCTGATAAGCACCTTAGTTCCCTCATCTGCTCTGTGGTAGAGTCAGGGGAAGGGAAAGTGTGCTCAGTGCCCAGAGAATCCAGTCATGCTTGTGAATCATATGCCTGAATCAACAGAGTACTGAGAAGATAGGCATTGCATGTGGGTTATGGGTGGCTGGTTGCTTTTGGCTGGCCTTCTCTCTCGAGATCCCCGCCCTCTCCTCAGGCTTCGGCTACCACCTTGCTCTACTTCCCACCCACTGATGATCCATCTCACGCTTGCACACGTATTGGTTCTACCCAGGAAAGTTTGGGACTGGCCAAGGTGACTTAGTAGCATAGATGATTCATTTTGGTCCTTGAAGGAACAAAAGTCCAGGCCTTCCCAGGCAGCCTCTACTCTAGCTGGCTTGTCCCCTGGACAGGGATGAGTCACAATGGCCTTCTCCCTGAAGCTCTGATTTTGGAGTTGCATGGGTCTTCCTTGAAGCAAACTTCAGCTTCTTTAATTCTGTTCCTGGGGGATCCAGGTGAGCTTAGGAGCCAGAAGCAGGGTAGCCAGAAAGGGGGGAGGGGTAGACTCTGCAATGAAGGGTCCTGGAGGCTCTGCTGCGTCCCTTCTCATGGCCTTCTGCTCTGCCTGGCCAGGCGGAGCCTGCAGTCTGCATCCAAATTCCTTAGCCAAAAGGGGAAAAACATTCTCTAATTCCACATTGTGCAGGAATTTTAAAAAGTGTGGATAAACCATATGACCTCAATTTCCTTAGCCGCAAAATGAGAGTCATCCCAGCGGTTTGCAAAGTCATCCAGGCCAGCAGAAAGGGTAACAAGGGGAGGGCCTCATCTCACCGCCTTGGTAAGATAAATGCCCACCCTTCCTGAGTCTCCATGAAGAAAGGAGCCTCTAGGATTGGTTTGTGTGTACAAGAGGCTTTGGCATCTCTGGAAGACTGGCCTCAGGGGATGCTGAGCCATAAATCAGGCATGAGACTAAAGCATGCTTCCTGAAGCCCACCTGATACATGGGGATAAAGGATGGTAGGGGATGAATCCTTGGGGGCAATCATCTCAAATGGGGTACCTGATGTGGTCCCCTCTCCTGGCTACAGATTTCTTTACCAATGAAATGGAGATAGTAGCTTTTAGCTCACAAGGCTTAGTAACTTGGACCCTACTTAGTGTCAGGAACTGTGCCCCGAGTCACATCAGCCACTGATCAGGAGAATATGAAGTCATCCTATCAGGTGGCCACCAAGGGTCAATGGGACAGTCTGGTGATGGCTGGGAGAGATGGTGGCATTCAGTGACACAGATGCCTATCTCTGGTGGGTAGCAGGTGTTCAATAGATTCTCTCATGAGGGTGGTGATCCTACTGATGTAAAAATAGGGTCACGGTCTTAACTATCAAAGGGGCAGTGGCAGGTTCTTATTATAGCTCATTCCCTTGCGTTTCTAAGGGGAGTGTGGATGCCCAGCCAAGTGGAGGTTATGGACAAGCTGAAGGTGAGACAGAGGCTCTCATTTCCCACCCAGCTTCCTCACTCTGTGGACTGGAAGACATGCAGCCTCCTTTCCCCCTTAACTACCCAGGGCAGAAATCTTTGGATACAAGCTGGCATGGACCATCCGGAAAGATCTAGAGAGACTCACAGCAGCAGCAGCAGGGAAATACCAGTTCCTTCGTGTAAGCTTTGCCCCATGAGTCAAGGTGACAACCCTATTGTGGGAATATCCAGTTATCTGAACCGCATGTGTTGTGTATCTAAGTGTGTAGCTCAGAGACAATCATATTAGACAATAGAGATGGCTCCCATCTGGTGAAGACTGATCATATGCCAGGCACTGTGCCAGGCTCATGTGCCTCCCTAGCATACACAGTAGCCCTGTGGGTAGATGCTCTATGACTCCTGCCAGCAGAGGCTCTGAGAAGCTGAGGGCCTTTCTTAAGGGCCCACAGTGCCTAGCAGGGCTATAACTTAAATCTAGAGCATGGCACAGAACCTGTCACCTTCCACGCCAGTTTGCCACCCAAACTCCTCCCTGTTCATGCCATTCTCCTCACAGATTCACACAACTTCACTTTTGTGACTTCATAGTCCTTGGGTATACAGCCCTATGGGGCTCAATGGGCCTTTGCTATATGCCTAGCAGTTTGAGCTCTGCTCTATGTCTGAAAGCCACAGAGGAAGTAGCTGGAAATAGGAGTAAGGCTTTCCAAACTGCTGTCAATTTTTTGTGACAGTGGAGGAAACCGAGGCTCCAAGGATAAAGGGTGTGGTTCACACAGATCCCATGAATACCCCAAATATGTCATGTTTGCCCCTTGAACTGGGGTCCCACATTATTCCTGTGACCCTTCCTTTCTAGGATTTGCATCACCTGGTGAGGAATGGGAGATGAGGGGCTAAGGAGGCTGCTGAACCCTTGGCAGAGACCTAGGAAGTACAGGGCGGAGAAGACTTCTAAGAAAAAAGGAGTCAGCCAGGGCTGTATGTGCCCTGACTACAGGGCCAGAGGGCCAGGGATCAGCTTGGCTCCAGGTTCTCTAGAGGCTGGCCCTGCACTTGGCCCCTAGTCCAGCTTGGCTCAGCCAAGACATGAAGTCCCTGAGGCTCTGATGTGTTATTCCTTCTAGATAATTCTCTGGTCCATCTCTCTTGACCTTTCCAGGTGGAGGAGGCTGAGGTCCAGGGACAATGACCAGGATTTGGAGAAAGTTCTGGGGTCTCTACCCATCAAGTATGCGGACAGCACAGTGGAACCTATATTCCAGGCCAGGAGGCTTAGCACAGCCCCTTATGTGGGAACTCTGGTCATTCCACCTGAGGGCTCTGAGCTTAGTGTAGAACAGTGAGATAATTCCTCAGGGGTAGAGATCCCAACTTCTGTGAACTCTGTGCTTCTTTCTAGGCAGGGAACAGAGGCTCAGATGCTACTCTGGGTGGCTTGTGCTTCTCATGTCTCACCTAGAACACAGTCATTACCTGCCTCCCTCTCTGTCCAACAGGGACACTCCAGAGACAGAGGCCATGAGACGGTGTAGGTTGGAGATTGAGCCCCTGGAGCCTATGAAGTACAGAAATTCGGTGCTTAGGTTATTCAGGACCAGCCCCCGGGACTTCTTGAACCTCTTTATTGTTCCTGGCAAGCAGGTGAATCCTGGTCCTGCCAGGCTCTTCACAGGGCACCACTGGCCTCTGCACTTGACAACACCTTCCTGGTGAGCTCTCTGCTCCCTGAAATGCCAGAGATGGGCCTGGTGGTTGCATCAGGTTGAGGTCACTAGATGATCCCTCCCTAACAACCGTGACCTAAAGGAACAGGCAGACTAGGTTTCTCAGGAAGCTGGAGCCTCCTCATTTGGTCCCTGAAGAGCCTGGCTCTGATAACAGCCCAATTCTCAGTTATCCATTTAGGGTTCTGGTTAGCTGGCCCAGCAGGGGCCCTGGGACTTATAGAGGGGGTTTCCCCTTACAAAACCCCCTTAGCCTCTCTCCTTAGCCTCATATTGCCTTTCCTTCCCTAGGCTATTCTGGGCATTCCCTGGCCCTGGACTAGGTGAAGGGGGGACAAGAAAGATTCTGCCATGGTTCTGGACTAGCCAGTGAACCATTTTAATTATTACCAATTTTAAGAAAAGTGCATCCTGGGTTAGACAGGACCAATGCCGAGACAAGGGCAGTAGGAAAGTGTGAACCCAGTCGTCACCCTCTATCAAGGTCTTATTAAACTTTCTCCTTCACAGGCCCTGGGTCTGAGACATTTGTACAGTTTTTACAAAGGTATTTAAAACAGATATTCACATCAAACATTTGATGATAGTAAATAATAAAATATTTTAAAACCATTCTTAGCATACATGCAAATTTTACATTTATTAAAGATAAAAGTAAGTCTGTGTACTAATGAGATGGATGTGTTTACTTTTACATACATAATTAAACCTTGGGGGCTGGGGAGAAGGTTCAATGATTAACAGTGTTTGTTGTTCTTGCAGGGGACCTGGATTTGACTCCCAGCACCAACATGGTGGCTCACAATTTTACATCTGATCCACAAGCAGGAAGCAGAGAGACAGAGATAATTGGGGATGGTATGGGTTTTTGAAACCTCAAAGCCTACTGTCAGTGATGTACTTCCTCTAAAAGACCACACCCCCAATCCTTCTCAGACAGCCCCATCAACTGAGGACCAAGCCTTCCAATACACAGTTTGAGGCCCATTCTCATTCAAGGCTCCACACACAAAATTGAGCAAACAAACAAACAAATGAATAATTAAAAAATACATGCTATAATACCCAGCTTTGCTTAAGAAATAATTAAGCGAGGCAGTGATCTACAAAGTAAGCTCCAATAGCCAAGGCTACACAGAGAAAGCTTGTCCTGAAAAACCAGAAAAAAGACAGAAAAGAATAATTAAACCATGGCTTAATATTTGATATTGTAGGACATAGACCATCTTTAACATTTTTCAGAGCTAACAATATTATATTAATTAAAAGCTAATTGATTTTTATAACCATCAATGCTTAGAACACTGCTTAGCATAAATACTTCATATAAAATGTCAAAAGGATGTTTAGGGCCATTTCAGAAATGGCTGGGAATTCTGTCCTGATCCTAAGATAAAATTCATCTAATATTTTTTTAAATGACTGAAGTTAGCAACTCAAATAGCAATGTTCAAAATCTAATCCCCAAATATATTAATTTGGCACTTATGTACTGAGGGATTTCAGTAGGGAATATTAAAGTTCTTTGTTTTCCCTAACAAAACTACTGTTTCCATAAGAGCAGAAGCTTTGCATGTACAAAACGAAAATAGAAACAGAGGGAAACACTGATTGCAGGTTCTCAGGAGTCTTGACACTCAGCCATGGTGTTTTAGTCTTTGTCCACGACATTGTAAGGCCAGTTGGCACATGCTAGACAAAGTGTGTGTGTGTGTGTGTGTGTGTGTGTGTTCAGAACCGTGGCTGCAGAGAAATCACATGGCTTAATGGGTGAATCCTGCCAGAGACACCTCAGACTCACTGCATGTTCAGAAAACTTTTCACGGTGCCAAAGTTTTGGCAAGCACCACTTCTAGCTACAGGAGTCGCTGTTTAGGAAGCAGTGCTCGGGAGGACCAAGCGTGTCTGGGATTATAGGTCCATGAAGGCTTCCCGGTGGTGATGATGACCTCCTGGCAAGAGCATGCTAATGGCTAGGATTTCATTCATCCCTCTCCAAAAGATGAGAGAGGCAACTTAAGAGGGAGTGCTTGGTGCAGAGCCCTGATTCCTGGTTTATGGGATGTGAAAAGTCCAGGGTGCTATAAACCCCCTTGGTCTTTATCCATGCACAAACAGCAGTTTTGTGCATTGGCTGCCTCCCACCCGCTCTGTCAGTCTGACAAAGCACCCACTAAAAATCAATGGGAACCATGGCAATGAACAGATTTGGGGGAAATTTAAAACGTGAAGGAAGGAAGCTACACTATGCATGCCCCTATTGGAGACCCACTGCATGCCAGCCCTGAACAACCCCCCACTTTTTCACTCAGTGCTGACAGATTAGCATCTTGGTGGTCAAGAGGCCCCAGTGCCTCATGCACCTTGAGACCCCTGGGAAGAAGCCCCAGTTTCAGGCCTCCAGGCCCCTGGAGATCCCAGATGTGGAGCACTGGAGGGAGGGAAGCTAACACGGCTAGCAGTTCTGATCCAGACTCTCAGCACTGTTTTCTGTCTGGAGTCATGGGTGAAAGCCAGGGCCACACCTGTGTGCTTTCTTCATTTTGCCATAGCTTCTCTTTCTACTGTGGCAAACTCTCCTGGTCCCTTTGTCAGTCACTGAAGCTGTCAGTGGGGACTGGAAGGTGCCACAGTAAGGCAACCAGAATGGCTTGCCCTGTGATAGCCTACCATGTCTCCTGGAACAAACCAGCCCAAGCCACACCTCTGGCCATTTCTACAGAAAGAATAATATAAACACTCACTCCTGTCTGACATGAAATGCTTTGACAACTGGGTGGCTCATGAATATACTGGGTGTTCATCTGTGTATCTGGGTGTGTGTCTCTACGTGTCTCTGTGTGTGCATATGCCTGTGGGTGTGTTTGTGTGAGTATAGGGGGTGTGTCTGTATTTATGTATATGTCGGTATGTGTATATGGGTTTGTATTTCTAAGTGTGTTTGTGTGTGTATTCATGTCTGAGTGTGTTTTTGTGTGTCAGTGTATCTCTGTTTCTCTGTGTTTGTGTTTGTGTCTGCTTCTGGGGAAATATGTCTTGCCAGTTTATATCTTTAATTGTCTATGTCAGTTGTGGTCTGAGACAAGTGTCAATAAACACCTGCCCAGTATAGGACGGAGGCCAAGGAAATTTCAGGCACCTCATTAAAGCTTTTCAGGCTCTGCCTTCTTTGGTTACCTCAGAAACACAAGAGGGAGGTGCCATATCCTCTTCCTCCATCGCAGGCAAGCAACAGATTCAGAAGCCAAGGAAGCTGAGCTGTGTGGGGTAACCCAATACCTCAACTTTGGCTGCTCTTTCCTCTAACTCCTCTATTGGCCAGGAGCTTAGTAGCCTGGCTCCCCATGGGCCACTAAACAAGCAACTGTGACCTCACCTCTTAGAACCCACAGGTCTTACAGGGATAAAACATTGACTATACCACTGGTTAGTTGGCTCAGTACCTTCCTCATGCCACCACCCTGCTCTGTGAGCTGTTTTCCTCACACCTCATTGAGTCCTATTGTCCTTGGGTTGGGCTCAGGTCACTGTTCTGCTCTCAGCCTCAGGACTCTGACCTGTTCCCCAGGCCTGCTGCCGGCCTTGAGGCCCATAACTTGTGTCCTGCCCTGGCCATGTTGGCCTCCCCTTTCTCCCTCCCTCCCCTCTCCCGCTCTCTTGAGTACAAACATGGTTCCCAGGTTCTTATATCTCTCCCAGAACAACCTTTCTGGGAAAGAGTGTATAGCTAGTTACACCCCTCATGCGTCAGCAGGCTCGTCTTCTCTTGCCTGCACTCACACATGTAGGACAGCCACATTTTTGCATCCATATCCTTTGTCAAACTCTTTATTCTTTTCTTTTTATATAAATGTAAATCTCAGAGAAATAAAACCTGGGAGTGGCTTGTCTGCGCTCTTGGCTCCAGCCTGCCAACCATGCTTCTCAGCGACTCACGGGCCCTTATGAAGTCCCAGCTGGACTTTGTTCTGGAATTCTGAAACATGAGTTCACTGAGAAGTGAAGAGGCCTGTGCACACACCAGTGCCTCAGCGCAGATTTGCTGTTATGACATTGCATGAGCCATCAATAGCAGAAAGGTGGCAACTCTCCCAGCCTATCATAAATGAAGGAAGACTGGAGGCGTGGCTCAGGTGTACACTGAACCCCAAACAGAACCTTGGACTCTCACCCCAAGGCTGCCAGCTCCCTGATCAGTGTCCATGCAGAGAATTACACAACAACGTTGTCTAAAATCATTCATGGTTCTGCTCTTTTTAAAGCTACCAATTTCCCCTGCCCCCACCCCATGGAATCACCTACAGACTCGTTACCAACCCAAAGCTGAAGTCCTTAGACTTTACCTATTGTCCTCAAAGCCTTGTGTCACCTGCCCACGTCATCAGTGACTGGTTAAGCACTTAGCTGCCCACTCACCTCCACTCAGACAATCTAGAAGACTGTGCTCAACACAACAGTGGGAGAAAGACAAAGAGGCCAAGATTCTGAAATGTTCACAACTGAGCCAAGCAGAGAGATGTCCATAACTGAAGTGGAAGGAGAGATGCTCACAGCTAAGCAGATAGCTGCTTACAGCTAAGCGGAGAGGTGCTCACTACTGAGATAAGCCAAGGCTTTCTTGAAGGCACCTGGGAACATAGTAGTATCAAGCATTTATTTGTAAATTTTCCACAGTAATTTTGACCAGTTATTTTTTTACAATTTCTTTTATTAACAATCATTATTGAGATGCAAAAAAGCCTATGCCTCACAAAAACCCCCGAAAACAAAACAAAACCCTCTAAGTTGAATTCCTCTGAAAGCTCCACTAATGGATAAATGTCCTCAAATAGTAGCTATTATTGGGCAGGATATGTAAAATATTATTCTTCCATGAAGAACAACCTTAAGCTGAATACTTTTGAAAACAAAGAAAGAAGACTATGTGGCCGAGGCTCTATCACTTAGAACTTGCCCAGCACATAAGCCCTGGGGTTTGAGCCCCAGCATCACACACGCACACACACACACACACACACACACACACACACACACACACACAAAAGAAGGTTCACTGTAGTATTTATTTATTAATTTATTTATTTTGAGACAAGGTTTCACTATGTGGCTCTGGTTGGCCTCAGATTCATAATGGAATTCCCTATGTAGAACAGGCTGGCCTCAAATTCACAACAATCCAATCCACCTGCCTCTGCTTAGAATTAAAGTTGTACACCATCATGTCCAGCCCCTCATACATTTTAAATATTGTAAATTTCACACTGTGCAAGTGTACAACTCAAGAGTTCCCAGTCCAACTATAGGCAACCATTCATGTGTTTACTATCTCTCTAATTTGTCTTTTCTGGATGTGTAAGTGGGAATTTGGTATATTGTCAGTTAATGGGAAATGAGTACCTTTCCAATTTGGGGTTCCTATGAGCGATGCCTTGATCAGTGTTGACTTGAAAGTCTCTATGCATTTTCACTTCTTTTAGGTGGTACCTAGGAGAATTGCTGGATCATATGTTATTCTTAAATTTATATATTTATTTCATGCATATACTTAACTCTCTGGGAAGCTAACAAACTGTTTTCCAAAGGGCCTGGACCATTTTACACTCTTGCCTGTCGTACAAGAGGGTACAGTTTCTCTGTATCCTGGCCATTGCATTTTCCTGTCTGCCTTTGTGATTGCTGTTATTCTAATGGGGCGTCTGTGGTTTCATGGGCACATCTCTGACGGCAGTGAGCTGAGTCCTGCTCCTGAGTTCAACCAGCTAGGGGAATATCTTCTCCAAGAGATGTCCACGCATATCATTTGATCATTTGTTCAATTATTTTATTGGGTTGTTTGTCTTCTTAAGTTTCTAGGTGTCTCTCAAAGTTTGTTTTACATTTTTTTCCTAATATGCATTTTTAAATTTTTTTTTATTTAGTTTTGTGTGTGATGGGGACCACTCACAACATGTTGAACATATGGGGGTCAGAGAGCCATTTTGTGGAGCCTGTTCTCTCCCTCCTTCCTGTGGGTTCCAAGGATAAAACACAGGTCCTTAGGCTTTGTGGTAAGTGCTTTTACACTCGACTATCTCGCCAGTCCCTCCTCTTCTGCCTCTTTTCTGTCTGTCTCTATCTCTCTCTGTTCTTTCTTCTCCTTCTCCATCTTCATTGTCTTACGATACTGCTCAGGTTGGTCTGAAATTCATGGCATTCTTCCTGTTTCAACATCCTGAACACTAGGATTACAAAGCAAGCACCTCCCCCCAAGCTATTTTTAGGGTCAATCTTTAAAACTATTTCAAGATTTATTTTCTATTGTTTTTAATTATGTGGGAGGGGAGTGCATACATGTGTGGTGGCTTAATGATGGCTGCACCACATCCTAGTTCCATGAGTTATAAGTAACATAAAATATATAAATACAATGTGTATGATGTGATAATTTAGTATACATATAAATTATGAACCGATGGCCATAATCAAGGTAGATAGCATATCTATGGAATGATGATTTTAAAGTACAACAATTTTGAATCTCTTTACCTTTAGAAACCATGCTTTTGGTGTTATATGTAAGGTGTCTGCCTAGCCATGGCTTTGAATTTTGACAATCCCCCTAAATTATTCTTTAAAAGTTTATGTGGGTGTACATGTGCACAGGTGTTCCTGAACATGATCTGCCTTCTTAGCCCCTATCTTCTAGAAGTTTTATTGTCTTAGCCCTTACACTTAAATTAGTTATCTCTTTGAGTTAACTTTTGTTATGGTGTGAAGTATGTATGGGGGCGGTCTCAATTCTTCCATTTTCATGAAGATTCACAGCCAATTATTTTTAAATGCCATATTCATCGTGTGTGTGTGTGTCTGTGTGCATGAGTGCCACAATGCATGTATGGAGGTCAGAGGACAACTTTGAGGGATTGAGTCTCTCCCACATTGTGGGTGCTGGGATCTGCGCTGGCTGGTTTTTATGTCAACTTGACACAAGCTACAGTCATCTGAGAGGAGGGACCCTCAGATGAGAAACTGCCTCCATAAAATTGGACTGTAGGCAGGCCTAGAGGGCATTTTCTTAATTAGTGATTGATGGGAGAGAGCCAAGCCTATAGTGGGAGGTGCCAACCTTGGGCAGGTAGACCTGGGTTCTATAAGAAAGCAGGGTGAGCAAGCCTACTAGTAACCCATGGCCTCTGTCTCAGTTCTTGCCTGTAGGTTCCTGTCCTAACTTTCCTCAAGGATAGACTGTGATGTGGAAGTGTAAGCAAGATAAACCCTTTCCTCCCCAAGCTGCTTATGATTTTAGTATTTTCTCACAGCAATAGAAACCCTAAGATGGGATTTAACTAGGGTCATCAGGCTTTGTGGTGTTGGAAACAAATATTCCTGGTGTCCCACAAAGAAAAACACAAATAAAGTGAAAGTAACCCAGCAAGGCAGTAAGAGAGCACCATGACCCCACAGGCACATCAGGACCAGGAAGTACTCTCATAGTTTATTCTAATGCAGGTGGTAACTGTGCCTTTTCCTGGTGGCTGGCTTCACAGGTTTTGTTTTTCCTTTGTTTGTTTGTTTGTTTTTGTTTTAAATTGACTTTTGTTTTTCTTTTTGTTTCTTTTCTTTTCTTTCTTTGTTTCTTTTTCTTTTTCTTTTTTTATTTTATTTTTATTTATTTATTTATTTTTTGGTTTTTTGAGACAGGGTTTTCTCTGTGTACCAGCTCTGGATTTCTTGGAACTCACTTTTTAGATCAGGCTGGCCTCAGACTGACAGAGATTCACCTGCCTTTGCCTCTTGAGTACTGGGATTAAAGACATGTGCCGCCATGCCTGGTCGACTAACTAGTTTTAAAGGAAAAAGGCACAAATGAAATAAAGGAAAGGGAAAGAGGGTCGGCCACTTTAGGCCAGGGATGCTGGGGGCAAAGGGGCTTTCATAAATAAAAGTTTTAACAGTTGAAGAGAGTAAAAGATTTTCATGAAATCTTTGCCAGGTGGAGGAAATTGGTGGAATATTGATTGGCCCTTGGCAAATGCCCTAACCAGAAAAACCTTTCCCTTAGTGAATTGTCTTGACACCTTTGTCAAAAATCAACTGGACACAAGTGAGGGCTCATTTCTCGGTGGCCAGGACTCCTGTTCCAGTGACCTGTCTGCCAGCCCTTGCCAACAGCCATGCTTTTGCCCTGGACACTGAGATGCCCTGGTCACTGATGCCGCACTGGCCATTGATACTGCCCTGGCCACTGATGCTACCCTGTACGCTGGTGCTGCCCTGGCCACTGAGATGCCTTGGTCACTGATGCTGCACTGGCCACTGATGCTACCCTGGTCACTGATGCTGCCCTGTATGCTGGTGCTGCCCTGGACACTGATGCCGCACTGGCCATTGATACTGCCCTGGCCACTGATGCTACCCTGTGCGCTGGTGCTGCCCTGGCCACTGAGATGCCTTGGTCACTGATGCTGCACTGGCCACTGATGCTACCCTGGTCACTGATGCTGCCCTGTATGCTGGTGCTGCCCTGGACACTGATGCTGCCCTGGCCACTGAGATGCCCTGGCCACTGATGCTGCCCTGGACGCTGGTGCTGCCCAGGTCACTGGTGCTGCCCTGGACGTGGACACTGATGCTGCCATGGACGCCTGGTGCTGCCCTGGCCACCGTGGCTAGATGGTAACATCTGAAGTCAGGAAGTGAAAGTCCCATAATTTTGTTTCTTTTCTAAACTGTTTTGGTCATTGTGGGTGTTTTTAACTTCCTTATAATTTTAGAATCAAGCTTGTTAGATTCAGAAAGAGGACCGTGGGACTTTGAAAGGGATTTTGTGGATGCTTCACCAATTTGAGGAGAGCAGATAGCATCAGAAAGAACCGCATCTTCTAATCTGATAGCGTGGGAGACTAGCCCTCTTATTTACTGTGTGCTTTCTTGGCAAAGGTCTGTGCACTTTTGCTGTGAATTGAGTCACAGTTTTAGTTTCACTGTCTGATCACTCCTCATGTACCTTTAAGTAAATGTGACTTCTGTGACTGTTCCCATAGCCTGTGGCCTCGCTGTGCCTGTACATTTCTGGTTTTGTGTGTTGTTTCAGTAGGGGGAGAAGGATGGAACGCAGGGCCTCATGCCCTCCTTCAGCACTCCATAACCCCAGCCCAAACCTCTTCTCTTTTTTAAACGTTATTATTTTCAATTTATTTTATTTGTATTGGTGCTTGCAGTTCCTCATGTTGTGGTGACCCCCAACCATGGAATCATTTTCATTGCCACTTTAGAACTGTAATTTTGCCATTGATGTGAATTTTTAATGCAAATATCTGATATATAGGATATCTGATATTCTACCCCTGTGAAAGAAAGGGTCATTTGATCCTAAGGGAGTCGTGGCCCACAGGCTGAGAACTGCTGCTCTAGATAACCCATAGCTCACTTCCTCTCCTTTTTGGATGGCTACTCAAATGCCAGCTTCTCATGATGGCCTTCCTGGAACATTAAAGCTGAACCACCCCTGCCTCCTGTTCTCTCTCTGTCTCCCTCTCTCTCTGTTTCCCCGAGATAAGGTTTCTCTGTGAGCTCTGACTGTCCTGGAACTCATTCTGTAGACCAGGCTAGCTTCAAAGTCAGAGATCTACCAGCCTCTACCTCCAAAATGTTGGGATTAAAGGCATGTGCTACCAATGCCCGGCCATCTTCTGTCCTCTGTAGCCCTCTTCCACTTTATGCACACACACACACACACACACACACACACACACACACACACACACGAAGTATTGTTTCTTATCGTTGTTCCCTGATCACCAATATAAAACCACTAACAGCTTCTGTATTGTACTGGGTAGAGTAAGTAACCCAGGGTTGACCCAATCTTCATGAGAATGTGTGTGGGCTTTCTAGACTTACACTATACTATTTTATAGAAAACACTTGAACATCTATAGAGTCTGGTGTCGTGTGAGGACAGAGAACTGAACCTTATACATAGATGATATACAAAACATATATTCATTAACATACTTTATGTATGTATTTATACAGTGTCATCTATTATCTAATTATCCTCTTACTGTTCATTGGTACATGTTGGCTCTTGGTGGGATTGAGAGACAGAGTCCCTCTGCCCATCCTGTCTATTCTGCATCTTGTTCTAGAACTGGGAATGGATAAGGGTGGCCTTGGGGTGAGCCCAGAGCCCAGGTTGGGTTGGGTTGTGTGCTGGGAGGTAGTATCCTTCAAAGGTGTCCGCCCCCTCCCCTCCCCTCTGCTATTTTCCTCACCTGAGTTGGACTATCTATTCCTGTGCTCAGCTCCCTGAGGGGCAAAGCCCATTTCCCGTGTACTTCTCTCTTTGCTGGGCATTGGCATCCACTGGGATGGTGCTGGCTCGTTTCATTTTTCCCAGTGCCCTACACAGGCTAGAGGCTCTGAATGAGCAAGCACTCAGTGCAGGAGGCTGGGCTGCAGCCCTGCCGAGGCCCCACACTCCCAACACTCTGTGACTTGCATGGAGTCACTCTCATAACCCTTCAGTAAGTCCGGGGAGGAAGATGTCACTGTGGTACCCATTTTAGAGATTAGGGAGACTGGTTCCTCCTGGTGCCATCCTGTCAGGGTGCTCACAGAGCAAACGTTTGAGGGCGTGGGGCTTAAATAATTTGGAAACTGTTTGCATTCTGACTTTTTGAAGCACCTTACACTTAATTTCAGGCTGGGAATGACTTTTGTCTCTGTTGTGAGTTCTTTTTCATTCACATCTTTCTACAGACTTTCAAGTGTGACCTTATGACACATTCATTTTGGGTTTTATCTATGATCCCTGATGCTCCTGCTTCCACCATGAAGGCAGGCCAGAGAGGTTCATGCTGTGCAGGAATATGCTCCCCTAACTTTCTGCTTTAGAGTGGGCCATTAAGAATTCCCTTGCAGCTAGTAAGTCTGAAGATCCCCATCAGAAGGGGTCCTGCACCAAATGGGAGAGCACAGTGGCACAGAGCAGCCAGGAAGACTCTGGATAAGCCTTGCTGGCTTTCCCCATCTCATCTATCACCTGATCAGACCTTTTTATCCAGTCACATTTCGCCCGGTTCATGCTTTGGTCCTACTCGTGCAGTGAAACCTTCATGGAAATCCAGAAGAGGATATGGAAAGCTTTCCTGATAGCTAGAGACCTGTGAGCTCCCAAAGGTTGGTAGTTCAGTAAGTGTGGAATCAGAATCCTCAAGTGGGTGTGGGATCTCCCTCCCCCCCTTCCACCCCTCACTGAGCTGTTCCCGCATCTATATCCTTTCTAATGTCATGTCATCTACAGTAAATAGGAAAATGTGTTTCCTGAGACCTGTGAACTGGCTCAAGTGAACTCACTGGGCCTAAGGAAAAGCTGGGGGAACACCAACTTCTATGACAGTCGCAGCACAGGAGGGACAACCCGGGGTTTGTAAACCAGTATCTCCAATGAGAGGAGGGCAGCCCTGGGCTTGGAGCCCTTGACCTACGGGATCTGACACTTACTTAGTTCAGGTGGAGCTTGCCAGACTGAATGGGATTTACTGTGATTCTCAACCTGTGGGTCATGACCCCTCTTGGGTCACACATTAGATATCCTGCATATTGGATATTTATATCATTCATAACAATAGCAG
This sequence comes from Phodopus roborovskii, assembly GCF_943737965.1. Lineage (NCBI taxonomy): Eukaryota > Metazoa > Chordata > Mammalia > Rodentia > Cricetidae > Phodopus > Phodopus roborovskii. The sequence goes on along the minus strand of NW_026126407.1, from coordinate 46,223,098 downwards.
AATTGCAGATATGAGGTAGCAATGAAATGATTTTTATGCTTGGAGGTCACCACAACATGAGGAACTGTATTAAAGGGTCATAGCATTAAGAAGGTTGAGAAGCTCTGGATTAGAAGATGCCGGCTGGGAGTTTTCTGTAGAGTTCACTGTGTGCTTAGTGTGGGACTCCCCCAACTCCCAATCTTGTAGTGGGAGACTATTTTGAGTCATGTGTGAGAACTTGGGCCTGCACTGGAGCTGGTCCCTTCTACATCCTTGTCTCACACTGTCTCATCAACGGCAAATGGGTTGCTAGGTGATTCCTGGGGTGGAATCCATAGTTGCTTTATTATAATCTGCTTGTTATTCTCCATTCTCAATTAGCACCTGAAAGCACTGAGCCTAAGAGAGAATATTATTAATCCTTGCCAGTTGTTCATGACAATAAGATGCATCAGAAAGATGTGTTAAATATTTGGGTATTTGATCAAGAAAATGTGTGTGTGTGTGTGTGTGTGTGTGTGTGTGTGTATGTGTGTGTGTGTTTGTGTATGTGTGTGTGTGTGTGTGATATGGATGAAACCTGGGACTTGGCACATGCTAAGTAAGTACTCTACCACTGACCTATAGTCACATTCATTTTCTCCATTTACTCCTTGGCTTACAGAGCACTAAATGAAGATCTTGCTAAAAATTTGGCTTTAACTTTTATATAGCTTTTCTTTGATTGTTTGAGCCCTAAATTGAGTCGAAATTTCCTACTTGTGGGATTACAGATGTGTCTTTCCATGCTTTGTTGTAGGTCTTGCAAAGTTTCATTTTAAAACTGGGCCCCAATGTTTAGTGTGAGGTATGGATTTGCTTTCTGCTCCATTGTTGCTCTATCCCTACCATTTGAAGGCATGTTTGCTGGGCTTGAACTCTACTCAGCTACATCCTCAACCCACAGATCTCCCCAGCTCTGTTTCAATTTCTGATATGCCCTGGTTGCATTTCTGGGCTCTGGTGTGTATGGCTTTGTTGCCTCTTGGTGATTCCATGTTATGAGTAGGTTTTTCCCTGCTGGCCAGGACCCACCACCACACCAACCCCAAATAACACACAGAGACGCTTTACTGAATATAATTCTGTTGACCAGTTACTAGTTTCTTATCGGCTAGCTCTGTCTTAAATATTACCCCATTTCTATTAATCTAAGTACTTCCACGTGGTCTTATCTTACTGGAGAGAGGGGCTGGCGTTCTTCTTTCTCCATCCTCCATCTTCAATCTCCTCTCTACTACTTCCTCTCTCCTCCTAGTCTCCTAGTTCCACCTATATTATTTTCCTATTGGCCAACAGTGCTTTATTCATTAACCAATGAGAGAAACATATTTACAGAATGCATCTCCCATCAGTTCCAAGCTCAACCGCTTACAGTGGCTTGGTGGCATACCGTAGTGTCAGGAAGGGTGTAATTCCCATGCTACTGCCATTCTTCCCCCCCCCCTTTTTTTTTATTATTTCACATCAATGTACTTAATTCCAGAGGAATAATAAAACAAAATAAAACAACTCACTGTTGGTCTTGTTATGTGGTTAATGTTAAATGGACATCCTACCTGTCAAGTGAACACGTCTTTACAACATTTAGGGAGGGGTGTCTTTGAGAGCGTAAAAGGCAACATGAAGTATTGATGCCCCTCCCCCCAGTATTTCAGACCATGACCTTTAGAAACAGGGTCAGTCACACATGTGAGCAAGTCAAAGTGAGGTGGGCAGAGTGGTCCTGATCCAACAAGAATGGTGTCCTTGTGGAGAAGGGAATTTTGGTCAGGGTCATATGTACATTGAGAACCTTGCATGAAGATGAAGGCGGAGATGGTGGCCATCTGCAGGAACACAAGGGTGGCCAGAAAACATCAGCAACAACTTGCTGAGAGGTTAGGGTCCCATGAGGACACACCCTGTGGTTACCTTATGACCAAACCTCTGGCCTTCAAAGCTGATTGCTGACCAAGTTCTGTTCTTAAAAGTTCTTGGTTTGTGGTGTTTCTACTGTGACCATAACCAACTAAATAGGCCCTTGAAGGGAAGGCTCAGGTCCATTCTAACAGCCCAGTCAAGATCAATGGAGGTATGTGTGGGCCTTCTTGTCTCTGACCCCAAGCAGGCCCACCCAAGCCTGTCCCTTGCCTGCCTTTGGAGTTGGCTGAGAAGAGGCATGAATGCATCAGGACATTGGAGGTGTGACTTCACTCTCGATGGGTGGCCAAACCCACTGAGGTCAAGCCTAGTGAATGAGTCATCTGTCCAGTGTGGTCAGTGAGTCAGGCAGGCCCCGCTGGAGGCCCGAGGTGCTATCATATTCGCTTTCCCCTTTCTCCTAGAACCAAGACACATCTAGAAGCGGGCCCCTGGAAGTTATCATTCCTGACAAATGAACAGCAAAATGGCGCAAACACCCCACCCTTGTGCCACACCTTCTGTGTGTCCCAGAAGATAAGGACAAAAGTCTTAGACGGCAGCTAGAGCACTTGGGGTGCATCTTTGTTAAAGCTTACTGATTCCTCTTGGCTGTGGCTTCCTCTTCTAGTCCCATGGTGGTGGGAAGGGTCCCTACCACCGTAGGATGTAAATCTGAAGCTGTGGGCAGAGGGCCAGCTTCCCAGCAAGCCCCCAGGACAGACACACGGGGAAAAGTGGGACACTGGACTCATTACTTCCAAGTCTTCATCTGTGATTCTTTGCATACCTTGCATGGCAGACAATTCCCCTTTCCCCAGGGAAGACTTTGGACCAGATAAAGTGTAACCTCATTTGCTCCCAGTGATGGTAATTACTGTTTATATCTTCATTTATACTCTGTTAAAAGAAAGCAGGAGAGAGCTGTCATCTTCCCTCCATGCATCTGTCCCCTCTGCCAGCTATGTTTGACAGGCTGTGTCCTTGGGTCAGGAAAAGGCCTGTGGAAATGGTAGAGTCCCACTGCCTCTGCCCCTCTGCTGGCTCCTGAACTGGTCCATGTGTTTGGTGTTTGCCCAACACACTGTGCTTTCAGCTTTGTACTGGGGACCAAGAAGAGTTCCTTGGCCAAGCGTGAAGGTGGTCCTCATGGGGGAGTGTTCCTACAGCAAAGCTGTATGTATTATTATTCTAGAGACAAATGCATCTCCATGCAGGGGTCCTATGGGTTATCTGCTCCCAGATTACAGGGGAGGGAAGGCTCCTGGGAGGAAATGGCTGTTAGTGGAGCCATCTGCCAAATGTGTTTCCATCCCACATTGATCTAGAGCTCTTTGGGCAGATACCCTCCACTTCTCTCATACCCTTCCAGGCATAGGCCCCACTGCAAGGCTCCTCAGTTGCCATAGGCAATAAACTCCTGAGGTTCAGCTGTTTCTTAACAAGTCCATATCCTGCTCTGATATCTGTGGTTGAGTGATGACATATTTTAAATACTTTTCCAAGATAAGCCTTATTATTTGTTTTATTGGATCCAGATATTTCAGACCCTAGTAGCCACCTTGCTAAGTCATGTGCAGATCAGAAAGGAAGTTGCTGACAGTTATTACTATGTCCATTAACTAGGACAGGCCTCTGCCTAAGTCATACTCTAAGAACTGCTAAGATATGACAAAAGCTCCTTCTACACACTGAAACAGAGGATGAATGCAAGTATTACTCTATGATGCATCCCGGGGGCGGGGAGCTTATAAATAGTCACAGAAGAACAACAGTACAAATCAACTGAACACGTTTCTGAGCCTTCCCCTTAAAGGAATAAATATTTGGGGTTCTGAGAGGGGCAGGGCTAGGGCTGGTCCCTGGGCTGGACTGTGTCACTCTGTCTCTCTGCTGTTGTATCTCCTCACAGAACACACACTGCTCCCATTTGATGAGCAGCATCAGAGAAGTAATGCAATTTGTACAACACAAAGCCAGAGGCCTGGGCTCCTGGCCAGGCTGTCCCACTTGAACTTGGTGGTAACAATGATGCCACCGCCCTCCACGATTGCCCTTTTTAATGCTTTTGTCTTTTTTGTTTTCCTGTTTTCAGATGTTACACATTTGAGTAAAACCCCATCATTCTGACTGTATTCCTAAGGGAAAAAGTACAAGGGGTGCCAGGCAGCATCTTGAGAAAAGCAGTGTTAAGTTGAACACAAAGTTGGCACCATACTGATTCCAGTTAGGATGTTCTGAACACAGTGTGACTTTGGACACGTTGCTTAACCTCTCTGAGCTTCATTTCTCTCAAATGAGGAGGCAGAATGAGATGACACAGCTACACCAGGCCTGATTGGAGAGCTGTGTGCAATAATTACACAATAGAGGCTGGCTCTGTCCTCATGCCTGGGTGTGGAGGGTGATGGATTACCCTTGTCAATCCATAGGGTGGGCCAATGCAGAAAGGTATCAGGGACAGGAGGGGCTGGGTCAGAAGAGCTAAGTGGGTTCAGATTCTAATCAGGGCTGCTGCAGGGACCTCAGTTCTTTGAGGAAAACTCTAGGCCCATCTCGGAGCCAGAGGCCTCAGCCAGCCCTGCCAGTGTGGAGTTTGCAGAAATTGAGGCCTAGGAGAGGGAGGTGGAAATGGTCTCCTGCCAGAGCTGTATCAACAACTCCCAGCTGTGTGACCCGGAGCATGTCCCTTCTCTGACCTTAGCGACCACCCTCTTCCAGGATTGTGGCTGAGGTCAGGAGGTGACACCTGTAACGTGCCTGGCACTGAAGAAAGATTAATGTTCACCAGTATTCTTAAAGACACTCTGCTATGTCACCGGCTGTGAGCCTACTATGTGCTGTGCATTGCCACAGAGGAGAAAAGCACAGGCCTGCTCTGCAGCCAGCAGGTCTGTCGTCCAGTGGCACAGGACAGAGGTGAAGTGGGAGAAGGGAGAGGTAGGAAGCCCCTTTGCAGGGTCTTTCAGGGAGGAGAGTGTTGGGGAGCTCAGAAGACAGAGATAGGAGGCCAGTGTGAGCAAAGCTGTGGGGGTAGGAAAGACCTAGAACATTCTAGGAACACGGGGCCACTGAGTTTTCTTGGAACCCAAGAGCAAAATCAGAGCAAGTGGGAGCCAGCCAGAAGGCCAAGGAGACAGGGAGACCCATGCCAGAGGGCTGTTGTGGAAAAAGGGGAATCACAGAAGGTTACCGAGCAGGAAGATTCCTGAGGCTTGGATTTGGAACGTGTCCCCAAAGTCTCAGCCATTGAAGGCCTAGTCCTCGCTGCAGCAGTGCTCAGGGAGACACTCTGGGGAAGTGACACTCATCTCATCCATGGACTTGATGGTATGCTCAGAGTTTGGAGGACTATCAGGCAGAGGTGGGAACTGTGGAGGGCAGGGGGCGCTCACTGAAGGGAGTGGGTCCTCGGGGCCACCCCTGTCTTTTCTGCCTCTTTTCTCTGCTTTGAACTCCCTACATTTTTCCACTCCACACGCCCACTATGATGGTACTTGGTGACCCGACCTGGGCTGGCACCTCCATTCCTCTCTCTTGAGTTGTTTATCTCAAGTATTTTATCACACTGCTAGAAAGCTGACTGACACAAGGGAGACAAGGGGAAAGAGGGAAGGGCATTATGGGATATCTCCCCTCCCCTGGGAGCAATTCTTCTGCAGGCCTTTCTCCCACCATTTAGTTTAGTTCTAGATGGACATCATTCCCAGTTTATGAATATGGAAACTGAGGCTCAGAAATAGCAAGCCACTTGCCTAATGTTACAGAGGAGGCAGTGCGCAGTCAGTAGTGGGAGCTTCTCTCCCTTTTCCCCTTTGACCCCAAGACAGATCCTAACGAACTCGGGAAGGGACTGACAGGTTCATAGGCTTGTGCCAACTCTGTGCTCTGAGTATTCCCACAGGACCAAGATAGAAAGTGATGCTCCTCTCTACAGTCACAGGGAGGTGCGGCGAGTTGGAGTGACTGATGACAAGCAAAGAGAGGAGGCAGGCTAAGTCTCTTGGCTAGTTCTTACCACCCCACCTGCCTGTAGTTGTTCCTAGGCACACCTGGGATTGCGAAGTGCTCAGGCCCAGCCTTTCCCAGAGTTCACATCTACTGACTCATCCTGCTCTGGGCCCTCAGCAGCTAAGCACACACTGCCTAAAGAAGCCTCTCTGGTTCTGCCCCATGTCACCCAGGAATTCTCACTGCCTAGACTGGGACCTTGGGTGGCTAGACCTTTGCTAACTCTTCCTGAACAAGTGGGCCATAGAGTAAGTCCCCTGCAGTACCTGGAGAGATCTTTCTCTCAGCTGAGGCTTCTAGGAGTCTCCTGGATGCCAGATTCTGAAACACACTGCCCAGGGGCCTCAGGATATAAGAATCATGGCCGGGAAGGGGAAAAACAGAGTAGGTAACACTGGAGGGAAAAGGTCCCGGTATCCTGACCCTCCTGCTTCACAAGGGAATGTCACCAAGCCATGCTGCATGGTATCTAATGTACAGATACTGCCTTGAAGACTTAACAGAAAAGAGGAAGGCTGGCTCCCCAACAGTTAACTGGCCACTGAGTTCCAGCCCGCTTTTTATGCTCCTTTCAGGGAGGGAAGAGAGAAATCCACGGGGACCAGCAGACATTTAACTTCAGTGACAGGCTATGCCACTGAATTTGTGTAAGTAGGTCTTTTTGAAAACTTTGGATAGAGAAAGATATAATGAATGGGCTCACACCATTCATATATATATGAAAAAATGAGGTTGGTATGCAGTTTGAAAAGGCAGCAGCTGTAACATTTTATGATTCAACACAAAAAATATGTTGAGGTCTCCAGCTGAATAAGTAGAATAAACAATTTTTTTTCCTTTCTGTTGCTGAGATGAAGGGAGGGTGGTGTTAATCTGACTCCTTTGCTGTCCTTTTAGATCAATGCTCAAAGGAAGGTAAAACGCCCTTCAAAAATAAAGTACCCGGAATTTACAAAAAAATCTAGGCAGAACCCAAGAGCTAGGGGAGGCTAAAGTGGACGGACATTACAGGGCAACCGCACATGGTGACTGGTAATACACCTCCCCTGGTAGAGAGGAAGAAACCACAGAATGTTCCTGACTTGGCACCCCTGCAGAGTGGTGCAATGTTAATGTTTATGTTTATGTATCCGACTCCGTGGTGTCACAGCTGGGACTTGCAGCCCCAGTTTGGGGGAAGGACACAGGCACCATTGGGGTCTTCCCAGGTGCCAGGTCTTGGCAATACTCCTAAGGCGCCTTGGAATTGGATTAGGAGTTCAGCCTCTCTGGAGTACCAGGACCTGGGTGTGACGGGTAGAGTTTGGCCTGCAAAGGAGCGGATTTCAGGCCCCCAGCGCTGGGTCGCTAGTGCGCCCAGCTTCTGTTCAATATAGATGAAGAGCCAGGTTTGGGGGTGCATGCGGTTAACCTCAGCACTGGCCATGCAGGAGCAGGAGGATCTCTGGGAGTTCAACGCCAGCCAGGGCTACACAGCAAGGCAAGACCCTGTCTCAAAACAAGCAAAACAAAAAGAAAAAAAAAAAAAAAAAAAAAAAAAAAAAAAAGTTGTGTGCATCTATGTGCGCACGCGCGCGTGTATGGAAGAAGGAGCCAGGGAGCAGCAACCTCTGGTGACACACCACAACGTGCTTGGCGGTCCCTGGGCGGCGCTGTCGAGTCCTGCTCAGGTCTCCCCCAAATACTAAACCTGGGCTCCACACCCGATCTTTCGACCCTCCTTCCTTGGCTCCAAGTCCTCTGGGGACCACCGCGGCAGGGATAACATTCTGTTAGGGGGCTGCCTGGAGGTACTTTCCCTTGTTCGGCGCAAAACATTTTAAAGGGACACTAGAGAAGGACGTCTTGACTCTCGTCATTTGTCCTCGGAAAAGACACAGGGTCTACCGAGTTGATCATCTCTCAACCCCTTCCCCTTTCCCGCTCCGCTCGCCCGGGCCAATACCCCAACAACGGGAGCAGGACCAGTGAAGATCTGGGTCCCAGCAGTTCTCCCATGCTCTCGGCGAAGACCCGGGGAGAGGAGCCGGGCAGGTGTCCCCGGGCGCGTCCTCAGGCCGCGCGTCTGACCACCCGGGCTGGCAGTGCGCCGTCCTGCCTGCGGGGCTGGCGGACAGCAGGGTGGGGGCCGGGCCGTGAGCCAGCGCGCTTAGCCGACCCGCTCCCAGGTCGATGACGTCTTTGCCTTTGGCTTCGGCGGCGCCAAGCCCGGCAGGGTGGGTGACGTCACCAACATATCACGTGACCACCATTCAAACAAACAAACCGTTTCTCCCCCCACCCCCTGCGCCGCGCCCGGGACCGCCCCCGAGAGGCCACATAAAACCGCGCTCCCAGGGCTGAGCGCGCAGCGAAGGACTGGCGGGCGGGACGTACGGTGAAACTAGACCCAGAGCAGCGAGCACTTGGGGACTTAGGGCCGCAAGGATACCGCGCCGGACCGACAGATTGTTTTTGGAGGGCAGTGGGACGGGCACGCTGGGGTCGTTGGGGCTGGCCATGGTGATGGAGGTGGGCATCTTGGACGCCGGAGGGCTGCGCGCGTTGTTGCGAGAGCGTGCCGCACAGTGCCTGCTGCTGGACTGCCGGTCCTTCTTCGCCTTCAACGCCGGCCACATCGCGGGCTCGGTGAACGTGCGCTTTAGCACCATCGTGCGGCGCCGCGCCAAGGGCGCCATGGGCTTGGAGCATATCGTGCCTAACGCCGAGCTGCGCGGCCGCCTGCTGGCTGGCGCCTACCACGCAGTGGTGCTTCTGGACGAGCGCAGCGTCGCCCTGGAGGGCGCCAAGCGCGACGGCACCCTAGCCCTGGCCGCGGGCGCGCTCTGCCGAGAAGCACGCACCACTCAAGTCTTCTTCCTCCAAGGTACGCGCTCATTCTGGCAGGACCTCTGCCATTAGCTAGGAAAGGGGCGTCCCACCTGGAGTGTCCGTGTCCAGTCTCCAGGCTCTTGTCACTGGCTTTGTTTGGCTCCAGGAACAAAGACTTCTCTGAGCTTTCCATGTAAACTCGCAGCCCCTGGTGGGTGGGTGACTTGTCTCCAGGTACTGTGTCGGTGATGCTAATGGGGAAATGTGTTCCTTTGTGTTCTCAGGAGGATATGAAGCGTTTTCGGCTTCCTGCCCTGAGCTTTGCAGCAAACAGTCCACCCCCATGGGGCTCAGCCTCCCTCTGAGTACTAGTGTCCCTGACAGCGCAGAATCCGGATGCAGCTCCTGTAGCACCCCTCTCTACGATCAGGTTAGTAAGAGTTCGCGTCTGTGTGGGGGTGGGAGGGGGTTGGCAGAGCTGACAGAGGTCTGGAAGAACTGTGTCAGGGAGAATACAGAAAGTGCCTGCAGCTTTATTTATACTTGCGGGGACATAGGGAATCTTTATTCCTCAGTGAAGCGATTGGATGGAACTGAGTTTCCCAGTTGCTGGGCATGTAAGAGCTTATGGCTGTGCCCAAGCCAATGGACCTAATTTTTTATTATTATTTTAATATGCCGTCAATGCTGAGGTCATCAGTGCCTGAAACTCCCTTTTTCAGAAGGGAGTTTTTGTGGGCGTGGGTACTGTGTTAACTCTGAACAAGCTTGATGAATGCTGGATTGTTTTGGATTCCAGGGGGGCCCAGTGGAGATCCTGTCCTTCCTGTACCTGGGCAGTGCCTATCATGCTTCCCGGAAGGACATGCTTGACGCCTTGGGCATCACCGCCTTGATCAACGTCTCAGCCAATTGTCCTAACCATTTTGAGGGTCACTACCAGTACAAGAGCATTCCCGTGGAGGACAACCACAAGGCGGACATCAGCTCCTGGTTCAACGAGGCAATTGACTTCATAGGTAAATAAAGGAGTCTGGGACTTCTGTCTTCTGTCCCCACTGTAGCCACTGAGTCCAGCTTCTTGGGTGATTGCTTGATATGAATGACCCTCACCTGAGCCTTCTTCCTCCCAAAGTAGCAAAGCTAGACTCAGATAGTTGAACTGGCTGACTTGCCCAGGATCATAAGTGGAAATACCTAGTCTGGGTTTGAATCCCTTGCTATCCTTTACACAATGCACACATGAAGTCCATATGATAACATGAAGCTGTCCCTAGCCATATCTGGACAGGTCACACATGACATTTCTTAGCTGTCTTTGACCTGGGCTTGGCCTGGTCTCCTGAATTTTTGAGTAACCTACCACTTTGTTTTCCAGACTCTGTCAAGGATGCTGGAGGGAGAGTATTTGTCCATTGCCAGGCCGGCATCTCCCGGTCAGCCACCATCTGCCTTGCTTACCTCATGAGGACTAACCGAGTGAAGCTGGATGAGGCCTTTGAGTTTGTGAAGCAGAGGCGGAGCATCATCTCTCCCAACTTCAGCTTCATGGGCCAGCTGCTGCAATTTGAGTCCCAGGTGCTGGCCCCACACTGCTCTGCTGAAGCCGGGAGTCCTGCCATGGCTGTCCTTGACCGGGGCACCTCTACCACCACTGTCTTCAACTTCCCTGTCTCCATCCCCGTCCATCCCACGAACAGTGCCCTGAACTATCTTCAGAGCCCCATCACGACCTCTCCCAGCTGCTGAAGGGCCAGGGGAGGTGTGGATATTCACGTGTCACCGGGACGCCACTCCTCCCATGGGAGGAGCGATGCAATAACTCTGGGAGAGGCTCATTGGAGCTGGTCCTTATTTATTTAACCCCCACCCCCTTCCCTCCCGAGTTCCACTGAGTTCCTAAGCAGTCATACTAATGACTACTGCAAGACATTTGCTGAACTCAGCACATTCGGGACCAATGTATTGTGGGTACATCAAGTCCCTCTGACAAAGCGGGGCAGAAGAGAAAGGACTCTGAGCCAGTTTCTCCACTTGCCCGTTTTTTTCTAGAAACTTCATGCTTGACATACCTACCAGTATTAACCATTCCCGACGACATACACGTATGAGAATTTTACCTTATTTATTTTTGTGTAGGTGGTCCGCCTTCACAAATGTCCGTGTCTACTCATAGAAGAACCAAATACCTCAATTTTTGTGTTTGCGTACTGTACTATCTTGTAAATAGACCCAGGGCAGGTTTGGTTTCAGCACTGGCAGACTGGTTTCAGCAAAGCCAGTGTTGGTTTGTAGTTTTTAGTTGTCAACAGTTGTATGTTTGCTGATTATTTATGACCTGAAGTAATATATTTCTTCTTCTAAGAAGACATTTTGTTACTAGGATGACTTTTTTTATACAACAGAATAAATTATGACGTTTCTATTGAGCATTTGATGTTTTGTTTCTTTGGCAACCCTACTCTTGAGCAAGTATCATAGGGAATGAAGCTTTGGACCAGCACTGCTAGGGGTCTGATCCTGTACCTCTTGGGTGACCTACAGGTTCCACAAGATGATTAGGTTGCCAGGAGGCATGCAGATGAGGTATATGAAATATTAGGGGCTGTTACCCAGATCTTAGTATAGGGTCAAGGTGCACACCCATGTCCTTTAACAGTCAATATCACCTGCCATGTCACCCAGGGAGCTTGAGTGTCTCCAGAACCGTTTCCCTGAATTACTTTTTTAAAAGTTAACATCTTTGGGAATCATGGACAAGCTCTCCCCTTCCTGAACTATTTGCAGAATGCCCAGGGTTAATGTGTTCTTTGTATATGCAAAGCATGGGATTAGCCTCTCCTTAGTCAGACTCTGGTGCTGTGCAGATGAGGATGTGAGGCTCCAAGTAGCTCAACAGCTGGAGCAGGGGATTAGACACTGCATTTTGTTTTCTAATCATATGACCTTTGAACTTTGTCACTTTTATAGCTTTAAAAATAATGCATCAAATGAAAAATGAAAGCAAGTACTCTATGCATATACAGGGAAGAAATCACTTGCACCTCTCCTGCTAGTTTTTGGAGGATGTGCACACCAACCTCTGCATAGAAACATTTTTGGCAACTGTCTCCTTCAGGTCACTTGCTACTCTCAGTAACTATGTTGAAGACATAGGCAATTATGTCAGGCTTGCTGCAGGACAGGACTCTGGATTTTCATTTTCTTGCCAAGCAGGCTAAGGCTGAGAAGGTATAATCAAATACCAACCCATAATCAAATGACATAACAGAAAAGCCCCTGGGTTCCTGGCCAATGGGTGTCCACTTTTCTTCCACCTATTTGTAGACTAAGTGCTGCTTGAAGTAGAAAAGGAATCGACCCATCTTTTCTAGGATTGACTGGTGCCATAAACCTCATGCAGACCCATTGTTCAAGCCTTGACACAGAACTTGCCCTTGACCTCTCCCCAGCCTGACATTTGGTGTCCAGGTCTGAAGATCCATGTGTTTTAAGACAGAAGAACTTATCCTTGTCTGTGTTTTGGACAAGTGTATTCATGCCTTCAAAACAAACCAGATGCAGTGTTCTTATCAAGACCTAGATATTTACTGTTGTGAATTGTTCCCTGCGTGGAAATGTACCAGCAATGGCAATTCCGTGGCATATTTGGGGACTGCCTTTCCCGTGGGCCCAGGCCTCTGTTTTCAACTTGGCAGTCACTGGCTGAACCCAAATTAATCTCCAGTCAATGGAAAAATACAGAGGTGCCTCAGGGAGCTGCCAGGGAAAATAATTCACTCACTTCTTGCCATTTTCTAGCTGCTCACCTCACAGCCCAGACCAGAAGCTACCCCTCTCACAGGTAACCTTTGCTCAGGCACTTCAGAAAATATCATGCTTGGGACAAAAATCATTATCTCAGGATGAAAAGAAAGCATTAAAATATTAGTTTCCCAGAGAGAGTTAATGCAGACACCACTTTTATTCAAGGCTTACCCAATAGCGACAGCTATCACTTTGGGGGCTGCCACTGAGTTCCAGGGTCCACTAAATGTTTTGCCTGCGTTCACAGTCCTTAATATCACATTCATTTCCCACAGAAGGAGGGAAGGCTGCAGATTCAGTGTCCTACAATAAGCAGAGTCTTGCAGAGACTGAAATCTCAGTGAAGACTGACCCAAGTTGCTAAACAAGAGTTCTGTACTCTGTGTTCCACATTGTTTTACCACTGAATTTTGGGGTGGAAAAACTATACCCCTCAAGGCCCCAGTTTCTTCCTCCAAGTAACAAAGAGTGACTGGCATGTTGACTGAGGGCTGTGGAGCAACAATTAGCTCCCCTTTGTCCCCAATGACGTCTGGTTTTCCCACCCTATGAAATGACCAGTTTGCCCTGGATATGAAGGGCTGGTTTCATCCCAGCTCTTTAATTCCAGGCTGTGGAAAAGGCATGGATGGATGCCTGCTCTGTGCTTTTCTGTGGTTTCCAGACATCCATCAGATAAGGCTTCAGCCCCCACCACCTCCACAGCATCCTTTCCTTTCCTTTCCTTTCCAGGGAACTTTGCAAATTGAGGCTCCCTTGTTTTGCACTGGCAGCCTCTGGCACCCGTTTCCCCCTCTCAGTTTATCCAGGATGACATCATGGGTGCCTACACCTTTAAGATTATATAAATCTGTGATCCCGCAGTGGCCTCAGTCCCCATGGCAACTGTGGAGGAGTTTCCCTTTTGTGAGGAAAGCTGTCATGTCACTTCCTGCTGCTGACACGTCAGTTTGGGAGATTAAAATGAAGGGGGGGCGGGGTGCCTCTGAGAAGTGCTGGCTGCATGGTTTCTGTTGCTGTATACAAAGGCAAACAATGTCAGCTTGCTGGCTCCGCCTGCCACGCTGGAGCTAGCTTTCCCACACCTCCTAGCAGGTGGATCCTAGTCACCTGGGGCTGTTTGTCTCCAAAGGTTGCATTCTGGGGAGCAGGTAGGAAGGCTGCCCACCTCTCGGGACTTTTTTTTCCCCTGAGGCTGTGCTGGACAAGTTTGTTCAAGAACAGCCTGTTTAGCCCAGCCAAGGTTCTCCTGTGTCAGCTAAGGACTGTGTTTTGTTCCAGGAGAACAAAGGGTCCTCATGGTACTGGCCTCACAGGGTTGACTTGCAGAGAAGTTCTGCTAAGGAAATCACCTAAAAACCCCCACCTTCTAATGAGCTTTTAAAGCTGAGAGCCGTCCCACTCATCCATTGCCTCATTCATTGCTCAGCCATCTAAGAGTATTCAAAGACCCCACAGGCCCTCTGTTTGGTGCAAGACAAAGTACTAGCTTGTGTGGAGCAGCAAAAGGGATGCATGTGTCAGTAAGGAGACAAGATGTGGATTGTGCATATGGATGATGCTATGGAGCTGGGTAGGTAAAAGAGGACATGGCAGGTGTGGTTGTTGAGGCACAAGCTGCTCAGAGGAGTCATCAGCCACACTGAGGCCTGAATGGTGAGCTGGGGGAAAGGGTTTTAGCTCAGAGGGCCCCAAAACTGGAGCTCTGTGGACAGGGACTAGAACACTTGAGTCAGTCATACCCAGGTTTGAGTCCCATATTTTGACAGTGGCTTGTCAAACTTTTGAAGCCTCTGCTTCCCTATCTGTATGTAATATGCTCCAATCACCCGTCAGTTCTAAAGGCACTTTGGTTTAAGGAAAGGCACATTAGCAAGGCTTGCAAGGGTGAGTCAGTTGGTCCCCATTCTGTCAATGAGCACTGATACCCCTCCCTGAACAGAATGCCCTAACAGAGGGAAGCAGGCGTGAGTTGTCCTTGCATTGTCATGACGCCAGCCTGCATTCACATGGTACCTGCCTCTAAACCTTGCCAGCAGAAGTGGCCTTGCTCTGAGATCACACTGACCTGCCCTACTGACCTGGCCAAGGTACCTCCCTTTCAGATCCTCAGTTTCCTCATCCAGGAGAGGCACCCGAGGTGTCATCCAGCATCTTTTCCTGTCCAACTCCTAGTGATAAGCCCCCTCCATCCTCAAGGCCAGGAAATCTGCCATCCTGAGCTTTGTTCAGGTTGCCCATAGAAAACACAGGTTAAAGTGGGATGCACTCTGAGAAGATACAGCGAGGGGGCCTTTGCAAAATGGCTTAGTGTAGTGGATATGTGACTGGACCTCCTGAGAATGGGCTCCCCCAGAGGGTCTGTAGATGGCACCACAGGTTCCCAAGTCTCTATCTATGTCCTGGACCACACCATGGAGATGGGATTATAAATTTCCACCACAACTGACATCAGTCACTCACTCATCCCTTCAGGAAGTCTGAATTAAGTGCTGATGGCTTGGTAAGCATTCAAAGGACTAAAAACTGAGGAATTCTTGGATTGCCCTATCAGTTGGTATCTGATTGTCCATGGAGCACATCTCACCTTGAAGTCCCAGTGCCCACACCTCTGTAAGACAGTAATCAAGGAATTGCTTCTGCCAGGTGTCAAAGTGAAACAGACATGGATGAGGCGCTTGTCACTCCATAAGTACAAGCATAGCTCCTTTGACAGTTCCTGTCGTTAATGACTCACAAGAAAAGGTGGAAAAGAGCATAGTGTGTATACACTGATAGTCTCCGATTTTCAACTCTGTTCCAGGTATTTGTCTAGATGGAGGTTGAAGTATCCGGTAGCTCCCTAGGCACAGTCATGTGTCTAATAGGCACTCAAGTCTAGTGATTCCAAATGCACAGCAGGACTCTCCACCTATTCAAAGCATCTCACACCTCACACCACACTTTTAATTCAACAGCAAACTGAAATAGGGCTAACAAAACATACACTTTCCCCAAATAAGCCAGCCCTACCATGTCTAAAATGGCCCACGTGGCACAGTCACCTCACACCTTGCCTGTGTCACTACAGTAATCTGAGCTGTCTATTGAGCTCTTCAGTCTAATACTGCTGTTCCTCTGAGAGACCTTGACTTGTTTTCTTCTGTTGATTTAGGAATTTATCTTTGTCAGAAGTTTGGATATAATGTGTCTCTGCAGGTTTCTTCTGTGCAGGTCGTGTGTGGTTTGTGGTGCTTTTGGAGTCATAACTTAATGTTGTCTGTTAGTCTGAGAAATTCTTGTTATTGTTTTTCTATATTCTTTAGATACTAACATCATTGTTTTATTTTACTAGGTAAACAATAACTCTCTGAATCTTGCTGTTTTTTTTTTTTTTCTTTCTCTCTGGAAATTAAGCTAGGGCCTTGTACATGCTAGACAAGTGCTCTACCATCCTACCATTGATCTAGAGCTCTAGTCCTCTTTTTTACATTTTAAATTTTATTATTATTTTTTGAGATAGAGTCTCACTAAATTGCCAGGATGGCCTCTGGCTTGTGTTCAGCTTGCTGTCTCAGCCCAGTTTCACATGTCTCTTTCTCTCTCTCTCTCTCTCTCTCTCTCTCTCTCTCTCTCTCTCTCTCTCTCTCTCAAAGATGGGGTCTTCCTATGTAGCCATCCTGGAACTCACAGAGATCTGCCTGCCTCTGCCTCCCAATTGCTGGGATTGCGTGTGCCATCACATTCACCTGATTTTTTAAAAAATTTACTATTTGGTGTGTGTGTGAGAGAGAAGGGGGGGGGGAGGAAGAGAGAGAAAGAGAGGGAGGGAGAGGTAGGTGTACATTTGTGGAGGTCAAAAGACAACTTCAAAGAGTAAGTTTTCTTCTCTTGCCTTTCCATGGCTTCCAGTGGGTAAACCTAGGTCAAGGTTTGGGCAGTACGCCCCTCTCCCTTCCCTCACCCCACTGAGCCATCTCTCCAATCCTATACTTGAATTTTGGCCATGCTTCATTTCTCATGTGTCTGGTTATTGTTGGCTAAGCATGGGACAAAGTGTGTGAAAAAATATTGGCCATTATTTGGGACTTAAGGTGAGCCTCAGAAGACAATTGACTGTCTTTCAGGGGCTCTAGCACCTGGGTAACCTTAATCCAATCAAAACTTGACAGGACCTGAATAACTCTGAGGTGATTTTTAGAGCCTGTGAGGTGATTTGCTTGACTGGAGTCCAGGGAGTTGAAACCCATTGGAGATCAACTGAAAGCTTGGGGAAGGAGGTTTCCAGGTTCCTCCTTGGTGAGCTCTAGATTCTAATTCTTGTTTTGTTTGATCCACAAGTCTTTACAAAGTCATGCTTCTTAGCCATTCTTTTATTTTTTCACCTTTCAAACTTCAGAGATAATATTTTAAGGTGTCTCCAGTACCAGAGTTTCCTTTTTCATTAATGGGGTTGTAGTATGCCATAGTTGAAAGGAAGCAAGTCTCAAAATCCAGGATGGATGGTGAATTACAGATGGCTCGGAGCAAGAGGATGAGGGCTGCTCCTGCACAGGTGGGGACTTTAGCCTACCATAGCACTCATATTTCAATATGCTGTAAGGGATGGAAGGTTTTTCCATAAGAAATGGCCATTGACTGAGATGACAGACATATTTAATCTGACTTAAACATTACTGCACACATGTACTAAAATACCCAATGGTACCCATCAACACACATAATTTCAATATTTTATGTATCAATTAAAAGAAATTAGAAGCATACAAGTCTAGAGAGAACTTTCCAGAATATCAGGTCATTGTCTCTTTAATTGGAGCACACTCCAACTTCTATCCCACCCATATTCAAGCGCTTGACCTCTCCTGTTGCACCTCCCTCTGGGACTTGGGCAGCCCCCTGTCCCTTCAGCTCTCTGTTCAGCAGCTGTGGAAATGTTGGCTTCCCAGACCTGGCAGACCCTGTGTCTTCCTCATCTCTACCCTTTCCCATGGTACCCATCACCTGACATTAGTTTAGCGGTTCAGGTGTTTCTGAGGACAGTGGCCCATCTGTCTCGCCTGACAGCTTCTCTTAGACTACAGCCTGGCATCCCAAATGTGTTCCTCACACAGTGAAGTGAGGAACTCAAACATGTCCCCTCCTCTCTGGGTGAGTCCTGGGCCTCAGTAAAGGGGAAGTGACTCTTTTCTGCTGAGCCATCTCCCTTCTACATGAGGCAATTTCCCTTGGAGACCTTCCCACAAACACAAAGTGGCATGCAAACAAAATAAAGCATCTGAAAGCTCTGGTGATCAGGAAACAGGCAGCTCTCTGGCCATCCAGGACCCAGCCCTGCTGGGGCTCTCCCACCATCAGGATTAGGGCTGGGACAGGGAAGGACTGCAGTGAGAAATTGGCCTTAGGGACTCCATTCAGAGACCCTGACTCCCACCACTTCTCCATATTTCCTCCCTTTTGTTCAGGACAGAATTCCCCCTACTGTGGGCCTCTGCTGAGGAAGAGTGCAGTAACTGATTCACGGGGAAGTCAGTGGGGCTGTTCCTGGCTTTGACTCATAGCTTCTCAGCTGGAAGGAAGGCTTAATGTCCCACAACTTCTTTTGGAAATGTCCTTTGTCTAGTGGCCATTGGGGATTCTCCTCTGGCCTCCCACAGAGCTCTCAGCCAACCTCTGAGGTACTCAACAGTGTGCTCTATGTCAGGTGCTCAAGGAAGGAGGGAGTTGATCTGTGTGGGCAACTGAGGGAAGGTGGTGAGAATGACCACATCTCCAGCCCCCACCCAAACACTGGCAGGTCACTGGAGGGATGAAGAGACTCTTGGCAGAGTCAGGAGGCACTCTGGTCTAAAGTGAGTGAGCCCCATTCTCCTGGGGTGGGGGACAGGTGAAGGAGGCCTGTGAATATTGCTAGAGACACCAAGGCACGTAAGACAAGGACTCCATTCCAACTATCACCAGCCCTTCCTAAGCAAGAAGGGTCATGCCCTCTTCTGGACGCTGGACACACAACGATGGAGATCCATCATGGTCCTGCCTGTGGGTTTTCTCCACCATTGGCAGAGACTGGCAGGTTGTTCAGAGCACAGTGCTTCAGGAGTATGGACAGGAGATGGGGGCTAGGATCAGAGAGTTGCTTGAAGAGTACAGGCAGAGAAAGCTAACTGGAGGAGAAGGGGACCCTTCATTCTAGAAGTATGGAGACACAACATAGGAAGGGCTTCCTGGTCCCAGAATATTTAAGAGTCTGAAGTGTTGGTTTTACATAAGGAATAAGGGTGCCCAGACTTGTTTATAGCTCTTCCTTCTCCGGAACTCTATCCCAAGGGGCTCATGCACCTGCCCTGCTCTCACAAAGGGTGGATCAGAGTGCTTTGTTTCCGACACTAGACACTTCACATACGGGACACCCGGTGTCCTGAGAAGAGGAGAGAAAGCTGAGTGTTGGCCAGGACTGTGGTTTCTGCTCCCTTTTAGTACTGGTGATAGACTTTTATGTCTGTAAGTCAGGGGTGAGGGTGATTCGCACCTAGTTTTGCTGTTCAGCCCCCTTTAATGTAACATTGCACAGCTTTTCCTGGGGAGACTTAAACAAATGTCTGTTCACCTTGTACAGGGCACCAATGACAGTCCAAAGGAATGATTTCATGGCCAGCTAGCTAGGTGAAACTGAGGTTGCTGAAGCTTATTTACAATACATGAGTGATTCTATGACAACTGCATCACTGAAAATCTACACCATGGAACTGCCATGCTGCTGGAAAGTCAGAAATCTTCCTCTCCCCAACACTTGTTATTGCTTATGTAACCTTGGGAAGGAGCTTTGAGACTTTTACAAGTTTCAGGAGGTTTCTAAGCCTCATAAGAGGTGTTTCCTGAGTCTTAGAGGTTTGCCTCCTCCATCCAGGAAGGAAAAATTGGGTTCAGTCTAATACACACACACACACACACACACACACACACACACACACACACACACACCAACACACACAGATTTTTAAATGTTGTGTTATGAATGCTGAGGAAATACCTACATGTAACATGTCTTTCACTGTCCTGGCAGTCAACTCTCAAATAATGACAGATGTATTATTAATATGAGAGCTTGGCTTTAGCTTATGTTTATCCCACTAGCTCTTATAACTAAAATTAACTCATTTGTTTTGCCTCATGGCTTTTTACCTTTCTTTAATTTTGTATTTCCAATTCCCCATGTGTCTTGTTGGTATCTCCTCTTGTGCCTAGATTCACCTTGGTATCCTATCTCTGCCTAAAAGTCCTGCCTATCTCTCCTGCCTAGCTACTGGCCATTTAGATCTTTTAAAACAAATCACAACAATATATTTTCACACAGTGAACAATTATTCCACACTATTTCCCCCTTTTTGTCTAAATAAAAAAGAAAGGTTTTAAGTTTAGCATAGTAAAACTATATGAAATATGAACAACCATCAAGTAAAAAAAATACATTCACAATGTCCAGTCCATTTGTATTTGGCAAATTCAAAGAAAATGCTTCATTATCCATCCTATTTTGGTGAGTCAAAAGTTTTGTATCTAATTTACTTTCATAAATAAGGAAAACTGTAACTACAACTATCTAGTCTTCAACTCCATCAGATACCTGAAAAAGTATATAATATTACCTGTTTAAACAGGAACTGCAGAGCAACCAAATTCCAAAACTAAGAAACAACAGAGACATCTGCCTGCCTGGACAGTCACCCCAAGGTTCCTCTGCCACATTGGGACATTCATCTCTGGCCTACAGGTCTAGAATATCAGACAGACTTTTATGTGGAGCAGGAGTTGTCTTGGCAACATTCGACAGTCACTTTTCTGTGTCCTGCATGTCCATTTTGGATAGAATACTGTCAACAGTTGAGGCAAGGGCAGTTTCTTGCCCAGTGGCTAACTGCAACAGAGAGAGCAAACTCCATATGGCAGACAGATCTTTTGATGCTTATCTTCCCTTTTTTGAAGTAGATTGGTGCTGTCAGGAGCTGGCATGTCTCACTGTTATGAAAAGCCTTATATTATTAAAACATCAAGTGCCATATTCTGTAGGTCTATGAAATGTTTGAAGACCATATATATATTTAAAATATATCTTTGATTTTGGTACTATACCTAACATGATTGTTATAGATGACTAACTACTAACCTGTGTTTCTTTAATATCCTAAATAACTTTCAAGGACTAGAACTTTAAATTACATTTTTTAGATGAGTTACTTAGGTATAATACCTTAAAAGTAGAAATATATATAATATATATATGTATATATACATAGTAACAAAAATAACCTTAAATTTTTATCAGTTTACAAAAACCCTACCAATGTAAAATATTTGAGATTAATAGTTGCTTTTTAATAGATTCAATAATTATGGTGATATCGTGCTTGTACAAACAAAGCTTGTCTGAAGATCAGAGGATGGAGGTTGCCCCTAGCTAACCATAGAGGTCAGGAGGTCTGTACAGACAGAGAGGAAGTGAGATGACTGGGCAGAGTGGAGAGAGGATATAAGCAGGTAAAATCCTGGGAAAACTAGCTGTAACATTTGTTGTCTAGTCTCTGTGTAATGGGAAAATTCAGGGCTTATCTGAAATCCTTGCTAGGGTAGTCTATGAGGCTGGACCTTCTCAGCTAGCAGCTTTGAAGTTGTCTTATGCAGTTTATAGTGTGAAATTGATATTTGGGTGATGTTTGTTAGCTGAATGGCATGTGGGTTCATGGTTGTAGGGGCCCATTTTTCTTTCTTTCCTTTTTCTC
This sequence comes from Phodopus roborovskii, assembly GCF_943737965.1. Lineage (NCBI taxonomy): Eukaryota > Metazoa > Chordata > Mammalia > Rodentia > Cricetidae > Phodopus > Phodopus roborovskii. Next base: position 46,201,790 of record NW_026126407.1, on the reverse strand, counting down.
TTCCTTCCTTTCTTTTCTTTTTTTAAAGACAGGTTTTCTCTGTATTGCTTTGGAGCCTGTCCTGGAACTCACTCTGTAGACCAGGCTGGCCTCACAGAGATCTGCCTGCCTCTGCCTCCCGAGTGCTGGGTTTAAAGAAGTGTGCCACTGATGCCCGGCTTACAATTCCTTTTCAAATAACCTTGTTTACCACAATTAAAGCATCTGACATTTTGATTTTTCTTGAAATTTTTAGAAACCACTTCTATCCAAATATTATTATAAGTATGAGATCCAATATTAACTGTATTTAGAATCCATTCATCTATGTGTGCTGATCTTTCCTTTAAAGGTCCAACCATCCTTATGCACTCTGAATTAACATTTTCAAGAGCCAAAGATTCAATTAATATTGGTCTACCTTTGTATTTTAGTAAATGACTCAGTCCTGATTCTTCTACCCTGTACCAAACATTCAAAGCTGCTATATGGAATAGAGCCAAGGTGTGATCATCAAATGTAGGCTGTCTTTGCAAATTAGCACACTGGCCCTCACTGAATGGCGAATCTTGGGAAATTTCAATTCCTCTAGTCCTGCTTCACAGTTCTATGACCCTAGCTTTCTCTCCACCACGGTTTCCATTGTAACAGAGGACCAGCTTCCAACATTGCTGTAGTTCAATCTTTCCAGTCTTGTGGAATAAAACTGTCCTGAGTTACCCATGAATTTAACATCTGCTTCACAAAGAGTGAATGCATATCATAAGAAACAACTGCTTCCTTATATCTCAAATCCAACATTTCTACAGAATCCCAATTAACTTCTGTATAGCCTTGGTGATGCCTATTATCTGGTGGCAACTCTTGTATGGTAACTGGGTAAGTTAAGGTTGGTTTTCTAATAACCTTAAGGTTTATAATGCAATGGTGCGGTAGGTTCTGCTCTAAATTCCCGTCTGAGGATTTTTCTTATTTTTATTAGTGGGTCTTTCTAAAGCTTGTATCTTGTCAATAAGACTTGTATTTTATCAGTCAATTTTTTTTCTCATTGTCATTAGTTTTTCTAAGACTGGGATCTTATCAATAGAAAGTCTTTCCAAAGCTTATACCTTATTGATAGTAAGCCCTTGTATCTTATCAATTTTTTTATTATTCATTGGTAAGTCTTTCTAAGGCTTGTGTCTTATCAGTCAAATTTTTATTACTTTCATTAGTAAGTCTTATATCTTATCAGTCAAATTTTAATTTTTGTCACAGTTATCAAACCTCTCTTTTAAAGGACACAATATGAATTGCCAAACTGATAGTAGTTACAGTTGGCATTATGTCAATACCAGCTAAGTGGTTTATCCCCTCATTTATTTTTTTCCCTTTTCAAGCCATCCATAGTATCACTATACTCCCTACATTGGTATATTTCCCATTCTTAACATAGGTAAGACTTTTCTTTTTATATGTTACTTAACTCTTCCCTTAAGGACTTCCCATGTGTCTCACCAAATCTGCTGACTTCTCAGTTTGTCAGCAGAAACAATTCCATCAGAGCTTGAGCCTCTCCTGAGATTTCCAAGTGTGAGTCCCACTTTCCAGAGTCCCACAAGTGGCTCTTGGAGAGGCCCAGGCAGGTGACAATGGATTGGCCAGCTGGCATGACTTCTCCATCCGTGTGGTTGTACCACGTGTTGGAACACCAAATGATGTTTTTCTGTCAACGTAGTGGCTGCACATGAAACTGTTGATATTTTACTTATCATCTGTCACCCCATGGCCCCTAAGTCAGTGCTCCACCAGGCTTCAGCCTGGCAGGGCTTCCATCCTGCACCCCTGACTCTGCCACCACGATATGGAAGTTTAAGTTAAGTCTCCATTGTTCTATTTATCAATAAGACTCAGAAATCAAAGGTTGGGGTGAAAACCTGATAGCTCTGAGAGGATGAGTAGCCACTAGCTGACCTTGTTTGGCTGGAGACACCACAAGATGCACTTCTCTCCCCTCATCCCAGGACCAATAGAGTTCCCTGCCTTTCCCTTCCATGTGTCTCCTCTATCCAAATTGCTGGCTTCTCTATGGCCAATTCCTGTCAGCTAGTCACTAGCTTTGCACCCTGATTCAAGGCACAGCTTTATTGGGCAGTCTTGGAAGTTTCAGAGTATAATCGAAATATCCCACAACAAACACACATCCTCATCCTCACCAGTTAACACTTTCTGAGGTGCCTGGAAGCAAAGTCCCAGGTCTCTTTAATACTATGCTGGACAAACAATGTCACTAGTGGGTCCCTAGGTACTGTCTTGCTAAAGCTATAGGACTCCTCTCTTCAGGGAGGTCACTTGGGAAGAAGAAGCAGAGCCAATCCCAGGAGCAGCCAGGCAGTGCCAGCTCACAGCCAAGGTGTGAGTCGGGGCCCTAATGGCTCTCTTTGGGCTGGGGAGAAGGCCATTTTAACTTTATTGGATACTTTACAGCCTCTGAAGATTTTAGGTCCATGGTGAACCCATCTTCTCAATGTTTAAGGAATAAGAATCTGAAGCCCAGAGAAGTTACATTATTTGCTGAGCATCACATGACAAGAAAATGGTTCACTTGGGGCTAGAACACAAGCCTCCTGGCTCCTCAGAAAGTCTAACAGAGTGGAAGAGAAACTTGAGTCTGTTACTCCTGCTGCTGTTGGCCTGACACATACTTTATTTAATGTTCCCTCCAGCCTGTCTGGCCTTGTGGTCATACCCAGGGCTCCAGGAGTACAGTGCTGAGATCTAGAAGGTGGAGGACGTACTCTTGTGTGCTGGACATAGCCTGTGATTCCAGGCTTTGCTCCATCAGGGTCCCGCAACCACACACCGGTCAAGGATGAGTCCTACCCTCAGCCAAGGATCAGCTTGTGCCATGGTGTGGACAGACTGACAGCTTGACAGGATCTAGAGTCAGAAACAAATCTTAGTGGGTTTCTGAGGGCTTTCCTAAGTTAGATTAACTGAGGTGGGAAGGCTGGCTCTGGGTGCCAGACTAAAGGACCAGGGGACAGTGAGCACCATCATCCCCTGCCTTTTCCCTGACTGTGCATAAAATATGATAGGCAGCCCCATTCTTGTCATGACTTCCCGGTCATGACTGTGTTCCTAACTGTGAGCTGGAAGAAACCCTTCAGCATGGAAAGCGGCACACTCGGCTTTCCTCCCTCAGTCTAGATGGCAAAACCTCTGACTGTCCAGAGCCCTACTCTGTGTTCTTGGTGCTCAGTAGGTTCACAGACCATTGTTAAGCTGACCACATGCTCAGAAATTCCCCCACTATTCTCCCCACCCACCCTACTCCAAGTTCTCTTTATACAGCCTTGACTGTCCTGGATCTCACTATGCAGACCAGGCTGGCCTCAAACTCACAGAGATCTACGACCTATCTCCTGAGTGCTGGGATTAAAGGTGTGTGCCATCATGTCCAGTGACATTATCTGTGTGTATTTATGTGTTTTTGCATAAGCTAATGTGCACTGCTTATGTGTAGATACATGTGGAGGTTACTACTGGAATTATAGGTGGTTGTGATCGCTTGATGAGGGTGCTGGAAACTGAACCCAGGTCCTCATCAAGAGCAGTAAGAACTCTTAATGGCTGAGCTCTGTCTAGCTCTGTTCTTAGTAACAGATTTTAGTCAAGGGTGTATCTTGTATTCTTCAGCCTGTCCTGCAGTTAAAGACATGTCTATAAAGAGGGTCAGTACTTTGCTTCCTTCTAACAGATAATGCCTGGAGCTAGAGCAGCAATTGTGAACCATGAAGCAACCCTGGGGAATACAGCAGGACAGCAAGACAGAAGAACTCTGGGTGGGTTAAGGTAGACTATGGGAAGGAATGAGTGCCCACAGTGTCTTATATGGCATGATGCTTTCTGGAACCATCTCTTCAAGGAGATTTGCTGGGACATAGCCTGGGAAAGAGGCAGATCTGTTTCCTGAGCAAGATAATAAAGATAATGCCTTTCCCTTTAATCCCAGAATTTGGGAGGGTGAGGTAGGAGGGCAGCCTGGGCTACATAGCAAGATTCTATTTCAAAAACAAAACAAAATGAATCTGGATTTCTCCATTATAAATTAGGATAGATTTGCCTCCTACATTAAGTTTCCATGATCAAGTAGAGTAGTTTATCCTTATATGCAGGGGCTGGGTTTGAATAGTTAGTCCAGTCTTTATCTATAGATGTTGCATTCTGTATCCCCCCCACACACACCATGGTATATGAAGCCATATAAACTAAAATTTAAAAATTATCCTCTCTCTCTCTCTCTCTCTCTCTCTCTCTCTCTCTCTCTCTCTCTGTGTGTGTGTGTGTGTGTGTGTGTGTGTGTGTGTGTGTGTGTTCCCCGGAGGCCAGAGGATGGTGTTGGATCTCCTATGAGCCTCTTGATGTGGGTTCTGGGGTCCAAACTCCAAGCCTCATGATTGAGCAGCAAGTGCCCTTAACCACAGAACTGTCTTTCTGGCTCTGAACTGTGCCTTTCTTATGTACCCTTAAGTGTGCACCTTTCCACTTGGAAGAAACCCATGACAGTGTCCCTGGCATGTGTGAATTGACAGCATCACTGAGCTCAGTTTGGGACATTCTTAACACAAGTCTGGGGACACCACAGTGGCTGACCTGAACCATGCAAGCATGAAAGAAAGCATGTAGAAGACTGGAGGGGTCAGAGACTCAAAATAGTTTACCAAGAATTAGCAATGGAACTTAAGTGCCACCCAGATAAAGGATCAGCTGCCAGAAGAGCAGACAAGCTTTTTCACAGTAGCTCACTGAAACCCCATCACTTTCTTGAGGACTAAGGTTTGAAATGTGAGTTGCTTCTCTTTGGGACTGGCTATAGGGGGAGGATGTGATGGCTCATGCAGTCTGCTCTTTCAAGTGTGGAACCCTGCGGCAGGACCACAGCATGCTAAGGTCACAGCTGGGGCTTGTTATGGTTAACATTTAGATGAGATAACTGTCTGCTCAGGGGCAACACCAGCCTCTGTCTGTACACAGCCTGTCTGTCCTGAGACAATGGGAGCCTTGTTCAGACACTGGAATCACTTAGCACAGCCATCCTCCAAGAACGGCATCCACAGCAGTGACAACCACAAAGCATTAGCTGGTGGATGGCATACACGGTGGGGATGTCCTGGACCAATGCAGCTGCAGATGAGGGGTCCATTTTGTACCTCGACTCCAGCACCGACAAAGCAGCATCCACCTGGCTGTCTGCAATGGCTCCATGGAGATTGGATCCAGAGGACCTGTACAAAAGTGGAGCTTGTACTGTGCACTGTGCTGTGAGTAGTCAAGGCCTTTGCCTTCTGGGCATTGTGTCTTCTGCCGGTGTGTGGAACCAAGGGGGGCTCAGGCGTCAGTTTGCAGGGAGGGAAAAGCATGTTAGAAGGTCCTGCTTCTGACAAGGATCCCATGAAGTAGAGTCCTGTCATTAATCCCCTTCTGTAACCCAGTAAAACAAAATTGATCTCAACAAACACAACTAGTACCAGTTTTGCAGTTTAACAAGTGTTGACAAATTTATACAGTTTTACATATTTTGTAAGATATCTTTTTATTATTTTTTATCTTTTGGTTTGGCTTGGTTTTTTGTTTTGTTTTCTTTTGGGGGATTGTTTGTTTTCGTTTTTTTTGAGACAGGGTTCTCTGGCTGTCCTGGAACTCGCTCTGTAGACCAGGCTGGCCTCAAACTCGGAGATCTGCCTACCTCTGGCTCCGGAGTGCTGGGATTAAAGGCCTGTGCCACCGTACCGGGCTTTTTAATGAAACTGACTCACAACTCTGTGTGTGTGTTTGTGGGGGGGTGCATACAAAAGTGCAGGTGTCCACAGATGTTACATCTCACTGGATCTGGAGTTATAGGAGTCCTAGGCCTCCTGGTGTGGTTGTGGGAGTGGAACTCGGGTCCTCTGCAAGAGCAGTAGTGTTCTTAGCCACTGGACCATCTTTCCAGCCCTTAGTTTTACATATTTTTGAAGTTTGAAAAATATGGAATGTATTATCCATGCCAACATGTTTTAAGCACAGGGGACACACACACACACACATTTCCATTCTCTGTACCCTTCCCTCCTACCTTAGCCAACTAGTGTTTTCTAGAGTTTTCTGTTAAGGCAATAATGCAGCATTCTTTCCACCATGGTGACTGTCTTAGTCAATGCAATTGTTTATATTCACCCACTTTGTATTAATATGTTTTTAAAAATAATTTCATAGGCTTAATTTTTAGAGTGCTTTTAGGTTCAGACCAAAACTGAAGAGGATACAGAAGGTTCCCATTTGTCCCAAGGCTCAAAGAGCCTGCCACCATCACCATCTGGCACAGTGGTGAACCTGCTGGGGGCCAAGACCCAGTGGTCACAGTTCATGTTGGTGTTCATATCTGTGAATTGGGACGAATGTACAATAGACACACATCATCCCTCCTGGATCCTAGTACTTTCTTTCCAGAGCTAGACCCTTCTGCTTTTTCCTTCTGAAAGACCAGGTTACATGAGCTCTGGCTCCAGCTCCAAAGGATGGCCACAAGAATAGCTACAGCCCCTCCAGTGGCAGAGCCCTTGCTGACAAGGTGACCCGGAGCACCAGAGTATTGCTCTGGGCAGCCCCGGGGTAAATTAGTGAGACTCTGTCTCAAAATAAAGTGTAGAAAGAAGGTTGGAGACATATATTAGTGGTATAGTGCTTGCTTAGCATACTTGAGGTTCTAGGTTTGATCCTGGATGCCAGTAAACAAACAAACAAACAAACAAAAAACAAAACAGACCATGAGGCTGGAGAGATGACTCAGCAGTTAGGGTATCTAGTGTTCTTGCAGAAGACCGGGGACCAATGCCCAGCACCCACATGAGGGAGCTCACAACTGCCTGCAGCTCATAACTGCCTTTATGTTAGCTCCAGACGATACAATGCCTTCTTCTGGCATCAATACACACACAGTCTACATAAACTCACAAGACACTCACATATACACATTAAAAAAAAAATCAACTAGTTCATCAGACCATCCTCCTGAAGGCCAGGTGGCAACTGGGAAAGATTGGGAATGTAGATGGGAGACTTGGGCTCTGAGATACTTGGTGTGGGGGTGCATCTGTGCTGTTATGGATGTATGGAAGTGTGTTAAGTTGTGGCGGTGCAACTAGGCAAAGAGGGTAAGGCTGTCCTGTGACTGCCCAGGCATGAACTTGTGTGACTATGCTCTGCTCTCCTTGGTGGAGAGAAGGGTGTATCTAGGGCTGAGGAAGGAGAGGAGCTGACTTCTTATGTGTACTCAGCCAGCCAGCCCAGCAGGCTCTTGTTCATTTTAGGCTCTGGTTGGAGACAGGCACCTCATTAGGTTCAGGGCATCTGGGGCCCACATGGACAGGCCTTCCAGGGGGCAATGGAGCTATTTTTAGTGGCCTGGGCTAACTCCCAAATCCTGATGACTATTTCTAGCATCAAAAGATTGCCCTGAAGGATGTGGAAAATTTTTTAATGTTAAGAACGTCTGGTCTTTCTGAGGCAAGGACACAGTGCAGTGTCCAGGAACAAGGCCCTAAGGGCTTCTGGGAGAAACCATAGCCTTGGGCATAAAACCGGGGTCTCCTTTTGCCCTGCTGAGAGCAGCCTGGGCTTTGCCAGATCAGCTTGGTGATGGAAACACCATCTCATGGGTGTGCTGGGACCAAAGGTCCACATCCAGTATCCCTGTAGGGATGGCTGGTCACCCTGGTTCTCTTTCAGTACCTCTGGGTCTTAGAAGTTACTTTAGAAAAGCAAAGATTGAATGATGTATGTTTTCTCTGATGTTCACAGCAACTGATGTAGTAGGTGCTGTTATAACAAGGAAATTGAGGCAATGAGAGGGTCTGCAGCTTACCCATGGCTATAAAGTAGGAAAGCTTGCAGCTTGTTGGGCTGTTCCAGCACTGGGCCACACTTTGCTCTATGGAAAATTAATGCTCTCTGTCCTCGGAAGTCTGGATTCAGTCATACTGCACCAAGGCCAAGCACCCATTTGATCAGCTTGTCACTTAAAAAGTATCACACCTGCATCTTTGGGGGTAGTGAGCAAGCACTGGGCTTCGAGATCCAGACCCTGGAGTTGTCCTGAGGTGGCTTTCAGTTTCCTGGACTGCTGAGGGCAAGCTGGGGTGGGCAGTCCCCTAGCTCAGCACCCTCTATTGGCCCTGGACAGTGGCAGTCCTGGAACGCGACTCCTCCCGAGGGCCCTGCCTGGGGCAGGAAGGACCGGCGCCTCCAGTTCCCAGAGGCCTTGGGGTCGGAAGCAGCTGAACAATAGAGTCACCAGGCGGGCAAGGTGGAGGCTGTGTTGAAGGACTGTGGTGGGGCAAGGGCAGGGTCCAGGACAGAAGGTGATCTGGCTGTATGCCCTGGTCTGTGCATTGGAAAGCTTGGGCCAGGCACAGGGAAGCTCTGACCAGGGACAGGAGTGTGCCACCACGTAAAGGGGATCCTGTCACTGTGCCTCTTCAGTTGTGTGAACCGTATTTACACGCTACTGGATGGCAAGCAAGGGGAGCTCTGTTACACTCAGTCCTGCTTAGAAATGTGGAAGGGTAGATAATCACAAGGCCCATTGTTCTACTAACCCAAGATCTGAGAGGGGACATTGGGTGATAATGGCTTCTCAACCATAGGAAACTACAGCACCAGGTCAACTGAGCATTGTCTGGGAGAACAAGACACTAGCCACAAGGTGGAGGTTTGCCATATCATCCCTGAATACACCAGACCCTTCCATTTCCCAGCACTAGGCAGGAGCCACAAGACAAAGGACCTTGGTAAATGACACCACAAAGGTGATGTGATGCTGTCATCAGACATCAGAAGTGGGCCTACAGGGAGGAGCTACAGTGTGCAAGGGACATGATTTTGATAGAAACAAGCCCAACAAATTAAAAACATTAGGACTCTGAATGGAACCCCAGGAATCTCCCGTCTGGGGTCACTGGGGTTCCCAGATGGAATTCTTGGAGTCCAGCAGTTTGGAGACTCCCAGCTTAGGGTAGGAGGGGATATGCCCTGGTAACGCCTCCTGCAGCCTCTCAGGTGGTCCTGACAGGGGTGTCCTTGCCACATCGGGGAATGTAGACAGTGGGACAGAGGCAGGGTGTCTTTTTGCACTGAGGGTCATCTTTTTTTAGTGTGTACATCTTTTGGATAGCCCTCCAGGATCTGACCTTTAATTCTGCCTGCCCAGAATCCGATGTTTAAAATTAGAACTCTTGGCCAAGGCTGCTGGATTCTGCTGCCTGGGAAACGGCATAAACAACACACACCTGCTGTGGGGACATCAAGTGTGTCCCTAATCCAGAGTGGCTGGGCATTGCTAACTCTGGCCCTTGCTGGGGCTCAGTAGTGCTTGCCTGCTGCTCCTGACAGGCTTGGCTCCACTTACCACACTTCAGTGTGGATTCTCTCACATGTAGGTGCCCATGAGGGAGTTTCTACAGGCGCAGTGTCTCTGTAAAGTGGTGGGAGCAAGGATGATAAGGGTTCATAGCCAGTAGTCAGGGGAGACCTTTGCTCTCGGTCGAAGTGTGGATGTGAACACAATTGGATGTTAGGAAGAGCAACGAGGATCCCTGATGTCCAGGGAAGTGAATGAAGTTATTTAAGCCTGTGCTATGTGAGGCATTTCCTATTGCCTCAGGGCTAGGGGGTGGGGACTTGCTCTCATCTTAGTACAGATCAGAGAGGTTAGACTACTTCCTTCAAGGTGCGTAGTTGGTAGTTGCAAAACTAAGATGTGAACCGAGTGAGTCGGAGCCTGAAACCTGCATCCTCCAAGCTACAGCACCCAGTTCTGATGGTTCTGTGTCTTCTTCTAGAGGGTGTCACCCACTCTGCAGTATGGGAGGTTACCGTGGCGTTGTCTGAGAGTCTGTTCTACTCTTGCCACGTGGCTGCTCTCCAGAGCAGGGCAGTAAAGCAGTTTGTTGGTTGATTCAATGTTTCCATCATTCACTTATTAAAAAGCTACCCAGAGGCGCTAGTGATGTCTGATGTCGGAAGTTGAGTCTGTTTTCTGCCTCTGTGTGGCTCTCAGTCACTGTGACTTAGGGGCCTGTGGTCTAGGCTCACAGGGCTGGCTGCTGGGCTGAGAATCAGGGAAGACTTCATAGAGGAGGCAGCTGGGCAGGGCCTGACTCAGTAGGAGTTTACTGGACAGGAGTCAGGGGAGAGGAAAAGTAGTAAGGAGGGGCCTTCCTGGCAGAGAGAAGAGCCTGTTGAAGACATACAAGTGACATGGGCAAGGTCTCCAGGAACTACAGGGGTCCCCTGTGATTGATATAAGGAACTTGGGAGATATGAGGGTTAGTGGCTAGCAAGTTGGGGACACTGGATACTCTCAAACCCACAATATACACAGCCGTGTACAGCAGGGAGGATGGGGGTTTTGGGGACTTGCCTGTGGGGACATCCTGACTGGCTGAGTAACCTTGGGACAAAGAGGCTGGGATAAGAGCTGACAGAAAGGTTCCTGCCAAGGAACCTGCTAAGGATCCTTGAGCACCACACCTCCCCCACTCTGAGCAAGTCAGGCTCAGCCAGTCTGCCTAGAAGAGCTTGCTGGGTGTGCATGGGGCATGAAGGGGGTGGCTGCGGACATGCCAGCCTGGCTGGTCTTCTTCCCACAGGCCTGTTGGGTGGGGCCAGGACATGGAGATGGGCACTGAGTATCTCTTGCTAGTTAGCCTTTATCTGGCCACCGTTCACCTTATCCCCTTTAACTCTCAGGGGATGTCAGATAGGATAGGAGAACCGCAGGCCCTGTTTGCAGGCAAGAAGTCTGTAAGCTTACTCCTTCGACTGGTTGTGGAAGTCAGTGTTCTTTCTGCGCAGCAACTATAGCCAGCTCCTGAGAACTCGTAGAGGGGGCCCAACCTTACTGCCCCATGGGCTTTAGTGCCTTCTACAGCCTTGAATTGAATGTTCTGACATCTGCCAATCAGACCTCTACACTTTCCCCCAAACTGGTCCTTCTGCTTGGATGTTCTAATTTTTGTCTGTCTACCTGGAAAACTCCTATACATCCACTAAAACCTAGATTAAGCAGCACCTTCAGCAGAAGCTGTAAATGACTTTGTACTACGCAGAACTACCCATCCTCCCTCTGGGCCACTGAGACCCATTGTAGCAGTCTTCTATGGGGCTCCTGTAGAAGCTTGTCTGTTTATGTCTATTCCAGGAACTCCAACCTTCACTCAGACCCAGCACACAGTAGGTGCTTGGGAACTCCTAGAGGAATTAAACCCCAGGCTGTGTGATTGGCATACCTATCATGGTCCTTGTAGGGGCTGCTCTAAGCATTTGTGACCTGTGTTGACTTTATTCTGACCTCATTAAAGCAATGGAGCCTTTCAGAGGTGTGTTGGTTAGTGTGTTGTCAACTGAATACAGGACTTGTAGGCAAGTCTGCGGGGGTATTGTCTTGATTAATGATAAGTGTGAGCGGTCCCACTCCTGGGCAGATGGTCCTGGCTGTATAAGAAGGTGGGCTGAGCAAGCCCTGAGGAGCAAGCCAGTTAGGAGCCCTCCTCTGTGGTTCCCTCTTCAGTCCTGCCTTGATGGACTGTAAGTTGTAAGATGCAATACATCTTCTCCCAAAGTTGCTTTTGGTGTGGAGTTTGTCACAGCAAAAGAAACCAAAGAGGACAAGAGGTTAAAACTTGTCCAAGCTCACAACCAGCAAGTGTGCTCAGCCACCAGGATGGCGGCTTTCTAGAGGGTTTGAACCGGTTTGGGGTTAATTCTTAAAAACTGAGTATTTACAAAAAGACAAAAGGCAAACGAGGCACAACAAACCCATGTATTCTTCATAAAATTTTACAATTTATATGTCACTTTAGTCTTAAGTCTGCTGTATTCATTTCAAAAACGTTTATTATAATTATTTTATTTAGTTTTGGTATTTTGAGACAAGATCTTACTATGTAGTCCTGGTTGACCTTGAACTCTATGTAGACCAGGCTGGCTTTAAACTCAGAGATCTGTTTGCCTTTGCCTCCAGACTAAAGGTTTGTTCTACCATTCTGGTTCATATCTTTTACATTCGTTATGTTTTACATTAATATGAACTAAAAACAAACAACAAAACCAAAAAGGAACTAAGGAACTGTTCATTAAACCCTGACCTCTGGCTGTGGTCATTTCATTCTTACCTTACTTAAAAAAGAAAGATTTACTTATTTGATTTTATGTGTTTGTGTCTGGTGCCAACAGGGGTCAGAAGAGTGTGTCCATGTGGATGCTGCCATGTGGGTGCTGGTCCTCGGCAAGGGCAACAAATCACTTCTGAGCCATCTCCCCAGCCCCTGGGGATTAATCCTTAAGCTTTAAGTTACACAGATAAATTTTACTGGAATGATTAGTGTTTGATTTAAATTTAAATTTCAAGTGCCAGCAGTGATGATGGTGGACGTCCTATGCCATGAGAGGGACTTTCCTGCCAGCCCATGGCCTCTTGCAGAAAGAGAATGGGAGACTTCTTTGTCTGTTCCCCATCCAGCAGCCAGAGGCTTTGAGAAATAAATGCTAGATCATGCCCCGCTACCCCTCTGCGAGCCCTGTTACATAGGCGTCTGTTACACACAAGTTAATGAGGACCTAGCCTGGGTCCTGCTGATGCATCCTCAAGGATGAGGACCAGCCTGCTCTGCTCTGGTGGTCCTCCTTGCCTCTAGCTGGTCACTCCTACTGACACAGTATTTGCCAAGCCCTTCCTAGAAGCTGCCCTCTCACTAATCCCTAGATAGGCTGGAAGTTCAGATGTCCTGGGGATGGGAGTAAGAGAATCCCTTCAGGGCTGCAGAGATCAAGTCCACCCCCATAGCATAGGTCTGCACAGATCCTGAGCACACTCTCCTATATACTGGCTCTGCATGACACATCACACCTAACACACTGCACATGTGTGAGACAGCTGCCATACTATGTTGTTTATGGAATGATGCTAAGAAGAACATGTGTGCAGTATAGATAGACATAATTAATTTTGGAAGCAGCCTCTTTCTCTTGTAGCCCGGGTTAGCCTCAAACTTGTCATCTTCCTGAATCTACTCCCCAGTGCTGGTATTGCAGGCATGTGCCATCATATGTGACTTAGACACAATTTTTTAAATTCTCTATTTTTGATCTACAGTTGGCTAGGCCTGTGCATGTGGAACCCAAGGACTCAGCCAGTGGGTTGTGACAATCACGTTGATGTTTACTGTCTTATCTGTCTGGAGTCCTTACACTTTTTGAGTTTTTTGTCTTTTTTGGCTTTTGTTTTGTTTTGTTTGTTTGTTTGTTTTTAATTCTGTCTCCCCAAGAACTCTTTCTCAGCACTGCCATGTCATTGGTGGTCTGGCGCTCAGCAGGTGGCTGAAGGTGCTTGCTGGGCACAAGTGTGTATAAGGGCTGCCTGAGTACAGCATGCATAACTGGACGGAAACAAGCATGTCTTCCCCAAGCAGCTGAACAGCCTCTGCTCCCCCTGCTCCTGGGTCCACACTGAAACCTGAGTGCAGCTAGCTTAGTCACCCTCTGTGCCTGGCAACGCTGGCAGCGAAGGTCTCTGTGCCCAAACACACCACAACAGGCCTGCATCACCAGGCTCCCAAGGCAGCCTTGGCATTTGGAGCTGGCTCTGCTGAGCAGAGGGGAGCTGAGGGAGGGACAGTAGTGGGCATGGGCAAGGGGACCAAGGGCAACAGATTGGGTTACCCAGAAAGGAGACAGGTAGCTGCCAGCAACGTGGGGCTTGTGGGGACATTATGGGTCTTGAGAAAAACTTTCTTGCAGAATGGGGTTAAGATTGTTGGAAAATAGAAACACCATCAGCAAACCAGAGCTACCACTGAATTGTGAAACTGGCTTCTCTGAGTGTGCCTGCTTGAAAAGGGGAATTCTCCAATTTCTTTCTTTTGGGTTTTATAACAGCTTCATTGAAAAATTCACATGACACATGGTTTGTCCTCACAAAACGCAAGATTAATATATTCACAGCTGTACATGTCTGTCTGTTAGTGACCACTACACTCCCCCACCCACATCCCTCTCCTGGCCCTAGGCAGTGGGAATCTACCCTCCATCTCCATGGCTTGCCTATTCTGGACATTTGATAGAAACAGACTCATAATATGTGTCCTTTGGGGGTGGGTTTTCTCATATCTCACTGTGGTGTTCAAGGTTCATACATGGTGTAGCATGTGTCAGTACTTCATTTTCGTGGCCAAATAATATCCTATTACATGGTTATGCCACATTCTCTCTATTCGTTCTCTGACTTATAATGCCCCTGGGTTGTTTCCACTTGGGCTATGATGAATCATGCTGCCATGATCATTCATGCTCAAGTCTTCGTGTGGTTTCGTGTTCTTATTTCTCTTGGCTGCACACTTATGAGTAGAATCAACTTTCAAATTTCTTGTAAAAGGAAAAAATGAAGCCCTCCAAGTCAAAGTATGCACCATGCAGAGTGGATTAAAATGCCAACATAGTTATGCTAGAACACATGATCTTGATGACAACAGCTGGGCCAGGAACATGCTAGAAGTTCAGTGAACAAAAGCCCAAATTCTTTTTCATTCTCATGTCCTCAGTGAAAAGGTACAGGGGTGGAAATGTGGTAACAGCGAATCTCATTCATTCATTCATTCATTCATTCATTCATTCATTCACTCACTCACTCACTTACTCATTCATCCAGTAAGTGCAGTAGACTGCTACAGACACCCCACACACCAGGAACTCAGGCTAGAGGGGAAAACAGACATGAAACCCTTGCATGATGACACAGGAGGAAGCAGGGGCATCCTTTCCCCACTCCTGGGCACTTCCTTCTTGGGAGACCACATATGTGATGCTTCTCATCCTTTGGATGGAAGTGGGAGGAGACCCGTCTTCAGGAGGACCTTGGGGGTCCTGTTCTTGGGTTTTCCTACTCCTCTCTTTTATATGTCGAGGACTTACTCGCATGTGGAATAAAAAGCCTGGAAAACATGAATGATACATTTTCCATCATCCATAGCCCTTCTGAGTTCTGTCCAAGAGGATCCAGGAGCTGAGAGTTCAGAGATGAACAAAGTTATGTAATCCACCTGACCTGGTGGGCAGACCACAGGGCCACCTGCAGCTCAGGGCAGGTGCTGTGGGCTCCAGAGCCACCCTTGGGGACCTGCATGAGAATGAAGTTTGTGTTAACACATACCTGGGGTACATCCCTCAGCTACTCCCAGCATGCTCTCTGCTCACAGTTATAGTGACATCTTTATCTTTGAATGCATTGTTTATGTACCCATTCAGAAACATTTGTGTCTTCTGCTAAGTGCCAACTCATTGCACAGGGACACAGAGGGGTTCATAGTGTCCCAGGACAGTTCACCAAGAGAATCAGTGAAGCCCTACCTTTGGATGGATCAGGGAAAACTGGAGAGCCTATCTATGTCATTCTGGCTTACTCATGATTTCTTATTTGAATACAGGTGCTGCACACACACGTGTGACTCTTAGTCACAAGTCATATTCTGTCCCACCTAGATTGTGTGTGTGTGTGTGTGTGTGTGTGTGTGCGTGCACACATGCGCGCGAAAGTGTATAATTACATTTGCTTTTTAATGTTAAAACTAAGGTATTTTGAAGCCAGGTGTTAGGACACATACCTTTAATTCTAGCACTCAGGAGGAGGCAGGACCAGTTCAAGGTCAGCCTGATCTACTTAGTGAGTTCCTTGCCAGCCAGGGCTACATAGTGAAACCCTGTCTCAAGAAAACAAAACAAATAAGCAAACAAAAATTAACCCCCAAATGAACAAAACCAGGAGCTTCCTTCCTTGTGATTTAGTAGTAGTTCATCTCCAATGGGGGACATTTATAAAAACAAACATAACATAACTAGCTTGAGGCAGGAAGTGTCAGATGTCTACTATGTCATGCCTTTCTCCAGGGAGATGCAGGTGTGTACAGATGCTTAATGCTGTGGGAAGGGATAGGGCTCAGCTGGAGGCAAAGGCTTTGTAACATATCTACTTCCTGGAGGAAACTTGCCTTACCATAATGTCTGCCTGCAGTAATAGAACCAGTGACAGGGAGGCTTCTAGAAGATGGCCTGAGCCTGGTACCTGGCTGCTTTCTGGTCTGAGTATGAACAGAGGAGCAGATGTGTGAACACTGGCAGGAAAAAAGTGGGGATGCCCACCTTTGTACAGGTTGTAACAGGAATTGGATCTGCTATGTCAAGTGACAGTGGAACATCTATTTGGCCTGGTGTCTCTACAGTGATGGTGGTAGCAGCCTAGATCCAACCCTTAACCTTGTTTGCCCTTGTTCCCCAGCATCTCTGAGATGCCTAGGAATGTCCCAGAGTTAGGTCAGTCAGTCAGTCATCAACAGATACTTGAGATGGTGATCCCAGACCATGAAGGAGTTTTCTTCAACGAGTAGTAATGGAGCAGGTCCCCACCAACATAAAGAAGACAGCAATCATGGATGGATGCTGTGAAGATACTCATGGAGCTCCCATGATAGTTCCCAGGGGTGGTGTCATTGTCTCCACTATAGGGAGGTAGAAAGGAAGGCTAGGGGAGGAGGGTGACTCATTTGAGGTCTCACAGGATCAAGGGTAATCAGGACATTGTGTGTGTCATGTACAGCCTCATGCTCTCTAGACTGTTCTGCCTGGGTAGTTTCCCAGGCCCCTCCTCATTGTGCTGGCCTCTGTTTATCCAGAGGACAAGAGAATTCAGACCTAGGTAAAACCAAGTTGGGTCAGAATCCTGCACTGCCAATTCATTTCTCCAAATGCATTGTGGTGTGTGTGTGTGTGTGTGTGTGTGTGTGTGTGTGTGTGTGTTCAGACACTGAATGTGTTGGTTAGACTCACAGACTGTGGGACTAGGCTTCTGGGTCTAAAATTCTCAGCTGTGTGAACTCTGGCACAATAATCCTATCTTGTCTTTGAAAGAACTGAATGGTAACTAGACCATCCTTGTCACTAGTGTGTGGAAACTGATTTGGTTCCTTGGTAACTAGACTGTCCTTGTCACTAGTGTATGGAAACTGACTCGGTGCTTGGCATACAGCAAAATCATTTGAATTAAAAACACTGAAGATTAATAAGAGAAAGGTTACTTGCAGAGCATTGGCTCCTCAGGACACCATCTCTTGCCCCAGAATCCCCTGCTTCAGACTCACCAGGAGCTTCTCTGCTACCTTGGGATCTGCCCCAGAGTAGGGCTGAATTTCACTTCTGAACTCTGGTGCTCTGTGCATCTGGAATCCACACTAACCTCTTGGTCTTGGTTACCAGAGCTTTTCCCTTCCATCTTTCTCATCAGAGCCTCACTATCCCTTCCTTCAGCCCTCAGTCCCAAACCCAGGAGCTTCTCTGAACTCTGCTCTCCACTAGCCCCGCTCACCATGCCCCTCCCCCTCCCACAGCCTCCACCATCTAGAACCCTGGGCTCTCCTGCCTCCCTATACCCATCCCTTCAGGCTTCCTGTCTACCTCTGTGACTCTGTGCCTAAACTCTGCCCTTCCCAAGATGCTCCCCGGGCCAGTACTTTCTCTTCCAGGTCATTACTCAGAGATCACTGCCTTAGAGAGGCCTGCCCCCCAAATCCCTCTTCACCCCAAATCTCCTCTTTACTTGCTTTTCTCCTTAGTATTTCTTCAGCATGCTTCTCGATACCTGAAATGATTTCATAACTTGTTAATGAAATATATAAATCAGTTATTTATAAAGCGTGAATCACTGTCCTTCCCTATAAAGTGTAAGCTCTGAGAGAAGGAGGGAGGGAGGAAGGGAAAGGGGGGGCTGGAAGGAGAAAAAGGGGAGTGGAGGGAAGAAGAGGGGCGAGGTGGAGGGAGGGAAATGGAGGGATCCAGCCAGGTGGAAACTGAGGATAGGACATCCTGGGCTCTGGGCCATTTGGGAAAGTCTGTCCATAGTTGCCAGAGATGACCTTCCAGGTGCTAGGCCATTTGGAGACTTCAGTCTGTCTGCCCTTGAGGGATAGGACCTCGGGGGCGGATGAGTGGAGCTTCTTGTGGCCAGTGGAGGCTGAAGCCCCTTCCTCCATGGGGAGCTTCTCCCAGACCAGTAGCTGTCCCTCTCTGAAGGTGCAGGGGGAAGGGGACTTTCCAGGGTGGGTCCTTCTAATGTGGTGTTGGGACAAGACTCCTGAGAACTTGGACCCAGGGGGGAACAGCCAGTTTCTCCTGATATACAGCCTCCGGGGCAGGGGATTGCCAGGGATAGGACCCTGGGCTTGTCCTGACAACCCTTCCTTCCCTCTGTCAGGGCCACTGGAGACTGCTGCAGGGGCAGAGAGGGGGCAGGCTGCTCCCTGCAGGGACGAGGGGCACATAGCAATACTCTGTCTGTCCTGTCAACTCAGAGACTCTTTACTGAGTCCGTGCAGCTCATAGAAAGACAGAACAAGAGGCCCTTGGCCCACAGCCCCCTAACTTTGTGGTAGCCCTTACTGCCATAGACTCACGCTCCCCAACACTGTGTGCTCCTTCCTCAGTGCCAGTTCTCAAAGTTTGTTATCCATATCACCGGCAGCACTTCACCCCAGGGTCCTATTCCAGCCCAACTGAATTGGGAATGCTAGTGGGCCTGGTGCCTGGGTTCAATCTTGGCTATTCTTGGGGGTTCCTGCATAAAGCTGAAGGGTCCTGACAAGTGTTGGAGGCATTCTGCTCTGTATGACTTAAACTGTCAGTCTGTCTATCAGATGATTGGCTCCTGGAAGATGGTACTGCAATGCATGCCTTGGACTATTGCTTGGCACTCCTCCAGGTCAGCAGCCAGGGCAGACTTATGTGTGCAAAACACTGTAACAGTCAGAGGTTCAAAGGCTGGCCTCACACTGGCTGAGACATTGAGCAAGACGCTTCATGGGACCTTAATCCACCGACCCTCTACGCCCTCCATTCTCCAGGGAGAACAGTCATGCAGCTGCCTCGGTGGTCATGAGGATGGAACTATGTTACCTGTGCAAAGTGCTCAGGCTGGCCCCTGGGAAACTCCTGGGAGCCATCGTCCCTTATCCCAAACTCTTGGGGGCAGGGTTTCAGAAGTCTAACTCATTTATTATCTAACATACTCAGTGAAGCACTCCCATAGATTAACATGCTGATGAATTAGGAGTGACCAGTACTCCTAATTCATTTGGCTTCCCTAAGATGCTCTGACTTTACCCAGAAGGCAATGGGGAGCCATGGATGAAGACCTCAAGGCAGGAAAATGGCATGGTTTGCTGAATGCCGTAAAACGATGTTTAAGTACAAACAAACCCCAGTGTCCCCTGGGAAGCTGGTTAAGCACATGCTGCTCCCTAACTCAAGGTTACTCGTACTCAATAGAGCTGGTAAACAAGGTGTGGTCATAGCCCCACTTACAGATGACAGAACAGCTGATGCTCAGGGGGTAGGACCTCACTGCTAGTGAGTGGCCAGGCCAGGACCTGACAAAGGCTCTAGGATGAGGTCAATGAGGAAACGTTAGGTTTTCAGGGAAAAGTAGAGAAAGAAGTGTGGATGAGACCTTTAGGTTGTTGGGCTTAGCAGAGACCCATGGCGGAGGCAAGAATCTCAGCTGTGAATTAGGAGTAATAGTCACTGTGGTGGATGAGAGAAGTTCTGTGCTAAAGGGCGCAGGGGGAGATAGCTGGCTGGGACTACTCTTGTCTGGGACTGTCATGTGGTGCCCCAGAATTTCCCTGCCCCACCCCCAGCCCACACCCTGGCATGTCTGGGCCTGGGCTCCGGGAAGAAGAGCAATCTTCCAGTTTGTGTTGCCCAAACATTGTGCAGGCCTGTTGATGTCTCTCCATAGCAACAGCGTTCCAACCTGGATGGGGGCGAGGGAGCAGATCTGTGCCAGACATCCCGAGGTGCTGTCCCTATCCCTGGATTAAGCCAGAAACCACCAAGTAAAATGCCAAGGTGACCACGATAGGGAGTGTGGGAGGAAAAGACACCACTGAAGCAAGGGCTCCTGAATACTGCTGTCTATTTTGTTCTTAGGGTCTGCTTGGGGAGGGATGACAGTTAATATTCAGGCCCAAAGGCTGTGCTATTTTGCCTCAGACCCTGGCGTGGCTGGCTTTGAACAGTGGGCCTGTCTGACCAGGCTCTTTATCAGTAGAACATGGATGTCAACCATGGTCTTACAATATGACTAGGAGGAGTGGATGGGTCGTATGGAACAAGCCTTGGTCTGCCATCTTCCCTCTCTTGAGTTCAACCATGGAGGTTCCAGAGCTGGTGGACTGGTGGATGATGGGTTCTGTGTAAGCCCAGGACTGTGCATTCCATAGTTAAACTTTCTCATGGCCCAAAAACCAGGAACAAGTCAGAAGACTAGCTGTAATTCTTCTGCTCACTCCCTGCAAACATTTCTCTCAAAGTGTAGTGAATCCAGGCATATCTTTAATCCCAGCACTCGGGAGGCAGGTGAACTCTGTGAGTTCAAGACCAGCCTGGTCTATAGAGCAAATGCCAGGACAGGCTCCAAAGCTATACAGAGAAACCCTGTCTCAAAAAACAAACAAACAAAAATCTCAGTGAAGTTAAGTATAATGGAATAGCCTGTTATCCTAGCAACAAGGAGGCTGAGGCAGGAGGATGGATTTCTGAGTCCTAGGCTAGCCTGGGCTATGTATTTAGATCCTGTCACAAATTAAACAAATCAAAGACATAAACTGAATAGCATGTAGCCTGAGGAGCCAATGAAGGAGCTTGGCTATTTCAAAGCTAAAGTTCTAGATTCAAATCAGCAAGTGGCTGTGTGACTGTGGGCAGGTCACTTCCCTAGCTTGGCCTTGGCTTCCGTCTCTGAAAAGAGCTGGCAGTTCTAATGTAGTTCAGACGGAGATCTCAGAGGCAGCATTGATTTGTCTGTCTCTCATACCCAAATGTGATCTTGTCACAGGATCTAGCTGCCTTAGTGTCTTTCTTAGGGTCTCTATTGCTGTGATGAAACACCATGAACAAAAAGCAACTTGGGGAGGAAAGAGTTTACTTGGCTTACACTCCCATATTGCTGTCCATCATTGAAGGAACTCAGGACAGGAACTCAAGCAGGGCAGGAATCTGGAGGCAGGAGTTGATGCAGAGGACATGAAGGAACACTGCTTACAGGCTTGCTCCCCATGGCTTGCTCAGCCTGCTTTCTTATAGAAACCCAGGACCACCAACCAAAGGATGGCACCAACCACAATGGGCTGGGCCCTATACCCAGATCTTATGGAAGCATTTTGTCAATTGAGGTTCCTTCCATTCAGATCATTCTAGCTTGTGTCAAGTTGACATAAGACTAGGCAGCACACTTGACTTTCAAATATTATCCAAATCAGCGACATCTTCCCCAAGTCAGCCTTGCTCAGAGCTACTACATTGCAGGAACCACCGTCTCTCAATGTCTTCTCCATACTGCAATAGTACTACTGTAGTTACTATTACATAGTAGTGCTGCTGTATCTCCATCATCATTGTGTGTGTGTGTGTGTGTGTGTGTGTGTGTGTGTGTGTAGGGGGGCTATGTGTGTCTTCTGGTAGAACACGTTTGCCTGTCACATCCCTGCTTGGTGGTCTGCTGTGGGCCTTGGCTCATCCTCTCAGGCCATACTGCCCCCTACCAACACCTGCCCCCTCTACAATGCTGGCAAGGTCCTGCTTTGGCACTTCCCACCGGCTGTTCCCTCTGCCTGAATGATCTTTCCAGACATGAACAGGCTCCTCTCCTGGCTCTGCTCTTCTATGCTGAAGATGTGTTAATTGGATCTGGTCATGCTATGATCCCATGCCACTTGGCACTGAATTACCATGTCACCTCTCTGCTCAGACCCACAGCTACCTTCCCCACGCTGCTCATCAAGGCTGGCCTTCTGATTTCTTCCCCATCCTGGCTGACTCTTGGTGTTGGCATGTCAGCTGGTGACATGTTCCAGCAATGGCCCATTAATTGAGCCCAGGTGTAGGCACAGGTGTCCCAGCTAACCCAACACCAACATAGATGGCTACAGCATGCCCCACAGTTTTCTAAGGTAGCTGCAGGCATGCTAAACTCACCAGAGGAGGGACCCCCTCTGTCAACCACGCTCATTACTCAGAACCGCTTCCTGTGGGGTGGAGTGGATCCTTTCTTAAAGATCTGTTTCAGTCTTAAAAGTTGCAAGACTACCAACAGAGCTATGCCTCTGCCCTTCACCTGGAATCTGGCACTGAGCTGGGTCCCTCCGGGACCTGTCAAGGGCACTTGAATTGTTACAGCCAGAGGTGCGGCTGGCACCTAGTGGGTAGAAGCAAGTGAGGCAATCGTTCTCACATCAGAGAACTGTCTGGCCAAAGTGACAACAGTGACAGATTGAGAAGCCCCGCCCCAGACCAGCCAGCCCTCTGGTGCCTCACTTACCTCTGCCTTTCTCCCTTGGCCTCTGGTTCTCTCTCGTCTGTGTCTTACTCTGTGTCTGTCTCTCTCTTTCTCAACTCTGTTTTTGTTTCTCCATCCCTCTGTTTTGTCTCTTCCTCTGTATCTCTCTGTTTCTGTGTCTCTGTATCTCTCAGTGTCTCTGCCTGTATGTGTCTTTTCTGTCTGTCTCTATCTTTCCCTCCCTCTGTGTTTCTGTCTCTGTCCTCTCTGTCTCTCTCTGTCTGTCTCTCTATCTCTCTCTTTACGTGTGTAGGGAGGTATTGGTGTGTGTGTGCGCATGTTCACATGTACGTGGGCACTTGTGCTTGGGGTGGGCTGTGTAGGTACCTGTGTAGACTGTGTGTGCAAACCGAAAGCTGACACTGGGTGTCTTCCTCTGTCACTGTCACTGTGAGTTTTGGTTGCCCATCTCAGAGCTTGCTAGGATCTCTCTATGCCCTGAGTGCTGGGAATACAGGCATCTATTACGCCTGCCTGTCTTCTCTGCACAATCTGGCTTTCATGCTTACACAGCACGCCATTTCCCAGCCTCTAACTGCCTCCCCCTTGCCTCCCCTGTAAAAGAAGCATCTGTGCACACATTCCCAGCCCTTTGAGAATGTACATGTGATAACTCTTCACCCCTCCACACTTCATCCTCCCCCAGTCACAGTGTGATGCTCACACCTGACAGTCTTTTACATATGACCACTCTGGCATTGGGACCAGGTGAGGTTGGGTGAGGTTCTTTTTTGTTTTGTTTTGTTTTTGTTTTTGTTTTCCCCTATCATATCTCTTTTTTGTCTTTAACCTATAGCATCTGCTTCCTTAACCAGCCCGTCTCTCATTCTAGACATTTCTGAAGGACATGGGCACCCTGAGTATAGCATGGCCTTCAGTCTGGCTTAATCAGGTTCTGCACTGGGGAGGCGCTGGTGGCTCACAGCCCAAGCTCTCCGTCAGGCTGGATCTGCCTGCTTTTTCCATTGTGAACTGAGGATGCCTTCATGTGTTCTCAGGGGTCACACAGATACGGGTGACAGCAACAGTGTTACTGATCTCCCCTTCTTTAGACAGATAGTCCAGACTGGCCTCACTCTCCCTATGTTGTGGAAGCTGACCCTGAACTCCTGATCTTTCTGCCTTTACCTCCCGGACACTGGCATTTCAGATTATGTGGCACTGGGGATCAAACACACTGTACCAGCTGAGCCCACATCCCCAGTCCCTGGCAATACCTTTGAATGAAGAGACGAGGCCACTGGCACAGAGTCTTCAGAA
The DNA here is from genome assembly GCF_943737965.1 of Phodopus roborovskii. NCBI lineage: Eukaryota > Metazoa > Chordata > Mammalia > Rodentia > Cricetidae > Phodopus > Phodopus roborovskii. The sequence goes on along the minus strand of NW_026126407.1, from coordinate 46,178,095 downwards.
GTCAACAATAGTCACATGGAAGACATGGCATTGCCATGCTGCTGCCTTTCAAATTGCCACTGTAAATTACGTAAGGTTGACATGCCTCATTTTCCTTCCTGTAAAACTGAGACACAGCTCATCAACAGGGTTCTTTTTCTTCCTTGTCTTTCTTTGGGGGGGGGGTGTTGGAGACAGGGCTTTTCTGTGTAATCACTCTGGCTCTCCTGAAACTTGTTCTGGCCTCAAACTCACAGAGATTGGCCTACCTCTGTTTCCTGAGTGCTGGGATTAAAGGCATGTGCTCATCAGGGTCCTTATGGAGGCATATAAGTTCATGTAAGTTTCAGGCCCGAGTGCTAGCTATTCTCATCAATTCAAGATTTCTTTTATGTATGATAGAGGTGTTTCTCTTGCATGTATATATGTGTTCATGTGTGAGTCTGGTGCCTGTGGAGTTCAGAAGAGGGAGATCCCCTGGAACAGGAGTTTTTAAGGCTGGTTGTAAACTGCCACGTGCTGGGACTTGGACCCAGGTCTTTTACAAGAGCAACCATTGCTCCTAAGCACTGAGCCAGCTCTCTGGCCCAACATTTCGTCAATGTCCATGGGTGGGAAATGATTCCAGTTTTCCACCAGGTGGGGACACAGCATGTCCTTTGGAAAGTCATTTGCTTCACTGACCCAATTAACAACAAAGGTTAAGTGTGAAGCAAGTGTCCCACAGACGCAGTGGCAAAGATTAGCAAATGCCTCTGATGCCAAGCTTCAGCAATGACGCTGCCTAGCATCACACCCCTCAGATACCTTCCCCTCCAGCCACTAAGTCCCTTACACAAATTTGACTTGGAATTTTTCACCAACCTCATGAGGCAGGAAATGTTATACTACTTCTGTTTTTAAGGAAGGGTCAAGGCATGGAGAGGCCCCAAATTGCCCAGTTAGGATTACACTTTGAAAACCTGGCTCCAGTTCCTGGGATTTGGACAGGACATTTTTCAGAGGGAAATATTGAGAGCCAGACAAAAAAGGAGCTGAGCAGGGGTCTTCTGGGGGTCTGTATTGAATCAGACTAAGTATGGGACTAGCATGCTGTTGAGTGTGGCAGGGTAGGCTGAAATGTCTTTCTTGCCTCAGAGAGGCTTGGCTGGCCTTGCTCGGATGGCCTGCTCTCCAGCCTCTCCTATAGGGGGACAATTTCCCTCATATCTTAACATTTCTCACACAGGTAGACAACTACTCCCTGGTGAGAGGATTGTGGGCTAGCCTGGAAACCACAGGAACCCACAGGGTGGGACTAGATGCCACCCTGAGGCTTATGCTTGGTACTATCGAGTCTTCATAGCCACTCTGGTAGAAACAGGTGCTCTCATTTGACACTGAGGCCTAGAGATGTTCATTGTCCTACCCCAAGTAATGTGATGGAAGCAGAGTTAAAACACAGCATCTACCCCCTTCTTCCCCAGGTTGCAAACTTATAGAATGCTGTTAACACCAACGTCACAACGCCAAGGCTTGAGCTTTGTCCGCTGGCTAGAATCAGTTAACAGGTACTGGTTAGGGGACCCCAAATGGTTCAACTCCATATTATAGATCTTAGTTTAGGGGATGGTCATATGATAAAGGACAGTGCAATCAGGGACACTATCCAGTGGCCTTGCATTTGGATACTGAGATCTGTCTCCTGCCCTGCAAGACTGAGGAGTCACATGCTATGTGGGTGCTGAGGATTTGTGGATAATTAAAGTGAAGCTTCCCACTCTTAGTGTTCATACATGGCAGACAATGAACCCTGTTATTGTGTAAGCTGGGGAAGTGTGGAGGGGGCTTTCTCTTCTTTACAGGTGCATGCATTCCATCACCCCCAGAGTTGAGAACTTAGGCCTTTCCCTGGAATAATCTGCTCTGTCTGTATGTCTACATTCACATTTCCAGGCTGGCTCTATGGTCTTCTCTGCTTTGCTCTATGGATGTCCCACCTACAAAGCAGCTGGTTCAGTCAAGTAATGCTAAGGCCAAATACTTGGCCAATTACAATGTGTTCCTTGCTTCCCTCCATGAACAAAGGCAGAGATACCAGCTAGATGCTGCCAGCATTGTAGACATCCAAGTGAGGGAGAGGTGAAGCCAGGCCCTGACATACTGCTTAGCTGAGTCTGACTAATGAGCAGCCAGTGAGGCTGTTCTGATAGTCTGGTAGAGAGCAGAGCTACCTCTAGGGAGGAGAGCTGGGCAGAGCCTGGGGTCAGGACAAAGTGGGGTGACCTCCATCTCCCAGTGAAAGGATCATCAGAGGTCACAAAGCCAGAGGTAGCTCTTGAAGTAGCAGAGGAGCCTTCTGGGAGTCACCCCAGCAGAATAACAGAGGGCACAGCCTGGGTAAAGATACGTAGTTCTTAGAGGGAGGTGTGGTGTTTGTTCAGTAAAATGTCAGCTTATGGATATGGGGGCCAGGAAAGATTTGGGGAAGGTAAAAGACTGGAGAGGTTTGCTAAAGACACAGCAACTCCAGGGCCAAGTCACAGCCTAGGATGGGACCTTCTGTCAGGTTGTGTGTGATACGGTCACTGACCTTTGTGGGCTGCTTGGAGGGCCAGTCCTGAATACTCCTTTGAGGCTAGCTCCTCTCCACAGGCTCTGCACTCCAAGACCATGTCCCCTCAGAGGCTGTGGCATCATTAACCCACTCCTGAACCTCCTGAGACCACCTGCTACTAAGCAAAGACAGGGTGACTGGGTCATCTTGATCTGGTCTCCTGCAGGTGGAGTTTTCCTGTTCCAACTGCCTGCTCCCAAATAACCTGCAGCCACTTCCCAAATAACTGACTCAGAGACTTTATTAATTATTAATTATTAATTAATTGGCTGATAGCTCAGGCTTGTTACTAGCTAGCTCTCACATTTAAATTAACCCATATTTCTTATCTATGCTTTGTCACATGGTTCATGGCTCGTTTTCTACATGTCCTGCTTCCTTGGTGGCTGGATGGCTGGCGTCTCTTCTGACTCCATCATCCTTCCAATAATTCTCCTAGTTTGATTGTCCTGCCTATAATTCCTGCCTGACTACTGACCAATCAGCTTTTTATTGAACCAATCTGAGTGACAAATATTCAGAGTGTACAAAAAGATTATTACACAGCATTTCTCCCTTTTTGTCTAATTAAAAAGGAAGATTTTAACTTTAACATAGTAAAACTATACACAATAAAAACAGTTATCAAGTAAGAATTATAGTTACAATAGCCATTCTATTTTATCTTTGTGAGTCTAAAGTTTTATACCTAATTTTATTTTTGTAACTACGGGAAACTATGTTTAACATTTAGTATTTAACTCCATCAAAGACCCCAGAAGGATGTGATGTTACCTAACGATAGGGACTCAGTCTGCCTGGACAGTCACCCAGAGTTCCTGTGCAATGTTGGGGCATCCATCCCTGACCCACAGGCTTAGAATATCTGACAGATGCTTTTGAGAAGCAGGGAATTTTGAAGGACTGTCCTACCTTGTCTTGGCAAAGTTTGGCAATCACTTTCTTTTACATCCTGCTGGTCCAGTTTGGACAGTATATTGTTAGCAACTGAGGCAAGGGAAGTTTCTTTGCCCACATGGATAGCTTTTACCATAAGAAAACAAACTCCATATTGAGTTTCTTCAATTGTCCATGATCTTCTCTGAAGTAGATTGATGCTGTCAGGAGCAGACATGTCTCACTGTCATGAAAAGTCTTAGTTTATTAAAGATATTAAATGCCATATTCTGTAGGTCTTTGAAGTGTTTGAATACCATACATCTATCTAACATGACCTTGAAAACATATCTAACATGACAATAAGTTTGACTATTATAGATGACTATTAATCTGTATTTTTAATTATTATTATATTTTAAATGAGCTGTATAAACACAATAGTTTAAACAAGAGTAGAAATATATATACAGTATAACAAAATTAACTTTAAATTTGTATCAATAAATAAAAATCCATACCAATGTAAAATATTTAAGATTAATAGCTTTTTTTTGGATTAAAGTAATTTAACAATCTACTGTTTTATTCTATCATTTCTACATCCGCCTTTTTATTTTTAGGATGAGATCCCTGGATCTAATCTCCTTTGTTCATCCCTTTTTTCTGACTAGTACTAATAACAACTTGTAACCAACCTCCACTTAAATGATAATAAATATCCATAACCTATCTTTTGGGTATATAGGTGTAGGTCTCTAGGCTGCTTCCTGTTGTTTGTAGACACTGTTATCTTTGGGGGTCCTGAGAAAATTTGAGACTATGGTCAAGTCCTGACCTGAATATTCTGTGAGGCTGGATCATCTCAGCCAGCAGCCTTGAAGCTGTTCTGGATGCAGAATTCTGAAGAGACTGTAACAGAGCCATTTTGAATTTCTGGATCACCTGGCAATCTGTTTTCATTAGTGTTTGCTCCCCTTGCTCTGAAAATAAATAAACTTTTAAAGGTAGCATTCACATTTGCATTAATATAAGTATAGACTGTGCATTGTACATAAATCAGTTATAGATGATTGTTTTGTTATGTGTTTGAGCAGGTAAAATATATATCACATGTCTTGTCGTTCTTCTAGGGGTAGGAGGATCTTCCTCCGTCAAACATTCTTTAACTTTAAACAAATCCATAGCCTTTTATTTTATATGAAAATAAAAGCAGAACCTCATTCCCAAAGTAACATATCTTTTGACTTCCATTTTGAAGTCAAGACATTTAAAAAACACATATGTTGATTTAATCAAGCAACATTTACAATCAAATGCCGCTTAGCAGTTATTGTTCATTCCTCAGCAGTCACACAATTCAAAGACAACACAATAGCATATGGTATCCAGACTCTGTGTATTTCTCACCTTTACATGGCTTATTCTATTTTTTTATTATTTTATTCCTTTTTTTAAGGACCTTACTACTTTTATACTATTTCTTAGTCTATGGCTATCTCTATCCGTTTTCTTTTCTCTCCCAAGCCTTTGTACATTTTTTTTACAGACAGGGTTTCTCTGTATTGCTTTGGAACCTGTCCTGGAACTAGCTCTATACACCAGGCTGGCCTCTAACTCACAGAGATCCACCTGACTCTGCCTCCAGAGTGCTAGGATTAAAGGCATGCGTCACCACCGCCCAGCTGCCATTGTACATTAAAAAAAAAATACTTTATTTATGTGCATTAGTTCAAGGATGCCAGATCCCGTGGAACTGAAGTTACAGACAGGTGTGGGCTGCCATGTGGTTGCTGAGAATAGAACCCAGGTCCTCTGGAAGAGCAGCCAATGCTCTTAACCACTGAGCCATACATGTTTTAAACATACTGTGCCCCGTTTAGAGTTTTTTCCTATCTGAATCTGTCTTTACTGCTTCTCTGTAACTCTTCTCTGTCTGCATGAGCAAATCCCCAAAGCCCCCCCCCCCAGGCAGCATGCTGGCTCAAGTCTGCAGGCAGCAGCTGAGAAATGCCTCTCTGTACCCGTGAGAGACTGCAGGAACTGCCATACACCTTAGTTCATGGTATACTGGCAGCTGCCAGGAGATGTGTCTTTTTACTGAGGCCAGCACGAGAGACACAAGACTAGGAAGCCAAGTTTGGCTCCATTTTTTGTGTGTTTAGAACCCTTTTCAAACTTTCTCTGGCTTTATGTGGATCTACACCAGATGGTGGGTGCCATTTGTAGGGGGAGCTTTCCTGTCCCGGCTGCCTGCTCCCAAATAACTGACTCAGAGACTTAATATTAATTATAAATGCTCAGTCAATAGCTCAGGCTCGTTACTACCTAACTCTTACATTTGAATTAACCCATATTTCTTATATATGCTTTGCCACTTGGCCCAGGCTTGTTACCTCATTTTCTACATGTCCTGCTTCCTCAGCAGCTGGCTGGGGTCTCCTTTGACTCTGCCCTTCTTCTTCCCATCATCTCCTAGTTTGGTTGTCCAGTCCATAATTCCTGCCTGGCTACTGGCCAACCAGCTTTTTATTAAACCAATCCAAGTGACAAATCATCATAGTGTATAGAAGGATTATGCCACAGCAGTCCCCAACCCAGCTCTGCTCTTTTCTGGCTGGGTACTCACAGACAAGTACTTTTCCTTCTGGAAGCATTAGCTTCCTTGTTTACACCAAGAATAGACCTGCTTCATGGACCACAGTGAAGCTCGGGGATGGTACAACAAGTGACAGTCCTTTGGATGTGCCCAAACCCTGCCTGTGCAAGGATGCTGTCTGTACCCAGTTTCCCATGCTCCCCCATAGCTCCTGGCTGAGTCAGACCCTCACACACATTGCCATCCTGCTCTGAGCTCTGGGGACTCCACCCTCCCCACATCCTAGGAGATGTTCCAGGTCACATTGTAGGGTTCACTCATCACTATTTTGTGCACACAAGACACCACTAGGACTGCTGATGCCCTGTCCTTACGGCTGACTCTACCCATGACCCGGATGGCCCCACACTGGAGGAACTGGCTTGGGTCACTGCTGCCATTGTTTCTCTGACCTTCTCCCTGAAGGTCAAGGGCCTAGCATAGGCTCAAGTAAAGGTCTTCCATCCATGGAGCCCTTTCGCTATAACCGTAGTGCTCAGCTCAGGATAAGCAAGTGTTACCAGTATGGGCTGTAGGGGCAGGTGTAAGTGTTGATTCATGATGCTAGAGACTTCCACAGTGGTTCAGTGCAGTCTGGTGGGGGAGACAGACACGGTGTTGTGACTTCAGATTTTAGTCACAGAGTGGAGCCATCCAGGCAGAGGCAACAGGCTGGTGTGGTGTGGGGGTGATGACAGGGTGGGGGAGTATTACTACACAAGAGAGGCCCCAGTGGAATGAGAACAGCTTGCTAGGTGACTTCAGGGACCCTAAGAACCTTCTGCAAAGTGACTTTCAGGATCCAAGAAGGACAGGTCCTCCTGATGGCTCAAAGATTTCCGGGGCACAGGGCACCAACTACCTACCTCCACAGGGAAGCCTTGGGTCCAAGCCTCGGCTCTGCTGTTCCTTGACTATGACCCTGGGCAGGTCACCTCTTCTTGGACCCCCATTTTATGACCTCTGGAATCCTCTTTAGTGACCATAATTTACAGCTACAGCCAGCAGAGCACCAGGCACCCAGCACAGGCTAAATTAGCCACTCTCCTTCCTCCCCCACCCCAGTCCCCAATGTGCCTGCTTTGGCTAAGGGTCATAGTGTCTCCTGAAAGCCAGTGAGTGCTCCTCAGTGTTTGTGGCTATGTGGGTTGCAGCAAGCTGCACTTGGAAAGGCCCCATCCTCCTTGCACCCCCAAGACATCCTTGGCCACTTCCCGGCCCCCTCCTCCTGGTGATCACCCTGTCACACCACCACAGACAGATGTTGCCAGGGTCCTAAGCACCTTTCTTCCTTTATTACTGTTTTCCAGTTTTGCTTGTGGGCTCCAAATGGCACTCTGGGACCCTGCACCCTGGCCCTAGAGAAAACTAAAATAACAAAACAAAACAAAACAACAACAACAAAAAACCTGTGCTCCATAGATGCTCATTGGAGTTGAATGAGAGAGGGAGAAAGGAAGGGAGAAAAAAAAAAGGGGGGGGTGGAGAAGGCAAGAGAGCCCGGACTTCAGAGAGGCAGGGGAGCAGCAGCAGGAGGAGGGAAATCCAGGTTTTAGCTTCCTCTGCTTCTTCCCACAGAGCTAGACCTGGCAGCCTTGCAAGGGGGAACAGATGCAGCAGGAAGCATGGTCCCCTGGGATTAGCAGGGCGGAAATCCTCCAGGAGACTTCAATTCCTAAGCCTAGTTCCTCATCACCAATGGCGTGAAACTCTTGTGAGGACTGTGGGTGTAACTCGGAGTGGAGCGCCAACCCCTAGGCTGAAAAAATAAAATAAAATAAAACTCTGCAAATTTTCAAAAACATTTCTTTGAGAGAGCTTGTCTATGTGTCAACAAGGGGCCAATGCTGCCACCTGCTGGGAGTCTGGGGAAGGGATCCTGAGAGTCACTCAGGGAGCCCTTCCAGGGTCTGGATGGTTATTTACATATACCAGTTACCTAGGGCCAGAGGTTTTAAAGCGGCTGCTCTGTCAAACGGCAGATTGTACTAGGCTTTTTAAAGATGTGATATCTTCAGCAGAAACTGGGATGTTTTCGTGTTTGTGTAGCAGTACCAGGCTGCAAGTCTGGGGAACAGCCAAACCCTATTCTAATCCAGGTATCCGTGGCTCCAAAATGGGGCTAAGTGGCACCCTGGGAAAGGCAGAGGGGATGGAGAAGGAAAGCAGAGAACCCAGCGAGGGCCCACCAGGGCAGGCCCACTCCTGGTCCCCCAAGTGCTTTGCCCTCCTAGGGGCATCGTGAGCCTGCCCTCTCTGTGTCAGCCCTCCACGCCAGCTGGGAAGTCCAGTCACATAGGGTGGAGAACCTAGATGGTGCCTTTCAGGGCATGTAGGATAGAGGACAACAGTACTCCAGACCCTACCTGGCGCCTGGGGACACAAACAATCTACTACAGAAAGGAGGTCAAACTTGACACAAGTTCTTACAGCCTTTGTGACCAAATCTGAAAGCAGACCAAGGGTCAGGTTGGAGAGTGGACCAGGAGACCTTCAGTCGGGTAGAGGTGGGGAGGCTGGCCCAGGTCAAGGGCACGGCTTACTACTATCAAGTGACACCTCTAATGGAGGGCACATCCCTGATGTAAGTGAGGCCTGTACTCCCTTCCCGGCCCTGATGTTTCTTGGCTTCATGATCTCAGGCAATCTCTTCCCCTTCCTTGGCCTGCTTATTGCTCCATACAGTGGGGTCAATAGTATTCCTAACTTCCTTAGGCTCAATTGAGACTCAAATGCGAACATGGATACGTCCACAAACACACCGTAGGTACTCTAAGCATGGTATTTGAAGGGCCCTACTGACCCTCAGTAGCCTTGTCTCAATGCCTCTTCAAGGGTGGAAAGCAGGCCTTGTGTTGTGATGCTTCTGTAGAACGGGGGAAACTGAGTCACTGAGCCAGGAAGTGCCTGAGCCCAGGCTTCAGCCTGAGTCACAGGGCAAATGCTGGAAAAGCTCCTCCTAGCCACCCCCAGAAATACTTCATGCCTAGGTGGCTGGCTTCCTCTCCCTGACTTGCCAGCCAGGCAGATGCTGGCACAGGACCTCAGGACAGTCAGGGCAGGCTCCATTCCAGGGTCCTTGTGTCTTTCTGGAAGGCAAGGGTCTCTATGGCTCCTATAGTAAGGAGCAGGCTCACAGAGCGGGGGGCTCTCTCATACAGGATGGGTACCCTGGCTCCATTGGCATTGGCTCCATCCTATAGAAGAGAGGAGTGTGGCTTGCAAGGATGAGGTGATTTTCCCAGGTCCTACAGCTGTGTTGGGGCAGGACTTGAGTTCACCCCTGCAGCAGCCCACAGAGAAAGTAATGAGTGGGTTCCCACAGATCGGTTCACTCCTGCAGAGCAGGCTGGCTCAGCGCTCGCAGGAAGCCCTTCCCATCCCATCTCCTCAGAACTGGGACAGGCTTTGACGTCAGCATGTCCACATTCCTGCCCTGTAGCCCTGGGTGGGGTGTTGATTTCCTCCTTCTTACATTGGTATCACAAACAGGAAGCTGGGTCATGTGGGCAGGCCTGGGCTGAGGGCTTAGGGAGGACAGGGCCAGCATTCCTGACAGTTCTAGCAGGTGGCCTGTGCTCCTGGGAGGTTGGGGAAGGGGGTCTGTCCTAATGTGACAGAGGGCCATACTGTCTCCAGAGCTTCTCAGAGGACCTTCACTGACCACACTACCTGTGTCTTGGTCTCAGAGTTCTTACACTGCCCTGGTAGTTGGCTTCCTGCTTCTGCTCGCAGAGAAACAATAATGGCTTTGCCAATGGAGCCCTTACACTGGCTGTGGACTCCACGCCGGTCCTTCAATTCCTCTCATGAGCCTTTCGTATCCCTTTGACTGATAAGGTCACGGACACACTAACGGGTTAAGCTAATTGTCCCGGGTCCCACATCTATGGGCTTGTGGTGGGAGCTTGGGGGGCAGAGCTTTGAACTTCGGCAGTGTGTCCCATAGCTGGTGCCCAGTGCTAACCAGCACTACCTCCTCTCCCTCCTCCTCAGCTCAGCCCCCTCAGGCTGTAATGCTGGAAAATGCAAATTTGATGGCACCTATTTGGGGCTAACTTCTGTCATGGCTCTCTACTGCCCCAGGGTTCACAAACCATGCTTAGAGGAGTCTAGGGCTTATCATTTGTTGCCTCACCTCTATCATGATTCCCCTCTAGGTGTAACAAGCTAATCTGATTTCTGAGTCCAACTATTTCTACCAGGACTACCTTCTTCTGTAGAGAGGAACCCTAGGGCACAGAGGGGTCTGTCTAGCCCAAAGCCTTCTATGCAGAGGTTCCCAAGTATTAGCCTGCACTGGGTCCTGTCTAAAGGGCAGCATCTCAGGTCCTACTCTGGAGGTGTGTCATCTCTCTTGGTGGCCTTCTGGGGTGAGTGTGAGAACCCTTATGGCTTGCCTGATAAATTTCAGTTGGCATAGGAACCGCAATACTTACATGGGACTCTGTTCATCCAAGGCCATCAGCGTACTGTGGGGACACATGGACTGCTTGGCCCATGGCCCAGTCTCTGGCAAATCCAGATGTTGCTGCTGTCGTGCAGGTGACCACACTTTAAGAATCACTGGGCCAGTGTAAGACAGGTGAAAGCCTCTAACTGTACTGGATACTGCTCTGGCTCGGCTTTCTCGTCTGTGAACCTGAGGAACAGCAAGCTGCCTACTGCCATGGTTATAAGGACTGCAGAGCACACGAGGGGTCAGAACACTCCTGCTGCCTGGCTCTTTCCACAAACGTTTGCCGAGCAAGCACCGTGTTCCTTCTCCCACATCCCCAGGCTCCAGATTCAAAGGGCAGCATGGATCTTCCCACTGCCCCGAGGAACAGGCTGGCCAATGGTCATGGATAAGAAGTAGCACAGGAGGAGCCAAGCCAGGACTTGGTCTCTCGCTACCAACTCTGGCTAGCCCTGAGGGAGGAGACCCCAGGAACCCAGTTCCTCCTCCCGAGCCTCCACCCCTTTCCCACAGGTAGTATAGTCATAACACATTCAATAGAATATTCCATCAAGTGATATACAGGGACAGTATAATGGGCTCCCACACTAGCCCACTGTATTCCCCCTTGGGATAAGATTCATCCCTTAGGCACATTCTATGCTGTGTGCTGTGCTGTCAGTGACCAAGTTACTGTCTTGGTTTTCACATCAACTGTGCATCCTGACGGTGCTCGCTTTAAATGGCCCTTCTCAGATTTAACAACGGGAAGAAATGAGGCCACAACTTGGAATCATCACAGAGGGGCGGTGGAGTGCTTCCTTCAAGAGAACAGGTGCAATCCTGGACAGTAAGAAAAAGACAAGGTGACAAGGTGAGGTTGGTAAGGTCCCTCAAGAACAAATCTACCTGTGAAGCTTCAAACTAGGAAAAGGAATTTGGGGTTAACCATGTTGCACCTCAAACTGCAAAAGTTTGGGCCACAGTGTGCGGAGGGATGAGAAGGGCATGCGCACCGGGATACTACACAGGGCAGCTTGCAGTGTAAACTCATTGGTACAGCTAGGGGTTTCCTTCAGCCACTCACTGTGAGGTTTGGGGCTTTCTTACCCGGTTAGAGCAGAACTGTAATCAGCTGGGTGCTTTCCTGTGCCACAGCGCCCTCTGGTGGACTGAGAGTGTATTGTCGCTGTGACTCCCAATGCTGTTGAGCTGAACCAAACAGGGCAGATGGGGTAATGACTGTCAGGGAAGGAGGCTGTTAAGCATAAGGGAGGGACAATTTCCCAACGAGTGACCTGGAGTTGCTGCTGGAGAGGCAGTGGCCAAGGTCAGGAAAGGATCTAGAGTCATTTGAGTGGAGGTGGCTGTTGTGGCAGAGGTGAAGGTCCCACTATGAGAGAAGTTGCTGAGGTGATGAGCCAGGGCTAGTTCTGAGAACCATTTCTGTGGCTATCTAGATGAGGGCTAGGTCTAGATGTGGCTCCTGAATTCAAATGCTGGAACTTAGGCCCTAGCATAGCACTGATGGAGCTGGGGGGCTGTGGTGGACTGTTAGATCAGAGAGGCCTTGCTCTTCTGAGTGGATTCACGCCAGTATTAATTAAAGCCTGTGTGTGTGTGTGTGTGTGTGTGTGTGTGTGTGTGTGTGTGTGTGTGTGTGTGGTATGTATGGAATGTGCATTCTGAGACATGGTCTCATCCTGTATCCCAGGCTAGCCCAGCACTCATGATCATCTTGCTAAGGGTCCCTAGTGCTGTAATTACAGGCCTGCATCACCATGTCTGGCCATCTTTGTGTTACTTTTGAACTAACAGTTCCTTTCAGGGGTTAACTTATGCAAACAGTTGAGCTAAAAGGACAGCTTAATGCACAGGAGCATTCTAGACAGCTGAGACATTTTGTGCAGAACTCTAGTGTGTATCAATAGGGGTGATGGTGTTGATATGATGGAATAATAAAATGATACCGCAGCAATCCAGAAATGCTGTGGAATCTGGATGTCCTCCTGTGGAGGAGGCAGAGAGGTTCATGTGGCAGAGCTGGCTGAAGCCCTTCCTCCTGGAGACACCTATGCTGTGGGATATTTGTTTGCACTGACACTCTGAGACTACCAATAAATTTAAATCAGCAGTTGGAATCAATGCTCAGTGGGCCAGAATTAGCCGTTGAGGTTTTGGAGGATCAGGATAGGACACCGGAAGTAGTAAGGAGGGGCTTTTCAAACTGGAAACATGGAGAGACAGGGCTGATCACTTCTCCATCGCTCTTTGGATCTCAGGCTTTTAACCCCAATATCCTATGCCTGAGTTTTACTTAAAATAGAACAATATAAGTGGTTGCTTCACCTGACTCCCAGTGTGGGCAAGATCACTCGACATCTTTGGAAGCCACTACTTCTCCACACGGCTGTGGGTCACCACTTTTCCCACCAGGGGCTTTTCCCATCGCAGTCTCCCTACAACAGTACCCCAGGCTGTGCACCCCAGCTCCAAACACTGCCGTCACAGACACCCACTGGCCCAGCAGCCGCCAAATGCCAGGTCGGTCATTCAGGTAGCCCCTGTGCCCATGCTTCCCAACACATGGGTTTCTCCTTCACATCCCCCTCTGCAGTTTTCTCCCTCTCCCTATGGGTTGCAGGCATTGCCTGGGCCCCCTCCCTGGGCTGCTCCCATGATCTGGGCGACCTCAACACCTGTTCACTCCTGCTGGGGCTTCCACAGATGCTGCCATCCCCTGAACACTCTCAGCCCTGGCTACACATAATCAGCTCCAGGTGCCTTCAGCCTGGCCTGTGCAGCATAGCTGCAGCCTGTTGTGACCTGACACCCACCACACTAGCCTGGCTGCCTGGGCACCCCACCCCCACAGTCAAGCTGCCGCTGGCTACCTTACCCCCCCCCCCCCCCGCCAGCTCTGCCATTGCCATAGTCACTGTTGTGGGCAAACTAAAAAGTCATCAGATCTGGTGAGACACTTGGGAATTCTTAAGGAGGGAATTACATTTTTTTTTTTTATAAGTCCCAAGCCAGGCACTGGTGGTGCACGCCTTTAATCCCAGCACTTGGAAGGCAGAGGCAGGTGGATGTCTGTGAGTTTGAGGACAGCCTGATCTACAGAGTGAGTTCCAGGACAACCTCCAAAGCTATACAGAGAAACCCTGTCTTGAAAGAAAAAAAAGAAAGTCCCATGTTAAGAACAAGGAATAATATTATGATGCAGGAAGTTAGAACTCCCAGTGATTTCTTAATGGATAGTTTGAAATTGGAAAAAAAAATAAACGAAGAAATAACCAACATAGCTAGGATTGGCATAATGTTGATTATAATTGTTATCATTTGGTAATTCATGTTTTATTCTTTAAAAAGTGATTTGATATCTGTGCCAAATATGAAAAATTGACTGGTAAGATTCAAGTTTTAGAAAAACTGAACAATGAAACGAAGAAAAGTATTCATCCAGAGGAGTTTAGAGCAGAACCTGCTGCACCATGGCATGATGGAACCAAAGAGGGTATTAAAAAACAACATTAATTTATCCATTTACTGTACAAGAGTGACCACCAGATGATAGACTACATAAGTGTTTACTGGAACCCTGGAGAAGTTTTAGATTTAAAGAGATTTTAAAAAGCAGTTGTTTCATATGGTATGCACTCACTCTGTGTGAAGCAGATGTTAAAATCATGGGCAGTTAGGAATACAAGGAACACTGGAAAGATTTAGCTATAGCAGTACTGGAAGTGGCCCTCAGTTACAATGGAGAATGTGGTGGAGAGAAGAAGCTAGGGTCAGAAAATAATGAGGTAGGGCAAGACTTATAGAAAATTCCCAAGGTCAGCTTCTTGGTGAAGGTCAGTATGCTGATTTGCAAAGGCAGATTACATTTGATGATCACACCTTCACTCTATGTGATAAAGCAGCTTTGAATGCTGGGACAGGGCTGAAAAACCAGTAAAAAGGACTGAGTCATTTACTGAAGTTTTACAAGACCCAAAAGAAACCTTCACTGATTTTTATTTTACAAAGATTGACTTCAGCTGTGTAAGGAGTAGGTTTTCCGTCCGCTGCTGGTCTTGTCCCACCACCTCGACAGCCCCAAATAATACACTGAGACTCTGTATTTGATATAATGCTGTTGGCCAGTTACTTGTTTCTTATTGGCTAGCTCTGTCTTATTTCAGCTGTGAATAGAATTATATCAGATTCAGAAGTCAGACAAATATTAATTGAATCATTGGCTCTTGAAAATGCTAATTCAGAATGCAAAATGCAAAATGGTGACTTGCCTTTAAAGGCAAATCAGCACCAATAAATGAATGGTTAAGAAATAGGACTGATATTGGATCTCATTCTTTTATGGTTGTGAGCCTAGACTTTAACAGATGAGCTATCCTTCCAGCCCTGAATGTCACTCTTATGATGATACTTGGGTAGGAGAAGTAATTTCTAAAAATTTTAAAAAAAATCAGAAGTTCAGATGTTTTAATTGTGGTAAATAAGATCACCTGAAAAAGGCTTGTAGGCATTCCTAGAAATAATGTGTGTGTGTGTGTGTGTGTGTGTGTGTGTGTGTGTGATTTTTTTTTCCTAGAGATAAACCTAACAGAAGGTCCCAGTCTTTTGGAGCATGCAGAAGGTGTGGCAAAGGCCAACATTGAACTAATAAATGCAGATCAACAAGGGACAGATAAGATAACACTTTGCCATCAGAAAATACCTTAGGGAGTCTCCCACAGACCCCAATATCAAATTTGGTTCAATCATTCCCTACCAGCACTGGGGAACCCATCCACATAGCAATTAAAAGACAACACCTGTTAAAAAACCATGCTGCTCTGTATAATAGAACAGTTTCAATAGACACAACCAGAAGGTCGGGAGAGACAAGAAATCAAGGATTTTTGGCAAATGTCTATAAATGATCAAAGACCAAAGCTAAAAATACAAGCAAATGGCATTGTAATTGAGGGTTTGGAAAACGCAGATGAAGATGTAACAATAATTTCACTAAAATCTCGGTATCCAGATTGGCCTCTTCAGGGGGTAAATATTCAGCTTCTAGGGACTGTAACTTCATCTTAGGTAAAACAAAGTAGAAGGTTGGTAGAATATATAAGGGCAGAATGACAGGTAGGGAAATTAAAGTCAAATTTGGCTAATTTATGGAGATATTTGTTACAACAATGAAAAACACAGATTAATATTACTCCAATCTCAGAAACAAACCATAAAATGAAAATTGCTTCTGAGAGAAATATTAAAAGGTATTATCAAGAACAGTCACCAACCATTCAGAACAAAATAGCTGGTGATCTTTCAAAGGTACCAACAGCCCCATATAATAAGTGGTTAACTGGCAGGCATGTCTGGATGGAGCAATGGTGTTTGACATTAGAAAAATTACTGGCACTAGAATAAGCAGTGCAAAATGTTAAATGGTCAACAGAATGAAGAATGAACCAGTCCTTGAAATTCTCCTATATTTGTCATTTTTAAAAAAAAAAATCTGAAAAATGGTAACAGATCATAGAGCTATTAATAAGATGACCTAGTCAATGAACTCTTTACAGCCTGGATTTCCTTTGCCTTCTTTATTACCAATAAATAGTCCTATTAAAATGATTGATCTAAAAGACTGTTTTCTTTCATGTGCTGAAGTGCTCGAAATCTTAATATGTATCTTAATTATGTACTATTTGGGGCTGTCTGGGTATATGTGAACTAGCATAGACTTTTATCATTATTGCTGTCAATATGACTTATTATGACTCATAAACTTGTAGCCAAGGTGGTTGATCTGTTTAAACATATTTTGATTACAAAAAAGACTGCTTTCTTACTATACCTTTACAAGAACAGAACAGAGGGGGAAAATGCCTTCACAGTACCTACTTATGATAATCCCCATCCTGTTAAAAGGTATTACTGGAAAGTTCTCCCACAAGTGCTGTTAAATAGCCTTACCTTGTGTCAATATTTTATAAAACAGCCACTGGAAATAATTCATAAACAGTTCCCTCATTCTACAATTAACTATTATATGAATTATATCTTACTAACTGATTCAGACTCAGAAACCCTAAAAAATGTTTAAAGAAGTAAAGAAAATTAACTGGGCAGTGGTGGTGCATGCCTTTAATCCCAGCATTTGGGAGGCAGAGGAAAGCAGATCTCAGTGAGTTCAAGGCCAGCCTGGTCTGCAGAGTGAATTCTAGGACAGCCAGATTGTTTCACAGAAAAACCCGGTCTTGAAAATAACCAAAGCAAACAAATAAATAAAAACAAAAACAAAGGAAAAAGGAGAAGAAGAAGAAAAAGAAAAAGAAGGAAGAGAAGAAGAAGGAGGAGGAGGAAGAGAAGAAGAAGAAGAAGAAGAAGAAGAAGAAGAAGAAGAAGAAGAAGAAGAAGAAGAAGATTTGCCTTGTTGGAGATTACAAATTGTTCCTAAAAAAACTACAAAGAGGAGATTCTATTAATTGCCTAGGATATAATATAGGTTTACAGAAAATTCAACCACAGAAATTACAGATCAGGAGATATCAACTATGAACTCAACGATTTCCAAAAATTGCTAGGAGATATTAACTGCCTACAGTCCACAATGTGATTGACAGCTCAAGAACTAAGTAATTTATTTCAAACCTTACAAGGTGATAAGGACTAGAAAAGTCTGAAAAAACTTGTCAGCTGAGGCTGAGGAGAATTGGCCTTAGTAGAAGATAATTATAGGAAGCACATGTGGATCACTTGGATCCTACACTTGATTGTAGTCTGGTTATCTTACATTCTATGTATTCTCTCACAGTAATTTTTAAATTTATTTTTTACATTCCAATCCCAGCCCCCCTTCCCTCCACTCCTCCTACTCTCTCCTCCTTCCCCCCATCTCACCTCCCATCTGCTCATCAGAGAAGGTAAGTCCTCCACTAGGATGTCATCTAAGTCTATCCCATCCCATCATTGAGGCAGGACCAAGGCACCCACCTATGTCTGGGCTGAGCAAGGTGTTGCTTCATACAGAATGGGCTCCACAAAGTCAATTTATGCATTACAGTCAGAGCTTGGTCCTACTGCCCATGGCCTCATATACTGCCCAAGCCACACCATAGTCACCTGTATCCAGGGGGCCTAGTACAGTCTTATGCCAGTTCCCTAGTTGACAGTGCAGAGTCAGTGATCTCTCACTAGCTTGGGTCAGCTGATTCTGTGGGTTTCCCCATCATGGTCTTGACTCCTTTGTTCATATTATTGCTCCTCTCTCACTTTGATTGTACTCCAGGAGCCTGGCCCATTGGTTAGTTGTGGGTTTCTGCATCTGCTTTCATCTGTTTCTGAAAGAGGGGTCTAGCTTCTCTGGGGTTGTAGATTGTAGGCTGGTTATACTTTGCTTTATGTCTGGTATTCACTTTATGTTTGGTATGAATGAGTACATAATATAGTTGTCTTTCTGGATCTAGGTTACCTCACTCAGGATGGCTTTTTTCCCCTGGTTCTGTCCATTTGCCTGAAAATTTAAAGATGTCATTGCTTCTTACCTCTGAGTAGTACTCCATTGTGTAAAAGTACCACATTTTCTTTATCCCCCCCCCCCTTTTTCCAGTTGAGAGACATCTAGGTTGTTTCCAAGTCCTAACTGTTACAAATAATGCTGCTATGAACATAGTTGAGCAAATATTCTTGTATTGTGAGTGTGTGTCTTTTGGATATATGCCCAAAAGTGGTACTGCAGGGTCTTAAGGTAGGTTGATTCCTAATTTTCTGACAAATTACCATACTGATTTCCACATCAGCCGTACAAGTTTGCACTCCCACCAGCAATGGAGAGTGTTCCCTTTACTCTACATCCTCTCCAGCATAAACTTTCATTTGTGTTTTTGATCGTAGCCATTCTGATAGGTATAAGATGGTATCTCAGAGTGGTTTTCATTTGTATTTCCCTGATGTCTAAGGATGTTGAGCATTTCCTTAAGTGTCTTTTGGCCATTTCAGATTCTTCTGTTAAGAATTCTCTGTTTATATCTGTATTCCATTTTTAAATTGTATTATTTAGTAGTTTGATTTCTAGTTTCTTGAGTTCTTTGCATATTTGAAGATCAGTCCTGTGTCAGATATGGGGTTGGTGAAGATGTTTTCCATTCTGTCTTGTTGACTGTGTCCTTTGCTTTACAGAAGCTTCTCAGTTTCAGGAGTCCCATTTATTCATTGTTTTTCTCAGTGTCTGTGCTATTGGTGTTACATTTAGGGAGTTATCTCCTGTACCAATGTGTTCAAGGGTACTTCCCACTTTCTCGTCTATGCATTTCAGTGTGGATGGATTTATGTCAAGGTCTTTGATCCATTTGGACATGAGTTTTGTGCATGGTGATAGATATGGATCTATTTGCATCCTTCTACATCTATATCCAGTTATACCAACACCATTTGTTGAAGATACTTTCTCTTCTCCATTTTATATTTTTAGGGTCTTTGTCAAAAATCAGGTTTCATATGTATGTGGGTTAATATCAGGGTCTTCATTTGATTCCATTGGTCCACCTGTCTGTTTTTGTGTCAATACCAAGCCATTTTCATTACTATAGCTCTATAGTAGAACTTTAAGTCAGGGATGGTGATGCCCCCAGAGGTTTCTTTATCATACAAGATTGTTTAGGTTATCTTTGTTTTTTTGTTTCTCCATGTGAAATTTACTATTTGTTCTTTCAAGGACTATGAAGAATTGTGCTGTGGTTTTGATGGGTAATGCATTGAATCTGTAGATTGTTTTTGGTAGGATTGCCATTTTTATTATGTTAATCCTACTTATCCATGAGCATGGGAGATATTTCCTTTTCTGATATTCTCTTCAACTTAGTTCTTCAAAGACTTAAAGTTCTTGTCATATTTGATTAGGGTTATCCCAAGATATTTTATGTTGTTTGTGGCTATTGTCAAGGGTGATGTTTCTCTGATTTCATCCTCAGCCCATTTGTCATCTGTATGTAGGGTGGCTACTGATTTTTTTTCATTAATCTTGTATCCTGTTACTTTACTGAAGGTATTTATCAGCTGTAGGAGTTTCATGGTAGCATTTTTTGGGTCACTTATGTATGCTATCATATCATCAGCAAATAGCAAAAGTTGAGTTCTTTCTTTCTAATTTGTATCCCCTTAATCTCCTTTTGTTGTCTTATTGCTATAACCAGGACTTCAAGTACTATGTTGAATAGATATGGAGAGAGTGTACAGCCTTGTTTTGCTCCTGATTTTAGTGCAATCGTTTTGAGTTTCTCTCCATTTAGTTTGATATTGGCTGTTGGCTTGCTGTATATTGCCTTTATTATGTTTCAGAATGTTCCTTGTATCCCTGATCTCTCCAAGATCTTTATCATGAAGGGATATTGGATTTTGTTGAAGGCTTTTCCAGCATCTAATGAGATGAGCAAATAGTTTTTTTTTCGTTCAGTTTGATTATGTGATGGATTATATTGATGGAATCTCACATGTTGAACCATTTTTGCATCTCTGGGATGAAGCCTACTTGATCTTGATGAATGATGTTTCTGATGTGTTCTTGGATTTTGTTTGCCAATATTTTGTTGAGTATTTTTGTACAATATTTATGAGGGAGATTGGTGTGTAATTCTCTATTTTAGTCTAGTCTTCATGTGGTTTGGGTATCAGGGTAACTGTAGCCTCATAAAAAGAGTTCTTTCTGTTTCTATTCTGTGGAGCGATTTGAAGAGTATTGACATTATCTATTCTTTGAAATTCTGGTAGAATTCTGTGCTGAAACTATCTGGTCCTGGGCTGTTTTTGGTTGGGAGCCTTTTGATGACTGTTTTTATTTCCTTAAGGGTTATAGGTCTACTTAATTTATTTACCTGGTCTTGTTTTAATTTTGGTATGTGATACTTGTCAGAAAATTGTCCATGTCCTTAAATTTTTTTCTAGTTTTGTGGAGTTCAGGGTTTTGGAGAATGACCTGATGATTCTCTGGATCTCTGCATTTTGGTGAGTTTGGATAAAGGTTTCTTATAAGATAAAATATAATGTTTTAGAATGGATATATTTGCCACACAAACAGAGTAAAAAATTAAAGAACTATGTAAAAAAGTTTTCTGAATTGATTCTGAAAGGAAAATTAAGACTTAGTCAGCAGGAATAGACCCAACAAGAATTGTAGCTCCTTTTACTAATGCTGAAATTTCCTCATCATGAACAAAAAATAAACATTGTAAAGAACTTGTAGTCATTTTTTTGGAGAAATTAACAAAAACTATCCCAAAATCAAAGACTTAAGTTTATAAAAAGTACTAATTGGATCCTTCTTCACATTGTACAAGAAACACCAATTTCTGGAGCCCCAGCATTCTATATTGATGCAAATAAATCAGAAAAGACATCAGGAAAATAAGTGGCTTAAAGCTCTCATGATTCCATTAAAAAGCCAAAATTATATGCTATTATTATGATATTATTAGGATTTTCAAAATCTCTTAATATAGTTAATGACTCTCAGTATACAGAGAGGTGTTTTATATATTAAATCACTAAACTTATTCAAGATGATTCAGAATTACTTTGCTATTTATTCAGTTATAAGAAATAATCAGAAATAGAAATCATCCCTTGTATATAATATGAATCAGATCCCATTTGGGTCTACCAGACCCTTTAGCATAAAGTAATGATGAAATTGCTTAGCTATTGGTAGGAAATGTGCTACAAGCCTCAGAATTCCATTAGGAACACCATGTTAATACCTATACAAAGTAATCCAAAAGGTACTCAAAGAAATAAATGGGTGAATTTCATTTTGTGGAGTTTGGAAAATTAAAGTATATGTACCACACCATAGATACACATTCAGGATTTCAATGGGTAACCACTTTTGGTTCTGAAAAGGCTGTAATTACACATTTATTAGAAGTTATAGCCATAATGGGGATACCTGTACAAATAAAGACTAACAATTCTGTAGCATATATCTCTAGTAAAATAAAATATTTTTGTATTATAACATAATGCATATTACAGGTATACCACACAATACTACAGGACAAGCACTTCTAAAAAGATCTAATTTCACTTTAAAAGATATGCTTAATAAATAGAAAGGGTAATCAAGACCCCAGAGTTAGATTATACAATACTTTATTTGTAGTGAGATAGTCCTTCTGTGGCACCGACCACGCCCATTGGGGGTGGAGCCATGGGCAGAAGTGACCTGTGGAAGGAGGTCGGAGGAAGAGCCACGAAAAACTCGCTTGCTGGTGGGACTTGGACAGGAGAGCATCCGGTGGAATTTGCTGGTGTTCATCTGTCTAGGTTGTAAGTTATTTCTCCCTGAATAAACATCTATTCGGCCTATTTGTTTATCCTGATCCTTATTTAACAGCAATATTTATTAACTTTAATTTTGTTAATGCTGATGAAAAACAAACAAACAAACAAAAATGACACCTACAGTTAGACACTGGATAGAAAAAAAAAAAGGTAATGAATTAAGTCAGCCTATATATTTAAAGATGTGTTGACCTCAGAATAGAAACCAAGATATGTGCTATGATGTTAATGAGGCTTTACTTTTGTTTCCACAGAAAAAGAAAAGCTATGGATACCATCAAGAGTGATGAAGTTTGGGTTAGAACAATAGAGGCCCCTTGATTAGAAGAGATGATAGTTCATTAAAAGCATGGCCATTCAATCCAGTCTAACTTACCACACTAACAAATGCTTTTCATTGGATCACACATAACCTGCCAGAAAAGGAAACTCCCCAAAGTTAGGGTTGGGATGAGGTTTCGTTTTAGTCTTTCCAGGAGAATAAAAACATCCAACTAAAAAGATCTAAAAACCACTGGACACATGAGACATCAAAAAGGGGAACAAATCATCAAAAAGAATTTCCCTCATAAAAAAGTAAATTAGCTTAATGTATGTATAGCACATTTCCAAGAGGATAAAATTTCATAAATCTTCCTGAATGTTTGTTTCTGCTGTTCTCTAAGGGCATGTAAGACAAATATTTTGTTTTTTGTTTTTGTAATCCCAGTCCAATTAAAAATTAAAGCTGGCTTTGGAGTTGCTCTTTGGCTCCCTCCTTCTTTAAACCCAAACATGCTTGTTAAAGTAAAATGCAAAATCTCTGTCTCACATCAAAAGAGCCAGCTGGCATGTAACAAAAAAAAAAAAAAAAAAAAAAAGGACTATTCTACTGTCGCTAATCCCATAGTCCTTTGGTTTTATTTTGACTCTTTAAAACTTTTCTTAAGGTACAAATATTACCTCAAAATTTATAAAATTATTATGCATACTTAAATGTTCTCTCATGACATTAATAGTCACATAGAGTACTAACTAATTCTAGAAAATGGCTTTACCTAGGTTGTTGTAAATTATTTCTGGCTTGAGTCTAAAACAGACAACTAGGAACTAAGCTGGGTATTCCAGATTACTTTAACAAAATACAGTTCTTTAACCACTTGGAGATCTGCTGCATATGGCACTTGAAAGTTTTAAGTTTTCACCATAACTGACAGTGACCATTGAAGTCTCTAAGAAGACAATGGGGCCATGCAACAATGGCTCTACCTGGATTTTGGTAATGACACTAAGCTGAAAAACACCACCCAAACATCAGCTTTGAACTACAAACTTCTCAGAACAACTTCAAAGCAGTTAGCTAAGGTGGCCTAGCCTCATAGACGACTCCAGTCAGGACTTCAATTAAGCCCTATGCTTTCCCATCACATGAAGACTGGGCAACAGCTAGCTCTCCCAGGACTTGGACCAGTATCTCAATTTTCTCAGCATTATCTAAAGATGCCATTGCCTGTGGTGATATCTTGTTTGTACTCTAACAAATAAAGCTTGCCTGAAGATCAGAATGTGGAGCTAGTCACTAGTTAACCATAGAGGTCTGGAGGTCTGTACAGACAGACAGAAAGTGATATGGCTGGGAAGAGAGAGGAATGTAAGGTGGCAGGAGACAGGAGCTCAGTCTCCATTCAGCGGAGAAGCTGGCAAGGTAAGGTGTGGTTGTGGCTTGCTCTTTGGTCTCTCTGATCTTTCAGCATTTACTGCTATATCTGACTCCAGGATTTTACTATTAAGATCACCATGCTACACTTGGTGCCCAACTTTTAAGCCACAAATTCACAAATTCACAAAAAAAAAAAAAAAAAAAAAAAAAAAAGCCGTTTGCCTGTCGCTCTGCAGCTACTGGTGCCCGCCAGTAGGTTTCGTTTTCTTTTTCTCCCCAAGCCTCTGAGTGAGGCTACAACAGTATCCAGCTGCCACCCAAACTCCAGGCACACCTGAGCTCCAAACGCTCAGGACTTTCCCTTCCTAGACCAGTTGGCTTTGCCTTCAGGCAGCTCCTGGCACGCGTGCTTCTTACACACAATCCCCTATGCATTTTTCAGACAGTGCTCCCTCTCCCCTGTGGGTTGCAGGATTCATCTCTCCTCAGGCTGCCACTGTCAGCTCATGGCTACATGCTAGCAACTGCAGCAGTCCTCAGCCAGGCTGTTCACCACCTGTGTTCTCCACAATGGAGGGAGTTAGGTCTCTGTATGATAATTCGCTGGATAGTTTGAAAATGGAACAATTAAATGAGAGAATAACTAATTTAGGTGGGATTTATATAATGTCAATTATAAACCTTATTAGTTTTATCATTTTTGTTTTATTGCTAAAATGTTGGTTAATATGAGTGCTAAGATACAATAAGTTTCAGAAAGATTTAATAAAACAGATCATATGGATCTTCAGATCCAGACAGAGGAATTTAATGGATAACCAATTTCAGCATTGCTTGGCAATTTTAGACAGGAACAGCCTAATGTTTTCAAGCAACCAACCTTAATTTATCCAGTCACCTTGCAGTAACAACTGCCAAGTGATAGACATCCCCAAGGCTGTGCAAGAGTTGAATGGATTCCTGTACCAATGTTAGATTTAAGGAGATTCAAGGAAGTGATAGTCTCATATGGCACACATTCACCTTTTGCAAAGCAGATATTAAACTTGCAGTCAACTTGTAGTAGAATAATCCCTCAAGACTGGAGAGACTTGATTACAGCAGTCTTGGAACCTGGCCCTCAATTACAATGGAAGGCCTGGTGGAAAGATGAGGCTAAGACCATTCAACAATGAAGTAGGAATAGAGTTATGGAAATCTCCCAAGATCAACTTCTTGGAGAAGAGTTTGCTACTACAGAAAAGCAATCTTTATATGCCTTGAAGCAGCTTTGAGTGCTTGGGACAGATTGGAGAGGTAGGAAAGAAAATTGAGTCATTTACTAAAGTTATACAGAGCCCAAAGGAAACCTTCGCAGATTTCTTACAAAGGCTGACTTCAGCAGTAAATAGAATGATAGCAAATTCAGAATCTAGACAAATAATAATCGAATCTCTGGCTTTTTAAAATGCTAATTCTCAATGCAAAGTGGTAATTAGGCCATTAAAGGCAAGATCAGCACCCATGATGATGCTTGGATAGGAGAGTTGATATCCAGAGGTCTGAGGAAAAATTGAAATGTTAAGTGTTTCAATTGTGGCAAACAAAGTCACCTAAAAAGGGATTGTAAACAGGGAAATCTTAGAAACAATGTTTTTTTTTCTAAGCATAATTCAAACAGAATGTCCCTCCCTCCTGTATTATGCAGAAAGTATGGCAAAGGCAGGCATTGGACAACAAGGGACATTCAAGGCAACAATTTGCCATTGGAAATGCCTTAAGGGGCCTCTTGCACGCCCCCATGTCAAATTTGATTTAGTCATTTCCTATAACCATGCATGAATCTCCTCCCAGAGAAATTAAAGAACCTAATGCCTATTGTAAGAAACCATACTGCTCTAGATGATAGAAAATCTATAGAAGAGAGAACAAAAAATCCAGGAGAAACTGTAAAGCAAACATTTTGGCAAATTTCTATAAATGAACAAAGACCAAAATTAAAAATATGAATAAGTAACATTGTCATTGAAGGTTTTGTAGACACAGGTGCAGATGTAACAATAATTGCACCAGAATCTTGGCACTCAAACTGGCCTCTTCCGGAGGTAAATGTTCAACTTTTAGGGACTGGAACATTATCTAAGATAAAATCAGAGGGTGAGGTGAGTCAAATGTATAGGGACAAAAGAACAGAGAGAAAATTAAAGCCATATGTGGCTAGCATAGCAATGAACTTATGAAACATGATTTGTTACAGCAATGGAATGCTCAGAAACAAACCACAAACTAATGTGTTTCTGGGAAAAATATTAGAAGGTATTATAAAGAACAGTTATCAGCCATTCAGGTATACAAGAACAGGGAACAACAGCTGCTGATCTTTCAAAGGCACCAACAACCCTACCTTTGAAATGGTTGATGAACAAATCTGTATGGGTTGAGAAATGGTCTTTAATAACAGAGAAACTTTAGGCCTTGGAACAGCTGTTACAGAAGCAACTCAATGCTCAGTATATTGAAGAATCAAGTAGCCCTTGGAATTGTTCTGTATTTGCTATTAAAAAGAAATCTGGAAAATGGAGAATGGTAACAAATCTAAGAGCTGTTATTAAGGTGATTCAGCCAATGGGTCTTTACAGTCTGGAATTCCTTTGCCTTCTCTATTACCTAAAGGATGGCCTCTTATATTTATTGATTTAAAAGATTGTGTATTCCATTACAAGAAAAATACAGAGAAAAATTTGCTTCCCCAGGGCCAAATTTTCTCAGCCTGTTAAGAGATATCACTGAATGATCCTTCCCACAGAATTGTTAAATAGTCCCACCCATAGTTTACCATTACATGGATGACATCTTACTAACTGATTCAAATGTAGATATTTTAGAAAGAATGTTTAGGAAGAAAAAAATTGCCTTGTCGGGATTACAAATTGGTCTTTAAAAAATACAAAGAAGATATTCTATGAATTATTTAGGATATAAAATAACTCTGCAAAAAAAAATTAGACCCCAAAAGGTGCAAATTAGAAGAGATTGATTGTAAACTCCTAATGACTTTCAAAGATTGCTAGGAGATATTTCTAATCTATGCCCACTACTGGGGTTTAAAAAAAATGATGAACTGAGTAATTTGTTCCAAACCTTAGATGGTGACAAGGACTTAAATAGTTCAAGAGAATTATCAGCTGAAGCTGAGAGAGAATTGGCTTTTGTGAAAAAGAAATTATAGGACGCACACGTGGGTCATTTGGATCCAAAGCTTGATGGCATTCTGGTTATTTTACCTTACAGGAATATTAATGCATAGGGAAGATATTATCTTAGAATTGATCTTTTTAGCACATAATCAGAGTAAAAAACTTAAAACTTTTGTGGGTAAGGTTTCTGGGTTGATTCTAAAAGGAAAATTGGGACCTCGTCAATTAGCAGGAATAGATTCAGCAGAAATTGTAGTACCTTTTACTAATGATAACATTGACAAATTATGGGCAGAAGGTGAACCTTGGCAAAGAGCCTGTAGTAATTTTGGGGGGAGAGATTAACAACAAATATCCCAAAAGCAAGATCATGCAATGTATAAAGAGAACTAACTGGATCCTTCCTCACATTGTATGGGGAACACCAATATTTGGAGCCCCTACATTCTATACTGATGCAAATAAATCAGGAAAGGCTCAAAGCCCTTATGATTCTGTCTAAAAGTCAGAATTCTATACTATCTCATGGCATTATTAGATTTTATGGAACCTATCAACATGGTTATTAATTTGCAATATGCAAAAAAAGAGTTGTTTTACATATTGAAACTGCTGAATTTATACCAGATGATAGAGAATTGACTTTATTATTTATTCAGTTACAAGAAATAATCAGGAATAGGCATCATCATATATATTCATCTGATCCCATATGAGTCTGCCAGACCCTTTAGCACAAGGTAATGAAGAAATTGATCAATTATTGATAGAGAATTGCTGGAGGCCTCAGAATTTCATAAAAACCATCATGTCAATAGCAAAGGTTTAAAAAATGATTTTTCCATCACTTGGCAACAGGCCAAGGAAATTCTAAGGAAATGCCCTACTTGTTCTTTGTTCAGCCAAACTCCACTACCAGCAGGAAGTAACTCAAAGAGTACTTCAAATGAATAAAATCTGGCAGATGGATGTGTTTCATTTTGTAGGATTTGGAAAATTAAACTATGTACACCACACCATTGATACCAATTCAGGATTCCAAAAGACAACTGCTATGGGTTTTGAAAAGGCTGATTCTGTAATCACACGTTTGCTGGAAGTTATGGCCTTGCCTTGACTGCTGATGATATGTTGTCCAAATTAGTCAAGCAGGACACAAAAGAAAGTGACTGCCAAACTTTGCCAAGACAAGGTAGGAGAGCCCTTCAAAATTCCTGCTCCATAGAAAAGTTTGTCAGATTTTTAGGCCTGTAAGCCAAAGATAGATGCCCCAACAATGCAAAGAAAACTTGGGGTGACTGTCCAGGCAGCCAGATACCTTTGTCATTTCTCTAGTTTCGGAAGTAGTTTGCTCTGCACTTCCTGTTTACTTAGGTAATATATCCTTCTTGGGTCTGAAGAATAAGTGTAGTTTTTCAGTTTCCCAAATTCAGTTAATAAATTCAGAAAAGAAAGCTTATAAAAGAGGTGTAAAGTTTGTAAGGTAGAGAAACATAAAAGCTTATGTTGTTTATAAAAAAAAGTTTCAAGGTTTAAAAAGATATTTTAGGATGGAAATACAAATTATGATAGAAAGTAAATTATGTACAAAACTTTGAACTCACCAAGATAGAATTGGTAATGAGTATTTTCTCTTAATTTGCCAAATGCAAATGAACTGGACATTGTGAATGTAATTTTTACTTGGTAATTGTTCATTGTTACTTTGTTAAGTTTAAAATATTTCCTTTTTATTTAGACAATAACTGATAATTGTTCTTATTGTACATAGTATCACTGTATTAGAGTTTAAAATTCCTTATTATTTAGACCAAAAGGGAGAGATGTTGTGGGAGATTTGTTCCACACTGAGACTGCCAATAAAGTTAAACCTTGAATCAGAGGGCAAAGTTCTGCATGTGCGTGCATTTGTGCATGTGTGTCTGTGTGTGTGTGCATGTGTGGTGGTGGTGGTGGTGGTGTGTGTGTGTGTGTGTGTGTGTATGTGCATGTGTCTTTGTCTGTGTGTGTGCATGTGTGTGGTGGTGGTGGTGTGTGTGTGTGTGGTGTGTACATGTGTCTGTGTGTGTGTGTACATGTGTGTGGTGGTGGTATGTGTGTGGTGTGTAAATTTGTGTGTATGTGTGTATGTGCATGTGTGTGGTAGTGTGTGTGTGTATGTGTGTGTGTGTGGTGCATCCTCACACACCATGAAGAGGTCAGAGGACAGCTTGTTGGAGTCAATTCTCTACATTCACCATGCAGTTTGAGGAATCAAACTTTGGTCTTCAGCCTCGGTATCTGTTGAGCCATCTTGCTGGCCTGCCTTCAGCTTTTCCCCCAGGACTCACTAATCATGTGTTTTTATGAACACATTTCTTTATTTTATTGTTGCAGTACTGGGGACTGAACTTGGGGCTTCCAGTGTGTTAAGCACATGCCCCCCCAGCTACACTTCCAGCCTCTGTGTATGTATTCTATTTTGTTTTACTAATATATTTATTTTAATGACGTCATATTGCACAGATGCTTTCATGACGTCATATCAAAGCTAGTCCCATGAGAGTGAATCTCAGACCTGTCACTGTAGAGTTGGAGAGAGGAGCCCTTGGCCTGTTGTTTGGAGGATGTGGCCTATCTGTCCATGGCCACTGTGTCCCTGAGAGAGCAGGCTGGCACTACTGTTGCTGTTGCCATCCAGCCGGACTTAAGAGCTTTACAGTCCCTTTCTAGGGATGTGCAGAGGTGAACATTCAAGTTGTGCACGCTGAGCTTCAATTACCACCTTAAAAGTAATTGGCTTTGCCACCCAAATACTTGCCACACATCCAGAGCAGACCTCTGAGTCACTGGGTCTCAAATTCCTCAAGGTCTGGGATAGTCATATTCCCATAGCCAAAGCTGTGGTTTTAGCACCCTCACCATGACTGTCTATGTCCCACCGTCTTTCTTCACTGCTCCTGGAATAGGCTGTCCGAGTGAATTACAGTGAGCCTGATAAGGACAAGATTCGGGCATATGCACCACTTCCTGGTCCCTCAAGGTTATAGCAATCCTGGGATCCTGGACTGGGCTCAACTCCAGTAGGCTCCCAGGCCAGTGCTACACCATCCAAAACCAGCCCCAATGTCACCCTGACATTCCCACCTCATGTTAACACAGACCT
This sequence comes from Phodopus roborovskii, assembly GCF_943737965.1. Lineage (NCBI taxonomy): Eukaryota > Metazoa > Chordata > Mammalia > Rodentia > Cricetidae > Phodopus > Phodopus roborovskii. Next base: position 46,148,277 of record NW_026126407.1, on the reverse strand, counting down.
GCAAAGTCAATCACAGGAGTTTTCCTGGTTGCTGGGTGTCACTGGAGGGTGTTGAATGGTGTGGAAGAGTTGCTCTGGAATTGGAGCTCCAGCTTCTTAGGAGAGCGGGAGAAGGTGCCACATCTCATCATGACCGCAAGAGGGCGATAATGCCTCATCTTCCGAAAAGAAAGCCCCAGTTCCTTCCTTTCAAATGGCCAAAGACCCCCTTCCAACTTCGTGTTCATGGCTGCCTGTCCCTGAGAAGGGGCTGTTGTGTCGTCTTAGGGAGAAAGCCTGCTCAAGAGCCACCAGGGAAAGGCGTCTGGGGACGTCTTGGAGAAGAGCCGGGTGAGGCAGGAGAACTTCAATCTGGACTGTTGCCCGAGCACCAGCAGCAAGCCAACCTGCTGCCCTCTGCTCCTTGGCCTGGCATCCCCTCTCTGCGGGCAGAACTCAAGACAGTCTCTCTGCTGGCCAACAGCTGCCTGCCTCCAGTACCTGACTTTTCTGACGCCTCGGGGGAGTCTTCCCGAAAGTCCAGGCATCTGTACAGCCATTGCAGCAGCTAAAACAACGCACCTGTGGGCAGGCCTCCCTGAACAGGGCCATTTGTCAGGGTGCAGCCAAATGGGGTCCATGTGGAGGCAAGACTGGCATAGAGAGAGGAGAGCGAGCTGGGAGTGTCTGGATGGTTCCCTTCTGGTCTTCCGATGTCTACCCTGTGCTGGCTCATGACATCTCCCATGGTAGGGGGATCTCTTTCCCACTGGGGTGGGCTGGCTATCCCCGGGAGCAGTGCAGAGGCTGGAAGTGATGACCGGGGAGCAGGCAGCTCCATTGCCTTCACTGGGGAAGGCCTGGCCCTTCCCACGCCTCTCCTGGAATGCAGGACTGCTCCTGGGAGTTGAGTGAAAGTGTGACTTTCCCTCTAGAGTCAGAAGGTCAGCCTCCCAGGCCTGGACCAGCATTCTTGACCAGGAGCCAAAATAAACAAGGGGCGCGGGGCCAGGGCAAGCTCGGAAACAGGCCTGGTAAGCCCCTGTCTCAGCACCCCGTTTTCATTCTTAGTTGGTAGGACCTGCGCTAAATTCAGAGGCTCCATTTGATGGAGTTGGGATGGAACTCCATAGCGTCACCATGTGGCAACTGTGTGCTATGAGCAGAGCTGCACATAGTCTGGGCAGTACAGCCACAAAGCTAGCTGAAGGCAAGCCCGGCAGGCTGTCTGTCCTTGGCTCTGCTTGGGTGAGCAAGAGACTGCCTAGTCCCCTTTATCCACAAGAAACATCTTCTAACACCCCCATGGACATATGCCAAGCACACGTGCTTCGATAACCCTTCCTCCTGGCCCTGCAGCGTCAGGGACAGCAGCCACTTGCCCCCCATGGGTCCTGTGCTGGCACCAACCTCACTCAACTGCTTCCACTTTGGGCCATTATGGAGTAAGTAGGGTTTACTCAGCCTGAGTCCTGCCCTCAGGGGGTCAGTGGTTCTGATCAGCCAGTTAACTTCGCAGTGACTACAGGCTGGGTACCATATACATTGTGGACACTTAGAAGAAGGTACAGTTTAAACTTATGGGTTATTTATTACCAGAGAGTTCCATTTTGTATTCAGACCAGTGTTGACTGTGGGTAACTGAAACCACATGAAGGGAAGCAGAATGAGAGTACTGACTATATGACATCACTGTGATGTCCCACAAGGTGGGAGATGCCCTCTCTTCAGAGACCCAGTAGGCTCAGATAGGGAAGTAACGCGTCCAGGGTCTCACCTAGAAGCACGCCTGGACCCGTTTGTGTGTCCATGCTCCCTTGTCCACCATGCTGGATCCCGTCAGATCCTCAGCGCGCTTGCGCTAGCTAGGACACTAGGAGCCCCAGGCTACATGCCCACCCAGAGGAGGGAAGATGAACTTCAGTGAAGGGCCACCCTTTGTGAATGGCTCCAGGGTGAAGTCACACACAGAGTGGTTTTTGGGACCCCCGGAGAGGCCTTCCACCAGGGATAGAGCAGGTGCATGGGCATCAGGGCTGACTAGCGACCCCAGAGCTGATCCTGTGTTACCTGAGCAGCTGGGGTTGCAGAAAAAAGCCTCAGCCAGTCTGGGGAAAGATGTTTAGGCCTAGGCAGGCCACATCTGGGACAGCAGGAAGAAAAAGGGGACATGGCTGGTGCCTCCTCCCTAGGATTTCTGGAAGCTTCTCCCTGGGTGCATGTAATAGTCAAGGTCAGATTCTGTTCCCAGAACTGGATGCCTGAAATACTCATATTTTCCACACCCCCATAAAGGAGCCAAAACAACTTGCAGGACCAGACTGAGCTATAGGAAACCTAGGTAAGATCCCAGCTCTGGGAGGAGGGGTGGTACCCTGTGGTCCAGACATGGCCCACTGCTGCTCTTTGCCCACCTGTGATGCAGACTGGCTGGGGCCTTTTTGTTCCTCCTTCCCTCTCTTCTCCCTTCTTCTCTGCTGGAGATTTACCCACAGGCCAGCTGGGCTGAAGTCAAAGAGTCAGTGTGTTTAAACCCCATCTCACAGCTCTTCCCCAGAACCTGCCCTCCACATGCTCCTTCTCCTTCCCCTGCACTAGAGGTGAGAGCACTTGCGGGATGGAGTGGGCTATGATAAGATGCCTTGGAAAAACCACTGGGACTAGATCCCAGGGCATAATTATGATATCAGAGAAGAAACCTTTGAGCTGCACATTAAGGCACAGAGTTATTGTGCCTATAGAATGCAGGCAACAGGAAGGCCTATTCCAGAGTCTTTTGTGAGGACCTAGGGATGAAATGGAAGTCTTTCACATGGAGGAAGTGCTCACTATATAACCTCTTATTATTAGCTCCGTGTAGCACTCTGTATGCAGGACCCCAGGAGTGAGGGAAATCAAAGCTTGTGTGTGTGTGCTATAGGCAAACTCCAGGTTGGCTCAGCTTCCTCTGCAGGAGGTGGGGCCCAGGTACTGGCCTTACACATTAGAAACAAACAAACAAACAAACAAACAGGGGTGGACAGGGAGAAGTGTGCCTGACCGGGAAAAAGAGGGATACTGATGACTTCTTATTGTATTGCTGTGATAAAGCCACTATGAACAAAAAAAAAAAAATTTCATTTTACAGCTCATAGTCCATAATGAGGGGAAATTGGGGCAGAAACTCAAGGCAGAAACCTGGAGGAAGGAACTGAACCAGAGACAATGAAGGAACACTGCTTACTGGCTTGCTCCCGTGGCTTGCTCAGCCTACTTTCTTACAGACCTCAGGACCACCTGTCCAGGGGTGGCGTTGTTCACAGTGGACTGGACCTTTCCGTATCAGTCATTAATCAGGAAAATGTCCCAAAGACTTGCTTACAGGCCAACCTGCTGGAGGCATTTCTCATCTGCCTTCCAGACTGTCCTGGCTTGTGTCAAGTTAATAACAACAACCAGCATGTCACTAAACGATCCACTGTGGCTTTTGTATCTGGATGGGCCTATCCCTCAGCCTCGGTAACACGCTGGCCCAAACTGGTCTGTTTTGGGTCTGCTTGCCCCTCTAGGGATGGGGCTTTAGAGAATAAAGCTTTGTGTCAGGTGTGGGCATGTGACAGAGAGAGACTGGTTTGGGGACTGGGCTTTTGGTTCATTGGATGAAAGAAAAGAAAGCATTGAGACTTTTCCAGAAACTTCTATACAGAGTCACTGTGATGGTTAATATTAACTGCCAACTTGAAAAGATCTAGAATCACACTGGAAATAAAACTCCAGATACACCAGTGAGAGAGTTTCTAGATTAGCTGCTGAAGTGGGAAGATCCTAACTGACATACTGAATAAAAAGAGGAGGGTGGGCTGGATGCCAGCATCCATCTCTTTCTGCTTTCTGATTGTGGACTCAATATGGTCAGTCGCCTCCTGGCTACCATACTGTCCCTGTCATGATGGACTGTGTCCCCTGAAAGTATCAGCCAAAACAACACCTCACTTCCTTTCTATTATCAAATATTTTGTCACAAAGTGAGACAAGTCACTAATACAGAACATTGGTACTAAGAAGTGGGGTTGTTGCTGTAAGGACCCTGACCATGCAGCTCCTAGGCCTTTGAAAGTGTTCTGAGAAACAGTGTGGAAGCATTTGGAACCTTGACTAGAAAAGCCCTTGAGTGCTGTCAGCTCATGGGCTGATCTGGTGGGAGTTTGGAGATGGGTAAGCTAAAGAAACACTGACAGCAGAGGCCCTGCTTGTGAGGGTTCCGAGGAACTCTGCTTTATTGACAACTGGGCTAGAGGTCATTTGTGTGACAGTCCGACAGTCTGGTTGTATTATCTCTGTATGCTGAATGGGGCCTGAGTAAAGAGTCATTTGTTTAGTGCAGGCAAGGAGGGAGGAAAGATATTTAAAAGTCCAATTTGTTGAAGAAAAGATCTTGAGTATATTTAAATTCGCAGCCAAGACACATACTGCAGAACTATTAAAGAGACTTCCCACTGCACCCAGACACTAGAAAAGGTGATTTGATGGCTAGACCTCACCCACAATCAGACTGTGATTGTGTTGAAGGGGAATCCTGCTCCTCCTGGAAGGCAAATGCCCATGGAAGTGCTTCCCCAGGGTCAGCATGCAGACGAGATGCAAAACTGTGGGTCAAAAGGTCCAGGCTCCATCGTCTAAGTGGCTTTACACACACGGAAGAGTTAAGATTGAAGGGGTCATGGAGTCTTGTACCGTGGTTCCAGAGAGCATCTGAGACCAGATAATGTGTGTTAGGGTTGGAGTCCCGGTGAAGAGGCCCAAGAAGCCTTCGCATGAAGGTGTGAAGGTGAAGCCTAAGCTGCAGTGGGGACCCGGGATACCGGAAAATGGGAGAATCATGGACTGTCCACTGAAGAAAGCTGAAGGCATGGAGTAGAGCCAGCTCAAGAGGGAGTGTATGTACACTGCACAGAGCAAGGCTGGAATCCAGATGAGTCCATCTTGAGTTCCAGGTGACATGTGGAGCTGCGGTATTTGCTGTTTGCCCTGATGGGTTTTGGTCTTGCTTGGGTCCAGTTATTCTTTACCATGTTTCAATTTTCCCATTTGAAATGGGATTGTTGATTCTGTCCCATTGCATATTGGAAGCATGCAACTTGTTTTTATTTTTATAGGAGCTCACAGTGAAGCAGTTACCTTGAGTCTCAAATGAGACTTGGGCTTTAAAAGTATTGTACCATTAAATCCTATGGGAACTTCTGAAGCTGGACTGCGGGTGTGCTGTATTAGGAGACACCCATGGACATACAGGCTTGATGGAGCTGAAGATTACAGCTTAAAAATGTTTGTTATGTCTCGGTATTAAGTTGACAAGAGGTGGGTTTGGGGTGGTTAATATTGACTTTCAACTTGACAGGATGTAGAATCACTTTGGAGACAAATCTTTGGATGTGTCTATGAGAGACTTCTTTAAAGTAGGTTAACTGAGGTGGGAAGACCCACTCTAACTGTCATACTGAATAGGAAATAAGAACGCAAGCTCTCTACTTCCTGACTGCAGATGTAGTATGACCAAGTTGTTCCTGCAGCCCTGTCTTCTTCATCCCTACAAACTGTGGACTAAAACAAACCACCCCTCCATTAAGTAGCTTTTGTCGGGTTTCTTGTCTCCACAATGGGACATGTTTCTATAACACGTTTACTAAGTTGCCATGGCATATTAGGTGCCGGTGGGGCCACCTTAATTGCCACAGGTAAACCTGCCTACCATGACACTAACCTAGAAGAAAGAAGAATATAGAGAGGCAGTTGTGTGGTTAACACCTGGCTCCAGCTGTCCCTGAAGCCATCTAGAGCTGACAGGTTCAATATGCTAAATCAATAAATTTTCCCTCTGTTTTGTACTTAAATTGGCTCTCCTTCCCTCCCTCTCTCTTTCTCATCCATCCATCCATCCACCCATCCATCATCTATCCTATCTATATCTGTCTATCCATTTATTTTTACAAGATCTCACAATGTATTCCATGTCCAAAGAACCTAGGGTAATGTGATCATTTTTCTTTACTAGAAAAAATAGTCCTGGTTATCACACCTTTAATCCCAGCACCCGGGAGGCAGAGGCAGGTAGATCTCCGTGAGTTTGAGGCCAGCCTAGTCTACACAGCTACACATAGAAACCCTGTCTTGAAATCACCCACCAAAAAGTCCTGGTTATTAAATGGTATTCATGAAAATGTCCCCCAGTCCCAAAGAAACAGGTGGTATCATGGGGAAAGGAGGAGCCTGAGCTCTGAAAGGAGAGCAAACACAACTTTGAATGATTTTGCTTTGACAAGATTTATTTCTTCCTCTGGGGAGTCCTTGGTCTCTTCCCCTGTGGATAAGAGCCTTGAAAAAGCCTTGCAGACATCCTGTGTGTGTTGTGGTTTCTGTGGCTAGCTAAAGGCTGGTGCATTTCTCTTGCCCCATTGTTCCTAATGCAGTGGTCCAGCCAGGATGTTCTGACAGGTTGGGAAGAGCAGACATGTGTACTTTTCTCCGTCTTCCCCTTTCCATTTCTGGTGGGGCTGCAAGCCCACCCCAGTCATCTGAGCCCTAAACCCTGGACTACAGGAAGCCCAGGCAAGCCAGCCAGCCTGGCCTTATCTCATCATGACTAAATGCAGATCCTAAATTCACACTGGCTGCCTGGGAATTCCAACAAATTTTAGATGGGATCAGCTGCTCTTTGTGGGTTTTGCTGAACTGGAAGGTAATTTTCACTCTAACCTCAAGCTTAAATGAACTTGTTTGCTCTAGAACAGGTTAGAACCAGATGGGCAGTGGCAGTACAGTTCTTTAATTCCAGCACTCAGGAGGCAGAAGCAGGTGGGTCTCTGTGAGTTCCAGGCCAGCCTTGCCTACATAGTGAGATGAATGAGAGGAAGGGAGGGAGAGAGAGAAGGAGGGAGGGAGGGAGGGAAAGGAGAAGGAGAAGGAGAAGGAGAAAGGGCGAGAAAAGATGGGACCCTTGGCAGCCACCATGAAATGAGTGCTCAGGGTAGCCCACTCTGGATACTTTTCTGTAGTGGTTGTGATCCATGGCCAGTTGTGGGGGGTACTGGGCTGCTTCCCCACATCCATCAGGTCAGACTGTGTGTGTGGTTTTAGACCCTGTTTTCTCCTGGCTGACCTGGACTTGTTATGTTGATCAGAGTGGCCTTGTACAGGCTTCTGCCCTCCAAGCTTCTGTCCCCATGTCTTGTTAACATTAACAGGTCCTGTGGTGTAAACACCTAACATTTGTTGCCTGTGAGTGCTAGACACCAATGCCCAGATCATCTCTGAGCATGACCACAACAGTAGTCACACCCACCCTGAAATCAAGTGACTCTTGATGTACCAGGGTCAGGCTGCCCTGGTTTCACCCTACAGGTTCACTCAGCTATTCCTAGAGATGTGTGTCAGTTTGTCTGTCCAGGCACTCCTTCACTGCTCTAATATTCCCAGGAAAAGGCCAATGTCCTCGGTCTGACCATCAGAGCCCACATCAACCTGGTGTTAGGGATTGGTTCAAGAAGGGACACCACACAGGTTGGTCCACTAAGGGATGATGGAAGGCAGGATGCAGGCTGAGCAGTTAAGCCGTTTTGAGAACCTACCTGGGCAGGGAGGGAAAACAAAGGGCAGGGTGCAGAGCAATCTACTCAGTGTGTTCTGGTCTTCCCACCTCAGGCAGTTTGCTCTTACAAAGTTAAGGCACCACTCCACTCAATTCGGGGTCTTGGTTTTCTGCCATGCTAACCAATGCTGTTGCCAGCATCACCATGATCAGAGCTCACCCTCAACAAAAGGATTTCTTTGCAGTATTTTTGCAGATGTGCAGTGACATGACGAAAGGACTAAGGCTCTTCAGACGTGCTGTCACCTGCTTCAAAGGCTGGCAGGATTTGGAACTCTCCCTCCACTCACCAACACAACATGCAACATAATTAAAAAAAATGAATTCTGATGAGACTTTCTTTTTTTAAATCAAGCCAGAGTTGTATTTGTTTTTCAAACAGGAAAGTTATGTTAATATAAAACAGATAAAAACAGACAAATATCAGAACACACAACACACAAAAAAATCAGCGCAAACCCTTCCCCACTCACTCCCCCCAAGCTCTCAGGCTTTTAGTACAGTTCCCCAAATACCAGACAGGACTGGAGTCACAGTATTGAATCAGAAAGGACAGACATGTTTCAAAGGGTCTGTACACAGGTAGTGGGAGTGGGGTGGGAACGAACACTATAAGTCCAACAGCAAACTGCAGGAGGGTCTCAGGGACTCCCTGCTGACATCTGGACCCTACCACATCTGCTAGCTTTTTGTCCACTTTGAAGGGTTGCATCTTAAAGGATAAAAAGTGCACGCACACAGACCTCCATAAGGCACAGACAAATTGTCATATGGGTAGTTCCATTAGGGGCTCGGGTGAGACAGTGGGACACTAAAATATTGAGGAATGCTGGGAGGCTGTGTGTTCCTGAGCCGTGTCCCCAGCCAGGGCAGGATGGACGGAGCAGCTCAGTGACTGCTTCCCATGCTCCAAGGCTGCACAATGATACTCTCAGCTGGAACTCGGGGCTCTTGTGGTCCCCGGTGCCAGGAAGAAGCAGGAAAATGTCTCCCCAGAGACTCCCTGCAGGACCTGAAAGTGGTCATCACCTGGTGGGGTTCTGGCCGTTTGGCAAGAGCTCACTTACCACAAGGGATCCCACGTCTCTAATGTGGGTGTGGGAAGCTTTGTGGGCATTTAACTAAATGGACCCAAGGCAACAGAATGGTCAAGAAATCCCACTTCTTCTGCCCTATCTTACCCTGCTGATGGCACCACTCTGGTATCAGGGCTGGGCACACCCTCTCTGTTCCCTCCTCACAGCGGTTTGTATCCAGAGAGCACTCAGCAAATGTTTGTTGAATGACTTTGTGTCCATATATGTGTGATGCTATTTCCGTAAACTCCTGACTACTCATAACCTGGATCCTGATTTGACTTGCAGTCTTTTACTAAGTAACTATTATTTGCTAGCACAAGACCCAGCTCCAGAGGGATCAAGTCAGTTTATAATCTGGCCTCCAGCATCTGGCCTGAGAGCTGCTCCCAGGCTTTGCCTTCGGTCCCATTCCTCAACCTCATGTCCTGGTCATGAGCCATGATGGCTAGTGGATGCTGGAGAAGTGAAAGCATGTGTCACAATCTGTGAAGGACAGCAGCCCAAGAAGCCAATCCCAAGGCAGCTCTGGGGATGCAGTAGGAGGAGAAGCCCACTTTGTTTGGGAAACAACCATTTTCCAGGAAGTTCCAGTGGGCAGAGATATGGCTGCCATAAATGAAGGGGTGTCACCTGGCCTCCCCCATCCTGCTTTTGGCTTTTGAAGCTCACAGGGCACAAAATCATCAGTGAGCTTGGAAAATGGAATGGGGTGCTGCCTGAGAGGGGAGTGGTCTAAGGTACCTCTCCAGAGCAGCCCCACATGACACCCTGGTGCAGAAGGGCACCTTAGAGGACACTTGTCCCCTCTAGGGTGTGGGCAGCAGGAGGACCTTCTACACAGATGTGGATGCCCAGGCTCTCCAGGTGAGCTTTAGGTAAGGAGCCTCGGGCAGTGCTGAGCTTCCTGAGAAGTGAGGCAGGCTTGCCAGGACTAGATGTGGGGCTAGAATCCTAGCCCCATCACACCCTGTTGTGTGAGCCTTAAGATTCTCACAGGACCTTGGATCTCCCCCACCAAATGAGGACAATACTGTGTTTCCTAGATCCTGAGGACCCATTTCCCACAGCTAAGCTGCATCCCAGCGTCCTGTGGCTAAGGTAGATGTGGCTTTCACAGTTACTCATAAGACGACGTGCCTCCTAACCAGCTGCGTCTCAGATGGCACTCAAGATGGTGCTCAAACCTGTACACAGGGTCCTGTCCAAGGTGTCCCTTTAACTCACTGTGCAGCCATATGTGAGGTGTGAATGAAAGACATTCTTTGCCCTCCTGCTCCTTGTTGAGATCACACACACACACACACACACACACACACACACACACACACACACACAGCCTCTATCTTTCAGAGCACTGGCAAACACCTGGCTTTTAGAAGGGAAATAGCCCCTACTGCTCTGTGGAAAACAAGGCAGCTATTTATAGTGGCTGCAGAGCAGGTTAAACAGGCCTGGGGTGCCTTTCTGCCTTGGTGACAGGTCACCAGGAACATGCCTGGTCCACCCCTGGGGTCTAGGACCTCAGCTCCTGATTTCCTGTCAGTGTCTGTGGGTGACCCTTGATGCAATGCTAGGGTCCAGCTAGGAAAGCAAGAGACAAAGCAGAGCTGGCTCTCCCAGGCCACTGAGACTGGGGCAGTTAGAGACTATGATCAGGCGGGGTCATATCTGCCTGAAAACCCAGTTACCAGCACTGGTGATAAGGTGGCTTTGCCCGTGCCCAGCACACAGAGAAGCCAAAAACATGAATACATTGAGCTAGATACCCAATGCACCTGATTCTCCAACTCTCACCCAGGCAAACAAGGGTTCCTGTAGCTCTTTAAAAGATTTAACTGCATACAGATAGTGGTAGCACATGCCTTTAGTTCCAACTCTGGGGAGGCAGAGGCAAGCAGATCTCTGTGAGTTCGAGGCCAGCCTGATCTACAGAATGAGTTCTAGGACAGCCAGGGCTACATAGAGAAACCCTTTCTTGAGAAAAAGAAAAAGATGCAGCTAGCTGCAGAGTGAAAGGGTAGATATGCACCCTTCAGTCCACTTGGAAAAGCCAGCTCTCAGAGGCTCTTGCTGGGGACAGGAAGGGGGAAGGTGATTGGGCTAAATCCAGACACTTCCAGACAGAGAATCAGTACAGGGCCTTCAACCACCCAGGTGCACTGCCTATGGCTTGGGCCACTGTCAGGTGGTCCACAGTTCCTGTCAAAGCCGATTCCATGAAACTCACTTCTTGAATGTTTCTCTGCCCCTCTTCCTCCCTCACAGCAAGAGATGGCCAGATTAGGAGCTATGAAAAAAGGTTGCTCCCCACAATCTGTCTCAAGCTTCCCAGAGTGTGTGGGTCTCCTGGGTGTCTTGGCACCAGGCTTCCAAGTAGGAACCAAGAAACAGAGAGGCCAAGGAACCTTTCTAAAGGTACAGCTCATAGCAGGCAGGTGTAACCCTGGAACCTAGGCTCTTCAGAAGGGAGAAGCATTCCTGGCCAGAGCATCAGCAATGGCAAGGTCTGGGAGCCCACACAGAAACAGTTCTGGCCCAGTGAGAGGGGCCAGGGCCAGGGTTCTGGGAAATGCCAGCAAACAGGCCCAGCAGTGGGGAATATCTCAGTCAGCTCTTCACAAGTATCTGACAAGTGTATTATTTCACACCTTAGCAATCAACAGGAAAAAGAGAGGGTCAGGACAAGGTCCAGATGGGGAGCCTGGGTCTTCTAGCTTCTGCCAGCTGGCCACTAGGACATGCCCACAGCTCGCCTTAATTCTACCACGGGAGTTATAGTCTCCCCAGAGAACAGGAAGGGGGCATTATAAGACTCCAGAGCATGTAGGGATGATGAGAGTTGAGGTGCTCACTGTTCGCCTGGCTGGGGATGAAGGAATCTAGGATGCTAGAGTTGGGGGCTCCTGTCCTCGGCTGCCAGGGGAAGGCAACTCCTACTGAGTAAGCAGTGAAAGCCACCTGTACTCTGATGTCCCCCACCCACCTTCCCCTCAGCAGGAGCCGCCGCTCAGAGCTGTAAACAGTGAGCTATTTTTGCTTCTCCTTAGAAAATGTGAGTGCCTCTTTCTATAATATGGAAAGATATTGTGTAGGTTCAGGCCTCCCGTGTTCAAAGCTAGCTCACTGCAGAAAACTACATCCCCAGAAAGTGGACAACTGTCACATTAACATCTGGGCCCGGATTGCACATTCCTTAGTGTTAAATACCCTCCCGGAGACGGAGACGACAGATCCCCGCATACTTCCACACACTCGCTCTCACGTTTTCTGTGCTGCCTCCCCCCCACCCTGACACACACACTCAACCCAACCCCAAACAAGCATTGCACAGACAGAGGGCACCCTTTCCCAGCTGAAGGTCACCAAGAGGCAGGTGATCTGCCAGGCAGTTCCTGAGCTGAATCTTGGGACAGGCTTTTGGGGGCAAAGTGTATTTGAGCCAGAAGCAATGTTTGCCTGGGCTCTGGCCCCCAGGGCCTCGTCTCCACACCTGTCCTGCCTTGCTCATCACTGCAGAGTGGCAGATGAGAGATGGCTTTTGACCTTGGGCTCCCTGGTAGCCATGGTGTCACCCACCTAACAGGGGCTTCAGAAAGGTGACCTCGCTTTGGCCAAGCCAGCTGCATAGCTATGGCCTGTAGATCTTGATGACATCCTTGATGGGCCGCCGGCAGATGGGACAGCAGGCCCGTGCCTGCCTTCGGAGCCTCAGGCCACAGCTGTGGCAGAGGCACATGTGTCCACATGTATAGATGACCGTGTCCACCTCGCTGTCGAAGCACACTGTACATTCTCCATTCCTGCTGCCTGCTGGTTCAGGTGCAGAGAAGACTGGGGACACTGGGGGGCTCAGTGGGGAGCTGGGGGCTGTCACTGCCAGAAGGGAGATAGGACATCATTAATGACATGGCTCTCAGGAGGGCTCTGCTGGGCAATCCCGAGAGCACAGTGTTCCCATGGTAGAAACGGGGCACAGTGTAGAGGGCGACCCATCTTCTTTCACCTCTTGAGTTTTACCCATTTTTTTATTGCTGTCCCCAAAAGAACAAAGGTAAACTGCCTTCGTCAGCAGTGGGCCTCTGAATCTCCATATTTATGCCCCTGCCAAGCACAGCAGAAGACAGGAGCAGATGCAATGGAAAATGCAGCAGCTTGCTTAGCCAGCAAAGGCCAAGGTCACTGTCACTGCCAAAGGACCCATATTGTCAGGAACCCCTGCACCCTGGGGAGGGGGGGGTGTTGCATTTCCTTACCCAGAGATGACTCTGATGCTGAGGAAGACTGGTTGACACCGAAGGTCATGTCTGAATCACTGTCATCCTGGGAGCCACTGAAGGACCCCGATGGGGTTGTGGTCTCAGGACTGGACTGCAGGGTACCTGGGAGCCAAAGGGGCTCTATTAGGGCTATGAGGGTGGCACAGGCCCTGCTAGTCCCTGTTCCCCATCGCTCTGCCATCCTTCTGACTAGGGAGCCGATTAGGCTGCAGGGTTCCGTCAGTGTGGTGGATATCTGTGTTTTACCTGCCAAGCCTCCATTCCTACGTGGGTCCATTCACAGTGGTATGGCTATAACTCTACTCCTAATTCAGGAATAGCCTTAGGATGCCAGACCAGGTCCAGAGACCCTTCATTCTTCAAGCCCACTGTGACTTAAGGAAGGACACATAATCCAAGCGAGGTCACCCTGCCACTGCCATTAGAACTGCGGGGAAACGAAAGGCTCATGGCACTGAGAAGGTAGCCTGGCATGGAGGAAGCCCCTCTGCCTGAGAGTGGAGCTAGCACAGGGCTCATCCTGATGACAAGTATTCCTTGCCTAGACCTAGCTTTCCCAAATCATCCAACAGATGCCCCACTTCTGAGTTACACTACCCTTGGTGTCTTGGGACACTTAGAATGGGGTTTTTCACAGCTACAGGATCCTGTGCTGTGAGTATTTCTCTCTGCCCAAGCTCATTGCTAATTCATAATTCCTCATGAAGAAGAGCGATGCCTCCATTACTCTGGCTTGATGGAAGGCCAGCTAACATAGCAGGAGCTTGAGCAACTTGTCTCAGGCTATAATACTACATTAGGTGAGTAAACAACAACCACAGAAATAAAAACAAAAAAATTCTAGCCAACAACCACAGACACCCGCTCCTCCTCTGCCCCCCTTCAGACACCCAGGTTGTAGCTATGTCTATTACATACTATGTCAGACACCTGGGGGCATGAAAAGCAGCCCATCATTTCACCCATGACAACATCACCATGGACACAGCACTCTCTTCCACCCAGGATACCAAGACCCAAGAGAATGATGTCTACCCAGCACTTCAGGGCTGAGCGACCCTTGGATTGTAAGGGCTGCCTTTCTGTAGTTCTGTGTGTAGACGGGAATAATTACGCGCATTCACAGGTGGCTGGGATCATCAGAAGCATGGTGAGATGGTGGCTGTGCCTGTTATAAATTGGGCTGTGAGGATGGCACTGTGCTCTCTGGACCATTCGCTCCCCCAAACTTGGAAGGTACCCCCTCTGCTGCAGCAAATGTCATACTGTGCAGCTGTCCCTGTCCGAGTCTCACATACAGTAGGTAGGTATCCTTTCCTTTGCAGGCCAGGTAGCAAAGAAAGGCAAGAATCATCTCAAAACAAAATGGCTCAAGCCTTCCCTCCACTCTCTGCACGTGTTGAGAAGCTGCTTCTCTTGTATCAGTGACTTCCCTCCTCTCTCAATCACTCTTTTCCCTCCCTCCCTCCTCCCCCCTCTCTCTCTGTCTCACACACACACAATTAATATGCATTATTCACTTTCTAAAAAGAAAAATACCTAATAAAATTAATCACTGGGGGAAATAAAAACTACACCCACCGGCCAGCCAAACCCTGACAGCAACTGCGTGCTAGAGGGAGCTCTTGTTGGGGACCCTGGGTCACTCACCCAGAAGGCGCAGCTGGCCCGCTGCTCCGCCACGCACCGCGAAGAAAGCCCAGAGGGCCTGCGAGGTGTCCACGCACAGCAGGCGTCCCCGCGAGCGCCCGTTCACCGCCAATAGTACGTCGCCTCCGGGCCGCAGGGTGAAGCTGAGCGCGTCGCCCCCGCTGGGGACCGGCCCGGCGCGGGCCACCACCCAGTATTCCTTGCGGTCCAGCAGCGCAGCAGGGTCGGCGGGCAGCTCGGATGGCCGCAGCGCGCCAGGATCGCACGACGTGATGCCGAAGGCCACAGCCGCGGGTGCAGCCAACCCCGGCCGGCCCACCTCCACGCACAGGCTCTCGCCTGGCCGCAGCGGCCGCTCGGAGAACACCAGCGTGCGGCCGCCGTCGGGTCGGGGCGCGCAGGCCAGCCTGCGATCCGCAGACAGGCTCACGTCGGGGCCGCGCGTGGCGTGGAAGCGCAGCTCGGCGTCCAGCAGCGCAGGTGAGGATGCGGGCCGCACGCGTTCGCGGGCCACGCACGGGACGGTAGCGTCCGGACGGCCAAGAGCCAGATGACCCAGCTTGGCCACCACCTGGTTGTTCTCTAGCTCATTGTTGTCGAAGTTGGCGGTATCGTGGCTGCCAGGAGGGGGGCAGGCGCTGAGGCGTGCCTGGCCCAGGCGCAGGGGTGTCAGTGTGTCCGCAAAGGTGCTCTCTGTGGGACAGAGGAGAAGCATCAGGAGACCTGTTGGCACCCTGCACCCCAGGGCTCAGACCCTGGATCCCATTACCCTCAGACCCAATCCCTAAGCCCTAGACTCCAGTTTCCCCAGACCTCCAACTCCACACTCCTTAACCCCCAAAACTCATTATCTGGACCTTAGATAGCACCCCACCTCACCATCAGACATGAGACTCCAGACCCCAGTTCCTCCAGATCTTAACCCTGAACTAAAAGCCCCATTCTTGAACTCTTAGACCTAATTCCCTGGACTGCAGATTTGCCTGGCCCCCAGTCCCCTTGGACCTCACCCCATATCCTCATGACCCCAGGTCCCCCTGCGCTGAGGCCTGCAGGTATTCAGACTGAATGCTACCTGAGCCTCCCTCCTTGCTGTACCTGACTTCCCATTGTTTTGAAAGGGCCTTCTCTTCCTCCCCCATCTTACTTCCTCTTTTCTTCCTCCCTGACCAGGCTGTTCTTAAACTTGTGATCTTCTGTCTTAGTCTCCCAAGCCCTGGAGTCCATGCACCAAGCCCAACTTCTTGCCTCCTTCTTTTGTCCCTCTCTCTTTCCCCACATCTGGTCATTTGAGCCTTTGTTGTTTCCCCAGAACATCATCAGCCTAAATAACTAATCCTATAACAGGGCCCTAGCACGTGCCAGGTTAACCTGAGCTCATATATCTCACTTAATACCTCAGCTGACAGGTGTGAACTATCACTGCTGCCATTTGGCAAAGATGGGAGCTGAGGCACAGGGTGTAGGGGCCAGGACCTGGCACACAACCCAAGCTGTCTTGTCCAGATTCAGGGCTCTTCCATACAATGACACTGGGAACAGAAGTGGCAGGGAACATGACAGAGTGGGAAGGAAAGAGGAAGTGTGGATGCCAGTGTCTGGAGTGGGAGGTGCCTTTTGCTGACAGTAGGTACTTGAAGAGTGAGGGGTAGGAGAGAGTCGCTCAGTGCAAGGCTGCCTGTCAGAAAGGCAGGGAGGCAGCGGGCAGGGCAGGGTGTGCTTTTGGGAACTTTGGTTTGCTTAGTCCCCTGGGGTTCCTGTGTTGGGAACTAGGTCCTGCATGATTACATTGTACAAGTTCTGAGAGACGGGGCTCAATGCATGCTATTGGAGGTACTGGTCCCTAAGGGTGAATGATGGGCTGAGGTGGTCTGTCCTGTAAGAATGGTTGTCTTGCTATGATCTCTTTCATTTGTGCCCATCACTGTGATGGCAACTCCCAGAGGCCCTGCCAGAGGCCAGATCAGGGAGGCAGCCTGATCTGCTCTTTCAACCTGCACAACATGCCAAATGGACGTCAGAGCAGAGCCTTAGGTACTTTGTTACAGCAAACGGAAGAGCAACTAACAAGGAAGCCAACAGTTCAGGAATGGCTTTCAAGGCCTGCTGATGTCCCCAGATCAGTAGGTAAGGAGAAATGCTCTTGCTTAACAAGAGCTTGCTCAAGTTTATAGTTGTTAACACATACCTATCTTCATGATACACACACACACACACACACACACACAGGCCTCTATACTCTAAGTGACTCTAAGAGATAAATATATATTTAAAATGTGTATATATATATATATAAAACATTTTTGTTAGTTTTATATTTGTGTGTTTTGCCGACATACATGTATGTGTACCATTTGCATGTTTGTTGCCCAAAGAAACCAGAAGAGGGCATTGGAGCCGCTGAGACTGCAGTTACAGATGTTTGTGAGCCACATATGGATTCTGGGAATAGAATCTGGGTCCTCTGGAAGAGCAGCAAGTGTCACTAACTGCTTGAGTTCCTTGCTGTGTCCTTTTATTCACTTAAATGATATTGAAGCAACCACTTCAGACCATCTAGCCTGCAATGCCATGGCCTTAGCCATGTTTCATTTGACCAGCCACAGGGCAGAGGAAGGATGGGGACCACTCAGACCCAAACCCTTTGTGCTGGGAAGAGGGATGGATCTCCTTCAGCCAGTCCTGGGTACCCTGCAGTGTTCTGGGGGAAGAGGACAGCTGGAATGCCAGTATACCTTAGCAGATGCGAACCTAGTTTTCCTTATCCTGGGATGCACTATGATGAGACAGGCCTGTCACATGTGACATGATCACACATACATACAGGGGGAAATGAGATCTAAAGGCATTCCATCTCAGAGTGACAGGATGGCTGCGGGGGGGGGGGGGCAGACATCCAACGCAAAGGGCTTCCTCAGAATTACAGTCCTGCTGCAGGCTGAGAGCCTTGGGTAAGCCTGGTGCTGGGAGCCAGACCTAAGTCATTGGCTTAGGTGCAGCCTGAGCAGAGATTTTCCAGGTCTCAGGGGACTCAGTGTACAGCCAGGGCTGAGAGCTAGTGAGCCAAATACAGACAAATCCAGCTCCAGGGCTGGGCACTTTCCTTCTCAAAACCCAAATTCTCACCTAAACAGGCTGCACCCTGGACCTGGCTGTACCAGTGTGGTAGCTGGACCCACTGAGGGAAGATGCAGGGCAGGACACACACTTCCACCAGGCCAAAAGCTGTGTGCAGCCTCTAGGCCCCTGTTGACTTGGCTCAAGTTCTGAGGCAGTGAGGGCAGTCCCCAAAGACAAGGAGTGTTTCCCAGGCTTGTGCTGCTGGATGAAATAAAGCCTGGGTTCATCTGAATTTTAGATAAACAACTCCCCCCCCAGTATGATCATGTTCCAAATACTGTCATAGACCATACATAAATTTTTGTTTTGTTTATCTTAAATTCAAATTTAACTAGATGTCTTATATTTTTATTGCTCCATTTGACGGCCCTAGCCTGATGCCATCTTTGGATTTTGCTTTGCAGGCTTTTTTCAGTGGTGTATGAGAAGGGAGGGGGCAAAGAAAGGTACTGGGTTTTTCCTCTACTCTGGAATTTCATGGCTGAGAATTTTAAAGTAATTATATTGCCTCCTCAGAAGTCTGGGGTGCACAGGGTGAGTCAGACACTGGCTGTTGTGAGGTATCCATCTATTGGTCAGTCCTGGGGTACCTCTCTCCCCAAGCCAAGTTTTCTCAGGGATCTCCCAGGGTTATACATGACACCATCCCTAACACACTGCCCATCCTTAGCATTAAGTCATGGTGGCTTAACATCTTTTTATTTGCTGTTATATAAAACACTTTATTCAGTGCTGGGGACAATACCTAGAACCTGGATAAGTGCTCTGTTATTGGGCTACAGCCACAATTTCTTTTCTTTTTTCTTTCTTTTGATTTTTTTGAGTTTTACTATGTCACTCTGGCTGACCTGGAACTTCCTTATGTGGCTCAGGCTGGCCTTAAAGTCATAGAGATCTGCCTGCCTCTGCCTCCCAAGAGTTAGGGCTAAAGGCATGCACCACCACACCAGGCTCCTCTTTGGGGAAGGAAAGAAAGAAAACATCACACAGTTTGTTATTAACCACTGGTCACCCCGGGGCCTCGCCTGGGCATTCTGTGACCCCTCAGAAAGGGTGGGTCTCTAAAGCCTCTTGATTTCCCCCATTGTCTCCTTACTATGTAACCAGTATCAACTTGCTTTTCCCATGGATGGAAAGAAACGCTTAAGGAGCCAGAAGCCTCCCCCACATCACCCCAGAATCGGTTGTGTTGCTCTTTCTAACTGTAAATGTGACTGGGGCTGAAGAGATTGTTCAGGGTTAAGAGCACTTAGTGTTCTTGCAGAGGAGCAGGTTCAGTTCCCAGCACCACGGTGGTTCATAACTGCCTGTAACCCTAGTCCCTGGTGATCTGATACCCTCTTCTGGCTGCCACCTCACACACATGATGTATATACATATACAGGCATACACTCATACATACAAAAAAAGCAACACAACTATACACAAGCATACACTTTAAGGAGACTCTTAGAGATGCAAGGAGGAAGGGAAATTCACCCAAGACCCCCATGGCCTAGAGATAGAGAGCCTCTTATTCTTACTACTCCATTATGGTTTGTATGTCAACATCAATTAGCACAGCTCAGGGATGACTTGCAAATTAGGAAACTAAAGCACAGGTTTGCTCAGTTACATGGTGGGCCCTGCCCACTTCCCCCGAAGGGTCATAGGACACTGTTGTGGTGGGGGTGGTTTCCATGCAAGTTTGCTGAGTAAGAAAATGAAAGGAGGGGATCCATGTGTCCCTGGGTGTTTTCAGCCTCATTTAGTCATCAAAGCCAACCTCCAGTCTGTATTTTTAAATATTCCTAACCCATTTGCTCTGTTCCCTTGTGGCTGTGGTTTCCTGCCTGCTCAGAGACGTGGGCTGGGGAACCAGGGGTGATTGTTTCCAAGCTCTACAGGGATGAAGTGGTGGGAGATTAGCAATATTTAGGAAAGCTGCGGTTCTTGGAGATTTCATGGAAAACCTTTAGGGATAAGGGTAGGCAGGGATGTGTTTAGAATGCCCGAGTGAGGCCACAGAGAGGAGCTATCCAGTCCGAGCTGCCCAAACCTGGGATATATGTGAGCCAGCAGAGGTCCTGCTCCCCAGCTGCTGGTCAAGTGCTGTCAGTGTCTCAGGCCCATGCACCCTCCAGACACTGCCTCCTATAACCCTGCCAATACTCCCATGTGGTGGGTGCCAGCATGCTCCTGCCTTACAGGTAAAAAGGACTGAGGCTCAGAGAGGGTCTGTCTCAGTGTCCATTCCACACAGATGGCATGTGGAGAGCAGGG
Organism: Phodopus roborovskii; assembly: GCF_943737965.1. Lineage (NCBI taxonomy): Eukaryota > Metazoa > Chordata > Mammalia > Rodentia > Cricetidae > Phodopus > Phodopus roborovskii. The sequence goes on along the minus strand of NW_026126407.1, from coordinate 46,128,286 downwards.
TCTACGCACAAGTCTCTGTGACTCTCATGTCCCTGTCTGCTCTAACCACTTATAACTTCTTCAGCCTCATTATTTTGGGAGAGAGAGGAGAGTCAGCTCCTGGACACTGAATCTGACCTCCATGCCCAGTGGTGTGTGTGTGTGTGTGTGTGTGTGTGTGTGTGTGTGTGTGTGTGTGTGTACTATCTTCCCATCAAAAAGAAGCAATCAGCAGCAGGGTGTGCATCAGTCCATTCACAGGACGTCAAGAAACAGGCTATACAGAAAGATCAAAGAGTCAAGAACTTTATGAGAGGCCAGCTTCAGGCTACAGACTGTTGGGTAAATCTGTCTATCCATTATTCAACTCACTTTACCCTCTCTATTTCCTTGCAGGTAAACTACACACAGAGCTGTGTCCAGGTCCCTGAGAAACCTACTCTCCCTTCATACCTTCCAAGTCTAGGCTGGGTTGTTTCAAGTGCAGGCTGCAGCTGCAGAAGAAACTGCCATTCATTGGGGGGAGGAGAGAACTGAGAATAGCCTAAGGGGTCTGTTGTCCTTTGGGAAGAGTAACTAGTATGGAACTAGAGGTAATGGGCACCAATTCAAGTCACTCAACTATGACTTTTTAAATGGCTACTTTCCTGTTTGTGTTAATTCTACATTTTTTTTTTTTGAAACAGGGTTTTAAATATAGCCTGGCTGTCGTGGAACTCACTCCGTAGACCAGGCTGACCTCAAACTCATAAAGACCCACCTGCTTTTGCCCCCCAAGACTTGGAATTAAAGGCATGCACCATCCTACCCCTGGCCAAATTCTACATCATTTTTTAATAAAAGTAACACACACCTATGTTCTTAGGTGGTCCTTGTGCACATATGATCTTAGGCAGTCCTTGTAGTCATATGATCAGATTGAGATAAGAATATTTGGGTCAGGAGATTGTGTGTGTGTGTGTGTGTGTGTGTGTGTGTGTGTGTGTTTCCTACATGCTCAGTGATAGGGTGAGCCATACATATTTATACACTTATACATACATGTATATATCACAAATATATACGAGACCACATACAGTGTCTCAAGATGATGGGAGAAAACTTACATTGTGGGCATGCAGTCAGAATTTCAGCATCACGGGGGCAGGGAGGGGGGCCCCAGTCCACCTTGAGCTCCTTTGCAGTTAGCCTGGCTCTGGCTGCTGCACCTGACTGCCCACTGACATAGGTTCATCTACTGGATGAATAAGAGCCAGAAGAGGAAATGCATGCTGGGATTTGGGGGAGGTGGTACATGAACAAATGAACAAAGGAGTGAAAGAGAGAGTGAGTGGATGAGTGAGCAATGGTCTAAGAGTGACAAGCTGGCTAGCCAAAGCATGGACTCTGGACCCAGCCCACCTGTAACAAAAGTAACTCTCTATGCCTCAGTTTCCTCCTCCGGAAACTGAACATCATTGCTTTTGTGAGAATCAAGGCACATGGGGATACACTGGGCAGCTGGGTGCCCACAGGTGAGCCGAGACCTCGCCCCACTCAGGGGGCTGTGAACGCTGTGGATGCACAGGCTGTGCCAACCGACCTACCCAGCAGCTGCACCTCATCAGTGATGCCGTAGACGTCAATGAGTGCCCAGAGTGGGCCTCCCACAGCCACGCCACAGTGGAAGAGCACCGGCTCACCATCGTTGACACTGTAGAAGACACGGCCGTGGCGATCGGCCCAGTAGGCTAGCACCGTGTCCCGCAGCGCCAGGTTCTCAGGCAGCGCCTTGGCCCAATATCCAGGCCGTGTGACCAGGTCGGGGCAGGCATACTTGGGGATGTCCTGCGCGCTCATGAGTGATGGGTCATGGGCGGTGAAGCCAAAGCGCAGGGCACCACTCCAGCCAGGACGCACAGCCACCAAGCGCAGCCGCACCTGCTCATACAGGCGGATGGGCCTCTGTGTGAAAGTGACTCCGTTGCAGAAACTGTTGCGCCGTGTAGCCCTGCGCGAGTGGCCGTCCAACCGCACGTTCTTGCCCTTGGCCTGCGCGTGGAAGCGTGGTGCCTCGCCCAATACCGCCCGCCTCTCAGGGCCAGGGCCGTAGCAAGACCGGGTGGCCAGGAGGCGTGCTGGAGGGCTGGAGTCTATGGGCAGAAAGAAAGCATGTCAGCACTTGGTACACTAATCACGTGGCCAGGGATTTCATTAACCATAAATTCCATTTTAGACTGGGCATGGATACATTTAGAAGGTTCCAGCCTAGACCTAAAGAATTCCTCTACCCCTATACCATATCATAGCAAGTCAAGGTTTAATGCTGGGTGTGTAGTGAAGAGCTCCATCTGCACACCTAGCTTATCACCACCTGGCTTGGGGTCAGGTGACCTCTTCATCTCCAGCAAACCACCCCAAATCAAGATGCTTCCTCCCAGGACTACATCTGAGCTGCAGAGTGCCAGGATTCTTGAGGAACAGGAGTGGGGTGGGGGGGGGCATGGATGGTACTGGACAGGGGAGAGCCTGCGTGTGTGGCTGCTTAAAATTTGTGTTCACAGAGAGGTAGGGATCTGGGATGCACACATTCTGGAATCCCTAAAGCAGTCTGCAGTCCCAGGCTCCTGGCAACAGTGGCAACCCTGTCAGTCTCTCCACCTGATCTTCTTGTCTGTACATGGGCTCAGTAAACTCCCGTCAGTGCTGGGAAGCCGTGCAGGTCAAATCCATACATAGGGTGGGCCAGCTAACGTCTGTGCTGGACTACAACCTCACGTCTCTCTGCTGCCCCATAACTGTCCCAGTCAGGGTGCTGGCTTCCCCTCTTCTCTGATAGTCAGGTGGTTAGCTTTTCTAGATTATACATTCTGAGAATTCATTTCTAAGGGGATTTGTTCTGAGGGCCTTTTCAGAGAACCTAGCCACTGGTCACAACCCAGGTGGCCCAGAATGGAGTGGGAGTCATCCCCCCCTCCTTCCTCTTTCCACTTCAAGGGAGGTGGCAGGTGGGAGGTCATCGCAGGGAGGAGTCCTGCATTTACTACAGCAGCAGAGGCCATTTTCAAAGCAGGCCACCACAGTACATTCTGAGAAGAATGACAGGCTATTGTGGGGACACCCCTCCCACACTCAACCCAGCGAGAACTGTGCTGTGGTCCTCTCGGGGATGCAGGCGGAGGGTTTGGTTAACCCTGAGGCTGACAGGTAGCAAAGCAAGGGAAAAGAACCAGCAGGGAAGCAGGCCTCTTCAGACAGAAGGCACCCACCTGCCAAAGGTGATGCCAAGCCAAGAAGCAAGACAGAGTTAAAAACAAAACAAAAACCTTCAGGCTCTGCTGTCAATTAATTGCTTAGCAAAGGATCTACTATGCATCACACAATGTGCTAGTCAGTGGGGATACAAGTGTCCCAAGACAGACAAAAGTCCCCTCTGATAAGTCTGACAACAAATGAAGTATACTGTACTGCTGCAGGTACACTGCAGAAAACAAGAGTTCAGAGCCTGCCCTGGGATTTGCATGGAGAACCTCTCTGATCAGTGACTTCGGCAGAGACCACCAAAGGAAGTGAAGGAATGCAAAGTTTAGGAATGAGAACTCCAGGCTCAGACAGCGGTGCAAAGACCCCCGAAAAAGCAAAGTACTGATGAGACCAGGGAACAAGGAACCAGTGTAGGCAAACTGGAGAGTGGGTTCTTAGTGGGCCCAGAGCTGGGGGGGGGGAGGACTTACAGATCTTTGCCTTTTCTTTAACAACTCTAGGCTCTAGGGAGCTTCATTATTGCAAGCTCAGAGCTGAGACAGGAAGACTACCCTGGAGACCGGGCAGCATGGGATGCTGGGTGAGCCACAGCTGGGACACACCTGGGAATCACAAGGCCAGCAGGTGGTGAGAATGGATCAGATTCTAAGTATGTCTTGAAGACAGAGGAGATATGAAGGTCCTAAGAAATTTTCCACACAGAAATAAAAACACTTGCTGTGTTTGCTTTGAACATTAAAACAATACTCAATGACTAGAACCTGCTTTTTAAAGGTGTTTTGGTTCTGTGAGGGCATGTTTGAAGGAGAGCAGAACGAAGAGAAAGAGTGGGGTTGTGGCAGGTGTGGACCCAGGGGCAGAGGGCTTCCATCACACCTTACACCCCATCAAAAGCCTGGCCAAACCAGGTCCTTCGTAAAGGCTAGCTGCTGCCTGAGAGCCTAGATGTTAGCTACCTCCAGGGATTAGCTTCTCCAACAGCCTACTTGCAGAAATGGGCCGATGGAGGGACTGTAAGCAAGCCCCAAGCTCAGGTCAATCAGGGTCAAGGCATGCAGAACCCCTTTTGTGGACTCTACTAGGCCACCCCAGTGTAGCTGCACAAGTGTCAGGGCCACTACTGCCTGTCAGGGACACCTTCCAGACCTGGGCTGCAGTTAGACTCCATCCTTTCCCACACACCCTACATCAGCCACATGTACCTGCTGTTCTGCCTACCCCCAATGGCTCCTTCTTCCCATTACCATGTCCAGCTACTGGGGTGACTGCACTCAAATCCAGAGGCTGGGGTGCAATCCTGGTGGATAGCCAATGCAAACCTTTCTGCTTGGAATAGGCTTTTATTTATAAATTGGGCAGTTACCACACATCCAGCAAACACCCAGGGGTTGCTTAGTCTGTAGTACTTGCCCTGTATTCTCCCTTCCACTCATAATAAAGCAACAAGGGCCTGGGCAGGAGGGCTGTAGGAAATGCTCACAAGAGGCTCTGGAGTGAAATGAGAGAGGCAGGCCAAGTGTTCCATCCACTGCTCATCCAGACTTTCCTTTACCCGCTCATACTCTCTAAAGACCCCACAGAGTGATTGGCATCTCTCCACTGTCACAGCTGGATTCATTCCAACAAGGAGCATATGAAGGCCAACACATGCCCCAGCACCCAGGAGCTTCAGGTGGCAGTGATGTCCAAAGAGATGGCTCTTGAAAGATCAGAGGGGAGTGCTGTGGACAGAGCAGGGAGTTGGTTGCTTTGGGGAAAGCAGAGGACAGTGGTAGTGGTGGCTCAGGGTGCCAAGGCTAGGCTGCCACTGTGTGAAGGGTTGGTTCATGTGCTGTCCATATCCTGGGACTCAGCTGGATGGTCCTAAATGCAAGCCAGGAGGCTCAGACCAGATCGAATGACCCAAGGCGAGAAGGGTCTATGCACAGGCTTCCAGCAGAACAGCCTTTGGCCAGCCAGTACTGCCTGCAGGGCAGGATGGCTTTGGAGAGGCAGCCATCTTTGGAATCAATGCAATAAGAAGAACTCCCAATTAGAGACCTATAGGAGTTTAGAAGATGAAATCCAAGCAGGCAGGATGCCCATTGTGAGCCACGAGTAGGGGTAGCATGCACATGCAGCCTTGGGCAGGCCAATGAACATGGGTTACAGCTCCCCCCAGTGCCTAAAGACCAACGTCTCTTGCATCTGCCAAATTCTTCAGGAAGCATTAATAGGACCACAGATCAAAGCCTTCAGAGTACCCAAGTGTACTGTGACCTTGGGTGACTACTTCTTTCCTGTTCCGCTCTGGGCACCCGTCTTATCTCTTCATTGCATCTCCTCATCAAACAGCAGGAGTCTCAGCAGGTGTTTCTAGAGCCCAGTCTGGTGACACGGGCAGGTGGGTGGGCAGAGAGATGGGGGAGATCCAGCCTCTGCAACTTTAGGATAAGTTCCCTGCAGACACTACTATGCTTTCAGATAGCACTCCCCCAATGGCCACAGGCTGACATATTTGTCTAATCTTGATTACACAACCCAATTTCCCTCAGGGAATGAGGGATAAACACTCTGCTTCCCCCACCACCCCCAACACACACTGAGGCCAGAGACTTAGGAGAGGCAAAGAAAACCAGAGTGGTGGTTGGTAGGAAGGATGTGATCTTGACACAGAGTGAAGACACTTAAAAGAAAGGGCAATGGGTGTTCTGATGTGCCTCTAGCACCTGCTTTGCTGGGCCCAGGGACACAGGGGACTGGAGTTAGCAGGAGAGCCAAGGCTCTGGGCATGTCAGTAGGAAACTGAATTCAGTCACTTCAACAGAGGCAATCAACAGCAGAAAACTGGAGGGAGAGACCAGTCCTGCCAGCCTCAAACCGGCTCACTGTTCATCTCTGTGCTGGTCCCGCCTCAAGCCACAGCCCCCCACTCTGCATCCCTCACAATGGAGGTGTCTCAGCAACTGCAGTTGGCTTGTAAGGTGGATCCTCACTTTACTGTCCCCACTTCTGGTAATAAGCAGGCAGCCATCACCCATGATGCACACAGCTTGGTGCTGAGGCATGAGCTCCAGTTTGCAGACCCCCTTCTCTGCAGCAGCCAGAGGACTCAGTTCATTCACCACCTTTGCTAAGACTGTTGGCATGACCCCATCCTGCCCCGGCCCGGCCTTCCTGGCACTTCATTTCAGAACATCCATCCCATCATAGCTGCTGAGCTGCAGCTGTGAATATGGTTCTCTGCCGCTGCCAGCCAGGACAAGATTCAGACAAGAGCATTTGGCTAGGATGAGGCTCCCAAATCATAGCAGGGACAAACCCTTTCCTCCCCCACACAGTCAAGGTCCCTGGTTAGTAAGGCCTGTCTAGGAACCATGACAGCCAGTCAGGAAGGGAATTTCTGGGAGGTGGAACAGATCGGACCTGGATCTCCGAAGTCACCCTTGTGGTTGACAGCAGGGACAGTCTCTGCCTGACAACCTCACAGCCAGTAGCTCTGGCCCCACCCAGAGGTGTGGTAGGGGTCTGTCTAGAGTTCAGCTGGAGGAACAATGCCTGACACTAAACCATGCAGATCCAAGGCTGGGGTGGGCAGATGAGGCATTTCCACTGCCCAGTCCTGGGCAAACCTATGAATGTTCCTTGGATAGCTCTTGCTATGGCTCTGGTTCAGTCTGCACTTTGCTACTGATCTGCCTGAGGGCCCTTGAGCAAATCCCTTTGTCTCTCAAAGATGAGGCTCTGTCATCTGCAAACAGTGGGTGACCTTAGATCTCCACCATGAGGTGGATGGCAGTGGAGATGAGAACATACACAGATGCCTTCCAAAGTCTGGCTCTTAGCAGAAAGGTAGAAAATAGCCACCCCCTCCATCAAAGTGTAACCAGTAGGCAAGCTCTTCACCTCCAACTAGGTCTCAATGTGGAAAGTGGCTCCAGACAGCCCAGACCTGGAGTCACACAGACCCAGTTAAAACAAGGCAGTGTTGTATGTTTGCTGTGTGACCTTAAACTCTGGGCTTAACATCTCTGAGCCTCAAACAGACTTAGAAGACTAGTGGAAGTCGTGTCTAGTCTGTCTCGAGGATGGCACAGGCTCACATGACATGCACACAGTGGGAAGTTGTAAAAATTTTGGTCCTTTTTTGTATCAGTGTACTAGGGACACAGTTTCTCCCAGAGGGCCCATGGCTTTGTCCAGGAAATGCTACCCCAGACATTTAGTGTTACCTCCTCTCTTGTCCACAGACAGAGGCCTATTCTTACGCAGCCATCCTGTGTCAGGTAGAGGTGTGCTGTCAATTATCCCCAATCCTCATGCTGTTGAGCCTTTGGCCTACACTGAGGAGCCAGCACCCACTGCCAGGCATGCTGGGAGTTTTCCCAGTGCTGGTAGTGACAGCATTCTGGCTCCAGCCAGGAGCAAGGCTCACCCACTTTTAGCAAGAGCATGCCCGCTGCTGGGGATCCCTACTGGGTTCCTACGAGGGAGGTGCTGGACACAGGTCTTCACACTAGGACTTAAACTGTAAACGCAACACTGCGACCCTTTTCACTACTTTCCATTTCCAACAGGGAGGAGAAGGTGAGGCTGTGAGGCCAGGATCCCAGCCCTGCTCTGTCAGAACAAATGGTTGAAACACTTGGGTAAGGGTATGGCAGAGTCACAGGCCTTACTGGGAGCTACTATGAAGAGTACACAGCCATCTCTCCTCAGAAACATACCCATACCTCATGCACAGAATCTGACATTCAACTTCAGAGGTTTCCTGGACCCTTGGATCAACAATTCTTAGATTGTAGACCTTGAGCAGAAATGTCTGGTTCAAGAAATACTTTCTCAAGTTCAAAATGCAAACCAGCTCTGCAGGCAGACCAAAACAACACTGGTTGCGCACATGGAGGTGTGGTGGGGGCACGCTTCAGAAATGAGAAAAGCAAGGCTTCCTGCCATACCAAAAGGGAAAGGACCTGGGTGTCCCTGGCAGCAGAGAGGATCTTTCCATTGGTAGGTTTGAAGTGGCTAGAAAAAGACAAACCCGCGCTGGCTCCCCTGCCAAACACAGCAACAGGCGCACAAGGGACTTTGTTCTTGGCCTCAGAGGCCTGGCTGGCCAGCACCCTGGGTGGAAGAGGGCCAGCCCGCGCTGGAAACGGCCACTGGCTGCCTCCCCTTCGCTCTGCAAACAACTATCAATAGTCAACAGCTCTGGGGGGGGGGTCTCTCCAGGATGCTGGGGAGAGTCTAGTCTGTTCTCTGGGGACTGTTCAATGTAGTAGCCCCCCAGCTGGGCTGGCTGGGACGGGTGCCCATGCAGTGTCATCTCTTTGTCCCTCAAAAAGCACAGGCCTTTGGGCCAGGTCACTTCTTGATGAAAGGACCCAGGAAACTCCAGCCTCACAGGCACCAACTTCAGGGTTAGGGCCCCAGTGCTGTGAGGGCCAGAGGGAATGTCCCTCATTCCTTCCCCAGTATGTCACTTCCTTCTCCGTCTGACAGCTCTGTAGCATCCACTCTGTGCCAGTGCCTGTGTGGGTTGTGGGGTACATGTCCCAATGAGTCACATATGGGACTCCCTTGCCACCTCCTTCCCTCCAGGAGGTAGATTTAGAGCTGAAAGCAGCAGGAAGGACATACAGACAACCAGCACAAGGAAAGTTGGAAAGAGCGGCCCCATAGAGAAAAGAAAGGGCAGAGGTGCAGTACAGGATAGAGAGATATGTTCAGGTATGGAGAACGGCACCAGGGAAGTAGAGCGGAGAATAAGCACACTGCACTGGGAACCTTTGAGGAGTACAGGGTAGAAGGGGGCAGGAGGATGCAGAGGGAGTCAAGGGCTGCATCACCAAAGGTCTTAAAGCCAGGCAGAGGAGATCTCCAGGAACGCTTGGGGGTTGCTGAAAAGTTTGAAGCTGGACAACGTTCACAATGGATCTACCTCTCTGAAGAATGAGTTTCAAACTGTGAACCTGCCTGTCAAAATGGCCCGGTAGGACAGGCATGAGAAAGGCAGCCAAGATTTTGAACACCGTGTCTAACTGCCGCATACTCATGCCTGGTCCAGTCCCCCACCCCCACGTGGCACTTAGCCCTGGCAGCACTCGCTGATAAGCTGGCTAGAGCTGCCCAGGCCTGTCTCTCTCTCTCTCTCTCTCTCTCTCTCTCTCTCTCTCTCTCTCTCTCTCCCTCTCTCCTTCCCTCCTTCTCTCTCTCTCTCTCTCTCTTTGTCTTGCAGACAACACTCTCCAAACCTGGGTGGTGCCCAGAACAGACGCACTGTAAAACTCAGTGCCAGGTGAGCACCTGCAGGTCCTTCTAGCAGCTGGGTGTTTGTGGGAACACACTCACTCATCACCTCGCAGGGTGGATATGGAGCAGAGGATGGAACAGGCTCACTATCAAGGCTGCCTCTCTCCCCAGACCCACACTGCACAGCATGTTCACTCCAAGTCTCCTTAACATCCCAACCTGCAAGGAGAACATTGCAGATATGGGGGGCATTGAGGATCTTGGCACAGAAAGGGATTCTGGCTGGGGCGGGCAGGGTGGCAGTGGAAACCATCAATCAGCTGGTTCACAGCCTCGAAAAAGGTCATAGTTTGGCGGAACTTGGGATGAACAAAGGCGAAGTTTCTAAAAAGGGGAAGCAATGACCATGGGGGAGGGGAGTCCCAAGGACTTGCAACCCTGAGGTCAGAAAAGAACTAGAGGGGAGCCCTTGGGAAAGCAGATCCTGGAAGCTAAGGCCCACCACCTGCCCCTGCGACAGAGGCCGCTGCTAGAAACCCTAACTCTGAAGAAGAGGGGCTTGGAGAGGCGGAGGACCTGCCTAAGGCCCAGCAGGCTGAAGTGGACTGACAGGGAGGTTCTGAGCAGCCAGGAAAGTTGGGGTCAAGATGCCATGACTGCAGGCCGGGGTGTGCTTGGTTTTGCACTCAGGCTGGCTCTTCCGGTGTCTCACCGGACAGCCTGCTGCCCTAAGAAGTGATGGTGTGTGCTGGGCCTGTGAAATTCTCCTTCCTACTGGGTCCTGGCTCCCTGTGGCCATTCTGTAGCTCAAAGCACATTTCCAGGGATGGAGAGGGACTGGCCATGGCCAGGGCTCAGGTAAACCACACCTCAGTGAAAGCCCACGCTTGTTTCCATGGGACAGGACATGAGATAATAGATATGACAGGGCAACTTGGTATTACTCCCTCAGCTATTTTAGGAGTACAGATTCAAAGAATAAAGGGCACTCATGGATTCTTACTGTGTGCAGGGCCCTGACTCCCATCTGGTATTCATTTCTAAATCCCGAGAAGGAGGCGGTGCCATCGTTATTCTCACCCTAAAGATAACAAGGGGATAGAGGGTCAGACTGGGCAACTGTCTTGCCCAAGGACACACAGACAGATGTTTGAACTCAGTGCCTCTAAGACCAGGATTCTTTGGAGTTCTAGCCAAAGGATAGTAGTGACTGCTGAGACCCTGGGCCAGGCTCCAGCCTCAGTGGCTCAGTCTGATAAATGGGAGATGGGTCAAGGTGGCACACGACTCCCTGCTTCTGAGAACAAAGCCCCAATGTCCAGGATGGAGTCCAACGTCATAACCCAGACACATGGAAATTCCACTCTGCCATCTCCTGTCCTTGAACACCAAGAACCCCAAGGGAAAGGTAGCTCTCCCCAGGCCCAAGTAGCTGCTGCCTACAGTGGAAAATTACTGAGCCCAACTTTGGAGGCACAAGGTGGAAGTGTGCCTACCCATCTCATAAATCCATCATCCTGGGGGCCCAAGGGGAGGAAAACACATGCCCAAGGGCTATAACTGTGGTATAAACTGGGTGGTGTTGAGGGTGTAAACAAAATGCCCTGGGCACTCTGCCAGCACACAGCCAGATGCCCCCACCCATCCACTTCCCCAAATGGCTTACTCATTAAAAAGCTTTCCCCATGGGGTGGGGAGGCCTGAGGTAAGGCCAGTAGAGTCCCTGTGAGAAGAAAGAATGAAGAAGGGTTAGGGAACTTGGCAGCTGTCCTGGGTGGAGTTTCCAGGACATACTCACAAACAGCTGAACCATTGAGCCGAGTTCACACAGGCTGGCTGGATAAGCTAAGATAGGTAACTTCCTATCACCTCAGTGTCCAGATCTGTAAAACGGGTCTAACCCCTGCAGACTATTATGGGGGCATAGGTGCAAGGCTGGGAGGGCCACAGAAGGCATCCCTGACTCATCAGGGAATTTCTGCCCAAGATTTGAGAGTGGGCTGGCCTCCCAGGATTCATGTGATGTATGACAATGCCAAGCCACTCCGGTGACAAGCACTCCTTCACCTTTGCCCTGGGGGCCCTGGCATGAGGAAGTCCTTCCGTGCTAAAATCTGTCTCTCTGGACACTGGAGATATGTATATCAGACCTGGGGGGACTCTCAGGTGGGTCACCATGGTGAACTCACAGGCCACCTGGAGCATGTCCAACCCTCCATTTCTGCAGGTGGGATGCAGAGCAAACAACCAAAGAACAGGGAGCTGCTGAGAGTTACCTTGCAGGGGGACCCTCCTCTACCCAACAGTCCCTAGAAGAGCATTCCTGCACTCCAAATGGCAGAAGCTGCATGCCCTAGAGCAAGGACTGTCCCTTATGGTATCTGTTATATCACCAGTTATATGGGGCTAACACAGAGGCTATTAGGGCCTGGACTGAGGGTTAAACAAGTGTACTGGCTTAGAACAGGTTTGGCACAGGCAGGCTGCAGGACACACGTTTTAGCAGTTCTTATTACTCCCTCTGTCTGTCTCCTTCGGGAGCACCTGATCCAGGCTCAGCATGGAGCAGCTTGCCAGCAGGTAAACACGCTACTGGTTCAGAATTTGGAACACCTGAACAGAAGTATCATCACCTCAATATGCCAGGAGCGGGATGAAGCTTGGAAGGTCATGCTACCTGGCTGACTGAAGGACAGGCAGGTCACAGATCCAGTTAGATAATGAAGGACCCTGGCCTGTGTGTCAGTGATGGCCGGCATGGGGACAGGCTGCTCTTGCCTGACAGCCAGTCTCTCAGCTTTGCTCACTGAGCTCAGGTGAGTAAATGCCAGCCTGTAGTGTCTGCCCTCACCTGGGTGTTCCAGTTCCACTGAGCAGGAACATGCAACTTCAAAATGACCAATGAAGAGCCACGCCCACCTTTGTAGATGCAAAGCCAGAGTACTGAGAGGGGATATTTTTACCATAGGCAACTGGAATAGAGATGTCATTTCCAGATGACAGAGAAGGTGTGTCCCAAGATGCTTAGGATGAGGACAAGGGGCAGCCACTTGAAGAGAGACAAAGGTTCCCAAGAGCAGGCCTGGGATTGGGTTGGTCACCTGCCACTTCTCAGCCACCTGACCCAGGGCAGGTTTCATTACCGTTCCAAGTCTGCTTCCTCATCTTGCGCCTTACCCTCTGCTTCAAACACAACGGCTGCCAGCCTCTATGTTTCTATTTTATACACTCAGAGCACAGCACTAAATACAGATATGAGGTACAAAGTTGCCTGCCTCTTTCCACCCATGGAGGATTAAACAGCCTGGCCCTGGCCCTGATGGGGAAGCTAGTGAGCAGATTGCACCCATCTGCAAAACCCTTCTACCACCACAACCCTTCCTGTCACCCCATTAGAACTGGCTCCCAGAATTCTGCAGCTCTGCTCCCATCCTCTCCCCAGACCCGGGGTTTCTGACCTTGAAGCACTCTGCCTTCACCAGCCATTCACTCCCACTTTCCCGACAAAGTCTCTTCTTCTTGAACAGAGTGCCCCTCCTCCGGGAAGTGCTCCCTGCGTCTTCCTCAGGTCTCCTCTGTCACCATCATCACTGCTGTGTCTTTGCTGGTGTCTGCCCTAACTCCTTAAAACCAGGCTATGGTCCTCGTCGCAGCTGAGTGTACCAACTGCCCAGTGTCAGCTTCCTTTCTCAAAAGTAGGTGTTCTGGAAAGGGCCTGAGGACCTGAGACCAATGTGCTTGAAGGGAATCCTCCGATCCAGGCCTGGGTGTGAGGCTGAGGGTCACTCAGCCACCTGCCAGCCGGCCCGTATGGCCCCGGGAGCAGGACTTGGAACATCTTCCCCTAGTGACAACCATGATCATGATCTTTCTTGTTTACTGCTCCCAGCACACTACTCAGTTCACCCCGCCAGCCTGGGAGCTGCCCCTTATGATCCTGCTTCCTGCTGAGGATCCTGGGTGCAGTGTGGCTTATTCTAAGGTCTGGACTTCTGCAGCCAAGGGGCCTCTTTCAACACAGGCTATGCCCATCAGAGGGATACGTTTGACCTGTCATGTGGACAGGTGGTAGGGACACCCTAGCATTTAGGAAGCAGAGACAGAAAGATTGCTGAGTTTAAGGCCAGTGTAAACCACACAGAGTGAGTCGCTGTCTCAAAAGAATCCACCAGGTCTGTAGAGACAGCTATGTGGCTAAGAGTCTGCACTACTTTTGAAGAGGACCAGGGTTTGGTTCCTAAGATCCATAATGTGTGGCTTATATCTATGTAAGTTCAGTCCCAAGGGATTTCAATGTTCTTCTGGCCTCTGCAGGTAACACACACACACACACACACACACACACACACACACGTAAATAAAACCAAATCTTTAGGGCTGGAGAGACTGCTCAACATTTAAGAACACTTGCTGTTCTTCTAGAGGGTCTGAGCTTGGTTCCCAGCACTCACGACAGATGGTTTACAACCACAGAAATTTCAGTTCCAGGGAACTTGACATCTGTGATCGCTGAGGACACCTGTACTCATGTGTTCAACCTCACACACATGCAAATACATAATTACAATAACAAGACATATTTAAAGTTAGGCCTTGTATAACAAGTGCATGCTAATATCTTTTCTATGCTGTATCATTAAAGAGCATTTAGTAGCTGGTGCTGACCCACAGTGGACAGGCATTTTGGTGGGGGATAACGTGGCACTAAGCTGATTCTACATTATGGGACATGTGGACCTTCTGACTGTGGCATTCAAGATTGTACTTTATGCCTGGCACATGACAGGTGTTAGTGACCATTGAGTAACCAAGCCATAAAGCCACATAAGACCCTGAGGGCAAGCAGGTACTCAGCAGGACTTCCTTCCAGAGTAACCTCCAGGAAGCCTTCCTGATCTCCCACAGTTGGGGTGGAACCAGAGAGGATGAGACAGAAGAAGCCCACATGCTCTGTCCACAGACCATTTCTCTGCCATTCCATCACACAGGAGACACCCTAGTTCCTCCTCCTACATCCACTATCTGCATAGCCAGGTCCAAAGCATCCTTACAGGGCCTCACCAAAGGGTCCTGTCCAGCCCTCCTGAGCATTGTTGGCAGCATGTAAGTCTTAGGGAAATTGAAGGAGCGGCTGTGGCTCTGAGACTCAGCTTAGCTACACTACAAAAGAAATTCTAATGACTTCCGTGAGGATATACATGGCCATGAGGACAAAGGAAAGTCAACTCAGCTCCAAACTTCAGCTGAGAGAAGGCAGAGGGTGTGAAGAAAAAAGCCATTGTCCCTTGTTGGCTGGCATGGTGACCAGGACTGCTACCTTCCCAGAGGCCGATAAAGTCATGGTTCAGGGACACCAGTGGCTGCTTGCTCAGGGAACATCATCTCCATGACCAAACAGGATGCTAGCAGTTACACGATTTGACCAGGTTTGCTTTGTCTAGGAGGGTCTTGTTTGGGTGCACCTAGTCCAAGACTGTCTTGTCTTGGAAGACGGGGAAAAGGGCTCTGTGGAGAGGACTGTCTAAGGCAGGTAAAAGTACAAACCTTCTAGACTTAGCATCTGCAAGTTATGTGGTGGGTTTGAAGGCCTGAATCTGCCTGTGCCTCTCTCTGTCTCTGTCTCTGTCTCTGTCTTTCTCTCTCTCTCTCTCTCTCTCTCTCTCTCTCTCTCTCTCTGTCTCTCCCCTGCGGTAGTGCCTCTGTCTGTTCTTGACCTCTCTGAGACTTCATCTGTTGCCTGTGAAATGAAAGATGTCCCTTTTAAACACACACAACAAAGATCTGGTCCAGCCTGACCGTGGTGGCCTATATAGATTCAGCATACCTCCTCGGCTAAAACTCCCACACAACTGGCCGATGAGCAGACCCTGAAAGCTGTTGGCTAGGCCAAACACTGGCCAATTTAAAGAGTAAACCAAGCCTACAGTTTGAATTCAGCATCTCCTCCAATCAGCGCTGGGTGAACCCCAGAGGTACATGGGGAAGGGTCTAGAATGTGCTGGTTAGGAGAAAAGGGAAGAGAGAACTCCCCCTCCTACCCACCCTATCCTGGAATGCTGCCCTCCCTCATTTCTACCTGTTATATGTTTGTTTTCCCCTGAGAAAACCCGGGGAAGGTCAGTGAAGTGAAGAACGAACACTAAATGGCATTAGGAACCTGATGGATTTCAGTCAGCTAAGCCCCAGCTTGGTCAGAGCCTGTGTGAGCTGGACTTACCCAGTCTCTCTGTGTCCTCTAAATTGGGAAGGGAAGCTGAAGCACACAGTAGGAGCTTAGCAGATGCAAGGTCTCCTGCTGACCCATGCCCACTCCTGGGTCAAGGGTACACATGCTGGAATATGTTGGTGCAGTTTGAGAGAGCTGCTAAATGGGTTCCTGCCACCAAAGGGAACTTCTCTTTGACGTTTCCTTATTGTGCTCCGGAGCAAGCCATGTGCAAGGTGGAACACCCAATAAACATTATCTAAACCACGGGGGCACATAATACGTGTTATCTAGGCCTGGGCTGAAGAACTGAGGACTTTGGAGCTAAATAAACCTGGGTTTCAATTCTGGCCCTGCCAACTAAAGAAGTTCTATAGGCAAGGACACGTCATTTGACCTCTCTGAGCCTTGATTTTTTCATCCATTAAATGGGAGTGATGACCCTGCTGTGCAGGGTTGCTGGGAGAATGAAACCCATTTATTCACTCACTGATCAACCTAGCCTCTTCTCCAGGAACTCAACATATAGCAGTGATCAGACATACACATGATCAGACATACACATATTGTGTCACACAGTGACATATGTGTGTTCAGGAGAATCACAAAGCAAAAAAGGGGGGCGGGGAGGAATGACAATGTCTAGACCCAGTCTAGAGCAGGGGCCTGAGGGAAGGGAAGGGAGAAACCACATAGGGGTCATAGTGAGACTGCCAAGCAGTCCCCTGGGAGTGTAGCAGCCTTAAGAAGCGAGTTGCTGTGTGATTGCCGCCACACATGTAGAGGGAGCCTGGCATGGAATCCAGGTGCTCAGCAAATGCCAGCTCTCTATTTCCAGTCCTGTGGGATGAGCCCCACGCACGTGCCCCTACCCTGAGAAGGAAAGCACAAGCTTCCTCAGGGCAAGCCTGAGCCAAGTGTTCCTTCAGCCAAAGATGCAGGCTCCATTTGGGCTCCACCACCCGGTTCTGAGCCTGCGCCAGGCACTAGGTTCTGAGATGGGTAAGGGAACAAGACGATCAAGGCATAGGCCCTGTCCTCATGGCACCCCATAGAGAGTCACAGTAAGAAACAGTGACAATGCAGCATCGTCATATGAACAAGCAATCGTAGGAGTATGTCCAGGCCATAGAGCAGAGCGCAGCTGAAGACGGGTCTCTGCCAACAGTGGCCGTGGAGCTTGATGTGAGACATTGAGTGGACAAGGAAGAACGTTCCAGGTGTGAGGGGCTGTGTATAGAGGTTCAAGAAGCTAATGGCAGGTAGGTTGGAGAAGATATACAGCCCTTCACAGTTTTTGGCACCTGCCTCCTCCACCCTCATTTGGTCCTTCAGACACTAGGGGGCTCCCACACTTACATACAGCATGGGATGACCTGCCTTGACCCTGAGCCCCCAGCCTAGAGTGCCCCACCCACAGCACCAGGCCCCAGGGGAATGGACACAGCACCAGTCTTAAGCAATGTGTGGCCACCCAATGAGACTTGACCATCCCTTCCCTGACTCCAAATGTGACCCACAGGTGGCAGAATGACTTTTTAAAAACTAACTAGATTGCACAGACTAGTCTAATCTGGATTAAGAATTGGTACGGGGCCCTGGAGTAGCATCTCACCCATGGTCTTCTGTGACTGCCATCGCTGATTACACCTCAGGTCCCTCAGGATGGGTGGCTGGGTCTCCCCATCCTAGCAGTAGCCATGTACACCAGAAGCAGTTGTTACTCTAGTACTGACCCATCCACCTCTGCGGCTGATAGCCTATGACCCCACCTGGCTGACAGTAGGAACCCCTGAGTAAAAGCTGCCCAGGGGCTTATTAGTAGAAGGGTCTGTGTCCTTCCTCAGCAGTGCGTGGTTCTCAGGCTGGCTCTATGCAAACAATCCCTTCCAGAGGAGGAGACAACTCTTTTCTAATAAGCTGGAGGAAGGACTGTGTGTGTGTCGGGGGGAAGGGAGGGGGGTCAGTCCAGCCTCACTAAATCTGACCTACAACCAACTTGTTTCTTCTCTGAGCTACCCCTCACCAAACACACACCCAGCCTTTGCCCAAAAATGCTGCGAATGCCCAGCTTCATGCCCAAACACTTCTAAAGACTTAGGGCACTGGGGGAGGGGGCGGGGCAGACAGACTGACAGAACCCATGCAGTCTCCCACCACTGCCTGATATCAGGTCATTTCTCTTATTCCAAGCTTCAACTTCTGCGTGTGTAAAATCGGGGTGCCCTTCCTCACGAAGACGCTTCTTTGCAGACAGACAGTGGCACACAGCCACAGCGAGCTGACCTGTTCCACCATCACTAGGTATTTTCAACGAGGCGTGATGTCTCCGGCCTCCGCACGCCCGCCCCACGCCCCTCGCCCACCGCCTTTTTCGGGTCTGGCAAATTCTAGGGCGCTTTTAACTAGGGGGCGATGCGCTCCACAGCAGTGGCTCAGATGGGGCTTGGAGAAACCCCAGCTGAGCGGACACCCGAACTGGGCGAAGCCCGGCGCTGCGCGCGTGGGAACGCCGCCAAGAAGTAGCACGTGTGGTGGGGGCGCCTGAGGGCTGCGTGCGGGGACTCGGGTGTCCCGCAGCCCCCCTGGAGGCTCCGGCCGGGGTAAGCCCCGATGCCCCCTGGCTCGCTTCTCAGCGACCTCGGGCTGGAACAAAGGCGCGGGGCGCACGGCCAAGGCCAGGAGAACCAGGCGGGGGCTGCACCGCCCGGCAGGGGTGCGGCTCCGGGATCAAGCTCAGGCAGCCAGACTCCCGCGTGCACCCGGCGCTCCGCGGCTGGGGCTGCCCGGGGAGGACCGAGCGCTCCGCGCCACCTCGGGGCGCGGTTCCACGCGTACCTGGCAGGGTCCGGTGCACCGTGTTGCCCATCGCTGCTCCGAGAGTCCCCGCGCGGGGCTAGTTGGGCGGGCCGGGGGCCGCGGCCGGGCTGAGGGGCATTGCCGCTGTACCGGCGACCGGCGGGCGGCAGATGGGCGGCGCGGGCGGCGGCGAGAGGAGGCGGAGCCACCGGCCCGGGCGCGCCCGCCCCGCCCCCGCGCCCGCCGCCAACCGTGCCGGGGCGGGGCCGCAGTCACCGCCGCGTCTTTTGAAAGTTTGCACCGGCAAGGCGTGGGAGAGGCGGGGCTGGCCTCCCGTCCTTGCCGTTCCCGCGCGGGTTTCGCGGGTTCTTTCTGCCATTCGGGAGGGGCACCTAGGCCTCCTCCAGGCGCTGGGCCACTCTGGGCGGTGCCCGACACCAGGGGCGACGGTCACACAGGCAGGTCGCCCCGGACAGTGTCAAGGACTCCGTGACAGTTCAGCCAGTGTGAGCTGGGGAGCCTGGGAACTCTCCATTCCCTAGGCCACGTACCTAGGAGGGGAGACTTCCGTGGTATGCGAGGCGAGGAGCTAGGGTGTGGCGGGAGTGGGGGGACGTGGACCTCAATCATTAGTTCATTATTCTTCCTTCATTAAAATACTGGCTACACCCTATGCACCAGGCTCTGTGCTAAGCCCCCAGATACGGTCCCTGCCCTCCAGGAAGGGACAGTAGTCAGGACAGAGACAAGAAAGAGTAACAACATTGAGGGTCAAACAGCATTGGTTATGGGTGTTTGAGGGAGAATGTGGTCGTGTGTAACGTGGGGAGTGGGGGGGGTAAGCATTCCTAGTGGATTTCTCAGAACCTTTCGGCCTTGGCTACTCTCCTATACTGAAGTCAGCCAGCCTGTCCCTCCCTCGTCCAGATTTGTAGGATGGAACACCAAGGTGGGGGAGATGTGATGACTTGTGTGAGGACACCCTGTCCCTAACCTTTGCTTTCAGACTTTAGTTCCCATGCTCTGTATTCCCGTATAAAGCGGGGTTATTATGTTCGTATCACAGACAGTGTAACTGAGGCTTAGTGAGTGGCAGAGATGCCCAAACCTATCTCCCAGGTGCTGAAGACCAGCTCCTTCTGAAGCTGTGTGAATAAAATGGGGCACTCCAAGAAGATCCTCTGCCTTAAGCTTCTCAGGTGTCCTCAAACACTCCACCTTCAGGAAGCTGTGTCTAGGCCTGCTCTGTACTGTCTCCATTATTTATTTGTTCACCCTAAACTCTAATGGGGGGAAGGTCCATTAGCTGGGTGGCCTTCATTCTCTGTGAGCCTGGAGTACTTATAGAGGTCACCATTGCTATAAAAGGAATCGAGGGAGGAATTTCGCTCAGATAAAACGACTCCTGGCCGGCCACAGGGTGGGAGGCTGCGTTCACTGGCCTTTTAAAGCCTACTTTCAGAACCTCCAGCAAGTGGTTGTGTTGGTCATGGATGCTCGTCTGTAGCCACCAAGCCCTCTGCTATCCTGGTGTAGTATAGGAGGTACCCACATGGGATTCGTGGGTTTGACAGCCTTTCTGTCCCCGTGAAGATGTGCTTTGGGAAAATGCTGCCTCCTTTGTGATGATGACATAGCAACAACCCATACAGAAAAGAACTGGGATCAAAGAATTTCTCAAAGATCCAGAGTTCCAAACTAGAGTCTTAAACATGAACTTAAAATATGGATGTGTGAGTAATACACTAACCCTATAAGTGGAAATCTGACTGCCCCTCTTCCCTCCTGTTTTTTGGATTATTCAACTTTACATGTCTGGACTCTTGGGGAGAATGGAGGTAGCCCTCTATCTAGAGTCTAGACAGATTGTAGACTGTCTTATATTAGGGTGTATATGGTAATTTCTCATTCACTGAGGTCCTGTCCTTTCTACTGCCAGGAAGACACATTCATCCCTGTCTTCCCACACAGAGCTGGCCCCACTCACTGCACATTGAGTAAGATATCTGCAGAGAGGCCTGGCTTTGCTGGGACAAGACAGAAAAGAAGGAAGGGAGGCAAAAGAGAAAGATGAGAGGAAGCAAACAATTGCAAAGGAATGGGTTACCCCATGACAGGTGTGGGTAATGCATTAAAACACAAATGTAGTCTTATAACCAAGGGTGTGGCCACTCTAGTACAGGCTGATTTACTCTTCCTATACTTTGCTTTGTCTCTGGAGCCCACCCCTGAACAGAACAAAACAAAACAAAAGGCTAAGCTGTTGCATGAGGGTGGGGCCAGTGGCTTGGCTAGGTAGGAGACCTCTGTGGCAGGAGGTGAGAAACAGAGAGGAACTTTGCTGTGAGAACCTCCATGGGTTTCCAGAATTCTCTGAATAGCGGGAGTGCACTGTGGTAGGCCATTCTAGAGTCCCAGAATAGAAAAACCACACATCCATGCTGATCTCCTATGGCCCTGCTTCTGTAGTTCCTGCCAATCTAGCTCCTCAGCAGGGGCAGCTGAGAAAATGTGGAACCATTAAGAGACCTTGGATCAGACCCAGGGCAAAAGCATGAAAGGGTAGGGGAAATGTGGGGCCCTGCTCATGTGCTATGCCTGGGGCTCGTGACCATAGCATCCTGTGACCCTCTCCTGCCTCTCCAGACAGATGGATCGTGCCACACCAAAGAAGACAGCTTGCACACACAGAGCCGCAGAAAGTAGAGACTCTTGCCTTGGGCATTCAGCTGCTAAGAGAGTGGGGACTGCTGCCCAGGTCAGAATGGCTTCAAACAGTGTGTGTGCCTCAAAAGTGAGAAAAGACAGCTAGCTCTACTGGGGCCCAGGGCACTGGAACTTACAGGAATGAGTGGCAGGTGGAAGTATCCCCACTGGGCCCAAGAGATGGTACAATGGGATACCATCAGGCTTTGGCCATAGCTTTCAATCTAACTACTCTTGAACACACCGTCACCTGCCCCACCCAGCACAGAGCCGGCTGCCATCCTTTGGTATCAGTTTCACATAGGCTATAGGCTCTAGGTGAGCATCACTGTAGTTTTTTTTATACAATGTCAGGAACTCCTAGAGCAATGGGTAGGAAAGGCCTGGTCCTGGCTCTGCATCTGTGGGGCCAGCTCTGACAGGTCCAGTCCTGGCAGCAGTAGGTACACCTACAAACACTCCCCTGAGCTGGGGTGCCCACCACAGACATTTACCAGCTCAGGAGGACAGAATCCAGGCTGCAGTTGGATTATAAAGCTGTTTTACACCTGCTGCAGGAAGGCTGCAGGAGGTCTGTGAGTTCCTGGTCAGCTTGGGCTCCAGAGCAAAGCTCTTGTCTCCTAACACCAAGACAGAGTGCTTGCCCGACGTGCACAGGGCACCGGATCTGGTCCTTGGCACTGAAGAAAAAGCCTCAATTTGCAAACCTTGGGGTCATAACCCTGCATTTTATCAATTGCTGTTTACAAAGTGCCAGCAGCTGGGTAGCAGGAGCCTGGCAGCACCCTCTGAGTACTTACCACCACCTGACAAGGTGACCATGAACCTCTCAGAAAGAAAACAAGCTCAGAAATGAGGTGGGATAGCTGTCTGGCTCACCCAGTCAGGAGAAGGTAGAACTCAGAAGGTCCTCATTTCTCTATAGAGGAAGAGGCAGGTGCAGAGTGATGAAGCCACCTGCCACAGGGCTAAATGGAGGGGCCAGGGGGTCTGAATTTCTCTAGCTCTAGGATTCACTCCTGCTGCACTGCCCTCAATGAGCAAAATCCCTTCTACATGGCACAGAACCCAGCAACCACATACCTGGCAGCCAAGGTAAAAAAGGAAAGAAGGCTGTACCATGGTTTTCCTTGTTTGCTAATGGATGCATGTTTGGTCCTGAAGATAGCTGTAGTGGGAGCTCACCTAAGGGCAACAAGAAGATCATTCTTACCAAAGGCATATCAACCATGTTCAGATGGATGTAGATGTCAAGATGGGAATTTACCTAAAATCCAATGGGGGAAGCTCTGCCACAGCTTGGGTCATGGGTGCCCAGACTAGATATTTCCATAGTACCAAGCCAGAGTGGAGGTGTTTTGACTCAATCTGTGGGCACAGGGCAGAAGGCTGAGGCAGAGTGGACTGTGTCAGTCTGTGATCCTAGCTTTCCTTGGCTGTGTAAGTACTGTGGGTAGTTACAATTCAATGGAGGCCCACACTGAGTGAGCACCAGGCCCTCCAAGGCCCTTTGTGTGCACTAAGATTGCAATTGTGTAAGGATGTAGTTCCATCAGTGTGTCTCTTTTTCTAGATGGGGAAAGGTAAAAACCAGCACATGTGGGTAGCGCTTGTGGTCATACAGGAAGAGATATGGAACATCCTGATTCTGGTTTGTTGAGCCTTGGGGCACATCTCGAAGTGAGGTAAGAAAAGGAGCCATGGACTGAGAGGACTTGCTGCTCACCCCCTTGCCTTCAGCAAGGCTGGGGCTATTATTTCTGCCCTGTTGGGAGGCAGCTATGGCACAAGTAGGCCTAAAGCCCACCCAGTGTGACCCAGAGCCCTTGCTTCCTTTCTCTTGGCCTTGCAAGTGGCTGCGAGTTTGCAGAGGGACCAGCCTGTCCTACTTGGAGCAGCCAGGGTCCAAATGGCTTCCTGGGGTTGTAGAAAACTGGCCCAGAGATAAGGGCCTCTGAAGAAAAACTAGAATAAAGGAGTATGTGTCACTCAAGAGCCCAGCTTCAAACAGCATTATCCTTACTGGCTGGCAGACCCTGGGTGAGTCACAAGCATGCTGTTCATGAAGTGGATATGGCCAGGACATACATGTCTCTGAGCACTGGAGGAGTGGGTCATCAGCCAGTCACAGGAGCCACCGCTTGAGAAGCAGTCAGTGTGTACTCAGGATGCTAATCACCCCTGGACCAGCCACTCTGTGCCTGACTGATATAGCATTCTCTGTCAAGAGGTTCAGAATGGTCAAGCAAGATGATCTGAGTCCTCATTCTGCCCTCTTCTGGCTGGGCAATTAGACAGGTCTCTGGGCTCTGAGACTACATCCTTATGAACAGGGAGGCATTGGCTTTCATTGCATTCCTGTGCTGCAGCAAGGTCTCTCACTTCATCTAACAGTGGATCACTGGAGGCCTACTCTGGATATCAACATGCTACGAGGAATCCAAACAGGCTAAAATAAATGAAGGGGCACATGCTATTCACTGCCTGGTTGGCCCAGTGTTTGAAAGAAGTCACTTCCAAGTTGATTGACAGATCCAGTAGATACAACCATAACAAAGTTCTGGGGTGTGTGTGTGTGTGTGTGTGTGTGTGTGTGTGTGTGTGTGTGTGTGTGTAAAACATTCTAATTTTCACGAAACTCTAGAGACTGAAGGATGAAAGACAGCTATTTACAATGAAGAAGAGGAAGAACGAAATGGGTGAAGTTCCTTTAGTGGGTACCTTTTGGTTTTGTGCTATTTTAATTTTATTTTGATTAGCATACAGGCAACAGGTTCCATTATGGACTTTCTATACCTACTTTACTTTTGTTGAGTCTCCCCCACCGCCTCCTTCTACCCTTCTCCCTCTTTTCCCCCTTCTCCCCTCTTCCCTCCTCCATCTCCCCAGCCCTCTCCAGCTTTACTGAATATTAATGCCAATTATAAAACTAACTAAAACAGTGTGGCATTGTGCTTGAATAAATGATCAGACATGTTGGGTAGAAGACAGAAGCCAGACACAAATAGACATGTGGTTTATACCAAGCACAGGGTAAAGACAGTCTTTAATGACTCCTGTTGGTCCAGTTGGCTATCCGTGTAGGAACAGACTCCTGCTCCACACCATCACAACAGTAGTGACAGAAGGATCTAGATTAAAGGAGAATGACACAGAGGAATGTCTTCAGAGATGGAGTGCAGGCCAGTTCCTGCTTGCCTGGCATGCACAGAGCTTCAATCCCATAACCCTCATAAACTCAGCAAGGTGATGCACACCCCTAATCCCAGTGCCAACACTTGGGAGGTGGAGGCAAGAGGATCAGAAGTTCAAGGTCATCCTTGACTATACATGGAATTTGAGGTCAACCTTGACTACATGAGATCCTACCCCTCCCACTCAAACAAACAAACCAACACAAAGAGAATATCTTCATATCAGGCATGGCACACACCTGCAAAACCACATTCAGGAACTAGAAAGAGGAGTCAGCTACACAGGGAGTTCAAAAACAACATCAGTAAAACCAAATCAATCAATCAATCAAAAAATAAATAAATAAACCTCATCCTTTAAAGAAAAATGTAGCTGGACATGGTGACTCCTGCCTTTAACCAAAGCAGTAGGGAGGCTGAAGCAGAAGGATTGCCCCAAGTTCAAGGTCAACCTAGGCTACATGAACCCTTGTCTCAACATACCCAATCCTAAAAGTCTTCTTGTCGTATGACATTCAAAACAACAACAACAAAACTGACCAGCAGCTGTGGTGATGGCTCAGTGTGTGAGCTGACTGCCTGCAAGCATGAGGACCTGAGTTTGGATTTCTAGAGCCCATGTGAAAAGGTACTTGTAACCTCAGCACTGGGATAGGGGTGCAGAGGATACAGTTTCAGATTCAGTGAGAGACCCTGCCTCAAAAAATAAAGTGGAGAGATGGGGGAAAAACATCCAACATTGACCTCTGGGCTCCAAAAACTATGTATACGCCCAGACTAACAAGTATACAACACAAACACACACACACACACACACACACACACACACGGGAGGGATTAATTCAGTGTAAAAGTGGGCAAAATTTCACAAGATTATTTCTGCGGCCAAGGAACTTGAAGGTACTGAATTTCATCAATGATTAGAGAAACAAAAGTTAAGGTTACAAAGACATAGCCACAGCACCCCAACTGAATGGCTAAAATTTAAAATGTTGAGAATACTAAGTGTTGACTAGATTGTGGCACAACAGGAAATCTTACACTTTAGAAAACCATTTAGCAGTGTCGTTTATATATTGAATTACTTATATCTAGTGTCTATTCATACCTACTTAGCATGCATTCCTATTTATCTATATCTTTTAGATATCTATTTAGCAGCATCTATTGTAGCTAGCCTGCCTCCATGATGCAGCAGTTACACTGACCATGTACACAGTCATCTGTTTTAAGTCATGCTGGCAGAACAGACGACATGGAGTGAGGAGGAGGGTGGCATTGGGTGGTAGCCACCTGGGCATGGCATGGGGGGCTTATGGGAGCTGGGAAGTTTGTTGCCTTCTAGAGAAATCTCAGAACCACACATTGTACTCTTCTCTGAGCTGTGCTGTCTGTGCTGAATTTCACAGTGAAAGTATCCTGAGAGCAAAGATTCTGGCAGCCAAGCCAGAGAACTGCCAGAGAGGTATGAGGTGGCCTCATGGAGTCAGAGCTGGGGCTGAGGAGAGCTTCCCCAAGCTGCATGGTCCTCTTGGCTGGCACCTTCCGGGCCAGGGTGGAAGGCAGGGGCACGGAATCCAAGCCCTGGGCTCATCCGGGTACGTGAAGCCCACATCCTGCAAGCAGGCCGGGAGATGACTCACATTTATACTGAAGGGCTCATTCACATCCTGCTACAACTGTGTGTCGGGGTGGTTTCCTCAAGTCCCGGGGCCTGTGGGACCCCTCCTGGCAAAGGCAGCAGCTATGCTATAATAGAGGTGGGCAGCAGGGTGGGTCTGCCAGGGCTGTGGGACCACCTTGGGAGTGGAAGCAAAGCCACCTTAAAGCCTTAGAGTCAATGGGAGGAACCCTTTGGGGAACAGATGGCCCAGTGGTTTGGCAGAAAGCAAAAAAGGTCTCGCACTGTGTAAAAAGGTCGGACAAAGCACGCTCCGCTCCATAGCAGTTGCCTTGAGAGGCCCATGCTGGTCCACTTCTCTGACTGACACAGTCTCCCATCAGGTCAGGGGGAGGAGAGAGGGGTGGAAGGACAGCTCATCACTTGGCCAGGGAACATATACTAACAAGGAAACTTTGTGCAGCAGGAGGGGGGCACTCTGTCCTTTGTATCACTCTTCATAAAATTATCAATGCAAAGGGGAGTAGACACACACACACACACACACACACACACACACACACAAGCTGTGTGTTCTAAAGACAAGAGCCAGACTTTGACAGTCTCAATACTGCTATGCCACCATGGACAGATTCTCTACCTCTCTGAACCTCATTCCACACCTGCTTCATTTGAAGCTGGGAACAATGTCCAACCTCAGGACCCTCCATGGTGTGAGTCCCCCATTGATGGAGAAAAGGGCACACTGGCTACTACCTCCTCCCAGGAGGGAGCTGAAGTTCCTAAGGGTGTTCCCAGCTAGTGAGTGACAGAAGAAATAGATGCAGGTGATGTAACACCAGACCAGTGAGTCATGTGAGGGAACGGTATCCACATGGTGTGCAGGTGGACAGCCCCGGGGCACACGGGGAAGGGCTGAGGTCTGGGAGGAAAGAAAGCAGGTGAATATTGAGCAAGTGTGACCTGGCCAAGGAGCTCACAGGGGCTGTCGCGGTGGTGATGGGTGGTCTGAAGGCCACATGGGCCAATTTCCTTTTTCATATATACCACCACGACTAGCTCACACAGGTCTCCAAAGAAAAGGCACAGAAACCATCTCAAAGTCACATAGCAACCCCGGGGCCAGGCTGAGATTTTAGCTGGTCCTTCTGACCTCCAAGACTTGAGGTGTCCCACTAAAGCAGGCTGCCTGGTATGCCTTCCCAAAGGGAGTCAAATGGCCCTGAGAGCAGGGGCCACTGCACAGGGTGCTCCACATATTCCCTGTGCCAAGATAAGACCCACCCTGGGCTAGACCTCAGAGAAGCTCCTGGTCACTCTGGGTCACTCTCTGGGACCGTCTAATGGACAAAGCCCCACCCCCACCCCACTTCACTGCAATGAGATTCTAATATAGATCCTAGATCAGGCCTGCAAAATGGCCCGAGAACAGTTGCTGATGCATGTGAGAGAGGAGCGGATGTGAGGAGTAGCGGAATGGCAGAGGGGCACCTGGGCAGTCAGGTAGAGCTTGTCTGGAAGTGGGAGTGTCGAGGAAAAAGCCAGGCTCTGCAGATCTTTCTTTTAAAAACAGTGTATATTGGTTGTATGCAATAATAGGCCCCACGGGACAGGACATCTTTGTGATAAGCTTTGGTCACACTCGGCCCTGTCACCGTTTCTTGGGCCCACTCTTGACAGATGCATCCCCTCTCTGCACAGCTGTGCTTGCAGCCTCTCAAGGGCCAAAGGTGCTGCAGTCAGGTCCTCAGCATCGGAAGTCAAGGTTACACAGGAAGACAGAATCAGGGTCAGGCCAGGGATTTGATGCCATAGACACTGGCCTGCCTCTCCGAGGCACCTGAAATGGGCATACACCAAGCCTGTGCCTCAGGGAGTAGAGGGAGAGCTCTTAAGAAAAGCTCCGGGGTCTCTGATGGTCCCCAGCCCAGGCATTGCAGGAGCTGCTGCGGGGGAGAAGGGAAGACATGGTATTTTGGGACTCATCTCATGGAGCAGGCTGAGGTTCCCCCTATTTTTAGCAGTCAAGCTGCAGGTACCTGCTTCTCCCCCACTGGGAGAAAAACCTTCAACAAACATCCGTTCACACTAGCCCAATAAATTCCTTAAATAAAACAGCTACATTTTGGCATTCCCCCCACCCCCTCCCAGCACTAGAAACACATGCTCCCTGGGTTTTTAATATCATGCACGTGGCTTGCATAATTTTAACCTGAGTGCATGGTTGCTGTCTTGTTACATGAGTCACTGTTTGGGGTGTCAGGATATGGGGGCGAGATGGGTGGGCTCCGTGAATGTGCAGGCCGTGCACAGTCCTGGTGGCCTGCCTCGGGGATAGATTCTCCTGATCCTCGGACAGGGAAGGCAGTTATAACAAGGCCTGGGTGCCACTGCGATCCATTTCCTGGATCCTCAGTCCAGGGGCAGACTCCCTCTCCCACGGCCTCTACTGTGGCCTTATGCAGCGGATAGAACCCACCTTCCCACCTGCCCATCAGATCTTGCCTGGCTGGCCTGGCTCCTGGGGAGTCCCATAACCTCCTCCACCACAGCTGTGCTCAGCAGGCACACTGGGCCTCCCGTAGCTTCAGGGTGTCTGCACCTGTTGTCCCCAGGGTGTCCTTTCCCCAATCTCAGAGCTTCATCTCATGTCTTCTCTGAAGTCTCACAGTCCTGACCATCTTGATTAGGCCCATGAAATCTGTCCCATACTCTCGGGAGCCTGGTGCCATTCTCTTCCCTCTGCCTCACTTACACACCAGGCTCCGCTACTCTGACCCAGTGGCTTGCCAGCTACCTTCCCTTCCCCCTGAATCCCACAGTGTGAAGGTGAACCTTTCACCTTCACTGTCCACCACCATGGCCTCTCAGGCCTTCTTTAGTAGACATTCAATAAATACCCATTGCATGAGTGAATGGGCAGGTCCCTCTCAACTTCCAGCAAAGCTGTTTCCTACCTTAGAGATGAAGAGACGGAAGAAACCAAAGTTTAGAATGGTCAGTGACTTGTCCAGGGTCACACAGCCTATATGTAGGCATCCTCCCAAGAGAGTCCAGGGCGGGGAGTGCCCATCACTGAGCCCACCCTCTCCCTTTCTCCTCTGTGAAGATGAGCACTCCTCTGCAGGGCAGGCTGGGAAAGGACCGTGAGCATCATTAATTAGCTGCTGCTGGACACCATGCTGTGAGGACAGGTGTTTGAGTGTAGCCCACAGAGAATGGGACGGAAACAGCATCCGTAAGAGTGTGTCATTGAGGCCGTTAACTGGCCAGCAGTTCTCTGGTTTGTTGTAAAGTCAGTTTATGACAGGCTCCCTTGTCACCATGAAGGGCTCAGATGTCAGCAGCATCACAGAAGACGGCTCCTTCCAGTCATCCCACCTCCTGCTGCCCCAAACCCATGACCTGTACATGACACTGCCACCATGAAGCCCACCTTGGCTTCAGGCACATGAAAACAAGGAGCAGCGAGCTTCAGAGAAATGAACCACGGCATACATACCTTCATTTACAAATGGGCCACTGACATGCCGAGGCCCAGTGAGACCTATGATGGTTGCCTCGATGCTTCTACACTGCCCATTGCCTCCACGGTGCCGCTGTCTCTGCCTGGGCTGACACCCTCTATTCCACTGCCCAACTACTGTCTATCTTCCCCGGTAGCTAATGCAACCCTGCCGTTGGCTCTGTAGATAGGTCTCTAGCATGTGTGTGGCTGGGAACAAGACTTGCAAATGCATCAGGGGTGGGCTTATCCCCTCCTGCCAGTCATCAGAGATACAAATGGAATGCCCTGGGAGTCTGGGACCTCAGTGGATGTGAGCATCACAAGGGGCCAGAGAGGCTGGACCTTTGCAACTTCTTGTTCTGCAGGTCTGAGGCAGGCCTGGCTCCTGTGTCACCCTGACCAAGGATTCTGCTGTGGGACCCTGAAAGGGTTGCACTGAGCTAATCCTGACCCTATGTTTGCCCCATGGAGTGGCAGTTAAAGACAGGCTAGCAGTGAATCGCTGAGTAGGGACAAGATAACTAGCCCTGTGCCACCATTGAACAGAATCCCTCCCCACCTAGGCTGACAGGGTCTTTTACTCTCTCTTGGCACAAAACTGGATCCCATGTGGTTTTATAGTATGCAGCCCTTGTCCGCCCCCACCCCACACCCTAGCCCTTCCTGGGGTCCATGTACAGCTATGTGGTCCAGGTGTTTGGGGGAGGAAACACTTTCTTGCTAAGGAACAGCTTGACCCAAGCAGCTCAGTCTATCTCCAGGTGCAGCTCAAGCCATACCCAGATGTTGCTGGAGAGGTGGGAACACAGTAAACTGAATGAGCCCTGACACATAGCAGGTGGCTTACCAATGGTCAGCTGGCCTTGCCCTGAGTGGTCCTCTACAGATTCCCACATATCACTGAACCCAACCTGCAGAGAGGGAATGGGACCCCGCTGGAGGGAGCCCTGCCTGTGGGCTCTGGCTGTCCCGCTGGGGATCCTTTAAGGATGACAGGAAGCTGTGGGGGCTCTGCACACATGGTGAGTGGAGGAGGGGACAGCAAGCAGACTTATGCTGAGCCCACCCGCCAGGGGAGGGAAGAAGGCCCTGCCACAGGAGCCACGACCTGCTGAAACAGGGGAATGGCTGCTTTGACAGGTCTGTGTGAAAGTGCTTCCTGCTTGCCCCAGAAGGCCAGGATTATGTCACAGCTGACAGAAGGCCAAGGGGACGTATTTGTTTGGACAACCCCTCTATTCTTCCTTGCACGCCTCTTTTTAGATTTCTGTTTTACTTTACTTCTCCCAAAGCTGGGATTTCCCCCCATCCAGCTCTCCGCACGGGCTTCGATGAAGGTCCTGCGGCAACACCAGCAGGTCTAAACCCTGATGGATGCCTGCACACCTTGCTGTGAATGGCACAGTCCATGGAGTAACTCTGCTTCAAGTCTGGAAGACGGTCACTTCAGGAACTTTCTTTCTGTCATCTTGACACCTCCATCTTCCCTTTCTTTCTGTCATCTTGGATCTAGGGGTCAAAACTCATTTTACTTCTTAGAGGCTGGTACTTTGAGCGGTTTGTTTCTTGGCTTCTACCTCTAATCCCACCCTTGTGAAGCAGCATCAGGGTTAGCCCCAGCACTCTTCCAGGGAAGACACAAGTACAGCCACACCTGCAAGAAGGCTGAGTCGCCAACAGCCAGTTACCTCGCACACTCTTTTATTTGGTGATGAACACTTACAATTTCCTCTTTGCCTTTTCAAGCCCACGTTATGCTGCTATCAACTGTATAATAGTCACATCTTGTCTGCTAACCTGATTCCTCTGGCCCTTTTCAGAGACCACTTACACAGTCATCTCTCCACGTCTACTTTTTTTCACTTGACATAATGTCCTCCAGGCTCATCCATGTTGTTGCTAATGGTATCTGTTCCCTTGTTTCCAAGGCAGAGTGGTAGTTCACAGGTGTTTACCCTGACTCCGTGGTGTAGGTGTTCGGTGCTCAGTCAGCACAGAGGGCTGCTGTTTCCCCATAACACAAACCTCTGGCCTTCTGGGAGGAACCAATGCTTTGGAAGTGTACATGCAGCTGGTGAAGCAAGGCAACCATTTGCTCTCATGCCCAGCCAGATCCTTCCTCTGTGTAGCTGGAGTGATGGCTTATGCAGTTCTCAGAGCATCTCCTGGCAAGGGTGAGGCTCAACATCCCTTACAGTTGGAGCCACCCCTTGGAACAGTCCTTTGTCTTGCTCCATACAAAGATGTAGCATATGAATCAGGTGGTCATTTTCCCAAATACAAGAGGCAGCTTACACACAGAGAACCCAGAAAAGCAACGAAACAAAGCTAAAACACTCAACTAACAAGCCTTTGTGTGGTTGGAGTAAGAATGGCCCCCATAGTCTCAAGTATTGGGATGCTTGGTCATTAGGGAGTGGCACTACGTGCGAGGGATTATGAGGTGTGGCCTTGTTGGAGTAGGTGTGACTTTGTTGGGGGAAATGTGTCACTGGGGGTGGGCTTTGGGGTTTCAAAACCTCAAGCCAGGCCAGCTTTCTCTCTTCCTGCTGCGTGCAGATCTGGATATAGAGCCCTCAGCTCCTTCTCCAATACGTCTGGCTGCATGGTGTCTCATTTTCCACCATGATGACAATGGATTAAACCTCTGAACTGCAAGCCAGCCCCAATTAAGTGATTTCCTTTATAAGAGTTGCCATGGTCATGGTGTCTCTTCACAGAAATAGAATACTGACCAAGACAGCCCATTTCTGAGACCTCAGTGATGCCAAGTGCAGCCAGCAACTGGATGTACCTATCTTTCCTGTGCTGGGGAGGGACATGGCCAAGAGGAGTTCATCTCAAACAGAAGGCACAGCATAAGAAAGTCTCCAGAGGGGCCAGCATAGCTGGGGAAAGGAGGTGGCCCTTCATCCCTATCTTCAGAAGACCCTACCTAGATGCCACCATGCTACTGCTTCTGTGCAGGTGTCTGGAGTTTCAGTCACACTACCCAGGTGTGTGTGCGCATGTTGGAGATTTGCTGTCAGCTGGGTGTTTGCAAACCCTCTCTTACTCCAGCCTCCCTCAGGGTTGTTGCCCCATGCCTGCTGCCTCCTGGCCACTGCCATTCTGCTGGATTTGAACTTCCCTTTAAGGCATCAGTCTCTGACTACTGGACACTTCTGCTGAGGTTAGTCATCTGTGGTCAAGGCTAGCCAGCAAGGTTAGATATGAACGACCAGGCTTCAGATCTGCAGGATTTCTGAGATCCTCATGTCCATGCCCACACTGGCATTGATTGCAAGGCACCAGCATGTTCCCAACAGAGCTTGGTCCTGGCTCATCTGGGTGAGCTGCTTTCAGCACACAA
Source organism: Phodopus roborovskii (assembly GCF_943737965.1). NCBI lineage: Eukaryota > Metazoa > Chordata > Mammalia > Rodentia > Cricetidae > Phodopus > Phodopus roborovskii. The sequence goes on along the minus strand of NW_026126407.1, from coordinate 46,095,448 downwards.
AGCCCCGCCCATGATGCAATCTGGCACTGTGTGCTGTCTTCCTTCACTCAGAATGAATTCCCCACAGCAAGCTGGTATGTATGTTACCACGTAACACAGCCGGAGGCTTGGTGAATAGAGCCAGCTTCAGAGGATACTATCACTATCAGACCATCAGCCTGCAGGGAGTGACAGCTGCTGGTCCCACCCCACCCTCCAACCAGCCTGCTCTCCTTTGCATCCTCCATCAGTGGTAGCTGCTTGTTGTGTTCATTTGCTCTGAACAAACACCATCAAGGCTTAAGACTCAGCAAAAAAACCACCTGGAACCTTCAGTCTGTGGAGGCTCTGAGGTCACACTGTCCAGGAGCCATTTGGGAGTCCTGGCTTGTAGCCCTGCTTTACTCACTGATGAGAACAAACTGCAGACCTTCTCTTTCCCCAGTACAGTGTCTGGTTTTTCCCAGAAGACACCTGGCTGTGTTGCTCAAGCCCTCATTGTCATGGTCACCCCACCCTCTGTGCCGTCACTATCGTCCTACCTTTGTCTCAGGCAAAGCCACCTGGCATTGCTCCTGCAGCCCCTTGGCTGAGAGTTGGGTAGGAGAAGCCTAACTGGGTGGCATCTGCAAAAATTAAGGATAGGGGCTCAGGAGATGGTTCAGTCAATAAGCACTGTCATGTAAGTATGAGGACCTGAGTCTGAATTCATTCCCAGTACCCACACAGTTCCCAATAGCTGGGCATGGCTATGCACATTTGTAACTCCAGTGCTTGGGTGGTGGAGGGGGGCGGTGGGAACAGGAGGATTCCTGTTGCCCATTGACTGTTAAACTTAGTAGAACTGGTGAGATCAGTAAGAAACTGTGTGTCAAAAACAGAACGAAACAGAAAGCTGAAGAGTCACAGAGGAAGATTATCTGACATCGCCCTCTGGCTTCCACATGCAGGCATGTAGTCACACGTGTACACTTCAACATGAACGTGTACACACACTGTGTTTGTGTGTGCACCACATGTCATGGGGCAGGCCTGTCTGCTCTCAGCAGCTGTGCGGCCTTGGACAACTTAGATCACCAGTCTGAGCCCTCGTTTACAAAACTGGGGCAGCTGGGAAGTACAACCTGTGGGAGAACAAGTGGGCTTGGCGCGCTTGGCGCAGGGCCTGGCACACAGTGGGTATGAGAGAAAACGGACCCCACAGGGAGTGGCGCTATTAGGTGTGGCCTTGTTGGAGGAAGTGTGCCACTGTGGGGGTGGGCTTTGAGGTCTCTTTTGCTCAAGCTCCCCCCTGTCACTCAACTTCTTGTTGTCTGCAAGATGTAGGACTCTCAGCTGCTCCTCTAGCACCCTGTCTGCCTGAACACCACCGCGCTTCCTGCCATGATGATAATGGACTGAACCTCTGAAGCTGTAAGTGAGTCACCCCGATTCAATGTTTTTCCTTTATAAGAATTGCCATGGTCATGGTGTCTCTTCACAGCAACAAAATCCCTAAGACAGTGTGCAACAAGTGACACCCATCGCATCACTGTCCCACTGCGGGAATGTACTGAACCACGGGTCCCTGACATCTAATCTTCCAGGTCTCCCCTCCCCTGCCTATTTGGGTCAGTGTGGTCAGCACAAACCTTACACAGCCAGATCCAAACAGTCTTTTTTGAGGATGGCCTGGCCACCATGGAACCTCTTACTTCAGACCCTTCATTTGAGCAAACACAACAGTTCATTTTCAGAGCACAGTTACAGGTTTCCTCCTGTTAACATTCTGGTCCCTTCTGCCTTGTGTGCGTGGGGACAGCAGTGTGATGGGACCTCTGCCTCCTCTCCTTCCTCCAGTCAGTAACCCTGGCCTGAGATGCTTCCTGGGGCTTTCAGCATATACCCTTCCATTCATTCATTAATTCAACACACACTACCTATCACCCACCCATCATTCATCCATCCAGCACCTAACTATCACCCACTCATCTATCTTCCATCCACCCAGTATCCACTCGTTACCTACCCACAACCCTCCAGCACCCATCTGTCCATTGTCCATCACCCAATCGTCTACCATCCATCCCCTACTCATTCATCCAGTACTTGTCTATCTTCCACCTGGTCATCCAAATTGCCCGTCCATTCACACATCCATCCTTCCAACAAGCGGATGACTCAGATCTGCTCTCACTCTACACATAGTCACTGAACTCACACATTTTCCGAGGAAGCGAATGTCAAGAAAACTAACCAGCAAACAGAGAATGGCTTTCTTTCTGTGCCTTCTCCTCAGGATCTGGCCCTTGGCCACGTCTCTGGCTTCGCCCCTCATCCCCTCACCTACTATAATCCAGAAACTCAGTGATTTCTCCCCTCAGCCTGGAGAGTTGGTTGCACCTTCCCCAAAGAGTTCCTTTCCACTATTTAGTAAGCAGGCTGCCTTTGGTGTGCAACCTGAAGATGGATTTGTTGAACGACGAAGGCAACGTTTGGCTAATGCATTCACCAAAGAGGAGTCATGAGCAAGGCTACTAGAAAGACGGCTGTCCACTTTCCTCCCAGATACTCTCTGTCTGGGAATGAGGGCTTGCCATGGGGGCTCAAGGGGAAGGCCCTAACCTATGACCCTCAGGGGCCTTCCTGTCACCAGTGCACCTCCAGCTTCCTGTGTGTCAGCTATAGCACCTACGTGGGAGCCCTAGTCTTTTAATGCAGAACTGCCTTAGCTCCCAAGGGTCACCCGAGGGAGGGTCAGTTTTACACATTCCCTGTGCTCTGTGACTGCTTCCTCTGTGCTGTGTTCCCTTCCCAGTCCTAGGCACACAGTAAATGAATGATTGGGTTCTGAATGGAGAATGCCTTGAGGTTGCTGGGTTCACATGGACCCAAAAGGCAGAACCAGGAAGCTTGTTCATGGACTTTGAACTTGAGGCTCCCACTGAAATGTGGGATAGAGCTCTCTGCTCTATCTCTGCACTCTGGGTGCTTTTCTGGATGTCTGGGGCCTGGGAGGAGGCAAGAGCCTTGCTCTCTCTGGTTCCTCAGGGGAGGAGAGCAGGAAGCTCGCTTCTTCCTCCCCCACATCTCCCAGGCCCTCCTCCCCCAGGCCCATCCCTCAATGCTGTTCCAAGAAGGCGGAAGAATGTCGTAGATGCTGTAGCTGTTTTTCTGGAAGACTGTGAAGGCGCATTAAAATATGTGGTCCGTGGGCGTGAGCTGGGCTGGGGCCTCACAGCTCCATGATGGGGGAAGGCACTGTGGAGATGTGGTGGAGGGAGGTAGACAGACAGAAAAGGAGGCATATGGGAGGGAGGGAGAGGGGGAGGGAAAGAGAGAGAGAGAGAGAGAGAGAGAGAGAGAGAGAGAGAGAGAGAGAGAGAGAGAGAGCTCTGAGGGTCTGGACCCTGGCATGGCCTCTGGTTTTCAGCCCTAGACACAGATTTACGAGGGTTTATCCTAAGCGTCTACAGCGTGAGGCCAGGGATATACACCGAGGTTATTTTGGGGAGTAGCAGGGAACTGCTCATGGAAACTGCCTGCCTGGCCTCCCTCTGTCCCCTCCCTGTGCCCTGTGCCCTGTTCCTCTCTGAGGAACTGGTAGGATGCAGGCAAAGATGGCTCATAGCCCCTTGGTTCGAGTGGGAGCCCTGGGCTATGTAGACCAGGATGATTGTTGGGGACAGCCTGGCCTGTGAAGGGAGAGATGCTGGGCAGAGTAGAGTGGGGGCAGGATGGGGAAATCTAGTGGGGGAAACAATGGTCTGAGAGAGCAGGAGAAAATGTTAGCTCCACCCCATCTGAGTCCCTAGCCTCTGTTCTATGACCACAGGGGAGGCAGGTGTAGCATGTGGCTGACGACCATTCTCTGTCCCTGACCCACCAGGAGCATCCCTCAGATACAGAGTGGCAGCTCCACCCTCCCAGGTGCTGGACAGTACTCTCCATCGCACCATATCCCATCCTGCTGCACAGATCTTGGAATGTTTACAATATCCCTTCACCCAGCAACCTGCTATTATGTCCCATCCCACACTACACCCAGGGCCAACGCCCTCCCATCTCTGGGCTGGGTCTTGGGGTCTTCAGGCCGGAGCCCTAGCCACTGTGATTTTCTCTAAAGAACGGCATGGGCCAGTCATGAAGTGTGGGGTCTGCTGGCTACACTGAGACAGCCATACTTGTTCTTCCCTGGAGGAATTCAGGCCACAATATCCTTGATAGATGCCACATGACCACATGTGGAAACTTGGTGTGGGTAGGGGGAGGAGAACCATCTTGAACTCAGCTGAAGATGGGGGTCAGAACCTTGATGCAGCCTCACCAGATGCCTGTGCTTGGGTTGTTAGTCTAATTTTTTGAGACAAGGTCTTGCTGTGTAGTCCAGGCTGGCTTAAACTCTGTTTTAGCCTCTTGAGAGTGCATTACCTCACCAAGTACTGATCCGTCACTAGTCCGCGATTGACAGGTAGTGTAAAAGGGTAAGGTTATAGCCTCGGCTATGGTAACTTCGGTGACCACATACCCTTTCTCAGCCTCTTTCCTCATATACATGATGCTGCCAGTTCCCACACCATTAGCTGAAGGGAGTGGGCAACATGGCTGCCCCCTGCAGCCTTAGTTCTCACACTGCCTCCAGGAAGCCGATTGCCCTTGTTGTGTTCAGACACCTACCTCTGGGCTTGCAAGTTCCTGGGCTTCTGAAACTCTTGTGCCATGGCTTCACAGCAGCAGAGCCCCCTAAAAGAGGGCTAAGCGAAGATTAATGGCTGGGTGCAGACACAATTTTCTACTGCACTGAAACCACAGGTGAGGACTTGGCCCACTGCCCTTTACAGTGGGAGGCAGAGCCTCCCAGAGTACTGTAGCAGACAGGTGTGAGTGACACCTTCCCAGATGTCCCAGGCTCTGCACAAGTCCACAAACATGTACCCATCTTCATGCAGCTCTATTTTTTTAAAGCAGACTTATTGACATGCAGTTTGCATATCCTAAATCCACCCATTCAAAACACACACCATTGTCAGCAGCAGTCTTAGAACCTCAAAAGGAAAACTGGATTTTAGCTATCTGCCCTCACCCTCACCATTGTCACAGCTTGTAGGCTGCCATCTGCCTGCCTCCTGTCTATAAAATCCTTTCCTAGACACATCACAAGAGTAACCATGCCACCATGGCCATTGGTAAGTGGACTTCACTGGACACACCAGTCTCTGGGACCTTCCCATGCTCTATTGTGTCTTAACCCTACATCCCCTTTCACGGCTGAATACTACTCCATCGTATGGATAGAGCACATCTGATATTCATCTCTTCAGTCATGTTTAGGGGGATTCTACATTTTGTCTATGTGCGTCGGCAGCTTTTCTATGGACATTTACTTTTCCATTATTTTTTTAAAATTACATTTACACTTTTGTGTTTCGTTCTCGTGGGAGTGGACTCTTACCCAGGAGTGGGCTGGCTGGTTGTGGGGCTTCTGAGGGGCTGCCTCACTGCTTCCTCACCTGGAGCGCTCAGCATCCTCTCTCCAGTCCCTCCCCACACGTGTCCTCTGTCTTCTGGGTCATGACCATCCCAGATGATGAGGGGCAAGTCTCTTTTGAAGGAGCAGGCTGTCTCAGCACTTACTGTCTTGGAGGATTCTCTCTACCATAGGCCCATTTTGATCTTTCGGGGCTTACCTCATAGTCCACTAAGAAGTGTGCCCTGTTCCCTGGACTGGAATACACACACAAGACACACACACACACACACACACAGAAAACACACCCACACACACAGACGGGGAATCAGACAGACAGACAGACACACACACACACACACACACACACACAAAGACATACATATACACACATACATACACAGAAACAGAGAAACACAGAGAGAACACACACAGAGACAGACATCCATACAGAGACACACACACACACACACACACACACACACACACACACACACAGTGACACCCTCTCACTTGTCCCCTGTCCTTCTGTAATGGCTTGATCACTAACCCTGACTGCCCCATGTGCCACCATACTGAGGATTAGCTTCCAACAAGTAAGCTTAGGGGACAGCCAGACCCTAAGAAGCACAAATGAGCAAATGGCATGAGGACCAACCCCATACACTTCCTCTTCTAGTCTGTGTCCCTGTTGTTCTCAACCTCTTCCCTTGCATGAAGGATCTAGAGAAGCCTAGGGGAACCTAAGCACAGACTCAGCCACTGGAAGGAAAAATGACCAAGAGGAGGGGAGTCAGTTATTCTAAGGAAAAAGCTGCTTCTGGGCCTGAGCAGGTGACACACAGTTGTCCCCACACACCAAATGCTCCAAGCCTGGCCAGAATGGACACCCAGCCCACTCAGAGGACTCAAACAATGTGTGAGCCATACTCCACACACTTTAAAATGACACATAAGATGTCTCCTTGTAGATAGCACCCACACTGGGACTCATTCATCTCCCCATCTCATAGCCACACCCTACTTGACGCCCTTGAAGGTCTCAGTGTAGGCCTGGGCTGGGCCAGGCCAGCCATGCATGCCCGAAGAGCTTGTGAGAGAGTTCAGGTCAGAGACAGTGCTTGTGTGTGGCAAGTGACATGTCTTGTAAGTGCATCTGGCATTAGGGTGGGGCCTTTACAGCATCCCCAGATGTGATGTGGTCCCCTGTCAGGACAGCAGTGACTCCTTTCCTAGCCCCCAGGGCTGCTTTCTTCCTTGAGGAGAATATGTGCCTCTATCTTCTTGTCTGAGAAGAAGGTAAGAGGACAGTGGCCTGGCCTCAAAGCCCGAGTGTCTCTTGTGTTGATGGCATGCCTCCTGTTGGCCTGACGCTGGGCAGGCTGGACTTCAGTCCACTACCTCCTATCTGGGGGCCTTTGTGCACTAAGCAGCTACACAGTGGCCCTGACTGGTCCAACTTGCTGCAAAGGGGAGGGCAAATCCTGAGCCACAAGTGGAGCTTCCGTGTGTGGGGAAGAGCCACAGTGCTGCCTGGGAAATTAGGGACAGTTCCCTGAGCACTGCTTTGGGTCACACAGAGGAAGGCATGCTCTGAAGGGATCCAATGTGGGGGACAGAATAAAGGGGAGTCGAGGGGCTGCTGCCCAGGAAATCTGGACCAAGGTGAAGACCTCTGCAGACATGCAACTTGTCTCGAAGCCATTGCCTTCCCATTCTCCATACCAGCCAGCATGTCACATAGGGGACACAGCAGAATCACCAGCGTATGTCAAGCATCAGTGACACAGACACCATCAGTCTCATTCTGCAGACAAGGAAGTTGTGCCAAGAAGACAATCTCCCTGCTGACTGCAAGCTGGTGAATTGCTGTGTGTGTGCCTGCGGGGACCAAGGGCTGGCTGTCTTAGCCAAGAGCTTCTGATATGTTGACACTTGTGTCTTTGTGACCTGAGGGCACTGTGACCCTGGTTCAGTCCCTCAAATTCACTTTGGCATGTCACTGGCTAATCACAGTTGGAGGTGTTTTGAATCCTACCCTGCCAGAGACGAATCCTTATCAAATGGGAGCATCCCAGCCCCTCGTTCCAAATGGGGAAACTGAGAACCAGAGACATGTCAGAGTTGGGATTAGATCACAGTATCTATCCAGTCTTCCTCTCTCTCCTTCTCCATTCCCACTCCCTTACCTCTGCCTCCCTCTGTCTGATGGGATCCGAATCCAAGGCTTTACACATTCTAGACATTCGCTCTGGCTCTCTTTACTGCTAGGATCTTCTTTCGTTTTTGAACCCACAAGTTCATAGTCCTCCTAGCATTCAGAAGATCCTGAGCCACATGGGGGAGGGGGAAAGCTCAGAGGTGAAGTAGTCTACCCATCAGCACCTAGCAATGTGACAACAGAGCTTAGGTAGAGACCTACATCCATCTGTCCTGTGCAGTGATCTTTGCCTGCAGAAGTCTCCATTGGCTGTAAAGCGGTGCTCACATCAAAGGACTGGAGGCTAGCCTAAAATAGCACTTCCCCAGGATTCTGCTTTCAGTCTGTGGCTCCTTTCTGGCCCAAACCCTAACCAAGTATGGTTAATGGCTGCCCACCTGCCACTCCTGCCTCTTGAATCTGGACTCATGCAACTTCACAAGCCTCCCAGAATGCAAGACATGGTAGATAGTTGCCTTCTGCCCACACCAGGCTTATTCTGAGCAGGAAAGCATTTTCCTCTCTTCTTCTGGCTTTAAATGGGTAGAGAATGCTGTGAGCAACCAGTACAACACTGGAGAATGTAAGCAGGCCAGCCACAGCAGATGTGGGGAGTCTGATGACAGTGCAAAGCCATGCTCAGTCGCACCGATCCTTCAGGACACCGGGCCAGCACCTTTACAGGTGAAGAGCTAAACCATGAGTTGCAAATTCAAAATATGCCCAGGCTGATCTGGCAAGTGGGGGAAAACACAAGTTCCAGGGGAGACTGCTTCTACTGGGACAGACCTGCCATCCTGTAGGAACTGGCCAGGGCCGCTAGAATGCTTACTTGTCAGTCAAAACCTGACATCAGGCTTCTGTGAGAGCTGTATTTGTTGTTGGCAACTGCTTCAACCATAGACACAGGAAGTTCTTTCTCACAGAAGCGATCGGTCAAGCACACAGTTGTGCATGGATGGAGCTCCAGGCATCAGATAAGTGGAGAGAGACCAAGAAGGCTGGTTCCACCGGGATAGTGTCAGTACCATGGGATTGCCTGGGCAGGAAAGAAGCTGTGTAGACTCATGAACCAAATGCTTTGAAATTTAACCAGAGCAGGTCAGGCTCATGCACACACACACACACTTTCTCTTTCTCAAAAAAAAATCAGCATGTACAAAATGAGACCATTCTGATTGCATGATGCATACAATGTAGTAAAGATTGAACCAGCAGAAGAGGTGGATGCCAAGGGTGCCCTGGCAGGTAAAAGGTTCAGAATAAACACAGGCAAAACACTTCTCTTAAATGAATCAATTTTAAAAGGACAATGGGAGGAACCTTTATTCTAATGTGTCCATCTAATGATTTAGGGAGAACTCCCCATGAAGCAATGCTTTGACGTTGACCATTCATGAGTCAGGGACCCCAGTCACCTGCCCTTATCTGTGATTGCAACTCAGCCACTCTGAGAAGAAAACCTCAAAGTGTCTGGGTGGGGGAACAAATACCCGGAGTTCCAGCATAGGGCAGGCTAAGGCAGGAGGATCTCTGGTTTTAGGCTACTTAGACTAGATAGTGAGATCTAATTAGGGAAGGGGAGGAGAGGGAGGGAAAGAGAAGAGAAAGAGAAAGAAGAAAGGGGACAGGAAGGAAGGGAGAAAGGGGAAGGGAGAGGGAGGCAGCCGACACATTACATAAACTATATTATTATTATTATCATTATATTATTATTGTGTGTGATTGGACACACACATGCATGATGTGATGCACATGTAGAAATCAGAGGACATTTTTCAGGAGTCCGTTCCCTCCTTCCACTATGGATTCCAGGGACTGAACTCGGGTCATAAGGTTTGTATGACCAGTGCCTTTACCCACTGAGCCATCTCACTGACCCAGAATAAGCTCTTAAAATACACATGCTATAAGGTTATCTGCTGATAAGACCAGCAGCTTGTGGGTCTCCCACTGTGTGCTAGTTCAACACACATAGCAGCTCCATGGAATGCAAGAGTTTGGGGTAGCTGGCCACACTACATCCCCAGACAAGGAGTAGAGTGTCACACACACTTGCTTTCTCCATGGTTTTCTATGCGTGATCCCAGCCCATGGACTAGTCCTGTCCTCAGTCAAGATGGGTCTTCTCACATCAATTAACATGACCAAGATAATCCCCCAAAAGGTGAACCCAAAGGCCTGTCTCTTGGGTGAGTCTAGATTCTGTAGGGTTGACAGTAACCATCACACATTGACAACCTTATGATAACAAAAGGAGTTTGTCACTAGGTGTGCATGGCCTGGATGCTACATACAGTAGGGGATTTGATAAGTTAGAAAATTCTTCACTAGGTGCCTGCAGCACCCCTAAGTTCTACTCTCCTGGATCAAGACAAAAAAAAAATACAACTAATTCTGTAAGGTGAGGCCCACTGGGTCACATCCTTAGAAACACAGGCACACAGGCAGTGAGCACTGTGTTCCCTCTGTGAAGGACGGGTTGGGGAATGATTTGTGAGCTTTCAGCCATGCTTCTGAGTAGACCAAAGAGAAGACAGCTACTGCAGACAGACATGTCAGGGGATCCCGTTTCACATGGCCATGGGCTGTGCAGATGTGCACAGTAGAAAGGGCCACCTCCCTGCCTTCCAGTCAGACAGGACTTGCTGTGCCATCCCAACAGTCCTGTGTCAATCCACTGGTACCACAGATAGAGAGCCCAAACATTCCCCACTTAGACTCAGAACCCTGCAAGAACAGGACTGGCTGCAGAGTTAGGCCTGGCCTTCTTCTGGGGCTCCTGCCTGGCCTTCTGGGGCTCCTGCAAGCAGTCAGTGGTCCCTTGGCTGACCACATAGGGCTTCCTGACACCAGCTTTCCACTACACACCCTTGGCCAGCAGGTTTTCCGGATTCCTGTTTGGCCTTTGCTGAGCTACAGCTGGGAATGTCCCCTAAGGACATGACATTTGTCAGCACCTCATCAGGGATATCCTTAATCAAAGAGCCTGGCACCACTCCGCCCTTCCTTGGCTCTAACAGTTGAGCCCTGTCTCCATATAGATTCCTTTGGTCAATCAGAAGCCTCCCCAGTCTATCAGACATCTTCATGACACCCACTCGTGTCTTTTGTGACTGTGTGTGAACCGGCCCAGATACCTCTATAGTGAATAGCTGGGGATCAGCACCCAGATGGCCAACATCCTCCACACCACAGTTTGAATGAGTGTTTCCCAAAGCCCTGTGTGTTTTCATTCATCGACAAGTCTGGGAAATAAAGACCCTTGAGGAGGTAGAGCCCAGTAGAAGGAAGTTAGGTGACTGGGGCATGCCCTTAAGGGGGATGACAGGGTCTTAAGCATGGGTGATTCTTCTCTCTGTGTTTTGGCCACCATAGGAATAAGTCTCCTCTGCCATCCAGTCTCAGCATGACATAGCCTTACATGGAATCTGACATTAGGGCCAACTAGCCCCCGAAGGGCTGGCACCTCTGAGAGTATAAGCTTTATGGAGTCAGTTACCTCAGGATTTGTTCCACTGACCCTCTCCAGCTGCCCATCAAACACAGTGGACTCAGGCTGGACAAACCCAGACATAAGCCTAACTCCGCTTGTGTGTGAAGTGGCAGTCCTTTAAAGCTCTGGTGAATGCTAACAAGGGTAAAGTGCCCATGCCGCACAACACTTTACACACAGCAGATCTTCAACTGGGCAGCTTGTGGGGCTCTGTTAGGGCTGACAGAAAGTTCTAGAACCAAACAGTGAGGATTATACAAATATGTAGTCCCCTGAACTGCACATTTCGAATGGCTGCCAGGTCAGTTTTGCATAGTGTTATTTGCCAGTCAGTCTGCCTATCTGTGCCGCTGCCTCCCTGGCCGCTGCCACTGTTCCTTCTGCCTTGGATTGCCCAGGTTTAATTCTCAGCTTCACCTCCTTTCCTCTTGCAGACACTCTTCCAGCTGACCCTGAAGCTGACTAACAATGCTTGTTTTTTCCTCTTCTTGGAAGACTGGGTCCCCCAGAGACCATGCAGAGGGTCAGGCCGGCTGGGGGGAGGGAGGGGAGAGACAGGGCTGCCTGTCCTCCCATTCTTCAAGCCCTTAATGACACTTGGCAGCCTGGGATGGAGGCCCCGCCCATCCCAGAAGCTTGGAAGGCATCCCTTGTCTGTCTGGAGTGGCGATGTGAGTGGTGGAGTCCACTGAGTACATAGTGGAACCTGGGCTGCTGTGCCCATCTCCTCCTGACACAGCTCCTCAAGGTTGGGTACAAAGGCCTGGGCTGGGGTAGAACACAGGAAACAGGACTGTGCCAGGAGCAGGTGAGGCCAGCAGGTGCCCAGGCTGATCACTGAGTAGCTGGAGTTTGGCATAGACAACAGGGTTTTGTACAGAGGGCACCTCAGTGTGTTACAGTGGTCACCTCTAGGTGATACAAGTTTTTAATGTTTTGTTTTTTAATTAAACACTCTTTTCACACACACACACACACACACACACACACACACACACACACACGCACAAGGACCAAGAATGAAGACACCCAGGAACCACAGGAAGATCATACAGTTAGTGAGTCTTACCTGGATACCAGAAAGAACCCAAGTTTAAATTTGAGAAAGGAGTAAAAGACCAGGAGCAGGAGGGAGGAGGGGCCATCTGCCAGGAGTCTGGGAGGAGACACCCCCAAGTCCGGCTTAGGGAGGGCCTGAGATGAGCTGCTGGGGCTAAGGTTCAGAATAGAAAGTGCTGCTGCCTGAACAAACTGTCTGCTGTATTGGAAGCCATCTTTACTTCCGTCCTGTCTCCCCACTGACCTTTCCAGCCAGCATGGCTCACTAACCACCCCACCACTCAGCTCTCACCAGGCTGTCACCCGCAGGTAGGTAAGGAGTGAGCAGTTCCCTGAGCCAACCACTCTAACACACCAGAGTCAATATGGCCTTGACATACCCAGCTTCTTGTCCTCTACCCTGTCATTGATAAGGCCTTTAGGAACATGAGTAGAACCATGCAGTGCCCTTTAGATGTCTTCACTAGCTCCTCAGCTCTGACACAGCAATGGGACATCATGGCAAGTCCCTCTACAATGCCCCAGCACCTCAGGTCTGAGCCTAGTGTGCTCACCTTCCCTACACTTCCAAGCTGCTCAGGCCTCTTTCTTGGTCAAGCGATGAAGGGGGAGATAGACTGGAATGTCTCCAGGCTACTTAGCTGAGGAGAGTTCTCTCCAGCAGGGGAAGAGGCAGCAGGTGTCTTTTGTCCCTCTGGTGACCTTCTTAGCCTTGAAGAATGGCAGGAAGTACCCTGGGACCCGCTAATGAGGGCTGGATGTCTCCCCTCAGCCCTGGCAGAGCAATGAGAATGCAGATCGTCCTTCTTAGATACTGTGGTCCTTCTCTGTTCTCCACGCCTGCTTCCTTTTCCTACTCCAAGAACCACGAGGTTGGGTGACTAGGCCCAGCCAGTGAGGGGAAGCCAGGCAGAGAAGTCCATTTGTCCTGTTCAAGTTGGGTTTCCGTCAACAGCTTTTGTTTTTCCTGGCTGAACAGTCACATGGTGTAGCAAGGCTTGCAGGCACCTTGGTTTGGCCAGGGCTTACTCACTTCTCAGCCCAGTGGAGATGAGTGAAGTGGCTGGGATGTGGGGAGCGCGGTGGTAGGGAGGGGACTTCCCAGACTCAGGATGCCAGACAGCAGGTTCAAGCATGGCCACTTGATGTCTCTCCATCTCGCCAGCCTCTCTCCATCCTTCTGCACATTTCTCTGATCCTTTTGGGGGATAACATCTCCTTCTGTCTATTCATCAGGGTTTCCAAATAGCCACTCCCAAATGGCAGCTTTGGTTTCCATCCCTTCTAGATCATCCAGGCCTGCCTGATGAATATAGTGTCTGCACATCCAGTAAAACACACAGCAAGCTCTTGGAGGCCCAAATGTGTCCAGCCTTGGTTCTCAACTCTCCCAATGCTATGACTCTTTAATAACTTCCTCATGAGGTGACCCCCCAACCATAAAATTATTTGATTGCTACTTTACAACTGTAATTTTGCTACTGTTATGAATCAATGTAAATATCTGTGTTTTCCAATGGTCTTAGGTGACCCCTATGAAAGGGTCATTTGACCTCTCCAAAAGAGGTCATGACCTATAGGTTGAGAACCACTGATCTAAGGTGTTCATATCTACTTTCTCATCTGATTCTCAGAGCAACCCTAAAAGGCAAGTTTTCTCATTATCTTTACTTAGGAGAAAAACAGATAAGGAAATGGGAGCTAAGATGGTTGGTAACTTGTCTAGGACCCCCCTGACTTGTAAGCAAGGAAGGACTTAGATCTAGGGCCAGAGTTCTGCCTGACTCAGTTCTGGATCAGATCTCTCTGGATCAGATAGATGCCCCTTTCCATCCCATTCAGCAATGGTCAGTGAACGTGTCTGGGGTACATAGCCGCCGCTTTCCCCAGTTCCTCTAACTTTTGAAGGGCTTAGAGGGGCTCTCTGAGGAGACAATGACACTCGCCCCCTTTAAGGCCCCCAGTCTACACATCTGCTTCATTGGAACTCACTGGTTCAAAATCTTCCTGAGAAGCCCTTGTTCCTGGGCCTCCATTCCTGGCCTCTGCGGGCCCTCTCTTTCAACAGGCTGCTGTCTTTTATCGTGTGATTTAGAATACAGTCCCTGATCTTTGCATGGGTTCTAAGAAGAAAGTAAATATTGAACACACAGGTAGAAGATTGCATTAAGCATTTTCACCTTGTCCTGAGCCGCTGGAGGACAAGACTGAGGTTAAGATATGTAAATGACTAAAAATTAGACAGCAGCTCACAGCAAACAGGCTTCTCATGTGGCCGGGAGGTGGCTTGGGCTTGCTCTCAGCAGAGTCTGAACTTCCCTCAGCTGCCTGGCACCCAATTTGGTCTTCCTTAACTTCTGGGCATGCTTTGGACTTGGCCACCCTTTGTTTATTTATGAAGGGCATTCATTACTATAAAGGATAAATTTAGTATTGTTGGAAACATTCTCTGTTTGCTTTGTTCTCTATCATTTGTGTCAAGCAGAAGCCAAGGTCTGATCACCCCACCTCTTTCTCCTTGGCTACCAAGGCGGGACCTGGCTTGGACATCTGTCTTTGTCTCCCCATGCCTCTTGCCACTCCACCCTTCATAGTGCCACCTGTACCTTCCCACTAGGTGGTCCCATGAGCAGCACCTGGAGCGGGGGGGGGGGGGGGTACTGGACTCTAAGCCTTCCTTGCTTCCTTACCATTTGGCAGGGGCGGTGGCCTGGGGGGCAGGTTCCTCTGTGCCTTCTAGTGCATCTATCTGTTTGCAGCATCATGCTTGTAGCTTTTCCTCTCTGTCCCAGGAAGGTTCCAGTGCTGTCTAGGGTCAGGAAGTGGACTTACTGTAGTCCCACAGTTCAGAAACTACACACCAGCCATTTAGGATACACTCCAGACTGACATGGGTGCTAGAGAAGGAGCCGAAGGAGCCATCTTCGCCCCTTGGCTCAAGTGCCTCTGCCTCTCTGAGCTTTTGCCTTCCCTGCCTGTTAAATGAGGCTGACACATGGGGTGTTCAGCAAATGCTACTTCCCTTTTCCTTGATTCCCCCATCAAACTCTTTCTTGTACCCTACCCATGCTAGGCTAGGTATAATAGAATTAGCACAGGCTTAGGGATTTCGAAGCAAGCTGTGTGACCTTGGGGAAACTAGATATCTCTGAATCCTTGCCATCATGTGCTCCTCTTGAGGCTTCTGCAGAAGGTAAACATTCCCCCCATGCTCTGCCCTGCTGGTTTGGGGGACCCCACCCCCCTGCACTGATCAAAGATCCACAGAGATCCTACAGTCACTGAGGCCGAAGAACTATAGGCTCCAGCCTGGAACACAAAACACTGTCGGTGTCTCAGCAGTGGTGACAACTACTGTTTCCCTTTGCTGTCTGGATGTCCCTGGGGATGAGTATTCTGAGCTTGTGGACATGAGCCTCGGGAATCCCCCTTCTGGTGGCCTCTTTTGCTGTTTATGTTGTTGTAATTGACAAGACAATAAATGCTCACAGCTTGAACACCAGCACTGAGCAGGCCCTGGGCTGGTACTCAGGTCCTATAAGAAAGGTTGGACAAGAAGTTCCTAGTAACAATGGCTTTGCATGATGACTTGCTGGCTGCCACTGAGGTTGACTTTCTCTGCACATGGCACCCATGGAGCACTGTGTTTGAGTTCGAGAATGCATGCTTGTGGGGATTGCCACCTAGGGTTCCTGCTTGGGGAGGTGACATTGCTAGGTCAATATAGTGTCTCCCACCCTTGTGCAGCTGGGCACAAAGCATAAGTGTTCCCTTGCATCACTGGGCCTGCTGGCTGGGGACAGTGTCTCTGTGGGACAGCAGCTGGAGCAGCTGTATGTCCACAGCAGGTGGCATGTGCTGTGCTCTGAGAGAGACTCAACAGCAGCTGCTGCTCACCATTCTGCCTTCTGTAGCATAAAGTTGCCAGCAACTTCACCCCATTCTCACAGTGACCCCCTCAGGGTAGGGCCTGCACCGCCCCTGCCCCCTCCATTGTGATGAGGAGGAGATAGAAGCCTTGAAGGCAGGCCCCCAAAGGCGGGGCTGGGACTCAGCCCCGACCCTCACCACCAAGCTTAGCAAACAGTGCTGGAGAGGGAATCACCAGGTACTTCCCACGGTGCATGTGAGATGGCTGCACTTGTTAGACCTTGTCCTTGCTGGTCCTTAATCACACAGAGAGGCGTAATCTCTGTGCTTGGGAATCCAGTAGAAGACATAGGCTTGGTCCTGCCCGTTGTATGCATGGGGTCCGTGGGTCCCGTACAAAGACAGAGGAGCAGAAGAAGGTGGGTGCTGAGGTCCCAGCTCAGGCTGGGACTGAAAGCTGGGTTCTGTAAGCTGCTGCACTTTCTGGCTAAGGGACACAGAGCTGGTTAGGTCAAGATCTGCTCTGTGTCCCAACACAGGGGTCTGGCCCTCCTTCCTCTCCCCCAGCCTGCCTTCTCTCTCTTCACTGACTCTGTATTCTGTTTCCTCCTCCTCGACCCCCAGTCTTGGGAACTTCACTCTGAGGCTTCACAGAGACCCAGTCCCCCTCCTAGGCAGATCCCAAAGTTCTCAGCCAGAGGTGACTCCCTACCCACCTTCAGAGGGTTGGAGGAGGGGCAGTCCCTGGGGACCCCTCCCAGGTGTTTGCAGGCCATAGAAGCCACCTTCTAGCAGGGCCAGAAAAAGCAGGACTCCCAATCCCCACAGACTAAGCCTAGCAACAGTCGGGGTTCCCATGGCAACCTGAGGTTTATTTTTAGTTACACTTTAACATTAACATGATGAGAGGGGATCTGAGAGTTACATTACTCTTTTAACAGCACTGAAAGGATGGGGGAGGGAAGGAACAAGGCTCTTTGCAAGGAGGTACCAACCTCTGGGCAGGGAAGGGAGGTGTCTGCAAGGGCCCGGAGTCAGTGTGTGCTTTGATCAGCCAGAATCCCCAAGATAACCTCCCATTGCAGGACTGTGGGGATAGAAGGGCTAGCAAACCCATAGCCTGGGGCCCTCTGGTGAGTGGGAGAGTGGCAGGAAGTTGGGATGGGACGCACAGGGAGGGGGCATGTAAAGACACCTAAAACACTCCAGCCACTTTGTGAAGGTCCACTGGATCTCTGTTGGAGGACTAACAACGCCAGCGGGAGGAGAGGGAGGGAAAGGGAGGAAGGAGAGAAGGAAGAGGGGAGGGGAGAGGGGAAAGGGGGAAGGGGAAGAAGGGAGGGAGGAAGTAATGGAGAAGAAGCCTTGGGGCACAGGCAGATGTGCATGCAGCCTTGGTCTGTGTCCAGGCTGGTGGATGAATGCCATCCAAGATGCAGATGTGTGCAGTTGGGGGCGCACAAGGGGTGGGGGGAGGGGCAGCTGTGTGCAGACAATGGATAAGCACAAGGAAGAGGCTCCCAGGCTCTTCTGGAAAGGGTAGGCTTCACAGCTCTCTGGCTGCATGGCTGGGCTTCTCTAGATTGAGCTCCTCATGCCCCTGGCCACTGTACATACTTAGTCCCCAGGGAAGGTGACTGGGTTAAGGAATGGACACATGACCCAAAAACAACCAACCAGAACCCAGCCCCAGGGTGCTCTACAAATACCAGGTGAAAGCTGTTGTCCCTCCGTGGGGTTATGGATTTGTATTCTGAGATAGCATGGTTGCAGGAGAGGAAACTGAGGCCAGGGCAACCGCAGCACGCTGACATAACTGCTAAGAAGCCACTTTGGTGTGCCACCCGAGTCAGTTTGACTCAGCTCCTGTCCTTGCCGGTTAAACCAACTGGACCAACTCCATCAGAATCTGTGCTGTGGCTAAGAGGAAGGTACCCAGCACCTCCTTTAGGGAGATAGAAGGGAGTTCTGCTTTCTGTTCCTCTGTGAACTGCCATCATGCCTGGTGATGGCTACACTTTTCAGAGATGTCTCAACCATCTTGGACAGTCTAAATTCTCTCACAGGGAGCTGGCCACTGAGAGGCACAGAGTCCTATCTCAGGGCACTCCATCAAAGGCCACACTGTCCTGGCAGTAGATCTGACTGACTCTACCCTCCTTCCTCCCCTCCTCATGGTCTCAGGCTAAAGTATCCAAGAACCCCAAGCATGTGCCCCAGTAAGTCCTTCCGGCTCCCGGGATGCATGTGTGTGGGCAGCTGAAAACCAACACCCTCCCAACAACTGCCCACAGGCAGCTGGCCCCATCCATCCCTGGCCGTGGCAGCATCCTTCCTACCCCGCTGTTTCTCAGCTTGCATTCTTCCCCTAGCTCTGGCCCCAGGTTGGAGCTAGGGGAAGGTAGGTCCCAGAACAGACAGGTAGGGCTTCCTGCATGACTGCAGCACCCGTGACCCTCAGTTCTTAATGCCATGTCTTTAAGAGGGAAGTCTTATCATGTTCAGTTGTTTGTTCTTTGGTTTTGGGGGCACAAGTTCTTGCAGCGAAGCTTAGGGCAGCCTCCTGTACATTGGCATTACAGGCCTACCCCCATAACTGATTCATTTTCTATTAATGCAGGAAGGAGCTTTGTGTGGGGTAAAAGCCTGGTAGCTGGCCACTGGTTGGCCTGAGTTGTAAGCTGGGGTAGTGCAAGCCTGTTTTCTATGCCAGTCTTTTGTTTGATCTCTACACAAACATAGTGTCTTGGGTGATGCAAATGCTATGTGAATAGCTGGTTTACTGTAATTTTATTTCTATCATTTTTGTTACTATATTGTTAATTTTTTTAATTACTCCCAAGTATTTTCTGGGCAAGGGTGATTGAATCTGTGGATACAGTGTCTGTGGGTATCAAAGGCCACTCACCAGCCTTGATCACTGTCCCTTCTTAGTATCCTAAAAATCTTCCACTGGGATAGCCCTTCTGACACTACCTCATTCAGTCTTCTCTATCGGCTTTAGAAGCAGAAATGTCTTTGCCTTTAAAGGGAATGCCCAGTGACAGCTTCAGCCCCAGATGGAGCACAGATGCTGGGATTCGGTCACTCAAGAGGGGGCCGGCTCCTGTCAGGGTACACAGAGACAGCTACCCTGGCTCAAGCACCAAAGACTCCTTGGGGGGGGGGTTGGCTCCCTGACCCCTGGGCTGACTCAGGCTGCTTCAACAGATGGCTAGGGCAGCATGGAAGCAGGAGAGAAAGCAGATGTGTGAGCCTGCACACACCTGCCTGCAGCAGCTCCCCAGCAAGGCAGCTCTCAGGTAGGCTTTCCCTTCTGATAGTGTCTTTTCTGAGTCAGGTTAGGCTCAGAGTGCAGGCTGCCCGTGGGGAGCCCTGAGTCATGGCCAGTCTCTACCCTGGGCTCATGAGTTGTACTATACAGGCTGCAGGAGGCATGCTCCCAGCTCTCCAAGCTTGTGGTGCTTCAGCATGAAGGGGCAGCCTTGCTCTGAGCACGTGGAATGAGAGTATCTGACACACCCTTGACCTTGCAGCTAGGAACTCTGAGACCCAAAGAGGGTAACCTCAAATCAAAGCTTCCAACTGCTAACTAGGATTTAGAAGCCAGCTAGTCCTGGTTTCAAACCACACTTATGGCATCCAGGATCGTGTAACCTTGAGCTGTCTGGGCTTGAACTTCCATTTCCATCTCTCCAGTGAGCAAGGCGACATCAGGACTTGGGTGGGCTCTAGGCTCTTAGTCTCTATGGTCCCTACTCCATTAAAATGAATGGAGACTATATTTCATGAACTGCGGGAATAGAAGTCAGTCACCAGCATATATTATATTAATTTTCTCCTGTGATTCCCTAAGATGAGAAAAAGTGATGGGTCCTCACAGGCTGCAGTGGGCCTCGGCACTGCACCGTGTACCTTGAGGGCTGGGTTTCTTGATGCTTCTAACAATAATGAAAGCTCACAGTGCAGGCCAACCTGGGAATCTTCTGTTGGCCACTTTTGGGGGGAACCTGTTGAGACCAGCACTTCCCCCAGCGGGGTGTTCTTGGGGGCTGGGGTTTTGAGGAGTGTAGGTGAGGCTAAGGCAGGCCAGTTGGAGCCTGCTGGCTTTTGTTCAGTGCAATCTGAGAAGCAGTGTGGTTTGAGATGCTGAATGGGTTGTCAGAGTTGAACTCAGGAGCTGGGTCCTTCACATGCTGAGAGACGTGGGCCAGGACTTGTGCAACACCAAGTGTTCCTGGGTACTCTTGGTTATGGAAGAAGAATGAACAAATGTTAGCATCAACAGCTCAGAGTACCCCTGGAGACCCTCCTCCAGGTACCTTCCTTGCTGAAGCTGTGACTTGGTGAGGCCCATCTTGCACCAGCATGTCTACAACAGCAGCATTTGTTCCCCCCCCCCCATGGAAGTGTTGCAGAGATCTTCAGCCAGCTCAGGAAGACATTGTCCTCCCCTATAATTAGTTGGCCACCTCCACCTCAGTCTCAGCAGGCCCTGAGCAAGAACATATGCCAGGTACCAGGGAGAGCCCTCAGCACCCCATCTGTGCAATGATGAAGAGAACAAGCCACCCTCCCCTTGAAGCTGAGACCAGCACACAATAATTTGCTTATGTCCATTGTGAGCACTCCCTTACCACAGCATCTAACAAATGATGGGATTGGAATCTGGTTCTTTTCCAACACATCCTAAATGATGCCAAGGATTCTCAAAGGATAAAATGTCCAGGAAAGCAACCAGTTTAAGAACCATCCCCTCCATCCAGCCCTTCAATCCACCAGCCCTTCAGTCCACTAGTCCAACATCATCCGCAGAACTGAGTGGTTGCTGTGAACCTCTCCCTGCGCTGAGATACTTAGACATCCATCCTCTTGGTGAATCTTCCTGATTACATCCAAAAGTAGATATGAAGCCAGCCAGTCATGTACATGGTCATAGAAATTAAGCAATTTGCCCACAGACACACAGCAATAAAAGGTGGGACAAGGACTTGAAAGGCAGTGTTCTTTGCCTTCACATAGGCCCTGTGCCAGACTATGCCAGTACATACTCAATAAGCTTCCAGGAACTGAGAAATTCCAATGGTGGAGACTAACTCCAGGAAGCCTGGACCAGGCTAGCCCTTTCTATAAGCTTCCAAAGAGTCAAGACCAGGTAATGACACTGGTAGACAGAGTGTCCCTGTGCAGTTCTGCTGGCTTCATCACAGCCCACTGGGGAGAAGGGACAGCTTCCCTGGCCTCAGGGTGCCTCTCTCCTGCTTCTCTTCTCTGAGCAAGACAGACAGAAGTTACCACCTTAACATGAGAATGTGCTGCCCAGTGGACAGCGAGAAACCCTGTATCAGACAAGGACAGCCACCTGAGGTTGTCCTCTGACCCCCACACGACTTCCATATGAGTGTTGTGAAATGTGCATGCCCATCACCTCTCTACCTCATACACACACGTGTTTGCCCGCACTCAGAGTGGTCTGCAGTATAACACAGTGGGATGTTTAAAATGAGAAGAGTATAGAGGTGTGTGTCCATGATTCCAGCACTCTGGAGGCTGAAGCAAGAAATCATGAGTTCTGGGTTACCCTGGGCTACATAGTGAGACCCTTGGCCTTGGCCTGCTGGTGTCTGGAAGTGTGAGGCTAAATGACAAAGCTAATGTGAAGCTCACTCTGGTGGGATCAGCCCTCTGGATCTGCAGGCTCCAAGCACAAATGGAAAATACATCCTAAACTTGTGT
This sequence comes from Phodopus roborovskii, assembly GCF_943737965.1. Lineage (NCBI taxonomy): Eukaryota > Metazoa > Chordata > Mammalia > Rodentia > Cricetidae > Phodopus > Phodopus roborovskii. The sequence continues at coordinate 46,073,662 of NW_026126407.1, read as the reverse complement.
CTGAAGGGCATGACAGGCCTGTGCCTTTCTCTCTGAGAGTTGCACAGGGGTACACATCATGCACAGCTATTCACACTGCATTTGCTACTTGTCACATTATCCAGAGCTAACTTGCAACTCGGAGAGTGTCGTGCAAATCTTTGACCTAAGATTTCAATGTCAGTGATGTCTGGAGCCAGTCTGCCATGGATGCCAAGGGACAAGACAAACTTGTCACAGTAACCTCGGCAATCAGCATCTCTGAAAACTCTAGAGTCAGCTGCCTTCTCCACAATGGTTAGGCCTCTGCCAGGAGTCCAGTTTTCTAGACAATATTCCTGAATCTTCCCTTCAGAGCTTGTGAGACAGAATCCTCAAGGTAAGCATGGACCAGGACCAGACTGAACCTACACTGACACCAGGCCAACATGCAGACTCTCAAATGGGACACTCCACACACAGGCCTCCTCATTGCTGTTTCCACGATCATGACTGTGAGCCACCCAGGGCAAGATCACAGCTCTGCCTCTCACTAGATGTATGACTCTGAAAAAGTCACCTTGCCTCTCTGAGCTTTGGGGTTCTCATTTATACTGTGGTGGGACTGAAAACCCTCACTTTGAAGAACTCGTTAAAGAACTGAGGGAGGAAAGGCGTGATAATGCCAGGTCACAAACTGGAGTGTAAAACAAATAGAGTGGCTGCTGTGCCAGGCTGCTCCTGGCTTCCATGCTGTGTGGCAAATGACACACTGCACCTGAAGGTCCCTGGCACATGGTTGGTGCCTATCAGTGCCGAAGCCTGAATACACAAGCATTTGCCTGTTTGACACTGTGGACCAGAGCTTTGCGTGTCCCTGTGTGTTTACGTGCACCTTTCTAGCACAGCTCCTATCGCCCCCTACTTGAGTTTTGGAATGGGTCCATATTTCTTAAGAAGTCTGAGTTCTCCCAGGTCCTGCACATACCAGAGTGGCAGCCCCTGAACAAACTCAAGGGGAGTCCAGCTTGCTCTGCTGTGCATGAAATAGGTACGTCCACTTTGCGTATTTGGTTTGTGATCTCAAGGGATGCTTGTCTGTGGATTCTGTCCCTTCCCATGTCCCTGTGCTACCTGAGAGAATGTGGGGGGACATTGCCATTTCATCTCCCTATGCCCCTGTATCAAGCTAGGAAGGGAGCTATCCCAGAGATGATGAAAAGTTTCTTAGTTTGGTATGTGGGATTATAGAGGCCCATGAGAGCTGCTAAGGTTAGAAGTCGGACTTGCCAGGCTGCAGGCTCAGCATAGGGAGAACACCCTGGTCAGGCTAAGGGCTGTGCTGTCCTCTCCTCACCCCTGGTTAGTCACCCCCACCTTCAGGGAGTCATCACATCAACAGATCTGCCTCCCATCCAAGTTATTGTCTTGGGCCTGGGATGCTGAATCCCTGCCCTGAACACCTACCCTGACAGGATAAGAAACTGATGGGAAAATGCTCCCGACTCCTGGGAATGAGTGGCAGCAACAGGCTTCAATGGAGATGCTGGGAGGTCTGGGTGTGGTTTATACACATCGGGGGACTGGTCCCCAATGGTGCTGTAAGAGGACTTTCTAGAACTGGAGCTTCACGGGAGCCATGTCCCCTCTGATGGGTGTAGGGATGACTTTGTGAGGTGACCTCAGGCCTGCAAGAGTGGGCTGGGACCAGTAAGCCTGACCCTAGAATTGTCCTGATTCCTGTCTGATTCTGTTACCTTTTCCTCTTGTCACAATGTCACTGACATGAGATGTCACTGAAGGCTATACCGAGAGGCTTGCCCAATCCTGGATTTTCATCCTAGTCTCTGTGATTTTGTTACAGCAATAACAAATGAGCTAATACAGGAGAAGTCTAGGTACTTACTGGTCTCTTCTAGTACTTCCATGACTAGCAGCTTGATCTGAGCCACCATTAATTATTGCCTGGGCCACTGGGCTCACTGTGATGTCCCTGACCTCAAGTCTACTATCTACCTAGCACCACAGGGACCTTCTGAAAGCAGAAGCCAGAGCCTGTGCTTCCCTGGCTCCAAATCATGGCCACACAGAAGCAGAGTGAAGTCTGAGGCTCTAGGATGGCCCAGGAGTGCCCACTACCACCATCTGGGCTTCTCATCCTTCCCTCCCCCGTAACCAGAGTTGTTCAGGTGAGAATCTAGGTCCCCGGAAGCCCCAACAAGCTAGGTGTGGCCACCCATCGGCCAACAAAACATGGTGAGAAACCAAGGTCTAGTCAGTGTGGCCACACTGTGAAGAACAAACGAGGAGCTCCAGGGACCCCCAAGTTCATCTTCTGGGTACTGACACAAGGCTTTTGTTTAAAAAGAGGCAAGAGGCATGTGTAGCCCGGGTCAAGGTGAGGTTTTATCCCCCACTGACCCATCATTGTCTCAGCTCCAGTCTCTCCTGCCTGGTCACATGGTGAGACCAGGTGTAAGAATGGTGTGGAATGTCTTTCTGGAAGGTAGTCACCCCTCCAGCTGGCACCAGGCTTCAGTCTTTTCCTGCTCCCAGCCTGAGACTCCTGGGAAATTCCAATGTTTAGGAGGCCACAGTTTTGGTATTCTGAGAGCCAAGGGAGGGGTGCAAACATCTCTAGTCATCTTCCTCCTGCCAGGGTGGCTCTACCCTGCTCCCGCAGGGCCTTGCCCCTTCTTTACGTCTGTCTCCACTAAGCACTGACTCACCTCATGCCTCAGGTCTTTACCACAGTTGCTCCTGGGCCTGACTTCCCTCCTCCTGATGCAGGCTTGTCAAGAGACCTCTGGGGCCCATCTGTTTATCCAGTAACTCCTGCCCTGCTCTTGGGCTGGTCCCCTGCCTGACTCCTCTCTGCCTTTCTCGGTACTCACCAGCTGGCACCCAAGGGCCCACACATTCTCTCCATGGTGCTACATGTACCTTCCATCCACCTGCACAGGTCAGCGGTCTTGGTTCTGTGGCTCCTGAACCCCAAAAGGTACTCAGTATTTGCTGAAGTAATAATTAAAATCACCATAAGAGGTTGAACAGAAAGCAGAACTTACTGGCAGACCCCTAGGCAAGGTTTGAGTAGAGACCTCAAGGGGAGCTGGACTCAACTCCTTTGTAGTTGAACATTCTGATTCCTCTCTGAGGCTGGGAATGGAAGAAACCCAGGACTAGGAACTGGGGCAGCTTGCCTGGCTTGCAGAGGCTCGCCCTTAGCAACAGTACCTGGGGGCCTCCCAAGAGACGCTGCTTTACAGGGATGGAGTCCTGTCATGGTGAGTAGTTCCTTTCTGTTTTCCATGAAGTCACACATGGGCCACCAGTTGTGCTGGTGACCTGGGCCTGCACTGGATGTGTGGAACTAGGTTCCCAACATCCTCTGTTCCCACTTGACTTTGAACTCATCTCCTCTCCTTTCAGCTCCTTGGACAAAACCATGACCTGAGGCTATCCCTCTCCCACTGTGCTCACAGAGCCTTTGGCACCCCCCCCCCCCCAGCATGAGACACACCCAGTCCACTGGCCCTTGTAGCTGAAGTCACAGCTCATGGTGGACCAGCAGGGGGAGCCCAGACCTTTCTCTGTTTCAGTGGCAGAAGAGGGCAGAGGTGGAGAGCACCCTGCTGGGCACACTGTAGAAGTCTGAGGTCTGCCAGCCCCTGCCCTCTGCCCATCTCTTCTAGCCTTCCATACCTTCTCATTTGGGCAACCCCATCTCTGCCCTAGGACCTCAGCATCAGCTGCCTGATTGGCCTGCCACTTCCTTGTCATCTCCTTCCTGTCACTGTGGACTCAGCTTGTCACCTAAAAGAAGACGCCTGCCCTGAACTCCCAGTCTAGGGTCACAGTGTCTCTGTGGCATTACCCTGTGTGGTTTCCTTCCTGGCATTTATTGTCTCTGAAGTGGCATTGTTTACGTCAATGGTCCCTTTCCTTTCCTGAGTGTTTGGCTCTGAGAGGCAAGGACCCTGCATCCGCCATCCTGTCCTCATGCTGGGAGCTATGCCCAGCGCACAGAGGATGTTCAGTCTCTGTGGAGCACACTAGCAGCAGATGCCTACACAGAGAGGACCCGCGATGGATTCTGGAGGAGGCCGCCTTGCCAGTCAGTTATTTCTTTGAGTCACACTCTGTCTTAAAGCATCTCATGAAGTCACACACCATATCAGTGAGCACTTTCAGTCTTGAGGACAGGTATTTGTCTCTCAGGAAAGTGATTAGAATCAATACTTTGGGAAGGTATACTTCATTTCTCTTGTTGCATCATGTTGGAAAATTCCATATCTGGCTCAGGTGCTGGTGACCGGGACCCTGGCTCTGAGCAGGTGAGGCTGGAGGACCATGGGCTTCCTGCAACTGTCATGGAACATAGCCTGTACCCTGTTTATAAAGACAATCTGGCAATGTCCAACAATAGGGGGAAACATGCAGACTCTAAAACTGTGCTGGGTTGTAAATACACATGTCCCCTATCCTTCCTCCCTGCTACCACACCCTTTGTGATGGGACTTGCTGTGCTGTGAAGACACCCTTTCTGCTGGGCCTGGCTGCTCTCTGAACCTCTTTGGCCAGTAGAATAAAGCAATAATGAGGATGTGCTGTTCTGAACCCAAGCCTCAAGAACTGTGTGACTCTCTTCTCCTTCAGCCCCAGCTCTACTCCAGAACAAGCTAAGCCCATTTGATGGAAGAAGGGAGGCCATGCAAAGCAGAAATGAGCCCATGACAATCCAGCCTAAGCTGATCTGAGGCCAACCTCAATTCCATGATTGGCCAAGCCATCAGCAGTTGAGCTGGTCCATATCAGTAGACCAGCCCAATATCAATTGCCTGATAACAAATAACAGGTTGATACTCTAGGCCTTTAAGACTTGGATTGTTATACAGCATCATTGTGGCAATGGATGACTGATACAAAAGTCTGGTGGTTCTGCTCCTTGGAGCCTGCCTTGAGAAGCACAAGTCAGACAAGAGACAAAGTCAAGTGTGTTCACCGGACCACACTACTGGCCAAATGTGGCAAGCTACCTAGGGATGTCTTGTCCTCACAGTGAGACTCTAAGCCATGATAGGGACAAGGCTAGGTCACATAGGGTGACACAGAAAGACTTTCGGGAGAACCTGGTTGCTGAAAAGGCAAACTGGGTAATGACCAAGAGTCACACCAGTGTGAGACACATTTTCCATTGACACCTGTCTGAAATGTTCTGATGAAGGACCTGTGAGGAGCCCACTGTGTGGACATGGGCTTCCAGAATCTTCTATAAGGTGTTTCTGTGTTCCTACTAAAGCTCTGAGCGGGGGCATCCACCTTCTTTAGGGAAAGTTGAGTACCACATTCAGGACCCCTATGTCTTGAGTTTAAAATCACATAAAAGGCACAAACCTATTAAAAAGGGTTCAGCATTTTAGTCACCAAAGAGCCAGCCATTAAACCCACAGTGAGATACTGTTGTACACAGCGCAGGGACCCTGGATGTGCTAACTACCACATTGCTAACTCCTCGAAAGAACATTGGTTTGCCTGCTCTGGCTTATACAACTAAATATGTGCTTACCATGAACCCCAATGATTCTATTCCCTGCTGCCAAACAGAGAAGGGAAAAGCCATATTTTCCTAAACAACCTAAAATGTTATTGACCAATGTGTGGATAGATGGGTTGTATCACATCCAAACAAACGGAATACAATTCAACAATGAAAAGGAATGGACTTCAGACTCCTCAACAGCACAGGTGACTCTCATGGGTCTCGTGACAATTGTCTGGCACAGAAGTCTGTCCCACCTGCCCAGCCCATTCACTAAAGTTCCAAGAAGGGAGGCAGTGTGTGGGAAGGCTGCTAGCTGGCGGGCAGGTGGGCGCCAGCAGATCCAGGCAGGAGCCAACTTTACTGGAAGTGTTTTGCATGTTGATTGTGGTGTGGTTTTATGGGTTATGGGTTTATGGGTGTTTTATCCAAACTGTGAATTTTATTGTATGCAGATTCTATCTCAGTCAAGCCAACAACAGGCAGAAGACTCCTTCCAGCCAGGCCCCTGGGTCCCGTTCTGCCGCCTCTGTCTCCTTATCAGATGAGAATCATCTCAGCTTCTCCCTTCTCAGGCTCCGCGCCAAGCTCCCAAGACAGTGAGCAATTAGGGCGCAGGAGTCTTGGACATGGAGCCAAAACCAACAGCTGGATTAGACCAGATGCCAAGCTGTCTCCAGTGAGGCGCTGTGCTCAGCTGCCTGCCCCCACCACTCCAGAGCCACAACAGAGAAACTGTCCAGCCAGGGCCAGCAAGTCCGGGCTCTATCCCCATGGTTTCCAGTCTCAGCTGCAGAAATCCCTAGAGCCTCTGTCACACGAGCATCAAGGTGCCCCTGACCACACTGCAGGGCATCACTATCCCTACATTTCAGGCCTGGAGGAAGTGCCCCACCCCCAGGTCTCCAAGCTCCTTTAAGTAGCTGGGAGCCTCTGTTCTATTCTCACTCAACCATCGGTCTTGGAGGCTCCATAGAGGTGGAAACATTGTGGTGATTTCTGGCCACAGAGGAAAAGGTGGCACTCCCTGTCTCCTGGCTATGGGGTCTGGAAATGGGCCCATAGCATATAGAGCTGTGGTGTAGAAGAGGAGGGTTTTCTGTTGAAGGGTGAGGGCTCTGTGGTGTTCTCAGTCTCCAGAGCTTGCTTACATGAGGTCTGCTCAGCCACTCTCCAGCAAGTCTGTGTAGCCTCAGAATTTGACACACTCTGGGCTCAACCAGCTCTCCAGGAGGCCCTGTGGGTCATGCAGTATAGCTGCTATGATTAGACAGTAGTAGACCTGTGGTTGGTGACCAGATACAGAAAACTAGAACTGTGTGTCCTTGAGCAGCTTAGTCAACCTCTCTGGTCTCTAAAAATGTACACCAAACCAGGGTGATGAAGTTGACTGGTAGGATCCGTATGACTTTTTACTTCTCCAAGGATTAGTCAGGGGCTTTCTCCTCTAGATGGTTACCAACCCCAAGCCCAGGCTGCAGGATCAAACCTCCCAAGCTGTGTTATGTGTGCACAGGGACCACGCTGAGATGACATTAACTGACTCCATTGAGCATCGGATAGCACCTGCCAACACTCTTGAAGGCACTGGTCCTTGGACAGTCACTAGCAGGTCCTTCCAGCGTCTGTGTCCCTCTGACACGGCACATTCCTTCCCGGGAGACAGGACAGGCCCCAGGACAGGGCTCCTGGGCTTGGAGGCCCTGGTGTCTGACCTTGTGATTCCTGTGCATCAGTTTAACCCTGGCTCAACAAAGTCTGCTGGATGCTGGGGAGTTAGAGCAGGTCTGACACCACCCCCCCACACACACACCCTGACCCTCATGCCCTCATGCTCCAGGTGTAGAGAAGCACTAGCTTGTTGGGGAAGGTTTTCCTCAGGCAGCCCATGAGCCTGAAAATGGAGACAGCCATTTGACTTAAGCTGACTTCCTTTGTCCTGGCCAAACACCTAGTACAGTAGTACTCTTACTATCTTCTCTACCAGAGGAGGGCAAGAAAGAGAAGGGAAAACCAGCCCAAGCTTGTGAGGGAGGGGCCAGGCTCTCTGCTCTGTGTGCTCCTTGGAGAGCAGCCACGTGTCCCTGGCGAACAGGCCACATAGATTATACAGAAGACCCCAGGTAAAGCTGACCTGGAGGTGAGGCCCTATGAAGGGCCAGCATCCCTGCATAAAACTGTTTCTCCAGCTTGTCAAGGGAATGATGGGCTTTTGAACTAAGGTTGTAAACACTATCTACTCCTCCATAGACATGGAAATGGAGGTGAAGGCTGAGAGCTCACCCAAGGCATCCCAGCCATGACATGGCAAATTTCTCAAATAGACCCCCAGTTCTGTATGACCTCCAAAGCCCCTCAGTCCTCTCTGAGGGTAGGAGCCATTGCCATGAGTAAAAGATAGGACCATGTCTCCCAGTTCTCAGAGCCGAAGCACTAGAGGTTATATGGAGGGCTGATGTCAGCCAAGACACCTCAGCTACCTATAGACTCAAGCCCATTCCTGATGGGAGAAAGATACCCTATCATCTCTCAGTTGCATCCTGGGACCCTTCAGACCCTGTGTAATACCCTCCCTCCCAGAGATGCCTCTCCATTGTTTAAGTGCCAACACCCCCTGTCCTCCCACCCCACCCCCGCCCCAAGTGTATAACTTCATGCCCTATCTGTCTTCCATACTTTATTATATGAGCCAGGGCAGTTTCAGTGGCCAATGGCAGAGGCCCAACTCAAAGTGGCTCCACCCAGATAGGTATTCACTACTTTCCAAGCTGTCAAGCCCAGGAGAGAGCTGGCCAGGGACTCATCCCTGTCATCTGGACTGAGATCCACCCACTCCCATATGTCCCCACTGTGTCTAGTCCCAGACCCCCTGTTTTGGCTCCAGTATGAAGGCCCTGGGGGTGATAATATGTCTAGAGGCACCCCAAGCCCAAACCCAGAAAGCAGCTGATGATACCCCCACTAATGTTCCTATTGAAGTCTATGCACCAACTCACTCGGTGTCAGCTCCAGCAGACCCCAGGTAGAGCTGACCTAGAGGTGAGGTCTTGAGAGGTGGGCAGCCTCCATGCACTAAGCCCCGTCTCCGGCTTGTTAAATGAATGAGCAGCATTTGAAGTGTCCCCCAAGGTTGCAAACGCCATCTACCTCTCCACAGACACAGAAACAGAAGTGCAGGCTGAGAGCTCGCCCAAGGCATCCCAGCCACAACAAGCCATGATCCTCAAGTAGGACCTCAGTTCTGTGTGAACCCCACGCCCTGATGACACCGTATTTGCCACCACTCCCTCGGTGTACCCTGGACTGATGCCCATACTCCTGAACAAAATACTACCTGAGTATGTGGATTTCATTAAACACTTCTTGCCTCAGAGGCATCTCCTTGCCTTCCCAGGCTGTGTGGCTCTAACTGGGAGCCCTAGAGATAGGCTCACCAGCCAAGCGGGAGCTGCCTGGCCCTGCCACATGCTCCTGAAGACATGCTCACTCTGTCACACACACTGCCACAGCCAGTGTGTGCCTTCGCCATTGTCTTTCTGGAAAGGACAAGATGATGTTATATCACTGATTCTCTCAAGCACAATTGAGGCTTTAGAACACTGAGGCTGCGGGACTAAAGTCCCTCAGAGGATGTATGCTTTTCTTTTGGTGAGATGCAGAAATGGAACATGGCTTCCCAATCCCTTCCCTGCCTCCAGGAGCCAGCCCCACACAGAACTGCATAGAGGACAGTCACAATGACAGGCCCATAAAATCAAATGGGCTGTCTTCCAGGAGGCAGGAGAGAGGGGAAAACAAAGGCATCCACTTGCAAAAAGTCAGCCCGGGGTCTGGGATTAGCTGCTTTGAGTCCTTACAAGGAAATTCACATTTGCAGGAACTCAGAGCAGAGAGGCACAGGAGTGGGGTGGGGTAGGATGGGGATGTGGAGGAGGTCTTGGCTGCTGAAACCAAAAAACAGACACTTCATACAGGGAATAAGCCAGCCAGAGAAGCCAGTTATGGAAGGTAAGGGGAAGCATCACTAGTCCTGAGCCTGTCCCCCCACCCCCCCCCACTCCCTCACCCCCACGGGAGAGGCCTGAAGTTCACTGCACATTCCCTTTCCCAGCTCAGTAAGCCACCAGCATCATCAGCAGGGAAGATGGGGCCACATCCCCTAGGTTCAGGCCACATGGAGACACCCAGTGTTGCCCAAGTGGTGAGTTGGGAGCCCTGAAGAGTATCCATAGCCAGGGACTGTGGGCAATTGTCTTCCTCTGTGAGCCTCATGTTGCTATCATCAAAATGGTGGTAGTACATACGTCCCCAAAATAGGGAGTAAGTGAGATGACAACATAGTCCCTGGGCACTGTCCAGTCACATAGATTACTGTACACCAGGGGAGACAAGCTGAGAGACAAAGGTCTTGCTCAAAGTTACACAGCTGGTCAGCAACTTGGAACTCTGTTCTGTTTTAAGTCACAGCAGACCTCTGCCCACCACACCCAACTCACAGTAGTAGGTTTCTCCCTGCATGCCAGGCACATGCCCTGACCACTCAGGCTGGTGGTATTGGGTTTAACCCTGCACAAGTTCAGCGGGTAGCTAGCTGACAGTGCTTGTGTCCTGGTATGCCATGGAAGATGAGAATTGAAATGCACTAGTGACAAGTGAAATGCAAGCAGATACATTTGCTAATGATCTGCTGTCAGCCAGAGCCCATCAGTGGAGCAGACAGTCAACAGCAGGGCTTCCCTGAACACAAAGGAAACAAAGGGCCCTGCAGTTTGCTGGGCAGCATGTTGCTCTTAGGAGGACACAGGCAGTCCTGCTTGACAGAGGCTGCTTGGACATCTGTTCCAGACAAGATCAGATAGAGAGTTCTCATAGCAGCCTGGCCTCCACACCCTTGTGGCAGTCACAAGCTCTGCCAGCTTGCTGCTCAGATGCAATGGTGTCACAGGGCCCATTGGGAAGGCCTAGAAAGGGAAGGACCAGATACAAAAGACAGAGCTTGGATATCTGCCCCCCCCACACACACACACAATGCAGCATCCTTGTCTCCTGTAGGTGAGGATGGTGCACTGAGGGCTGGGAGGAAAAGAGAGACAGAGCTGGCCTGGGCCCAGCTTTGGGGAATCAGTGAGCCAATGCACTATTTAGTGAGCAGGCTGTGGTGATGCCTAAGGCAGTGGTCTAACTTAAGTAAATTCATGGCCACTGACTTCTGTCTCCTGCCTGCTGGCTCCTGACAAATGCAGCCCTGGCTATCTTCAGAAGAATAGCCAGGAAGAGACCACCCCTTCCAAGTGGAGAGATGTCTAACAGGCCGGTGCCCAGCTTAGCCCTCAAAAGTTCACAGTGCCTGCAGCATGAGTTCAAATCTTGCTCAGCTCCTCACTCCTGATGTCCATCTGTAGAGATAATCAGGATGAAGACACTAGACATCAAGCACACAGGGCCTGCAGAGGGAGGCCCCTGATGCACTAGATGGGGTTGAATTGGTGATCGCATACCTGCTACCAGCAGCTCCAACCCCATCCACCCCATGTGAGCAATCCCATTCCACCTTGTGGGTGGTGCACCTAGAGGGCCCTTCACAATCACCTTCCACTTGACACCTACAAAATTCAGACTTGGCTTTGCCCCCTCTCAACCTCACCTCTGCCCTCTCCCCACTCAGAAAACAGCCCCTGATCTCCCCACCCAAGTTCCAGCTACTCTGATGGAGTCTTGGGAGCACCCTTGAAGTCTCCTGCCCTTCTGCCCTATTTTCAAGCTGTATCCAGACTTCAGCTGTTTCTAACCATCACAGGCCCAGGCCCCTTTGTGTACCCTGGGGATGGATTAAATGCTGAGATAACATGAAGGCTGATGGAGAGCTAGGTCTTTCCAGGGCTGAGGAGAAGCCCTGGCTCTCACCTTCTCTGGCATCAGGAAGCCCTGCACTGAACTTGATTCTGATGTCACTTCCCTGTGTTGTTCCTGGAACGATACCTGTGATTCCAACTGTGGGCACACTTGGGTATCCGGAACACTTTCTCCCTCTCCATTTCTGTGAACTTCTTTTACTATAACAAGGTTCCATTTTCACAGTATATGGAGATCAGAGGTTGTGTGTGTGTGTGTGTGTGTGTATGTGTGTGTGTGTGTGTGTGTGTGTGTGTATTTTTAATCTGCTGCAGGATCCATTTGGAAGAACCAATTGGAATGCCTTTCTTCTGCTGGCCACACTCTGAAGCTGCCCATTTCAAGGAAAATCCATGTCCTTGTGTGAGCCCCGTGGCCCCTGCAGTCTGAGTGCACACCTCTCCACCCTGGATCCTGCCTGCTTCCTTGCTGTGCTCCCTGGTCTTTGCAGGTCCTCCTCCTGCCTCAGGGTCTTTGCACTGGCCATTACTTCTATCCAGAATGCTCAGCCTAGCTCAGCCCCTGGCATTGCTCCAGACCATGCTCAGGTGACATCACCATAGAAGACTCCGTAAGGCACCCTCCTGCCCATTCCCCCACCCTACTCCCTCTCTTCTTACTCTGCTTCCGGGCTGTTATAGCCCTCACCCACCTGTGCTATACTTACTCAGGCACTCCTTTGCCATCTGCTTTCCTGCCAGGACTCAGTTGCCAAGAGAAGGAATCTTGCTCACAGTTCTAGTCACAGTGCCAAGATGAGTGCCGGGTACAGCAGGGGCCAGTGGACACTGGAGAGACCTTGAGCCATATAGCCAACCCCTGGCTCACTCTGAAATTACTGAGCCTCCCTTTTTCAAACTGTGTGGGTTCCTTAATAACCCTGCCACCATGGCTGTAGCTGTCCTAACACAACACATGCTGGGATTAGGATAGGCCAGAGCTCTGCCTTCCCATGGCTCCAGGCTGGGCTGAGCCTCTGTCGTTGTGTTGATGTGTACCCAGCTTCTCCACTGGGCAGTGAGGCATGGTGGCTATTGAGGGTCCACCTGTTGGTATGTGTTGACACTCTTGACCAAGCACAGTGCTTCCATGGTTGTCCTCACTTGGGAGCTGGACCTCCTGTGGCTAAGCCCTTCCAACACCTGACCAGATTCTTTTGTCTTGAATAGCAGCCTACCTTTGTTCTCAAGCACAGATGACAACCTTCTTATTTCCCAAATCCCAGCCTTCCAGATCCTACATTGAGCACTTCCCAGCCTGTCTTTCCTGCCACATGAGCCACTTTCTGTGACATGTATTGTTGCTCTACTAAACATATAGGGAAGTCGACATAAAGAGAGGTGAAGTCGGGGCTAGAGGGATGGTTTCATGGGAAAAAGTGTTTGGATCTCAGGACACAGGTAAAAAGCCAGACCTGACTGTAGCCCTGCCAGAGCCAGCACTACAGAGTGGAAACAATTGCTGGGGCTTAATGGCCTCCAGTCTAGCTACATGTTCAGAGAGACCTTATCTCACAGAAATATGATGGAGTGTGATACAGCAGGGCCCTGACATCTTGCTCTAACCCTCATATAGGCACTGGTGCAACCCAACCCATCCCCCATACACAAGCTCACACAACTCAGATGAGCTGAACTCACTGAAGGATCAAAGCCTCCATAGTTTACCCAGTTCCTACCTGGCAGCTGCAGACAGCTCCCAGACATCAGCTCCCTCCTCAAAGACAGAGTTTCACAACCCCATCTTGGCGGTTGGAAACAGGTTCTCTGCGGACAGTCTCTCTGCATGCTTGTTCTGGCTGGACCCAATGCCAGCAGCAGCCCAGAGATCTGGAGCAGCAAGCTGTAGCAAAGGCTAGGAGAAAGCAGCAGCCTAGAATACCCACCCAATATGCATCCTGGGAGGGGCAATTCAAGAGCGTAATCAGAGTGGCTGCAATGCCCAGGGGAGACGTGCCCGAGCCACCTGGCCCATGGAGGCCAGCTGCTGCTCACATCCCACACAAAGCACAGGTATGTGCAGTGGGCCTGTGGGGCACCAGCGGGCCAGCCTTTGTAGGAGGTGTCAGGGTGACAGGAGGGCTCAACCGCCACTACTCACGCCCTAACAGAGGACAGGACCTTGCCTGTGGCATCTTGGTGGCCACCTTCACTTGCCTCACTTGTCCTGGGTCTGAGGGTAGGTGTGGTGGTGGAGGACAGGCCGTGGAGCACTGCCATGGCTGCTTATGTTGGAGCGTGTCAAAGGTGTGAGTGTTTCCAGTGAGGGATGTTGAGGTGGAGAGATTTTTGAGAGGTGTGGCTGGGAGGTGGTTAGGTTCCTGGGGTGCCCCATCATGAATGAAGTGATGCTGGTCCCATAGGCTGAGGTGGCATCTCAGGAGTGAGCAATGGCCTGAGATCAGCTTGGTTATGGCAGAGCCATGGGCCCTCCCCAGAGCCAAGTCCCAGTATCAGGGATTTTGTTATAGCTGTGACAGAGGGACTAAAACAAGCTCCTAGTCTGTATAAGCTGTCTATTGCTGTCACAGTCAACGTGGCTGGCACGGATCATGCCAAAGGCCTAAGCCCCATGGCTGGCTCTGTAGACATTGTCAGTGCCTTATACTAGCCCACTTTACCCTCACACAGTGCCTATCTATGCATGGGTATTATTACACTTGCTTGGTGAATGAGAAAAGTGAGACTTGAGGAAGTCCAGACAGTCCCAAGGTCACACCGCTGCTGAAACACAAGGCTGGGGACCCACATCAGGCTCTCAAACACTGTTCCAGGTTTCCCTATGTGCAATGGCAATGACATTGAAATTCTGTCCTCACTGTAACTCAGACGGGTTTTAAGCAATTAATTTTCCCAATAGCTCTTCTATAGGTGCGTCTACCCTCACCATTTGACAGATGGGGGCACAGTGGTACAGAGATGAATTGATGTGCTCGAGATCATAGAGTAGATGCTGCATGCATGATGCCCGGCAGCGTGACTGGGGCTCAGACCACAGTGCAGCACCGCCTCTGCCCTCCCGTGGGTCCTCGAGGAACACCTGGGGTTTGGGAGGGCCCTTGGCATTCTCACCTGGGAGAGTTGTTGCCTGGCCAAGGCCAAACAGAGGACCAAGATCAAGCTGAGATTGAATCCACCCATTCCTTGCAGGTCTCGCTGTTGTGTTTTGATAAGTGTCCCCCAAAGGCCCAATGCTGAAGGAACTTGCTGTTCGGAGATGGTGGCACCTTTAGATGCATGACCTAGCGGCAAGAGTCAGGTCAGCCTTTGAAAGGGGTACTGGGGCCCCAGGGCTCCTCTTTCTTCCGCTGCTGCCGTCAGGGGTGAGCAGGCTGTCTCTCACCGTCTTCTGAAAGCAACATGACCAACTGATCACAGTCTGAGTCTCCTGAAACTGGGAATCAAAACAAACTTTCTTCTCTGTAAGTTGGTTATGTCTCGTATTTTGTTACAGTCATGGGAAGCTAATACATGTGCTTTCATAGTAATCTGCTCAACGAGTGTTTACTACCTCCCCAGTCCATTTGAACCTTCACAGCTGCCACCTGACAAGGAGACCGTTCTCTCGTCAAGATTATGCTGGAACAATGAGCACAATTTTGATGACTTAAATTTTTAAAGATTTTTTTTTCTTTTAATCTTTTCACAATACCTGTGAGCTTCCCTCTCTGGGAGACCCAGATGAAAACAGCATCTGTGCAAAGTTTGCCAGACACCAGCAGGCAGTGCTAGACTTAGCAGCTTAACACCCATCTGAATGGACACATGCTGCTCTGCTGTCAGCTCACCAGTCTGCATGTGCAGCCCTACTATGTGTGTGGGAGGCAGACTGTCCGTGTTCTCACTCTTCTGCAGGCTCAGTAACAGCTTGGAGCCAAGCCAGCCTGCAGCCCATTCTTCTCAATCCAGCAAAGCCCTGGGACACAGAGAGAGTAATGGGTCCAAAACATATGCAGCCTTGGAGTTCTAGTGAGTGCTTAGCAGCCCTCATCTACCTCTCTCACTCTAGTGCAGCACCCAAAGAATGCCCCACCCTGCAGAGGACAGTAGAGATGGACCCCTTCGTAGGCAAGGTCATGATGAAAGACCAAAAAGTAAAGTTAAATAAAGGACGGGTCTGACCTGGAAAGCTAACCAATATCTGTTCCTTGGAATTTGCTAGCTTCCTCTCACAAGGCCCTGAGATAAGAAAAATTCACACTGCCCCACCTTTTCTGTGAGTCAACAGGTGGTAAATAGGGTCAAGAGATAGCTGTAACTCTGGTTTGCCCAGACAAGATTAATTAGCACACCTGAAGCCCTAAGGTCTGCTGACCCTAATAGCAGACCATCCGGCCTCCAAGGGTCACATACTCAATGGACAGAGGGTCCCACCCCCTCCCTAAGCTTGTGGGTTTGTCTTTAAAAACACCTGGGCCCAGGGGAGGGGGCTTCTCTCTAGCCTGCATGCTGGAGGAGCCGGTGCGCAAACGTTTCCTGTTCATTAAAGCCTCTTGCGTTTTGCAGCAACTGGACTGGACATTGAGTTCTTGGGGTATCAAAGCGAACCTGGAAGACTCCTCATTCTGAGGGTCTTAAAATGAGAGTTTGGGGGCCACACAGGGTGAGAACTCGGTTCTCTAGGCTTCCAGCTCCCCTCCCTCCTGGCCCAGGACAAGAAGCCCAGCCACCTTCTCCCTTCCCAGATAGGAATGGAAAGAACACAGCTGGCGTGTTATACTGTCTGAGAACAGGGGGGAGACAAGCCAGACACAGACAAGGCCAAGGAGCCTTCCTCCACTCATAACTAACCAGGGCCCAGACTCCAGCCCTCACCCCTCATCCTCACCTCTCTGACCCCTCCCACCAGGCAGGGAGCTGTTACAGCATAGCTTATGGGGGAGGCTCAGAACCTGTTCTGTGGCTTTGGTCAGTTTGCTTAGACTTAGGTGGGCAGTGCCCTGGCCTGACAAACATCCACTCTGTCTCTCCAGACCTATCCCCCTGTTACCTAACTACTCACTCAGGCTTCCTACCTGCAAAAGAGACTTCATAGTGGGGCACAGAGCTTAGCAGAGGAAATATTAAGGCAAGGCAGCTTAGCGGCTCGTTTGTGGTTGTAAAGTTTACAGTATGAAAAGAAAACCAACCCTGAAGTTGGATTAATGTTGTGTTAGTAAACAGCGGAGGCAACACAGGCCAGAAACAAAGGACAGGAAACACAATCATCCACCTGGATGACAGCTGTGAAGGAAGAGGTTAAGTGGTGTTGACGGCCCCTAATGCTCTCGTACTCTCTGCTTGTCAGTTGATGGATAAAAAGTGAACGTATTTACAGTTTACAACATGAAGATCTGGTGTGTACACACATTGCTCTCCAAATCCCTCTCTTCTTGTGCTAGAGAATGAACCTAGGGCCTCAGTATGCTAAGCAAACTCCCTACCACTGAGCGATATCCACAAGCCCCCACCATTTAAGAGTTTTTGTTAAATTAAAAGTAATTTATTCTTTTTAAGAATTCTTCAAGCTTGTATTGATTCATTGTGGATTTCACACCATGTATCCCGATCCCATGCATCTCTGTCCCCCCCCCATCCACCCTCTGCCCTTGCAGCCTCCCTCCCAAAACAAAACCAATTTAAAAAGAACAAAAAAGCAAACAAACAAAAACAAAGAGCAACAACAGCAAAAGGGAGCCGAACCTCACTGTGGGAGCTGTGGGGTGGGGTGAGTCAGACAGTTCACCCTTTACTCTTTTCAGTGTTCATTGCGTGAGTCATTGCTCTGGTTCGAGGCCTCCGGCCTCTGGTTCACTGTCTACGACAATGGGCTCTCACTGGGGCTCCTCTTGGATATTCTGTTGTTCAGTGTCATGGAGAACCTGCAGTTTTGGATCTGTAGGTTTGTCCCCTGGGTGGTAGCTGAGCTGGTCAGCCTGTCAGCTTTCCCCCATCCTTACCACCCTGGCGAGCTCTCCAGCACGGCCTCAGCTGCCCACTCAATGCAGCCCGCAGCAAGGAGCAGGGCTAGTTCTGCAGAATAATGGGTCTCACTGTAACATTCACATATCTACACGTCCAAAAACACAGGGGCTGAAGGGATAGATCAGAGTTTAAGAGCACTGTTCCACCGAGGACCGAGGACCCCAAATCCACACATGGCAGCTCACCACTACCTATAGCTCCAGCTCCTGGGGATCCACTGCCCTTTTCTGGCCTCTTCAAGTACCTGTGTGTACATGGTACACATCTGGGCAAGCATATCAGGACACATACATTTAAAAAATAGAAATAAAAAAACAGCAGACAACCATAGAGAAAAATTAGACCTGCCAAACAAAACATCTACTTGACAGTAAAAGTTTACTTGGTACATGCCATGTCCAGTCAACAGATGAGCTTTCTTCATGTGCTTGTGTAAGTGTGGACTTACATGCATGTGTATGTGTGCATGTGTGTGTGCATGTGTGTGTACAAGCATGTGTGCACATGCATGTGTACCTCAGCAAACACACTAACCATTTCACAGGGGACATCTCTGACATTCTTGCTCCTGTTTGTTTCTCGGCACCTTCAGACAGTTGGTCTGCAATTTTACCCATAGCTTGTCACCACTGCCTGTTGGAGGGGTTAGTCCTACACAAATCCTCCTGCAACTTAAGAACCGGGTCTTGGTGAGAGAACACCACTGCCAAGCAAAGGGCATCAACTGTGGAAGTGTGGCAGACAAGTCAAGAGTATACACAGTCATGGTGCATAAGGCTGCCATCCGTGCACCTCAAGGCTTCCATCGGATCACACCGAGCTGAACAGTGCAGCCTCGATGTATTGCTCGCTCCGCAAGGGCTCCTGGTCCTGATATAATCCCCTCCCCGACACTCTAGTAACGAACAGCTCCAGTGGTCACAATGGTGCACAATATTTGTTGCCCATGATGAATGGCCATTTCACTAGTTTATTTTTTTTACTACACTACACTTAGCGTGTTAGTGAACATCAGTGTCCTCCCAGTTACAAAATGAGTTTCCTGAAAGGTGGTGGCCGGGGCATGCTGGCAACACCATTAGTTTTGCTCTGAACCATCGTCCCCTATCAGGCTCAGGTTCTGGACACCCGGGCCCATCTTGTAGCGCTATTGTGAGGGCTGCAGCGCCTTTAGGAGGTGGGAACTGGCTGGCACAAGTAGGTCACTAGGAAGTAGGGCTTCTGAAGGTGCGACTCACACTTGCTGCCCCTGCCTCCTGCTTGCTCGTTCTGCTTCCTGTCTCTGTGTGTGAACAGCTGATGCAGCATGCTCTGGCCACCATGGACAGAGCCACTCCTGTCACCTGCCTCCCCTGCTGTGACTGGCTGCTAGCCAGCCTCAGGTGGGGCTTTGTGGGAAAGTGGTCCTAGGCTGTGAGCTGGGTGAGACAGCAGAGAGCACTGTGAGCAGCGTGAGCAGACAATGAGTGTGAGCAGAAGCCTGTCCTCCCTTGAGTGGTTCTGCCATTTGCTCTGGCTCTTAGAGGCTGGGGGGGGGGGTGATGAGTAACTAGACCCCCTGGGCTGGAGAAGTCCACTCTGTGATGTTCCCTTGGTGACATCACCTGGCCATGAGTTTTCGGTTCTTGTCCTAATTACCATAAAGCCAGAGAAACTCTGTGACTCAACTGCTATGCTCCTTGGCATGCTTGTGATCCTGACTATAGGGAGAAAGGATGCTGAGAAAGCTTTCAGGAGTTAGGGCCTCACCCTGTGACCTGGGGTGCTTAAGCTTATTTGGGACCAAGGGCTACTGGGGACCTCTTCTGCCAGTCCCTGGGCTGATCTACCTGTCCTGGCCAGGGTGCTGCCCAGGAGAGTCATGCCATGCTGCTCACTCATCCCACTCTCTGTATGCAGCAGGGTGGAGGCTGTGGTCATGGGGCATTGCAGGTCTGAGCCAAAGCCTTCAGACTGACTTCACTTCAAAACTCACAGACTCGTTAAGACTTTCAGGACAATGAGGTGACCATGCCCTTGGTGGCAGACACAGGGCCCTTCTTTCTGAACACAGGTCCTCATGTGCTGGCATTAGTCACACACCTGTGAAGAAACCCCACATGAAGCTCATCCCTGGTCAAGTCAAATACAACTCTTGTCCTCTCTTAGATGGCCTTCTTTTGAGGCAGGAATGAGAAGATCCATCTCCTGAGCACTGGTCATCCTGCAGGGAAGCCCAGCAGGCATGATTATAATCCAGACCTCTTATTCATTACTGTGGCAGGAGATGCAGCTGCTCAATGACCCACCTGGGACATGTTGTTGAGTCTACGGTGAAGGTTTTGAGTGGTTCCTGCCTCTCCCCTCCATTAGTAAATGGACACTGGGGAGATGGCTCAGTCTGTGAGGTCCTTGCCATACATGAGGACCTAGATTCAGATCCTTGATGGCCAGCCAGTCTAGCCCTGTCAGTGACTTCTGGGTTCACTAAGAAGCACTGTCTCAAAAAAGTAAGTTGGGAGAGTCACACACACACTCGAGCGCACACACACAAAATGAAAATGAATGAACTGTACTTAAACAGGACTCTTGGACTCATATGACTCTGCCAATAGGGTTCGAATGGGAGTACTGCTGGTCATCAGGTGCTCAGGTTAGAGCCCGGTCCTGCCCCAGGGCCCCCCATCTCTTCTTAATAAACACAGCTAAGGACCCTAGCACACTGGGAGGGCAGGGCATACCAAATGGCCTAAAAGGCATCCGTGATGCATAACTGCGATGCATAATCACGGTGCTCAATGGCCATTGCTGACCAGTGGCTGTTCCACGTCTCACACTAACACAAATGCTCATCCTTTGAAGAGAATGATTCGTTCATCTTCAGCCTCTTCTGCTTTCTTCTCTCCAGTTCTGGTCTCAGAGGGTGTAGCAGCCTCTTCAGTGCATCACAGAGCAGCAGAGGGTGAAGAATGCACCCACGGAGTCAGGGAGGATCCAGTTCTGACCCACTTGAGCTCGTTGAACCCTGCTTCACCATTTGTAAATTGAGAAGGACAGCAGCCATCTCGTTAGCTCATGAGGACCATGGTGTCCGACAGGTGTCTGGCATGTGGCCTTCATTACTGTGTGTACAGTGTGCACCCCATCATTTGATACTTCACAGGAGAACTTGAGCCCCCAGATGGCAGGAGCCCCTCTGGCCCTATCTGTGTTTTGTTGTGGCCTGTGATTAGGTTAGAACCTGAAATCAAAGAGGGGTCTGAGAAAAGTGGACAGAGTTGCTGTGGGAGTCAGAGCTTGCTGCTCGAAAGCTGGGCACCTTTGGGGCAGAGCCCCACCCCCACACCCCTGGGCTTCTCCCTCCTCTCCTTTCTCACCTGTGAACTGTAGCTGCCACCTGTTCCGGGGTGAGGCAAAGGGGGCAGAGAGGTTGGAGAAGACATAAGAGAGGGGTAAAAGCTGTCCCCCATGCAGACATCTAAGCCTGGCTTTCATGGGGGTGTGGAGGTGGATTCTTCCACGAGGCACATCCCTATATTAAGTCTTCATGTGCTTTTGGGGTTCATTGCTTCCTCCCTCCACTTCCTTCAGATGCATCGGTTCCTGCAGCATCCAGATGTTGTTCTGCTAGTCCTTGGGACAGATGTAGAATACTCTCATCTACCCTTCTTGCTCAAGAGGCCTGCACTGAGCTCATGGGAAAACCCACCAGGCCTTTCCACTTCAGTTTGGCTTTCTTGGGTCCTTAAAGGTCACATGGCAAAAGCTTGATCCCCAGAGTGGCACTGTAGGGAGGACATGGAGTCTTCAAGAGATGGGACCTAGAGGAGGTCTTTGGGCCACCGTGGAAGGGCAGTGCAACCTGAGTTTTCTTCCCCTTCTGCTCCCTGACCATGAGGAGACTGATTCATCCTGGCCCTCCATGATGTGAGGGAACCCTCCCCACTCTCCTGTCATCATGAACTTCCTCATACCTCCCCTCCCCCATGATGGCTGAAACACCTCTGAAACGGTGAGCTTGATCTGTGACCTCAGCCTGAACAACTTTCTGCTATCTTCTCCTGGAAGACCCCTGGCCCCAGGGGTAAATGGGTGTGTCTCTCCTCTCACCTTGTCACACTGATCCTGGTAAGGACACAGCCAATGAGGACCCATGACTGCTGACCCCCACACTCCCATGTAGCCTCCTGACTCTCCAACCACTGAGTAGATTTCTGCTTGGGGGTTGACAAATAAAAATAATCTCAGACACCAAGGAGACTTTTCTGTGCACTGTGGTCCATCACTGCCCGTCTTCTTTCTGTCTCAGCACCTGGGGAGGTAGATGGTGTCTGTAGCACCATTCTGCACATGGCAAATGGAGACCACAGCAAAGCTAAGTGACGTGATCACATGGCTAGAAACAGGTAGAATCAAGATTTGAACTAAAGTCATCCAATGAAAGAGCTCCCCTTCCCAGTGAATGCAGTCTATTGCCTGGTAACACATTAAACATTCAGTTGGATGATAGGATGCGTTCTAATTTCAGAAACACAGCTCCCACACCATCCTGAAATATGTATATAAACACTAACTCTCTTCACTCTGGGAATTCGCTGGTGAGGTACCACTGCAAAAATGATACGCTCATCTTCAAGTCTAGAAAACACATTTTTTCCTAAACCCACAGTATTTCTATTGAGCTGGGGTTTTTTTTTTCCATGCCTAAAATTCCCACCATTTGTCTCCACAATGCGTTAGGGCGCTCTGTCCCCAGAAGCCCCTAGTGAAAGGGGAAGCACACCACTCAATACAACAGTATAAAGGTACCACCTTCAATTGTTCAAAACATTCTCCAGGAATTTCTTACCTCAGAGTCATGAATCAGTGTCAACCAACCACAGTACACCAAGTCCTTCATCACTAATTTCCCCACCAAAGGACATGTGACCCAGGACAGGACAGAGTTCATCTCTGGAAACTTCTGATGGGATTTGCTAGGGAATACCTTGCCTCTTGGGCAATGAAGATGGAAGAATGTGGCCTAGGACCAGAGAAAAAGGGAAAGAAATAAGTAGATAGCTGAGGATGGTGGGGCATGCCTGCAAAATCCCAGAACCTGGGAGCTGGAGGCAGGAGGATCATGAGTTCAAGACCAGCATTGGCTATGTAGTAAAACCCATTCTCAAAATTAAAAATAGAAAGAAAGAAATAAAAAAGAAGTGAAGGTAGCTGGGCAGTGGTGGTGCACACCTTTAATCCCAGTGCTTAGGAGGCAGAGACAGATGAATCTCTTGAGTTCAAGGCCAGCCTGGTCTACAGAGGGAGTTCCAGGACAGCCAGAGATACGCAGAGAAACCCTTAAATTCATGTATGGGTGGTAGTTGGAGGTGGGGGCTTTGACATTAGAACAGGACATGAAGCAGAGCATCCATGATGACATGAATTTAAGGATGAAGGTTCCCAGTATGTGAGGTGGGGGTGGGAGGGTGGAGAGGTAGTAGTAACCATTTTGTGTGATTGTTGGGAGGAATCATGAACCTGAAATAAACAAACAAAAAGCCTGTCTACACTTACCTTCAATGTATTCTAGCCACAAGAACCACCACAACCCTCCCATTGTCTGCAGTTTAGTTTTTCATGGTTCAGTTCCCCACAGCCAACCACAATCCCAAAATATCAAATGGGAAATTCAGAAATAGACAATCATGCTTCAAACTGTAAGATCTTCTAAGTCATGTGACAAAACCTCCTGGCCTCCCACCCGGAAATGGGGTCATTTCTTTGTTTGGCATATCCAAACTGTATATGCTACTCTCCTGTTGGCCACTTGGCAGCAACAGCCGCTCCATATTGACAAGTTGGTTGACCCTAGAAGATATCAGAGCCGACATCTGACACAGTCTTCAAGCAACCTGCACTATTTCACTCAGGCAGCAGGAAGTGTCTGGTCTGCTAATGTGTGACTGAAGATGTCATCTGGTTATGCTAACAAACGTTTGAGTTACAGAAACCTCAGGAGGTCTGGACAGTATCCACCCAAGACAGCTGACCCTTGTGACACCCGTGGTCTGCTATTGATTAATAACTTCTTGATTTGCTCTATGCCCCTTTCTTCTTACTTTCTTAGGCCTCCCCTTAGGGGCTCCTGGCTGGCCCCAGGAAAATGATGGACTTTGAGCCTCAGCCCTCCACCTTCTCTGCAGCTGCTTTTGGAGTGAAGCCACTTTCCTTGCTTCAGCACCTTCTCTAATGACTTAGCTGGCCTGTTTTGTGGTGGTTAGGTAAGACTGGAATCCATAAACAATCTTGGTCATCACAACCACTATGACAGCTAGGGTTGGTTGTCAACTTGACAGGATCTAAAACAACCTGGGAGATGGGCCTCTGGGCATACCTGTGAGGGTTATTTTAATTAGGTTGATAGATTGTGAAGATTCTTAACTGTGAGTGGCACCATTCCCTAGGCAAGAAGTCCTGGATCATAGAAATGGAGAAAGCAAGCAATCAGTGCATCTATAGCTGACTGTGGGTGTCATGTGACCAGCTGCCTCAAGCCCCTGCTGCCTCGACTCCCCCACCACTATGGAGTACCTGACTGTGAGCCAGAATGAACCCTTTCTCTCTTAAGCTGCTTTTGTTGGGGCATTTTCTCACAGCATCAAGAAAAGAAAACTTTCCCCTGAGAACCCTCTGGAGGGCTCTGCAGATGGAAGTAATCTAAGCAAGACCTCTTCCTCCAGTCTCACCACTCAGAGGAGCCAGTCAGCCCTCCACACCTCTGTTGATGCTAAGGTTTGTTGATGTATGGTATCTGATGGGCTCAGGCCCCTCTATGTGTTGCATGGTCTCTTACAGTCACTTGCAATTAGTATGTCCATGTAAAACAGGTCCACCTATGGTTTTCCAGTCTTTTTGCCTACAGAGGGTCTTTAAAAAATAAGTTATGAACACTTACAAAGATTATAGTAGCATGCCCTACATTGCTCAGAGATCTCATCAGCAGCCAATTTGTTGAATCTTCACAGCAACCCTGTGAGGTAAATTATGATGATTCCTGTTGTAGATGGGGAAACTGAGGCATGGAGCAATTAAAAATAAGTTACTCAAGGGCCCCTAGCTTTGTATCAGAATGGGCTTGGGGTTCAGCAACCTGGCTCCAGGGTCTGAGGTCTAATCCCCCAATTGTTGTGTCTTTGTAAAGGGATATATAGACAGGAGCCTGAGACACTAAATTGGAAGTGACAGCACCCTGACAGCTTGTGGAATGGCCTCTTTAGTGCTAAGACCTGCACTTGGTCCAGAGTTCTACATGTACCATGCAGTAGAAAGCACTTTGCCATAGTAATTTCATCCTTCATCTGTGCTAGCAAGTTTCATGCCAACTTGACACAAGCTGGAGTCATCTGAAAGGAGGGAGCCTCAATTGAAAAAAATGTCTCCATAAAATTGAGCTATAGGGTGGACCTGTAGGGCATTTTCTTAATAGTGACTGATGGGGAAGGGCACAACCCATTGTGCTATGCGTAGGCTGGTGACCCTGAGTTCCATAAGGAAGCAGGCTGAGCAAGCCACAAGGAGCACCCCTCCATGCTCTCTACATCAGCTCCTGCCTCCAGTTTCCTGCCTTGTTTGAGCTCCTGCCCTGACTTCCTTCATGGACCCGGATATGTGATCCAAATACACCCTTTCCTCCCCAAGTTGCTTTGGTCGTAGTGTTTCATCACAGCAATTACAACCCTAACTACGACACATACCACTACATGAAACCAACCCAACCATTAAGAGTTGCAGATTGAGTTCTAATTGCAAACCTGGAATTGAAAATATTTCAGAATGGGCCTAGAGAGTTATCTGAGCGGTTAAGAGCACTGGTTGCTCTTCCAGAGGTCTGGAGTTCAATTCCCAACAACCACATGGTGGCTCACAATCAACTACAGTGGGATCTAATGCCCTCTTCTGGCACAAAATTGTACGTGCAAATAGAGTGCAAAAAAAAATCTTTTTAAAACCAGGAAGAAAAAGAAAACCCTTCAAATTGTGAAGCACAAAAGGAAACCCCATACATCAAAGCTATGTTTCATGCACATAACTAATTTTAAATTATATAACATTATGTGTACACAGTATATATGAAACAAATGAATTTCACATTTGGACTTGGGCTCATTCCCCGATATGTGCCATTATGTATATGAAAATATTCTAAGTTAAAAAAAGCTATGGAATTTGAAACACTTCTGGTCCCAAGCATTTTGGGTGGGGATGCTCACCTGTCCTCCTGTCTTATAGTGGGGCAACAAAGCTGCACTCACTATCTTCTCTGTGCTGCAGAGGACCATGCACCTCATCTTCTCATCTCAGGGTGTGCCCTTACTCATCTCTCGCCTCTAACACCCAGTGCTGGAGTTTGTGCCATGGTGAATGGCATACTCCTTGATTTCTGTCTGCCAGTGTCTCATCCACCTTCTTGGGCTTTAAGAGAGAGCCCTATCTGTCTACCTGAAGCCAACTGACATGTTTTCCCAGAACCCATAGCCTGTCAAACGACCATATCTGAGATACAGCTGGATAAGGGACAGAAAGAAACAGCAGTCTTTCCTAGAATTGTGGCATTGGGGACCATGAGTGCTGGGAAGCGGTGAGGTGGAGTTGCGAGTCCAGAATTCAGGGGCCCATGATAGCCAGGGGAGTAGCAGTGTCCCAACAGGGCCATGCCCTGGGAAGGTCCTGGCTGGGCCCTTGGACCCCAGTATCCTTCAGTCCACACTGCAAAATCCAACCCAGTGCCCTTGTAATACCCTCTTTCCTGTTTAGAAAGTCAAGAATTAGCTGTATTGTTTACAACTTACATACCTAGTGGAGACCATGGGTAGATATGGCAAGGAAAAGACAAGGGATGGCAGAAGGAAGGGAAGAGAAGAGGATGGGAGGCCTGGGGAGACAGCTACATTCATTCTTACCCTGTAGGAATCGAAGGGTCAAACAACACACCCCAAGCAGCTCCATCCTTGCAATGCTATGCAACAGGAACTTGCCAGTAGATGGATGATCTGAGAAGAAGTGCCCACTCACAGACTTCCTCAACCAACTACAGATGCGGCCAAACAGATATGGGAGAGAGGGACGGGCCTGAGCTGAAGCCACCATGGGAAAGCTCTGCTTCTGCTAAAACCTCACTCCAAGCTGACCTAACTATAGAAACAGCCTAAGGGCCCTGTAGCTCACGTGTTCTCAGGGGACTCCTTGTTCTAGACACTTGAGGAAATCAATATGAATGCCTCAGCCCAGGACTCCATGCTGGCCATGAGCCAGCCAGCAGGGTTGGGGGCAGGTAAGGGTGGTATGGCAGGAAATGTGAACAGCACAGCGCAAAGGATGGCCCTGGAATGTTCCCAGGACTGGAGTGTTGGGGCCATAGAGTAAAAGCCAGAAGAGGTGAGGAAACCCTGTTCTTTCCTAGCTCTGCCTTCATTGCCGTCCCATGGGACCTTCCTGCCCTTTCCAAATGTGGTCAATGAAGTCTTGGACTGTGGGTGGTGGTTCAGGCTTCTCATTCCAGTCTGTAGTTCCTTTCCTTTCCACTTATGTGGGTAGACTTTGACCCAGTTAGATATAGAACCTACCCGAAGTCTTCTGTCAGTTCTTCAAGAAAAACACTGAGCAGAGAAGACTGAGTGGATCTTTCCAGTGGGAGAATAGTCATTGAGTTGGGGTTCGGGGTTATTAATGATGCTGTCATGGAATAAATCCCTCAGCATGCCAAATATAGTGGTGTGGTTTCTGCTGGTTTGGGATACATTCATGAATGGAGTCGTACTATGTATATCCCTTTGTGTCTTGTTCTGTTTCATTTTCATTCAGCATTGTGTGAGATCATCCAAAGGGCTGTGAACAGTTGCAGTAATTCATCTGCATCCTGTGGCTATGCTACAAAGTGCCCACAGCAGCCTTGGTGTGGGCGGTTTCAGACTGCTGTACTGCAGTGATGAGAGCATAGGGCTCTTGCACAGCCCTTTGCTCTACCTTACAAGAACTGAATGGGCAACATTAGTTTCCCCCTGGTCAGCACTTTCTCAGTATTTTCCTCCCAATTAAAAAAAAAATCAACCACTCTGTAGTCTTATGTCTTAGAAGTAACTCTCATAAATAGTGTGTGGCTAAGATTTGTATTTATTCCCAACCTGATAGTTTTAACCTTTTAAATATATTTATTTCATCAGTTTACATTTAATATAATTTAATATGATCTATAGTGTTTTTTTCTCTAGCCAAACTGTTTCTTTTTCTCTTATACACTGACTTTCTTTATCCTTGCTTTTGTTTTGAGACAGAGTCATACTATTGTAGCATTGTCTGGCCTAAAAGTCACTATCTAAGACCAAGCTGGTTTCAGATTTACAGCAATCCTCCTGCCTCTGCCTCCCAAGTACTGGTGTTACAGACATACACCTGGCTATGCTAGTTTTTCAAATGATTATTTTCCTCTTGTAACTGCAAGTCCTATGTAAAAAGGGGAAATGGGCTCACAGATGCCCAGGCTGGCCTTGAACTCCCAGGCTCAAGTTATCTCCTGCCTCACTTTTGTGGGCAGCTGGGACATAGGCACATGCCACCATTTCCAGCCCACAGGGACCTTTTTGATGAGTAAGTACCCAAAAACCCTTCAAATCCACATTTACTTGATTGGTTCCTTCATTGTCCTTTCAAGCAACAGAAAGTCTATAGATAATTTTAACACCGTGTGTCCCTCTTTAGCCTTTGATAATTGCTCTATGTTTCAACCACACCTGTGTTTTGGGATACTATAATATATTATTTGTATTGTTTAATAATTACCACTTCCTTAACCATTCTTTCTTTCATTTCTCTTTTAATTTGTTAGTACTGAGGCTTGTCTGAGTTGCAGTTTACACAGCATATAGCATGAGACATTTTAACACACAGTCATAACCTCAGCCAATCTAGTTCACTCTTATGATAGCAGAAAGAAACTGCACCCAGAAACTGGTACTAGTTCCCATCACAATACTAACAACATACTTCCTGGTTTTGCAACTTTTGTCGTCTAAATGGATTTGTTTCTTTTTTTGTTTTGTTTTGTTTGTTTGTTTTTTGTTTTTATGTGCCAGTTACTTTTATTTATTTGCTTTTTTATTCTTTTCTCTTTTTTCCTTTGTTTATGGATTTGTTTCAACAAAGACCCTTGTGACTGGTCTTTTTCATTTAACATAATGATCTCGGGGTTCATCCATGCTGTAGAATGCATCCCTACCTTCTTCTTCTCTCAAAGCAGAGCATCCTTGGCTTCACAGGGGCAGTAGGAGAGTGCCTTCCCACATGCTGTCACTTTCCCCATGGTCAGCATCCCACATCACTGTGGCAGGTGCGGTACAGTTGACAAGCCACATTGACAAAGCATTAGCAATTAAAGTGGATAATCCACACTAAATTGTAGCCTTGGGTAGCACTTCTACATCTGTGTGGTTATGTTTATGCAGTCCTGTTGTATCTTATAGAGTCATCTCCAGCTCCCTATTACAACCCTGTGCCCTATTTACCATCCCTCCCCCACAGATCCCCGAATACCACTCATCTTTCCACTGTGTCTGTAGCTTCAACTTTTCCAGACTGTCACGTAGTTGGAACCATGCATGGGGAATCCTTGGTGTCTTATTCTGAGCTTGATTGCTATGATAGCTAATCTTAGCTGTCAGCTTGAGACATTTGGGAAAAGGGAACTACAGCAGAGAAATTCTCTCCTTCGAATTGGCCTGTGGGAATATCTGTGGGTCATTTCCTGGATTACTGATTGATGTAGGAGCCCACTGTGAGGAGGTACCAATCCTTGGCAGGTGAGCAAGCCAATAAACAGTGTTCCTTCCTGGTCTCTGCTTTGGGTTCCACCTTGGCTTTCTTCAGTGATGGACAGTAAATTGTAAGATGAAGCAAACCCTTTTTTCCAGCGGTTTTTTTTTTGTTTGTTTGTTCGTTTGTTTCTTTCTTTCTTTCTTTTTTTCTTTTTCTTTTCTTTTCTTTCTTTTTTTTTCTTTTTTTTTTTTTTTTTTTTTTTTTGCTGTGGTGTTTATCACAACAGAAAAGTGAACTAGGACAACTGGTCCTTTTCTAGAACCAAATAACTTTTAATGGTCTGGATGTGCAGCAGTTTACATGACCGCCAGCTTACTGCAGGCTATCTTAGCAGCTTCCTACTTTAAGCAACTATAAATAAAGCTGCTGCAAATATTTCTGTTCAGTTTTGGAGGCACACACAAGTTTTTAATTCATGCTAATAGCTACTAA
The DNA here is from genome assembly GCF_943737965.1 of Phodopus roborovskii. NCBI lineage: Eukaryota > Metazoa > Chordata > Mammalia > Rodentia > Cricetidae > Phodopus > Phodopus roborovskii. The sequence goes on along the minus strand of NW_026126407.1, from coordinate 46,044,046 downwards.
GGAGTATGAGTTCACTTGTATAGCAAGACTAAATCTCCTTCTGTAAGAAATTCCCAAACTGTATCTAAATGGAGCATTATGATTTTGCATTCCCACCAGCAATGGACAGGGTTCCAGCTGGTCCACATGCTCGCTAGCATTTGATAGTGTCAGGTTTGGGATTTTGACCACTCTAACAGATGTGGCATGGCATCTTCTTGTTCTTTCATTTTGTGTTTTCCTCTACTCACTTGCCATCTGTCTGTCTTCTTTGGTAATCTATCTATTCATGCCATTTGAAATGTCTTAATTTCATTTCCTAGTGCTGTGATAAAAACACTGCGACAAAAGCAACTGAGAGGACAAAGGATTTGTTTTTCTTTATAGTTCCAGATCATAGTCCAGTGGCTTTCGGCCTGTGGGTCACAACCCCTTTGAGGGTCAAATGACTCTTTCACAGGGGTTACCTAAGACCATGGGAAAACACAGATATTTACATTACAATCCATAAAAGTAGCAAAATTACAGTTATAAAGTAGTAACGAATAAAGCTGGGGGTCACCACAACATGAGGAACTGTATTAAAGGATCACAGCATTAGGAAGGCTGAGAGCCACTGTTACAGTCCATCCCAGCAGGGAAGCCATAGTCCATAATCAGGAACAGAAAGCTATGTGTGCTAGTGCTCTGCCTAGGGAATGGTACCACCCACACTTGGTAAGTAGTCTCACCTCAGTTAAGATGTGCCCACAGGACAACCTTATGTAGACAGTCCTTCAGAGTGACTCTCTTCATAGGTCATTCAAGATTGATAGTTAAAACCAATCATCACAACCTCACCCTCTATGAACTTGATACACAAACACATCACTTTAAGTTATACCTGTTTCCTGTTTCACTGATTTCTACTCTGGTTTGTATTGTATCTCCTACTTACTTAGGATTGTCTTTCCAAGTGTTTCAGGGTGGGTGATTCTGATAGTGATCTTAGATCTTCCTTCTTTATAGAATGTGCATTTGACATCCCAAATTTCCTTCTAGAGACAATTTAGATACGTCCCATAAATTCTGATAATCATTCATTTTAATTAATTTTTCTAATAGGAATTTGTATTTGACCTTCTATCATTTAGAAGTATGTTATTTAATCTCCAAGGGATTTGGAGATGCTTTATGGTTATGTTTCTGTTACTGATTTGGGGTTTTTAATTCCATATTATCTGAGAATGCAGGGTGTGTAGTTTCTATTATTTATTATTTTTAAAGTGAGTTTGATGCTCCAGACTATTGTGTATCTTGATGAGTGTTCTATGTGAATTTGAGAAGGTTGTGTATGTTGCTGCTGTTGGGTGAAACAGACCATAGATGTCAACTATACACAGATGATCGCTGGCTCCGTTGAGTTCATTTACATTCTTTCTGGTTTTGTGCCTCCTGTGTCTGTCCAAGTCTGGTTGGCAGGCATCTAACCTCTGACTATACAGTGAGTTCATCTGCTTCTAGCTGCAGCTCTATCAGTTTTGCCTTATGAGTTTTCAGTGTGTTGTTAGATGCTGTGGTGGTGTGAATGAAATGGCCTCAATAGGCTCTTAGGGAGTGGCATTTTAGGAGGTGGGTCTTGTCGGAGAAAGTGAGTTTTGGGGGATAGGTTCTGAGGTTGTAAATGCTCAAGCCAGGCCAAGTGTCCTGTTGCCTGTGGATCCAGATGTAGAATTCTCGGCTCCCTCTCCAATACCATGTCTGCCTGTGCACTATCATGCTTCTCACCATGACAATAGTGGACTAAACCTCTGAAAGTGTAAGCCATCCCCAATTAAATGTTTTCCTCTATAAAAGTTTCCATGGGCATGGGGTCTCCTCACAGCAATAGAAATGCCAAGACAGGTGCATTTACACTTAGGGTTCTAGCATCTTCTTGGAGTATTGAACCCTTTTCAGGGTGTAGCTCTCCTGATAACGTTTCCCCTAGAAATAACCCAGCTCCATTCATTCTTTTATTACCATGCTGTGTCTTTTTCTATGTTGTTCATTTCTATCTATATGTGCTTTCCTATATAAAGTGGTTTTCTTATAGACCAGGAATATTTCCTGGTTCTTTTTATCTGCTGTTACAATCTGGTTGGTTTAGACTGTGAATATATATGGTTTTCTTTGCCATATTTCTCCTATCTTCTATTTGTTGTCTCATTCTTTGTCCTTAGTTTAATCTTCCACCCTTCCTCAGACTGTGTGAGATATATATATATATCATACATGTAAAGACCAGATTACACCCTCTGGTGCAATTCCTCCAGTGTCTTAGGAGCTGTCTGCATTCCTTTCTGTCTTTTCTGTTGGTCTCTCTTGTCTGTCTGTCTGTCTGTCTGTTTGTCTGTCTGGGGACAGGGTCTCTCATTGGCCTGGAACTCCTTGAGTAAGCTAGGCTGGCTGGACAGAGAGAGATCCACCTTCTGTGCCCCACCCACCCCTGCAAGTGCTGGGAGTCCAGTGAGCATCATCATACTCAACTTTTGTCAAGTGGATTTTGGGAGTCACTCAAATTCAGCTTCTAATTCTACAGCGTTATCACCCCAGTTCCTTTATTTTATTTTTTATTGAATAAAATTACTTTCATACAATATATTCTGATCATGGTATTCCCTTCCTCATCTCCTCCCAGATCTTTCCCATCTCCCCATCCTTTAATTCTACTCCTTCCTTCTCTACAAACGGGCAAATAAAAAAAGCAAACAAAGGATGATAAAAAAAAGAATCAACACACTAACAAACAAAAAGAAGGAAGAAAGAGCACAAGAAATAAACACACACACACCAACAAAAAACAAGCAGTGTGAGATAAAGAAAAAAAATCTTCAAAAATACCTTCAAGTTGGCTTTGTGCTGACCATCTATTGCTGGACATGCAACCTGCACTTAAGTGTTTGTATACCCAGGGAGACTCTGTTGAAGAAATTAATTTTTTCTTTGTGAATGGTTGTCAATTAAACATGGCTCCTGGGTTGGGCATGGGAGCCTCATCACTTCCCATCTCAGATCTGGCATCCCGTCTGGTTTGCACCTGTACAGGCCCTGTACTGTAGAATATAATTTTGACTATGTAAAGATGTATTAGTTTCACCTTGTCTGCCTAAGGTACATAATTGGTCTAAAAATAAGCTGAACAGCCAATAGCCAGGCAGGAGAAAGATAGGCTGGGTTTGCAGGCAGAGAGAATAAATAAGAGGAAAAATGAGAAATGAGAAAGAGAAAAAAGAATGAGGGAGAAAAGAGGGTCACATCCCGGGGCCAGAGGCCAGGTAGCCATGAGAAGCAGTGAAAGTAAGATATACAGAAGAAAAGAAAGGTAAAAAGCCCCAAGGCATCACGTTGCTAAAAAGAAATGGGGTAAGTTATAAGAAGTAGCAAGAAATAAAAGCTAGGATAAAGCTGAGCATCCATAACTAGTAAGGAGTCTCTGTGTCTTGATTTGGAAACTGGCTGACAGTCCCTCAAAAAAGCCTGATAGAGCTCTGTGCACAGACTCTTCTTTGTAGTCTTAGCTGAACATCTTATATGATGTGGCTTCTCTCCTTTCTTTCATACCTCCATGAATGATTGACTCAGGGTTTTCAAAGCACATTTATGACTAATCCAAGTCCACTTTCAAATAACAACACACTGTCTCTGGATGGTGAGTCACTTAGTAACAAAATGTTCCTGGGTCCTCCCTGCCCCTTGTCAATGACATCCTTCCTTTCTTGTTCACAAGCATGTGCGTGCATATTGAAAAGTTTCTACACCTAAGCCTCTCCCTGATGCAGCAATCCAAATCAGACCAAATCAAACCCAATTAGGAAAAGCCCACATTTAATGGATACAATGCTCCTGGATGGCCTTCCTGTCCCCCAGAGAGGAGATGGGAAAGGGAGACAAAAAACAAAACATGAGTGTGATTTCTAGGGGGCAATTTAAATGCCCTTTGGGAGTGGTCTTGAGCATCTCTGGGGGAGGGTTCATCATTTGGCAGGCTTTCTGAGATGCAACAGGGTTTGGAGGGAGATGGGAGAGGGCTTGGGTGGAACTTCCACCATAAAATCCCAGACTCTTTGGGTATATGGATGCCAAGGGCTGGGGTGAAGCTTCTACCTTAACACATATTTGTGGGACTGAGGGTGCATGCATGTACCTATGTGTGTGACTAAGGGTGCATGCATGTACCTATGTGTGTGACTGAGGATGCATGCATGTACCTATGTGTGGGACTGAGGGTGCATGCATATACATATGTGTGTGACGAGGGTGCATGCATGTACATATGTGTGTGACTGAGGGTACATGCATGTACATATGTGTGTGACTTGACTAAGGGTGCATGCATGTACATATGTGTGGGACTGAGGGTGCATGCATGTACCTATGTGTGTGACTGAGGATGCATGCATGTACATATGTGTGGGACTGAGGATGCATGCATGTACATATGTGTGGGACTGAGGGTGCAGCTCCTATTATTGTCTGGATAGCTCCATGATAGATCAAATACAAATGAGAAAAGTCGCCACTTTTAAATTTACTTTCTCTTATTCGTTGTCCTATGCTCCTTTCCTCTCAGGTCTGAATCTCTGAGCTCAGCTGGGCCCTCTCAGCATTTATTGCAGCTTGAGCCTGATGATGGCAGCAAATGTTTTCAGTGTTTTTCTCTTCATTTTTGGAGAGTGATTTCTTAGGGCACAGAGTTCTTCACTGGTGGGAATTCATTGTCTTAACACTAAGTATTTCCCTCCACTCTCTCAGAGCTAGCCTGACTTCTGGGAGGTCAGAGGTCATGCTCAAGCTTACTCCTTTATAAGGGAGCCCCGCCCCCACCTGCAGCCTTGAGCTTTCCCATGTCTGTCTTGGCCTAGCTGCTTTCCTTAAGGTTCACCACAGCTGTCAGGGCAGCCATTGGGAACCCCTGCTTAAAGGGAGACCCCAAAGGAGGAATGTTGACTGGCTCCCACTTTTGATAGGTTGGCTGGCTGACTGGCTTCCTTCCTTCCTTCCTTCCTTCCTTTCTTTCTTCCTTCCTTCCTGTCAGTCTGTCTGTCTGTCTTCCTTCCCTCCTTCCTTCCCTTCTTTTCTTTTTTTCTTTATTTGAGTTGTTTTTTGGCTGAGACTCCATGCCATAGCTGTGTCTCTGGATTAGAGCTAAGGCTGCCTGTGTCCCTCTCTGGGTCCTTGAGCTTTGCTAACAGTTAGTTCCACGATACTCTAAGGTGTTTCTCTGCCACTCACTATTGCTGCCCGGTCCTGACACAACATCCCTGTGCAGAGTCTCATGCAGGTTCACAGTAAGTCAGCTGAGCACACAGGACTGTCTGCACTTTGGTGATGTAGTGGAAGGTCTGAGTGAAGAGAGGCTTGCCTCACAGCACCCAGGGAGACCGTAGAGCTCACAACTGCATACCAGGAAGCCAAGGCTGCTTGCTAATGCATCCTTCACACAGCAGGAAGCAGCAGTGTCTCCAGAAAAGACACAGTGCCCTTCTGCAGTAATTGGATGGACCAGAAAAATTAAATTCTGAACCCATTTTTAGAAATAGCTACAATGAAGGCATTACTCAGTAGTAACATTGCCTTTTGTAGAAACATCAAGAGTCCCTGAGGCCAGGCTGTGATCTCAGCACTTGGGAGGCTGAGACAGGAGGGTCACAAGTTCAGGGCCAGACTGGGTTACATAGATGAGCCCTTCCTCAGAAAGCCAATAAGAAGATGACTCATGAAGCTCCAGGGTTCTGTTCCATCAGAATAGATGGAACTGGATTTGGAATCGCCACCTTTTTCTTTAAGTTCATTCCCTTAGCATTTAGTGTGCATCTGTTCTAGAAAGGCCTATGTTCCAAGATCTCAGCTCTCTCTGGGAGAGGAACTGGATGAGAATTTCATGATGCAGTAGAATCAGAGCCTGGAGGTGCCGGGAGCAGGGTTGACATGGCAACAATAACAAAATAAGCAACTCCTAATTATGAAGTAATTACTCTGTGACATAATTGCCTACACACACACACATACACATACATTAGACACTTATAGGCACATACACATATCTACATATACACACACACATACATTCAAACACTTACAGGCACATACACATATCTACACACACACACACACACACACACACACACACTTAAATCTGATCTTCAGAGTGGTGTAGGAAGCCATTCTGGCCCTTTATCCACTATGAGACACTGGACCCTTTGTTCTCCAGCTTTGAACAATGAGACCAATGCTCCCAATGCCTCCTTTGCTCTTGCCATGAAGGACTTAGACATGGCAGCTAGCAGATGCTAGCCCTGTGGTCAGAGACTCTGAGCTAAGGGTTGAGCCCAAGACCCACACCCCACAGTGGAAAGGTGAACATTTCCAAGCACTGGGTATGCAAAGCTGTGCTAGAGGCTTGATATGGCTTCACAGTGGAACATGTGTGACCCGTTTCTCAGTCTGGACAGCCCAGAGTCCTACTCAAGACAGTGGCTCAGCTCCAGCAGGAGCAGGCTGCTTGGCTCTCTGCTGGCTCCCAAGCATGCAGGGGAGAAGGGCTGTGCTGGGGTCTGTCCTGGAGAATCCTGTGTACAAGGAGCAGAGTGTAGGCCTTCCTCCCCTCCACTGTCTCTGAAGACACAGAATCACCTGCTGCTCCTTCCAAGTGCTGAAACAGCATTCTTGTGGCAGAAAGGAGGTCACATCTTCAGCTCTCTTGGGGAAACTGTCTCCCCACACTCTCTCTCACACACACACACACACACACACACACACACACACACACACACACTGTGAGGTGTGAAACAGCCACTTCCGCTGCCTCCCACCTGGTCCTAGATCCCTGGAGTTTGTTCCCAGAGTAGCTTTCTTCCTCCTGCCACCTAGTGACCCCCTGGAGAACTCATTAGCAGCTCCCCCAAGCTGGCCCAGATTGCAGGAGGGTACAGTACCATGGGAGAGAGCCTAAAGCAGCAGTGATTGCCCAGGCTGGCCCTCTCACCCAGCTCATTTGCACCAACAGAGAGCCAGCTTTCCCTGGGGAAAAGGAAGTTCAGGCAGCCAGCCTTGCCAGGAAGTCTCTACTTCTTCCTGGCTGCAGCTTTTGCTTGGGGGTGCCGCAGAGACTTAGGATGTCTCTTGGTGAGGGGTAAACCTTGGCCTGGGCATCGGGTCACACAAAGTACATGATCTGTGGTCTCTGTGGCCTCCTGGAGCTATCTAAGGTATTTCTAGGCCAAAGCAAGGATTGTGTTACCAAATGCTAGATTCTGGATAAGGATGCCAAATTCTTTTTTACTGCCATTACTTTAAGTCCTGTACAAGTATGCATTGCTTGTTGAGCATATCCAGTTCCCTCCCCCTCTGCAGCATCCATTCTCAACTCCCCCTTCTCATCAGTCCCTCTGCGCCCTAGGCAGTTTCAATTCTACTCTCTGTGTTTTTATGTATCTCTATAAAATCTAGGAACGATAAAAGGAAAATACAACGTTTGTCTTTCTAAGACTGCCTAAACTCACTCCACTTGATTATCACAAGTTACACCCGTTTCCCTGCATACAGCATAGCCCCACACTTTATGGCTGAAAAAAAAATTCCACCGTGCACATCTGCATTTCCCTTATCAGGCCCTCTGCTGTCAGACACCTAGGGTGGCTCCATGACTCAGCTACTGTGTGTGGGTAGCACCGCAGCAAACATGGCTTGTGAGCATCTCTGTGAAGTGTGACTTGGAACCCTTTGGGTAAATCCCAGGGGGGCTGCAGCTGGGTCACTGGGCAGATCTGTTCAGAGAAACCTCGGTACTGACTTCCACGCTCCCATGGCACTGGGTAGGGTTCCTTCCTCTTCACATCTTTATCAGTACCAGTTGCTGTTTCTGGCTAGGATACAATAGGGTCTCGGTATGGGGTGCTTGGTTTTCAAGGGTTTGTCATTGTTGTTTGCTCTGCTGTTCTGTTTTTGAGACAGGGTTTCATGAAGAAGCCCAGGCTGGCCTCCAAGTTACTATGTAGATGAGGATGGCCTTGAACTTGTGATCCTCCAGCCTCTGCTTCACCACTCACTGCTGGGGTGACAGCTGTGCGCCCCCATGTGGAGATTTTCTCCCATCCTGCAGGATGTTTCTTCCTTAAGTTAACTGTTTTCTGTGCTGTTCAAAGTCTTTTTAAATTTCACATGGTCCCATCTGCCAAATGTTGGCCTTTCTTCTTGAGTGACTTAAGTTAAGTCCTATTCCGCAGGTCCCTCCACCCACATCTATTCTTTCTTCTGACAGTTTCAGAGTTCCAGTTCTCAAGGCCTCTGATGTATATGAAGGCTTGGTGCGTGTGTGCATGCGTTCGTGTGTACCATGTGTGTGCTGTGTGTGATGTGATGGCCAGAAAGGGATGTCAGATCCTCTGGGGCTGGACTTATAGGCAGTTGTAAGCCATGGGTGCTGGAACTCAAACTCAGGTCTCTGAACAAACAGGAAGTGCTCTAAACTACTGAGCCACCCCCTCCCAAGCTGATCTCTGTGTAGGGTACGTGCAGGGATCTAGTTTAGTTCTGCACATAGATACCCACTTTCCCCAGCTTCATCTGCTGCAGAAGCTGCTTTTTCTCCTATGTGTATTCTTGGCATCTTTGTTGAAAATCAGGTGACTGTAGCGGCTTTGGTTTATAACTGGGTCTTCTGTTCTATCCCACTGATCCGTGGGTCTATTTCTGTGGCAGTACTATACTGGTTTTGTTACTATGGCTGAGTAATAGAACTTAAAATCTGGTGTGCTGATACTGCCAGCGTTGTTTTGTTTGTGCAGCATTGCTTTGTCTGTCTTGAGTCTTTTGTGTTTCCATATGAATTTTAAGTTGTTTTCTTATTCTTTTGTTTTGTTTTTTATAATTGCGTGAAGCATGGCATAGGAATTTTGGTGGAGATTCCATTGATCTTAGAGATTTGCTCTTGGTAAAATGGCCATTTTTACAATATTAAGGATGCCAAGTTCTTCAGGGAAGTGTGTGATGTAATGGAAAGTGAATTTAGAGGTAGATGAACAGAACATTCCAAAAAGGAACCCAGCATCTTACCCTGTGTTTTCTGGGCAATGCTCTGTGGGGGTGGGGAGAGGCAGCCTGTGCTTATAGCCAAGGGCTGTGTCTCCCGGCCCCATATGTCTGGAGATCGCTCCTCCCCAAGGCTCCTGGGCACTAACAACTTCCAAGAGAGCTCCTGTTGTCTCCCCAAAACTCGTGGACTGAAGGCTTTGTCCTCAGATAATGGCACTGTTCAGGGAATTCTGGAGTCTTTAGGAGGTAGGTCTCTGGGGTGACTTCTTGTCCCACCTTTCTCTGTCCCCTGTCCCTCATGAGGTAAGCAGACTTGGCCACTTGCCCCTGCAGCTGTGATGTTCTTACCACAAGTCAACAGAGCCAAGGACTGTGGACTGACACCTCCAAGACTATGAGCCAGAGCAAGTCCTTCCATCCTCAAAGGCTTTGTCACCGCGGAGAGGCTGACTAAAAACTGTCAACAGCTAGCACCAGAACTACTCCCAATACCAAGAGCCTGGCTCCATACTGATGGGGCCACCCTTCATACTGCCTTTTCAGGGACACCAAGCCTAGGAGGCATCAACATCGCCATTGCCTGCTCCTGCCCAGAGCCTCATCTAGCCCACTGGGAGGCTCAAAGTCACCCGTGACTCCATTGGTGGTAGAGACGGAGTTGAGCCCTAGGAATGACATTCCATGTGGAAAGGTCATTCAGGCCAGGACCTTCCCTGCACTCCCACTGCTGAATGTCTGTCTGTCTGTCTGACTACAGACTTGGCCTATCATTATAATATATATATAATATATATATAATATATATTATAATTAAGAGAATCAGAGATATCAAGCAACCTGTTCAAGGTCACACAGCTAAGAAGTCTCACTGGGAATTAGACCCAGATCTACCTACTCAGTCATGCATCGTGGTTTAAAACAAATTCTATGGCATGTGAATTAAGAAAGATGCATTATTAGAGAAAAGGCTAATGGCCTGTGTTAAACAAGAACACAGGGAGCCTCCAGAGCTCCCAGGGGCCCCAGGAAGAAGGACCAGGGCCAGGTATGAAGTGTGGGTTGGATAGAGCAAGGATGTCAGGAAGAGATCAGGCAATGGGGAAGGGCTGGGCAGCCTAGAGTGAGATTTCTTTTGTCTTTTCTCTTTTTAAAAATTATTATGTTTTTATTATTGCAACCATGGAAGATGGTGGTGTGCATGCCACTGCACATGTGGAAGTCAGAGGAAAACCTGTGGGAGTCATTTCTCTCCTTCCATCATGTGGGTTCCAGGAATCCAACTCAGGTGTCAGGCTTGGCAGCACACCTTTACCTGCTGAGCCACCATGTTTACAGGTGACCCTCTTTTGCTTCTGTGTGGCTGGGGAGCACTTGTCTAGCCTGTAGGAGGCTCTAGGCTCTATCTCCAGTACCATGGGCAAACAAATAAACAAACAAACAAAAGATCTGGCCATGAGGAACTTTCACACAAGACCAAATAGGTGGTGACATGCTACAAAATAACCAGACTGTGTATAACCCGGACAGGTGACTACAGACTACAAAATAACCAGACTGTGTATAACCAGGACAGGTGACTACAGGCTGATGGACTATCCCAAGCTCAAGTACTGGGATACCCCACAAGGATTAAGCATGACCAGGCGTGAGTGAAGTCTTCAGCTGAGGGTCCTTCTCAGCTATGAGAGGGCTCTATTCTAGTGAAGGTCACTGGGGTGTTAACAGTGAAGAGTCTTGTGGTTGGACCTTACTCAGACATCCTACAGAGAAGGGACATCAGCATTTAGGGGTGTCCAGGACCCCTGTGAATCAGAATCTGACTGTACATCCTTCTATACATAGACAGTGTTTGCACCCATCCCAGATGGGTCATTCTTTACCCAACTCTTATCTCTTCAGTGCAGATGGGAAGGAGACAGTAGCTATCCTGGGGTCTTTTAGGGACAACAACGGGAAGCAGCCTGTTCAGGTTTAGCACCGGCACGATTACTTTTGTGGATGCACGGATGGCTGAATCTGTGAATTAGGAACTAAAGGACACTGGTCTGGTGGGCAACAATGAAGAGCGAAAAGCAACTGCAACTGTGGAGGGAAGGCGGGCAAGTCTGTGCTGCCCATATTGTGGCCTTGGTCCCTGTTGCTGGAGGGAAAGGGGGAGGCTACACCACGGGCGTCTAAGGAAGGGCGTGTGAGGCTTGCAGTGCAGAGACAGGCTAAGAGTGGGAATCCTCGAGGAGTGAATAGAGGATAGACTCTGGACACCGGCCCTCTATAGACGCAAGTGCTGTGGCTGCTGAGTGAACCATTGAAAATATTTTTACATTATCATAGCAATAAAAATAATTCAGTCTTTAGAAAAAAATAAAGCAGTATGGCACAATAGTTGTTTACACAGTGGTAGAAACGAGAGCGAGTGAGGCCAGCGAGGGTTTCCTGAGCGAGCACAGCTCTGTGCAACCCATTTAGCCCCTCCATCTTTTCTTCTCATCGTGTCCTTGTGAGGTGGGCATCACTATCCACATTTAAAGTGTGACATCAATACGGCTCAGAGAGGTGAAGTGGCTGGCCCAAGGCTACACAGCCAGCAAGCTTTGTAGCCCACATAGAACCTGCTCCATCCTGGCTGGAGAGACTATCCGGAGTTCCTGTTTTCCATCATATCGTTCGTTCTCTGCTTCCCACAGGACCAAAGTCTTTCCCCTTTGAAGGGAAGCCACACAGCTGTTTTCGCCTGACAGCTGTGAGGCTGGTCTCCAAGGAGTGAGTACTTGATTGCCCCTTCCAGGAAAGAGCTGAGGAGTTACAGGATCCACACCCCCCACCCCCAGCTACTCCATCCCCCACCCTCCTCTGACATGGGAAATTAGACCCTGCTGCTCCCAGAGAAAGCCCTGGCTCCCTCCCTGCATTCTCCTTTCCTCTCCAAAAGAGGGTGGGGCTCAGCACCCTCAGGCCTTACCCACTCCCTGGAAGGGTGCCAACAGGGCCTGCCAACACCATCATTGTTACTAAGGAGATCCACAGCTACGGCTGAGTATCAACAAGGCCCTGTGATGGAGGCTGTACCAGTACAGTGTTGGCATACCCAAGACCTGGAAAAGCTGATCCTCCATCATCTTTTGTATAGGAAGGTAGAGGCTCTGAAGGATTGGGAGCCTGTCTGAGGAGAGAGATAGGGGAAGTGGCTTAGCTAGGGTTCTGCTCAGGGCCTCTGTGCAATAACAAGTCTTTGAATGGACTCAGTCCCCTTGGTCTCTTGGAGGTTCTAACCACAGAGCTTCACCTGCCAGTGAGGACCAGGGTCACAAACTCAGGCAGAACTGATGAGGTTTGCATCCTGGCTCCAGCTTCTCTGGTAGGCCCTGGGTTCCAGCATCCATCTTCCTGCCTGCTTGTTGTTCCTACTAGCCTTACTCTGACACACCCAGCCCTTCCTGGCCAAAGCCAAGTGCAGAGCCTGAAAACACCCTGCTCCTCATCTCAACTGAGGAAAGGGAAGGGAAAATGGAGACTGGGTGGGTAGGTGGGTGCGGCTAGGCCTGGAGGACAGAGAGGGCTCTTTCTTGGCAGATGGAGGGCTCATTCGGCACACTCGAGCTTGGAGCCCTGACACTTCCTCTGTACACCACACAGCCCAGAGAAAGGTTGATGTGTTCTAGCTCATGACTATATACCCTCCAAACATCCACTATCCACTGCAGCAGCCAGCTCAGCTCCCGGCCTGAACAAATGATCCCATATCTTGTTGGTTCAGCACAATTATGTTTCCATCTTTGCTTTTGTGCATGATGCTGGTGAATTACTTTGCAATATTCCAGTAAGCAATGTAAAAGGTGGGGTGAAAACCAATGGGAAAATATCCATAATTTTTTGAAGCAGAATGATGATAACTAACACTTCTTTTATGTGTACAAAATGCTGGTATGTGCTTACCTCTCCCTCCTACAAAATCCAATGGTTGTACTCCTGGTTTGTAGGTCTCCTAAGTGGCTTTTGCCAGTGATTTCTCTGGGGCACAAATCTAATCTTTTCTACACCATTGTGTGACCTCAGGGTCATCCTAGTGACATCCAAATAGAAGACAGGGAGAAAGAAAAATGGAAAGCCATTAGTGAGAACTAGTCACATGACAACAAATGATGCTGGGAAATATAGTTCTTGACTGGATAGGTCATACCAGACACCACCACCATATGTTATAATGAGAATTTAGACCTTTTTGGGCAACTGACAATATCAGGATCATTCAAGTCATGTCAAGGATAATGGCTGGAAGAAAGGTCACAAGGTTTTCAAACTTGTTCCACTACAATGGAATGTTCTAGGTAATGGTCCTGGCCCTTTGTAAGGACAAAGGCAATGGGAAGGAAGCCTTGCTTACAGGTTACAGTCCAACATCATCAGGAGAAGCAGAGAGCTCAAGGCAAGAACCTGGAACAGAAGCTAAAGCAGGGGCCACACAGAAATGTCACTGCAGTAGCTTGAATGTCTAATACTCTAATAGGGAGTGGCACTGTTAGGTTGGAGTGGGTATGGCCTTGTTGGAGGGAGTGTGTCACTGTGGGAGCAGGCTTGAGGTTTCCTATGCTCAGGATACTATCTAATGTCTCAGTCAACTTCCTGTTGCCTGCCAGCCAAGATAGATGTAGCCAGCACCATGTCTGCCTGCATGCAGCCATGCTCCCTGACATGATGATAATGGACTGAGCCTCTGAAACTGTAAGCCAATTGAATGTTTAATTTATAAAAGTTGTCATGGTCATGGTGTCTCTTCACAGTAAGAGAAAGCCCAAGACAGCTACTTAACAGATTGGGTCCCCTGGTTTGCTTAGCTACCTTTCTTACACAGCCCAGGATCACCTGGATAGGGACAGTCCTAGCCACACTTAAGTGGACCCTCCCACTTCAATCAGCAATCAAGGAAATGCCCCACACATGTGCCCACAATTCAATCTGACGGAAGCAATTCCTCAAGAGACTCTCTTTTTCCAGGTATGTCTAGGTTTGTGTCAAGTTGATAAAAACTATGACAAGCAGAGAGTAAGTGTGTGTGTGTGTGTGTGTGTGTGTGTGTGTGTGTGTGTGTGGTGGCTTGAACAAGAATGCCCCCCATAGATTCATATAATTTGAATGTTTAATCACAAGTTAGTAGAACTGTTTGGGAATGATTAGGAGGTGTGGCCTTGTGGGAGGAAGTATATTACTGGGAGGGGCTTTGAGGTTTCTAAAGGACATGCCAGGTCCAGTCTCTCTCTCTCTCTCTCTCTTTCACTCTTTCTCCCTCTCTCCCTCTCTCCCTCTCTCCCTCCCTTTAGATCAGGATGTAAAGCTCCCAGCTGCTCCTCCAACACTATACCTGTCTGCTTCCCACCATGATGATCATGGACTTAACCTCTGAAGCTATAAACACTCCCCCAATTAAATGCTTTCTCTTTAGGAGTTGCCATAGTCATGGTGTCTCCTCACAGCAATAGAACAGTAATTAAGGTGTGTGTGTGTGTGTGTGTGTGTGTGTGTGTGTGTGTGTGTGTGTGTGTAGTGTGTGCATGCCTGCTGGAGTGTGTGCAGGGGAATAGACCACAAGCATGTGCTTTACCATTGAACTGTACCCTGAATCCTAGAATATGTTCCTAAATCCCTCTTTTCTCATACAAAAGTAGCAAACATTGCACTATCCTATCCTTCACTATACATGTCTCGAAGACTTTCCTAAATCAACTTCCAGCCAAAAGTAACTCCACAGAGAAGGGGCAAAAGTAATCCGTTTTCAAGTTCCAAGTGAAAGCAAGTGGGCGAAGAAGGCTGGCAGTGAGCAGAGGGCATCCCAAGCCGAGGCAGACAGGCATGATGTTGCAAAGGTTTAAGAGAGGCCAGGAATCAGATAAGACTGACTATTGATGGGGGTGTGGGGCAACACCAGGGAGTACCATTTGTCCAACAGCTTCAGGCTCTGTACTAAGCCTTACCGCCACCGGACACACATGCCCAGACAGGAGGTGGCTGTCCTGACTCTTTTACACCTACAGCTCTCCACATCTGTCAGCCCTGCTGTGCAGGACATGTGGGGACTTTGAAAAATCACTGCTGTCCCTCAACACCAGTCTAAGAATAGCTTCATTCACATCTCTGTGGGTGCTGTGATCCATCTAGAGATGGCTTACAGTTATAGGCTGCATACAAACACTATTCTGCTTTATGTAAGTAGCTTGGGCAGTGGTGGGATTTAGTATTGTGGGGGGTGGGGGCTCAGGACCTCCCCTGCATGTAATGAGGGACAACTGCAGAGGAAAATCACACAGGGCTGGAAGTGGTGGGCTGAGATCTGAGTCCAAACAGCTGGCTCCAGGGCCTGTGGGCGTGGCAGGGAGCCATGAGTAATTGCAGGGTCCTGCTGGGAGGCTGGGGAAGGGGAGGAGGAACAGCCCTGTGGGGGTCGGGCGCAAGTGCTGGTGGCCAAGCCAGAGACAGACTTAGAACACGGCAGAAGTCAACTATATTCAGGGCACTGCACATGGAGCATAGCCTAGGCTAGGTCCCTCAAAGAGACCAGTTATTTCCCTTGGGAGGAACCTAAGGCTGTGTCAGCTAGGCAACCCCCCCCCCCCCGCCAGCTGTGAGGGAAGCTAGGCACATGGATGCCCAAAGTTCTATTAGCAAGGATGGACTGGAAGTTGACAGTGTCTGGTGTGTGCAGTCTTAGAGAGGTCAAGAGAGTAGCCCCAAATGACAAGACTGATGGATAACAACTGAGTCTTGAACTGCATCCAGTGTCACAGTGCACAGCCCTCTCCAGGGCTCAGTGGCTCCCCGGAATCCCCAATTCCATCTGTTTACTTCCCTTCTATTGCCCATCCATTCTTCCAACCTCCTTGGCCAGTTCTGTCTCCGGACCTGGTCCCTGCCACCCATCTTGACTCTGGTGTGTGCTTTGTTCCCTGGGCTAGCCTGCTTCAATTGCTCCATCCTTGGCCACAGTCCACACCCACCCAAATCTTGTTCCTGTTTTTAACTGTGGTCCCTTCCAGCGCCTCTGCCCTCTAGCCCTTCCTACCCCACCACTTTCCCAGAGGGTCCCTAAGCCCCAAAGGCCAGCAAGGCAGAATGATGTCATCGGTGCTGTGGACCTCGCTGGGCCCAATTTTTGAGCTATAAGTGGAAACGCCCCACATTTTCCCACAGGAAAGCACCCGCCCTTGTACCCAAGTCGGCTTCTTCTAGAGATCTTGGCAAAGTCTACAGGCCTAAGAAATATGAGTTTCCTCCCCATGGGCCTGACCCTCTCTAGGCCCCTCAGTTCTTTCCAGAACCCCTGCAAAGGGGGTGGGTGCTCTCAACAGGGAGGGGACAGTACTGGAGACAGTGAGGAGTGGTATGCCTGGCAGTCTGCAAGCATGCCTCTGCTTCCTCCTCTCTCCCCCTGCTGGACTCTGGGAGAGTGACTCCCTGCTTGGAGGAGTCTACAGTCTCTTTTAAGTTGGGGGTCATAATAGGCACACCTCATTAAACCCTATGGACATCTGAAAGACAGCACTGGCCCTGCATTAAAATGAGCCCCAGCCCATATAGCCCAAGGTCATACATGGCCGAGCAGGGCCTAGATGAGCAACATTGGCAGCAAAGGTCAAAGATTCAAAACCGCCCAGACCTGGCCCAGTGGGTAGGATGTGAGGTCCAGACCTGACTTAGGACTAACAGCAAATGATCTTGGCCATCTTTCTCAGCTGAGGCTTTGAAAGACCATAGGAGACCCCCGACCACTTCCTTCCTGTGTCACAAGGGATCCACACTTTCCCAGCCCCTGTCCCACGCCCCATCCCCACCCCCACATTGCTTACTAATGATTTCCTTCTGTAAATGGAGTAGTATTGTAGCATATTTATTTTAAATTGATCAGGAGAATATAGCCATGAAAAGAAAACCAGGCACATTGGCCATCAATACCAGGTCACTGTGACAGCCCACACCACAGAGTAGGAAGTGCCATGGAGTAAAGGGTGTTGTAGGCCCCTCCCCCAAGCTGCCTCAGGAGTTTGCTGCCTCACTTATGCTTATGCTCAAAGTGGAAATGTTGACTCCATCTCCAGCCCGACTCCTCAGGAAGCAAATGTCCTGTGGAAGAAGCAAGCTCACCTTCTCCAAAGGCCAAACAGGCCCCTGCACAACTCCTAGTAAATCTGTGTTCCTTGCCCACTCTCTGTTGACTTCAAGTAAATATGGCATATGACAAGCAGGCCTTGGAACATTGTCCCTGGCAACTGTCTGAGCTTTCTGGCACTGTGAATACCAAGGTCTTGCTATACTCCAAGACCTTTCTAGCTCCCTGCTGCGGAGTGTACGCACCTCAGCTTTTCAACACTGTGTTCAAGGCTGTCAAGGTGTGTTTTCAGCCACCTTCCCCTAAACATAACCTCCAACTCTCCTATAGGCTGAACGCCCTTAGGCAAGATATTCACCCTCTCTGAATCTGAGCCCCAAGCAGGCAGAACTCCTATGCGGTTGAGGAGAACAAGAGGTCCCTGTTTCTCACAGTCCTCTTGGCTATTTTTCTTCTGGCCATCTTGAGTGTGTCCCTCTGGTCTGAGCTGGTTTCCACAGCTCTTGCTTCTCTTCCTGCTGGAAGCTTTTTTGGAATTGCCCCCACGGGGTTTTCTCCATTTGCTGATGATGTGCCTGCCTACAGCTCAGCCCTCAGCTCAGTGCCCTGTAAGAAACCCTACCCTAATTCCAGATTTCAGACCCCTGGGCCCAGTGCCTTCTCCTGGTGAAGTAATCCCTTCATGGGACCTGTAGCCCGCCCCCTTCCTGGTGGCTTGAGCCATGTCCCTTCAGCTGTTCCCATGGTCTCAAACTGTCTTACAGATCCCAGAACAGGGTCAGAGCACAGGAGATTGATCTGTGGTTAGGATGCTAGCGCTCACCAGGCTGGAGGAAAGGCTGGTGCAGCCATCCTCCCCATAACTTGTGGTGTTCCCATAGAACATGGCTCGCTCTCTCTCCACTCCTCTCCTCTGATGCCCACCCCATCTCATCCCATGTATAATGCTTTCCTCTGTGAGGCAGGCAGGACAGGTTTCATCACATAGTCTCCAGGAAACCCAAGTCAAAGAGGGGTAGGACTTACCCCAGCTGCCCACGGCCGGAAGACCCAGGGTCACAGGCAACGGGGTCTTGGGAATCTTGGGTGAAACTGAGCATTGTCCCTGGGGTCTCCAGTAACTGATGCCTCCTCCCATGGGTGCTGGGCCCCCAAAAGCACAGCACCTACTCCCACTCGAATTGTTCCTCAAGACACTTCACTGCCCTCCCTTCAACCCCTCACCACCCTCCCCAACCTAGTGGTGTCATCATTCCCATCGTGAAAACGTCAACCAGAAGCCCCCACAAGACTGAGTGGCTCAACCCCACAACACGGCAGGGGCTGGGTCCACACTATGTCAAAGAAGGCACATCTGCCTCAATATGTGGCGTGGCCCAGTGTGGCTGTCACAGAGATGCTCTCTTCTTAGAGCCAAGGGATTCCACCTTGGTGACAGTTGATGCCCAAATGTCCCTTGGGAGAGTGATGCCTGTGCCTGTCATCACAGATCCAGAGTCCCCCCACCTTTTGTTGGACTCTGGCCACTAATCAAAACCTTCTGACATGTTCTTCATGCTGAGTAGACAATTCGCTTTCCCACCTCACACCGGCACAGACTGGTTGGACCTGCTTCTCTGAGGCTTCTTATAGGTCCTCATGGCCCTGTCTTTGCTTCACTTGACTTTAAGTTTCTCCTCATCCTGGAACTGGCAAGATGAGTGCCATGCTGGGAAACAGTAGCATTGGGGTCTCTGAGTAGCAGGGACCCGGCCGTCTTAATGCTTTTACACTTTCTGAAGGAATTGGATGGCTTGAGTTTTTACTAAATGACCTGGCATTCTCAAAAAAGACCATGAAGTGGCCATTGCTTCCTAAACCCTCTTTATAATGATATGTTTGGGTATGTGAATTTACGGGGCAGCTCTCCCACTTTGGGTTTGCCTGACCATCTGTCTGCCTGCCTGCATATATCCACGCATGTCCATCAGCTGGTTAGTTTTTGTGATAGGGTCTTAACGTGTAACCCAGATCATCTTTGAACTTTCGATCATCCTGCCTCTGCTTCCTGAGTGCTAAGGTCATAAGTGTGCACATCCAGCCTGGCCCCAAGCTGACATTTTTAAAAGAAGAGGTAAGAAGTTCACTTTAAAAAAAATTGTATCTGTATTTAATTGAGAGAGGTGATAAATGAGTGGATGGATTGGCAGATAGAAGATGAGTAGACTGATGATGACCAATTCTACTGATGGACGGGTGATAGATTTCCTGCTTCCCATGTGCATATCTCTACACATAGCTTGTGACTTCTCCTGGACCAGTTCCAAGATGTAGAGCCGAGGTGTGGCCGAGACTTTTGTTTGGTTGCTCGGTTCTTGATTTTTGTTTTTTATTTGACAGGGTCTGTGTAACCCTGGCTGACCTCAAACATGGGGAGGATAGCCTTGAACTCCCTATCCTCCTGCCTCCACTTATCCCTCAGATGGGATAACCACAGCATGACACCTGCTTCTCGGAGCCAGCCATCTCACTAACACTGAAGCATGTCCCTCCTATTCTCCTGCTATTCATCTGGTGCCAGGTCACAGGTCACAGGTCACAGGTCATGAAGTTACAGACACAGAGCTGGGCTTCTCATGGAAACCCCATCAGCCAAGCTGTTGTTCCCTATCAGAAACTGATAATGCTAATGGCTGGTGGAGTCTGAGGTCCTGGGACACAGAGTGACTAGAGATGGAGCCAGGAATGTCTGTCCTGTAGGGATCCAAGCAGACCCATCAAAACTTCCCAGTCATGTAGAACATTCTCAGTGTCTGTAGCTGTGTGATCCTTTATAAGTGACCATGGCAGAGCTGAGCCTGGGATGTCCCAAGCATGGGACAGTGATGGGGAATGTGTGGTGCTGCACCCTGGGCCTGGCACATGTGAGGAGATGATGGGGTGAAGCAAGCCGAGAATGCAGACCTGTGTGAACCCAGATCTGCTCTGAGATAAGCTTTTCCCTGACCGCAGGGAACAACGTGGTCCCCCAGTGTGTGTGCAGAGGGAAGGAGGCTCCCTTGTACAACACTATCCTCACACTGTGTTGAGCACCCAGGAGCCTGCAGCCTCGGGCGTCCGTGCCAACCTTTCCCCTGTCTGTGCCGCCCGGTGCCTTGCTTCCTCCTGACTTCAGCATCCCGGCCAGGCCACCCCACTGAAAGTGCATCTCATCTCTACCCCATCCCTCGTACCCTGTACTCTCTTCCCCATTTGTCTATTGCTTTGTTTTAGTTTGGTTTGGTTTGGTTTTTTGAGCCAGGGTTTCTCTGTGTAACAGCCCTGGTTGTGCTGGAACTCACTCTGTAGACCAGGCTGGCTTCGGACTCACATGGATCCACCTGGCTCAGCCTCCTGAGTGCTGGGAATAATGGCATGCACCACCACCACATTTGTGGTTTTTTAATTGAAAACTTTTTGAGAATTTCACATGAGTACTGTATTTACATTATTTTCTACCCCTCCATCTCCCCCTGCCCACTAACTCCTCCTATGTTCCCCTATTCCCTCTCATAGCTGCTTCTTCTTTCATTATTACTATTATATTACACACACATGCACAGAGAGAGAGAGAGGTACACATGTTTGCAACCTACTGAGTTTATTTAGTGTCCCTCATATGTGCACATGTTTAGAGCTGCACACTTGGCATTTGATAACCTCCCAGGGGCCTCATCCCTGGAGAAAACCAATCCTTCTCCTCTCAGCAGTCATTGATTGCCTGTAGCTCTTCTTCTAGATGTAGGGCCTTGTGAAATTTCCCCCAACCACTTTGGGATGTATTGTCACTACAGCCATATTGTTGGGATTTCAGAGTGTATCATCCTGTCATCCCAGAAGACACAATTTTGCAGCAGACGTCCTGGCCCTCTGACTCTCACCATCTGTCTGTCCCCCTTCCAGAATGTTCACTGAAGCTTAGATGTAGGAGTTGAGTTGCAGCTGTCCCATCTTGGGTTGGGCACACCATAGCCACTTACTTTCTGCATTTATAGTCTCCATCACCGAAGAAAAAAAAGTAGCTGAGAGCTACATTTATCTAGCTGGGTTTGTGTGCAAGCTGTGTGACCCCAGCTAGGTCTTTGAGTGTGGGGACATCATGGGCAGGCGGATGAGGTCTGGGTCACTCACCAGGCCGGGCTTGTGCACAGGCTCCCATGTTTGTTTTCTTCATAGCACTTATACTACTTAAAATAATTCTGTGTGTCTGCAGTTTATTGTCTATTGCTTCACATATAAACATAACCCTGGAGGGAGGACTCGCTGTGCACAGACAGGCCCCAGCACAGGCCTGCCACTGAGCACCCTGAGAAGCTCAAGAACTTTCCTGCTTAGAGGAACACAGTCCCTTCCATTTAGTCCCAGGCTGGTCACACCATAGCAGTGCCATCTCTCTGATCATACAAGGGTCTATCCCACATGACAACACGACAGTGTAAGATGCCCTGCCCCCTGCAACACAGCTCTTCTAGGAAAGATCTCTCGAGGAAACATTGTAAGCATCAGCCATGGGGCCCAGGAGCGCTTGCTGCTCAGGCTCCTTCAGACCCGTGAATAATTGACAACATGGTGTCCCTCCAGAATCTTGCTGTCCCTGAGATAGAAGGAGTCCCTCTTCCTCGGCATTATCTGGATTCTAACTTGGTTTCTCTCTATAGGTGATTCACCCTGCCAATCCTCTGTTTGGAGACCAGGGAAGAGTCTCCCAGGACTGAAGGAGGCCTGTGGGCAAAGCAGATCTGGGAGTGGCAAGCCCAGGCTAGCTTGGATCATTCTAGAAGCAATTCCAACTCATCTTCAGATGCCAGGCAGAATCCCCATTCCTCCCTGAAAGCCCCAAAGCGGCCTTGAGACAGGTTCGGGGGCAAACACGTAGCCAGAGCTGCACGGCTGCCTGTCCCATTGAGAGTCAGACACAGGTTACCTCTGGCTCTGGACCCCTTACACATCTTCACTCACCCCTTCTCCTAAGTCTAGAGAGGCAGTGACCCCCTCCATCCATAGGTGAGCAGTCAGAAACACCAATATCCAGCTGATCACACAGCAATAAGGTGCAGGTCTGACTGCCTGTGACTAGTTTCATTTCCCCCCTATGGCTTCAGAAAGATGACTAAGAATTTAGGGATAGCCTCTACAAAGCATTCCAAGGCTTGAAGCCATGTTCAACTCCATAAGACCTTGCCTACTCCCAGGACCTTCCACCAGCCTACTAGGACATAAAATCTTAAGTAAAGGATGTCCCTTCTTGCTCCTCTACACAGAAGCAGCTGTCCACCCCACCCCTGCAGTATGACCTTGAACATACACTTCTCTATTACTGTCTATATCTGAAATGCCCCACACAGGTTCGTGTTTTGAAGGCTTGTTCCCAGCTGGCACTGTGTTTTGGAGGCTATGTAGCCTTTAGGAGGTAGGACTGGCTGATGGGAATGGATCTTTAAGAGCAGGACTTTGAAGGTTATTCCCTTTCCCTGCTGTGCTGTGTGAGCAAGCCCATACTACAAATCCCCATTGCTATGGAGGGAGCCACCCTCCACGACCTCCTCACCCGCCACGCACTCCCTACCATGATGCCCTAGATCCCTTAAAACTGTGATGCAAAATTAAACTCACCATCTTTTAGCGTCTGTCAAGTCTTTTCTCCCCACACGAGGAGGAAAATACCTAATACAGTTTCATACCTGGCTGATGATCCTCTGGGAATCAGGATGTCTGCAACCCATCACCAGCTCAGCCACTGAGCTGCCGGGCTGGAGAAACAAATCTCTTGACTTCACTGGTTCCTTGATCTGGAACTAAGACCTCTGCTTGTGAAATCCTGGGTCTAGACTAATTCTGAAGCACAGCAGGAAGTAGCTAAGTCCTCCATCTTCCCTGTACTCTGTGGAGTGGCTTTCTTTCTTTCATAGGCTCGGTGATCCTGTGGCCTCTAGAGCCAGGTGCTTCAATGTCCATTGCCCTCCCCAGCCCTCAGGCCACATGACCAGCAGGGAAGCTCATAAACCTCACCCCACAGTTGTCCTGTGGTGAGTCTGACCACTAAAAGAGACCAGCTGGGATCTGATCTGTCCCCACCATGAGAGGCCTGCAACCCAAACCCCATTCTGGCTGGTGGTGCTATGAAACACTTCATTCCTGCTCCAAGGTATGAAGATAAATGTCACACTGTGGACAGCCATTGAGAAACTACATAGGGAAGCCTGAGCCATAACAGAGGCCTCATCACAGGATCCAATTACCAGCTTTCTTTGGGGTGTAGCTCTCTGAGGTCGTCTCCCTGCAGCAACCTCAGAATCTGAAGAGGAGCTTCCTTAAGAACCAAGGAGTTTGTCCAGCACCACAGGCAGGCTCTCTTCTATTGGAAGAGCAACTGCACCCAGTGTTTGTGGCTCCTGAACCCAAGTGTGAACTGCCTCAAGCACTTCCAGGAAGTCAGCCTTCAGCGGACACTGACCTTAGAGCCATCACCCCAATCTTGAAACCATTCACACTCAGATTGGCCAGTCATAGCCTCTGCGCTTTTAGATGTGTTGTTGGTATTTTTTTAAGTTACTGGATACTGAATCTTTGTATTTCTCAGCATTATCTCATATTCCAGTCTAACAGCTAAGCCAAGCAGCCAGTCAGTTGCCTCTTGCCCTTGCTGATTTCAGATCTTGAAAGGACAGTAAATTTATCTTGCAGATAATATTCAAAGACATGGGCCAGCCACTACTGTAGATGTCTCTTAAATAACCTGTCTCCAATTTTCTGGTCTTCAAGTCACACCATACAGTTTGTAAATCCTGTTTCATCTTTGCAGTTGAAGCCTGCAGGGTTGTGGTAGTCCAGGGTCACAAATGTGTATCGAATCATGGTCCTGGCTGCTCACACCATCCCCTTCCACTAGCTTCACCTGGACAGGAGAGGGTTAGGCAGGTGGCACAGGCTGGTGGCACAGGCAGGTGACACAGAGAGAGCAAGGTTTTTCTATTACTGTGACAAACACCATGACCAAAAGCAATTCGGGCAGGAAAGGGTTTATTTCACCCTTCAACTTATAGTCCATCATGAAGAAAGCCAAGACAGTAACTCAGGGCAGGAACCTGGAGGCAGGGACTGAAGCAGAAGCCGTGGAGGCGTGCTGCTTACTGGCTTGCTCTCTATGGCTTGCTCAACCTGCTTTCTGATACGGCCCAGGACCATCTGCCTAGGGGTGGCATCGCCCACAGTGTGCTGGGCCCTTCCACATGGATCATTAATCAAGAAAGTGACCAACAGACTTGCATACAAGTCAATCTGCTGCACCTGCTGCACACAGTTCCTCAACTCTTCCTAAAATTAACCCGTCCACCAATGTTCAGGTCATATCCCCAGCCTGGCTCATTGTGTGTGTGTGGGGGGGCGGGGGATTTCCTAGGAGGGGCGTGTTGGAAGTCTGGAGGTCACTGGGGAATAGTAAGAACCCAATCTCTTTCCTTTCTTCTTTCATCCATAGCCTGCCCTTAAACTGAGCATGTCTGCTCCATGTACCACCACCCTGCCATGATGTGCCAGCTCTCCCCAGTCCCAAATGTAAGAGCCCACACAACTGCAGACTGAAGCCTCCACAACTGGAAGCCAGAATGGACTGGCTGGCTCCCGGTTGATTGTCTCTGGTGTCTGTCACAGAGGGCAACTTCAGATACTTCCGGTAGGCCATCACATGAGGCGCTGCCATTACCCAGTATAAGAAGTACACAGAAACAGAAGTTTTGGTCAATGCTGCCACTTTACATAAAGTCTCTGTGAAGATGGGGCTCACTGATTTTAGTGGGGCACCCGAAATTAATTTTGAAAAAGATTATCAATAGATAACCACACTTCAATAATGACCTGCTATTGGCATAGCAAGGCAGAAGGAAAGTTCCAGAAGTATGGTATCTGGGAAGGAAGTGTCTGGGGTACAAACTAGAGAGACAGACAGACAGAAAATTTGCAGAAGGGGCCAGTCCTAACCCTCCACACCTGCCTTCACAAGGCTGTACTCCGCAGGCCTTGTCCCCAGGGCTTAGAAAGTGCCTGGAAGTCAGAGGCATTCTGGAAAAGGCCTCTTCCCTTAGCATTTGGGCAAAGGGAGGGAAGCACATTGCTAAATTAGCATTTTATCCCATCTCTGTAATTTATGAGGCCAATAAACACTGAGGGAAGGAACACAGCCTGGCTTCTGAGAGCAGGCCAGAACCAACAAGCCTTGTGATGTTTTTAAAGTATCATGTATCTTGCATTTTAATGACACAGTAGCATCCAAAAAGATAGCCTTATCAGATCAGTGGAGCCTGACCGAAGGTTGCCCCCTGTTCTATTCTGTCCAGCCCCTCTGAAAGGTGACCACTTTGCCCCCTCCCAGAATTTCTCAAAGCCTTGATGTTTATGGACCTGCTGGAACTGAGGTAGTATGGGTTTTGTTTCGTGTGTGGATCTATGTGTGGGGGTGTACATATGTGTGTAGGTTGTGTGTGTGTGTGTGTGTGAGAGAGAGAGAGAGAGAGAGAGAGAAAGAGAAAGAGAGAGAGAGAACACACATGAGCACGTGCTCACATATGTAGAAACCATAGGAAAATAGGACACAGCCTTGGGCATCATTCCTTAGTCACCACCTTAAAAAACAAAAACAAACCAAAAAACCAGAGTCTCATTGTCCTGGAACTCACCAAGCAGGCATCTTTGTCTGGTGAATGAGCCCCAGGGATCTTCCAGTCTCTGCCTCCCCAGCTCTGGGGATATGAACCACTGTACTGACTTTTTGACATGGGTTCCAGGGTTCAAACTCAGGCTCTCCAGCCATATGTTTTACTACTGTATACATTTGTCTACATTTGTTTTCCTCTTACCAACATGTCCCCTAGCTCAAAAACAAAACAAGGATTTCTGTCATTTATAAAGGAAATAGTCCCTGCTTATGCACATCTCTGACTCAGTTTCCCCACTAGTGGCATGGAGGCATCACCTAAATGATGGTTCTGAACTGCCCATCTGCCCAGGCAGATGCCCCAGGCCTCCGCTCTGTCCACAAAGCCCTCCCTAGTCCTTCATGACTCACCTCCCTTCCCCTCCCCATGGTCGTCTCCGGCAGCTTCCAGGGCTGTGAAAAAAGAGCTCAGTGGCTGTCTTAAAATAGCAGCCTGTCTCTCTCCTGTGTGCCTCTGAAGCCAGCTGCCTTTGGTTTTGTCTGGGACTGTCTGGAAACTGAGACAATGGGCCCAGGACACTGTCACCAATCCTCAGAGCCAGCACCCCAGTCAACCAACTCAGACCAGGGGCTCACACAGGGAACCGGTGATTTGCACCAGATATCCCTAGCCACATTGCCCTGTGGGGAAGGACCTCTTCCAGAATGTTCACCTTGGCTTACCTCTGTCCAGCTCTGCTTCCCAAATGGTGACAACATCAGGCAGTCTTAAATGAGCACTTCCATCCACACAACCAATTGATGTCACAAAAGCACCTTTCTGTCCTTTCTTGGTGTGTGCTCTGTCCCTGCAGCATTCCTGGGGGATGGATGGACAATGGAATTGATTCTGTTCACAGTGCTGGAGGGTGAGAGGTCTGAGGGCATGACATAGGCATCTGATGAGAGCTTTGACCCACATTGAAATGTGTCAGGGGGTCTAGGTAAGGAGAAGCAATAAAGCTCAACTCTTTTTTTAATTTGAAACAATCTTGTTTCACATGTCAATCCCAGTTCCCTCGCCCTCTCCTCCTCTCCTGTCCCCATCCCAACCCCCATCCCATCCCCTTTCTGCTTCCCAGGGAGGGTGAGGCAACTCTTACTATAAAACCAGTGAGTGATGCCACCTTGGGGCCCACCTTATCAGTTTAATGACTACCAGGCAAGTAGTCTCAAGGGTGCCCTCTGCAGGTCACTGCAGGTAGGTGCAAGGCTTTCTAACACATCACCTCCAGTTCACCATGGCTTTACATAGCCAAATGCTTGTTAAATGTCTATTTGTCATGGGGGGTGGGGCACACCTTTAATCTTTAATCTCATCACTCAGGGGGCCAGGCAGACAGATCTTTCTGAGTTTGAGCCCAGCCTGGTCTATAAAGCTAGTTCTAGGACAGACAGTGCTGCACAGAGAAACTCTGTGGAGTATATGGGTATGGGGTTGGGGGTGGGGTGAAGATGGGCGTGTGGGGCTGGGGGATGGGAGTCTACTTGTAGGACTGCACTCAGACCTGTGGGATGTAGAAGACACTTCCTTCTTGTTGTTACCCACGTAATTGCCAGTGGTCAGTTCAGACAGGCACAGTGGCACTCTGGTGGGCATCTCACTGACACTGTGTTCAGCTGGAGCCTCCAGCTCACCCCTGCATGATCCAGAAAGCCCCTTCCTGTCTCTCTCCCTTTCCAAACTCCACCCACTCAGAGAGGCCCCAAAGAGGAAGAGGCACCAAAAAGCCAGCTCCAAATCCCTGGCCACTGTCGCAGCTTCCTCCAATTCCCGCCTGAGCTTTCCAGCTTTTGGTCATACTTGGGCACAAACCGAGTGTGTGGTAGATATGTCATCACCCCACCTCCAGGCTATGTAATCTCCCTGTTTTAGTTTGGCTGCATGGCTTCTCCAGCCTGGATCTCTGGGAACCCACCCAGGAGTTGCTTTGCTCAAATAAACCTATTGTTATACTGTTACCATTTGCCTTGATTTGGCTTACAGTCAGGCTACAGAAAACCTATTAGGTAGTTGCTTGCCTGCCAGGGTAGATCCTACTCCACACAAGGACAAAGATGTGGCATGAGCTGAACTGAAGCCATGAGCAACCCTGGATCTGGTGAGAGAGACATGTTGAATGTGGGCAGAGCTGGGGTCCTGAACTGGATAAACAGAAAGGTGGCTGAGCACATGTTTGCTTGGCATCTAGAATGTGTATACAGTGTGACGCATCTCTTCTGCCACCATACCTTCCCACCATGGTGGACTATGCCCCTTAGAACTGTGAGCTAAGACAAACTCTTCCTTCCTTAAACAGCTTGTCACAGCAACAGCAATGGGAACTAATAACAGAAAATTGGTATTGGGAGTGGTTCTGCTATAAGAGGTCTGACCATGTGATTCTCAGGTTTTCTGAGCTGGTTTGTGGGAGGCATGTGGAAGAGCTTGGAATTTTGTGCTAGAAATGCCCTGGGACACTATAAACACAGATTAAATGGGACATTTTGATATGTGCCTGGAGGATAAGAAAGCAGAGAGAAATGTGGACAGTAGGACCCAATGAGGCTTTGGGGGAAATGTTCTATCAGGAAGTAGGTTATGGGACGTTGTGTGCGATCCCAGAAAAAGCTCTAACTGCACTCTGCCTGTGTCCTGAGAACATGAGTGGGGTTGGATTTAAAGAGCACGGGCTTAAAAGTCTTGCAGAGGAAGCCTCCAGACAGGAGAACATTGGGCTGAGGCAAGGTTCGTGCTCACTGCTCTCATCAAGGCCTCCAGAGAGAGGGAGAAAAGTGGATCAGAAAGACAGGTGAGCCTGACGTTTGGTGAGAAAGGTGCCCAGGTCAGATGAAGGTTTCGAGGTGGAGGGCCGGGTGACACAGCAGCTGTGACGGTTAAGGAGATAAGTGGCATTAAAGAGAAGCCGACACTGAATGACAAGACCCACCCATGGAAGGCTCCATCCTGTGAAGTTGCAAGTTCATTTAAGAGGAAAGAGTCTGAACTGAGGCTGCCATATATGAGGTTCCCTGCTTGAATAACTCGGGGAAGGTGTTTCCCAGTAAAGCTATGGTCCAAGGGGCCCAGGCTCCAACCAGAGATGGCAGAAGAACTTGGTGGCAGCATCCACAGGCCACTGAGTCCAAACAGTGTGTGACAGAGCCTGCAAGGAGGCCCTGAGAGGCCACTGTATGAAGGTGAAGCCTAAGTTGTAGTGGAGATCCCATGATATTGAAGATGGCACAACCATGTGACATATGTAAAGAAACCTGCAGGGACAGGATAGAGCTGACCCAAGAGAGAGGCTGTGCCCAGGCAGCAGGGTTGGAGCACAGGGTTGACCACAGAGCTGGAGGATGGGACTGAGCCAGGACAATTCTATTACAAGCTCCAGACCCCAGGTGGAATTGCAGAATTTGGTGTTTCCCCGGCTGGGTTTCTGACGG
Organism: Phodopus roborovskii; assembly: GCF_943737965.1. Lineage (NCBI taxonomy): Eukaryota > Metazoa > Chordata > Mammalia > Rodentia > Cricetidae > Phodopus > Phodopus roborovskii. The sequence continues at coordinate 46,014,782 of NW_026126407.1, read as the reverse complement.
AGCTTTCCTTATTAGGCCCAAATGTCCCTTTAGGAATGGGAACATTCGCTCTGTGCCATTGCAGGTCAAAATTCTTAATTTGTTTGTCGTTGTTGTTTAATAGGTGGTCATAGTTAAGAGGTCAAGTCTCAGCTGAGACTTGGATTTTTCTCTTCTGAACAGTGTTGAAACTTAATGACCATGTGGACTTTTGAAGTTGGGCTGAATACATTTTGCACTACGAGATAGCAACAAGTCTACAGGGATAAGGGGTGAAAGGTTACAGCTTAAAAACAACATGTTTGGGTGTCTTGTTGACATGGGGTGGGGGTGTGCTGGTTAATACTGGTATCAACTTGATGAAATTTAGATTACCATGGTAGCAAGCTTCTGGGCACATCTGGGGGATGTTTCTAGATTGGGTTGAGCTGAAAAGACCCACTGTAATTGTGGACTGTGCCGTTCCATGGGCTGGGGTCCTGAATTTAACAAAGAAAGTGAGCTGAGCACTGGACTGTGGACGAAATGTTACTAGCCGCCTCTCGCTCCTCCTGCCATGATGGACTGGATCCCCTGAACTGCCAACCAAAGCTAACCCTTTCTTCCTAAAGCGTTTTCATTGGGTATTCTGTTACAGCATCAGGATAAATAACTAGCACACATTCACAAATATCGATCCAGACCTCAGACAGGCCTGTAATGCCAGGCCTCAAAGGATGAGGGAGGCGTGAGCTGAGGGTGGAGGATTGTGAATTTGAAACTATCCTGGGCTGAACAGGAAAACCCTGAACCAAAAATAAGTAAGTAAATAATTAAAAGGTTAAAAGAAAAGTCCTGGCCACAGAGAACAGGCTTCCTAAAGCCCCCCCCCCCCACAACAACACTGTTTTAAAAGAGCATTTATTCTTCACATTGTTTTCACTAATGAACCAGCAGAGTGAGGATCTGCTTCAAACTTAGCCCATGAGAGGAGCAGTGAGGGAGGCCTGGCTGGTGCCTGTGCCCCCTTGTCGATGCATCGAACACCCTGGTGTTCCTAATTGTTTTTTGTCTGGCGTTTTTCATAGTGAAGGTATATTTTCAAAGCGTCACAAATAAGTTTCTGGAAAAGGTACTCTAGCTTTCCCATTAGTGGTTGAAGACGGCAAATCTCGGGTGAGGTTACTGCTGTAAGATCACACCTTTTACTCTGCAGTCTGCAGAATTCAGAGTCTCAACTCTCCATAATAGCAGTCATTTTCTTAAAAAACCCCAAGATGACAGCATCAAAACAATGCAAATGTTCAAAAGCACAAGGGAGATTCGTTGGGTCAAATGACCACATAAGGATGGTGTGAAAGACTCAACTCAAATATATCGGGAGCCTTGTAGTTTCTTGCACTTTGGGGGAGAGAAAAAGGTTGCTGTTCTTTCTACATTATCTCTTTCAGGATTGAGGCTGGTGATAAAAGCAGTAAAGCGGAGTGGTAGGCCGGGGAGAGTCTGTGAGTCTCCGGAGTCACCCAGGCTAGAAGCCAGGAGATCTCAGGGAGAAGGCAGGTGCATAGTGACACCAAGACCTGGTCTGTGCACAGCAGCCCTGCCAACCACCCATCCCCTCCAGTGCAGCACCCGGTCCTCAGAGCACAACGAGGTGGAGGACACTGAGAAAGAAAACTGCACCCACCCAAACCCATCACTGCCCTGTGATGCTGGAAGAAGGTGGCAGGGCTGCAGAGGTCCCTGCAGCTGCAGCTCGGGAGAGATGAGGAGGCGGCGAGCGCCCCCGTGTGGCGGAACAGGGACTCCGCCGCTTCACTCAGGACACAGATGTACCCAACCCTCACCTACCCAACCCTGGTCACACACACCTCATTCAACATAACTTTTTCAAGTCCATTTCGTGTCCACAGGCTTTCCCTCTTTGATGTGTGTCCTGCTAAGAGTGGATTGCCACAGCCACAGGGACTTTCATCGGCAATGTGACAGATAGGTTCCATGCTTCTCGTGTATTTAAGTTGAGGTTGATTTGTTGTTGGTGGTGGTTTTATTTTGTGTGGTGTTGGGGCCTTGCCATATTGGGCCAGTGATGGAGTAAGCTACGGAGCCCTGACTCCTTTTTGATGCAATAAGCAATAAGCAATTTTCGGTACCAAAATCTAAACTATAGAACATACAGATCCCTTCCCACTCTGTTTCCTTCCCTGTCCTCAATCCCTGTCCCTGTAAGTCATTGGCTGTTTCTGGACTGGTCTTCCCATGCTCCATGTCTGCTTTTTTTTTTTCTTTTAAGGAATGTCTGCTTTAAAAAAGAAACAATGTTGTTTGTAGGCAGTATATTTTAGGAGCTACTCTACATTGATTGTGGAAAGCACCCCGCCTTGTGCTGGTTTGCCTTGTTCTTTTGTTTTTATTATTACTAATGGATATTCATTGTACATAGTGTGGGTTTCATGAAGGTAATCTAAGCATATCAGGCACTTTGACCACAGTCACCTCCTATCGCAGTCTCCCACCCCCTACCCCATCCTCATTCCCTTAAAAATTTGTCCTTCTACTCTCCTTCCACTAGTCTCCCTCCTACTCCCCCACTCTTCTTTCTGCTTGACCTCAAGTCACGCACGCGTGCGCACGTGTGTGTGTGTGTGTGTGTGTGTGTAAAGATGGTTTTCTGATAAAAATGGTCAATGACTGGAGAGGAAAGTCCGTAACATAAAGTTAAAAAATCACTAAAATAGATGAGAAAAGCAATAATATGAATTAAAAAAAAAACTTGAAAATAGCAATTTAGAAAAAAAGAAACACTAGAAAGGTTGAAGATGAAAACTTGGTGAATCAAATAAAAACCACAGTGGAAAGCATCACCAAGAGGCCACCAAGCAGGAGGACCTTGAGTCTGAAGACAAGACTGATGAGGTGCTGCATCCAAACATCAATGACAAAAAAGAACTAAAGAGTGTGGCCGTGACACCTGCCCACTCTGAGGTCACTTCAAAGGATAAAACCCAAAAGTCCGGGAGAAGAGGACCAGAGATAACACTAAAGGCCAGTCAATGAAATTGTAGCCCCAGATTTCCTACAGAAAGAAACTGACATACAAGCCCAAGTCTCTCCATGACAGTCAGGATGCTAATGTAGGTGGAAGTTTCTGTTCAGCAAGTCATTCCCAAGTAACCACCCAGAGGCTTAATATTAACTATAAATGCTCCACCAATAGCTCAGGCTTATTACTAACTACCTCTTACATCTTTGCTAACCCATATTTTTTATCTATGCTTTGCTATGTGGCTTGGTACTTTTCTCAGTATGGCATGTGCATGTTGCTTCTTTTTGTGTCTGCTTGAGACTCCAGACTCTGCCCTTATTCCTCCCAGCTTTCTCAGTTTGGCTCTCCTGACTAACCTTATCCTGTTCTGCTGTTTGCCTGTCAGCTTCTTTATGAGACCAATCGCAATGACATATATTCACACAGTGTAAAGGAATATTCCACATGCTAAAATGACAGAGCCAAGATGGATGACACCCAGGAAGCCAACTCTTCCATGAGGCCACAGGAAATAGTAAATCGCATCATAACAGTAAATAAATAAATACAAATTTGAAAGCATCAGACATTACAAAAATCAACAAATGACAAAATTTAATATATACTTTTTTATTTCAAATACTGAATGTCAATGGTCACAATTCCCCAATCAAAAGATATGAACTGGAATAGCCCATTGACACAGGCCAGCTCCCAGATCTGCTCCAGGGTAATAGAGAGAATTTCCTGATGTAGCAAGATTTAGGAAAGATTCTTATCTGAGGGTAGTTAGACTCTTCCATCTCAGGAGTAAATAAGGAAACACACTTCCTGCTGGTGACCTAAGAAAAAAGGAACAAGCACAGGCTTTCCTGATGGTGATCTTTTCTTTACTTTAACTTAAATAATCTCTTTCTTGACAATTCCTCTTTACGTACTGATGGGAGATGTCATTATGTAAATATGTTTCTCTTATTGGTTAATGAATAAAGCACTGTTGGCCTACAGGGAAGCAAGATAGCCCAGACTGGGAGACAAGGAGGATTCTGGAAGATGTATTAGAGGAGTCGAAACATAGGATGCAAGAGGAATAAGAGGTTCAAACCTCTCTCTAGTAAGATAAGACTACATGGAAAAAGATTGCTAGGAATGAGTTAATATTTAAGACAGAGCTAGCCAATAAGTAATGCTAGTAACAGGCCAACAGTTTCATAATTAATACAGTATATCTGTGTGTTATTTGGGGCTGATGAGGCTGTAGGACCAGGCTGGCGGGAAAGTGCTCATAACAACATACATCTCTCTTCTGCCCAACTACATATTTCTACATTCAGTTCCATCTCTTTACATACTGTTACAGATTTCTCTTTACATACACACACAATCTCACATCCACACTCTCACGTGTGCACACTTCTTTTACATCATTCATTCATTCTTTGCTCACTCACTCTCACTCATTCATTCTCTCATGCTTCTTTTTCTTCTTTATCTCTCTCTCACACAGCAGCCTGCTCTCAACACCGCCACTCCTGCTCTGCTGTATCCATTCTCTGCCTCTGCTCTCTGCCTCCCTTCATTGCTGTCTTCTGCTTCTCTGCTCTCTGCTGTCTGTTTCTCACTGTGCTTTCTCTCAGCCAAACTCTGGACAATTATAAATCACGCTTTTTAGAGCCTGGCCCATACTCATAACACATGTTAAGTCATGTAGTTTCTCTCAGGCTAGCAATGTCACATTGACCCATACACATAGCTCTTTCCCAGACAGAAAATGACATTGGAATTCAAGACTTAACTATAACAATTAATTATCAGGACCTTGAGTGGTAGGAAGTACCAGCAGACTAAAGTTGCTTTGTAACAAGAGGTTCTTGTCCACATGGTCCCACAGCCCTTCAGCTCCAAATAAACACACAAGATTTATATTAATTGTAAAACTGTTGGCCAGTGACTAGGGCTTCTTATTGGTTAGCTCTGTTTTAATTATTAACCCATTTCTATTAATCTAATTATTTCCACGTGATCTTATCTTACTGGAGAAGGGTCCAGTGCATCCAATCCTCCAGGTATCTACATGGCAACTCCTCTCTACCTGCATTACCAGAATTCTCCTCTTCTCTTCTCCTAGTCCTGCCTAGCTTCCTGCCTTATTGTCCAACAGTGTTCATTCATTAACCAATAAGAGAAACATGTACACAGAAGGACAACCCCATTATTACTTCAATCTCTGGCCTTGAATCAGTAAAACAACACCTGGGGAAATGACCTCATGTATTTGTCTCTAGGGCAACCAGATATTTGTCTCCAGGATCAACTGCTTTGACTCTGTTCTGAAGTCTAAAGTTGGCTGTCTTTGTAAAAGGCTGTCTTTGTAACTGTGTAACTGAGGAATCTATGTCCATCTTTCTGATCATCCTGTGGTCATCTTACTGACCACCCACAGCTATACCTGTGCCCACATGTATAAAACACACCACCTCAGGGCTGTAGGAAGAATCCCACAGCTGTTCTTATTAGGAAAGTATAGTAGTGGCACCTGAGAAAGTTATAGGAACAACCAGTTACACAGTCAATAGCCCCATGGCTTTGCCAAGTGGGGCTCCCCAAGTGGGTTGAGTAGTTAAACACTAGTTGTCATTGCTGTACAGTCTCACAGCCCTCTGCAGCCCATCTGTTTGCTGCCTGCAAGGACTGCCCTGTTTGCAGATAGTATTATTCCATATCAAAGGAACCTTAAAGACTCCACCACAAACCAGAGAAGATGAGCAACTCTTATCAAAATGACAGAATACCAAGTTAACATGAGGAAATCAGTAGCCATGAGGTCCTGTCATGCTGGCTTAGTGTCTTCAGCATAGGAAGCTTCCTCTTCTCAGCTGTAGTGATCTGGGTTGACTGCTGCTGTCTGTCACAGGATTTGTTAGAAATATGTCAATCTATGCTCTGGGGACTTTTAAAGTTTCTATTTAGAAACCTACTGTTGCCCTGACAGCTCCGCCATTATGTGTGTTTCTTTTGGCTTTCAGTAAGCCTGCTTTGTTTGGCTGCTTAGTGTTTCAGCAGAAGTACAGCATGGGGAGGTCTTTCTTGGCCTTGGCTGGCAGCCTGAATTCCTCCTGTACCTAGATAGCCATATATTTCCCTAGATTTAGGGAATGTTCTGGTATGATTTTACTGGATTTTTTTTTTTTTGTGCATTTATCCTGATGTTGTCTGCTATAGAATAATCCTGTAATGTTCTCATTGTCAGTAAAAAGCTGATTGGATGATGGCTAGGCAGGATTGGGGGGCAGAGAGAATGCTGGGGAAGGAAAGGGGCAGAGTCTGAGGAGAAGCAGAGCAAGCAGGATAGGAAGTACATACATGAGGTAAGCTGAGCCTCAGGGAAGCACACAGATTAATAGAAATGGGTTAACGTTAGTTATTAGCGCTAACTAAAAACAAGCCTAAAGCTATTGGCTGAACATTTATAATTAATATTAAGAAGTCTCTGTGTGGTTATTTAGGGAGCAGCTGGCAGGCAGAAAAGTCTGCTGACAATTCTCCTCTCATTCATAATTTGTAGACTTGGCTTTGTAATGGTGTCATAGAGACGCTGGCTGTTTGTGTTTCCTTATTAATCTGTCTTTGCCACTGTCTTAATGTTCTAACTTGTATACTCTTTCCTCTTGATCTGTTCTACTCTCGTGGTTCAGTGTGCTGAGTTTCTCCACTTATTGACCTTTTCATTTCCAACATTTGAGTTTGATTTTTTTCAGTATTTCTAGTTCTCTGTTGAACCCACTTTCATGGCCTGTACTGACATCTTCATTCCATTCAATTGTTCACTTGTGTTCTTTTCTACTTTATTCAGGACTTTATCTGTGTCACCTTTGATTTTATTTAACATTTATTATCATTATTCTTTTGACGTCTTTGTCAGGGACTTCATTTAGTTCACTCTCGTTGGAGGCCGTTACTGTGAGATTGGTAATTTCTGGAGCAGTCCTGTTGCCTTGGTTCTTTGTCGCTCTTGGGACTTGTGTATATGGGTTAGGATGTTGGCTGAATTCTTGTCTAATCACCCATAATCACTGCAGGGGAAGTTTTAGTAGTGCAGCTTGTAGTAGAGTTGGGGTGTCATTTCCCTCTGCTAGACTTGGGTATATCTCAGTAGACCCTCTGCCCACATGCTTAGGCACTGGCTCAATACCCTGTACCACTCCAAGAGTGGGGTACTCTCTGAAGAAGTCGGCACAACTAATGGCCCACTGTGAAAGCACAGTGTCAATCAGTGTAAAACACCCTTCAGTGCTAGTACTTGTTATAGAATAGAGACATGGATAGTATTGTGTGCACTGACCTATTCGTCACTGGGATACGGTTATAAAAGAAGCAAGCAGAAAGACCACCAATTAATATTAGGACAACAGAGAAAACTAGAAGTGGAAAAAGTAAGTAGAAAGGAGATAATAAGGACAGGGGGAGGAGCTGAGGCAGCACTGGGCAAAGGCAGAATGAACAGAGAAAAAGGTGAAGACATGCAACAGGTAGCCAACCATTCCCACACTCGGGAAACTGAGGCAGGAAGAACTCCAACTCCAGCTGTATTAGTTATTCAGTGCGTGAGGCTGGCTGGCTGAGCTGGTCTACAGTATACACTGGAATCCCAAAGAAGTAGGCTTTTTTGGGGGGGTGTTTTTGTTTTGTTTTTTGTTTTTTAAGACAGGGTTTCTCTGTTTTGCTTTGGAGCCTGTCCTGGAACACTCTCTCTGTAGACCAGGCTGGCTTCAAACTCAGAGAGATCCACCTGCTTCTGCCTCCTGAGTGCTAGGACTAAAGGCATGCACCACCAACGCCCAGCTCTAAAGAAGCAGACTTTAAAGCCAGTGAAGAAATGGACCTGCCTTCAAGAGCAAGCAAAGAGTACAGCTTCCTCCTTCTGTGTTTATACAGGATTCCAGCGGAAAGTGTGGCCCAGATTAGAGGCGGATCTTCACAGCTCAAAGGATCTGGATTAAAGCTGTGTCTTTCTACTTCAAATGATTTCTTTAAGCAAAAATTCCTCACAACTAGTCATTTTTTGGATTTTAGTTAATTCTAGATGTAGTCACTTTGGCAGCCAAAGTAACCATCACAAGTTTACCCCTTGTCAACTTGTCATGCAATCATATCTCTTTATGTCATGCTTAATTTCCAAATGAAAGCAATAACCAGGTTATCAATTATGCCTAAAATAACTATCCCAGGATACACTAAACACAATGTGTATTTAACCAGGTCAAAATTACACCTGATGTGGCTCAGGAGGGTCCCGTGGGGCATCCTGGATCCTCACAGTTATGGTGAGAAAGTTCATGGTGGAGAAATGGGGGGCAAAGAGAGTCAGAATTGTTTGTGTGCTGTGGTAAGAGGCAGATCTGAAGACGTGAGGGCTGTAAGTAATGGACTGATGTTGGTGGCCTGCTTGTCACCAGGGACCAGGGTCCTGCTGCCTAGGATCATGTCTGGGTCCATGATCGTAGGATCCATGACCCATGTTGCCACCAAGGCCATGGGAATTCTGGTGTCTGGGACACCACCTGTGGTACTTAGGTGTCAGAGGGCCATGCCCCTCTGGAGTCATGTTTATCTGAGTGGCCTATGCTGACACCCTGAGGAGGTGATGGCATCTGGGCCTGAGCTGCTGCCAGGGGCCATGTCTGGGTGTATGGCCCTGTATCAGCCAGGGTCTGTGTTGATGTCCATGGTTTCAGTAACCACTGAAGGCCATGCCAATGACTGAGGTCTGGTCAGACACCTGAGTCCATGTTGGTGTCTGAGGGCCACACTGCCGCCAGGACCATGCTAATCTGAATGGCCTGTGCTGCCACCTGGGACCATGGTGACATCCTACGTGGGATCATGTCTGGGTCCTTGGACTTACAGCAGCCAGGAACTGGGTTGGTATCCATGGATCCTGATACTGCCAAAGGCTGTGCAAACACTGGGAATCTGGGCTGTCGCCTGAGACCAGGTGGGGATCTGAGGGTCATGCTGCAGCAGGGGCCATACAGATATGAGAGGCCTGTGCAGTCACCAGGGGCATAGTGACATCAAGGCCAGGGTCTTGTCTGGGGCCCTGTCTGGGTCTGTGGCCCTACCTCAGCCAGGGTCTGGGTTGGTGTTGGAGATCCCTGATATGATTGAAGGCCGTGATAATGCCAGGAGTATGGGCCACCATCTGCATCCATGTTGGTGTTGCGGAATATTAATTTAAGATGGGTTACATTCGTTTATGCTGTGGAATATTTGCTTAATGATGCAAAGATGTGTTACATTTGTTTGATTAAATAACATTAACCTGGGTCATGAGGCTGAGTCAGCAACTAGCAGACAGGAAGTGGTAGGGAGGAACCATGTGTAGCTAGAATTCTTAAATGGGGGCTGAGCAGAAGCACACCTGGTTTTTTTTTGGGCAGCTGTAAGCTAAGAGGGGAGGTTAGCTACTTGCTATTCAGCCTCTCTGAGCGAACAGATTTTCACCTTAACCTCTGAATCCTGAGTTCTATAGAGAGACAGAAATCTAGATAGAGTTCCCTTTGGTGGCTGTGATAGAGAGTACCCGAGGGAACAGAATTCTGTGAACTGCTACTGGTAACTTGGAGTTGCAGTTGCCAATTAGGACAGCAGTTGCCCAAGGGGCAGCTATTGAATTTAATGAAAAATCTCATGCTGGTGTCTGAGGGCCAAACTGCCTCAGGAGCCATGCTGATGTGAGTGGCCTGCACTGCCACCCAGGGCCATGGTGACATCTGAACCCAGGTAGCTGATGAAGACCATGGTCCTACCTGTGTTGATGTCCATGGCTCCTGGTACCACCAAAGACTGCATGGACGCCCCAGGGGCTAGGGTCCTGGCCATGTTTGTGTCTGAAGGCCATGCTACCACTGGGACCATGACAGTCTGGGTGGCCTGCACTGCCACATGGGGCCATGATGTCATTCAGGCCTAGACTGCTGCCTAGGGCCATGTCAGGCTCTGTGGCCCAGCAGCAGCCAGGGTCTAAGTTGATGTCTGTGATTCCTGTTACCACTGATGGCTGTGCAGATGACTGGGGTCTAGACAACCCCCTAAGACCATGTTGGTGGCCGTGGGCCTTGCTGCTGCCTGGGCCATAATGATCTGGGTGGCCTGTGTTGCCACAGGGGCTATGGTAATATCCAGGCTATGTCTGGGTCCATAGTCCTGCTGTAGCTGGGGTCATGGTCCCTGTTGCCACTGGGGGGGGGGAGTCATAGGAACTATTTGAGTTAAAAATCCAATCCAAAAGCTGTGCTGAGCTGTTCCTGCCCCTCGATGGTCACTGCAGCAGAAGAGGTAGAGCTCCCCTGATGGGAGATGTCATTCTGTAAATATGTTTCTCATACTGGTTAGTGAATAAAGCACTGTTGGCCAATAGGAAAACCAGACAGGCGGGACTAGGAGACAAGGAGGAAAGAAAGAGGAAATAGTAAGGAGGAGTCAAGATGGAAGACAGACAGAGCAGAACACTGGTGGCCTCTCTCTGGTAAGATAAGACCATGTGGAAATACTTAGATTAATAGAAATGGGTTAATACTTAAGACAGAGCTAGCTGATAAGAAACAAGTACCTGGGCAACAGCATTATGTCAAATACAGAGTCTCTGTGTTAATTGGGGCTGGCACAGCAGCGGGACAAGACCAGCGGCGGGAGGAAAAACCTTATCCCTTACACTCCCCCCCCCTTATCCCATCCCACCACCCTGCATTCGAGAGAGATGACCCTACCTCTCACCATGTTTGTGGGAGAGCTGGCTCTTCACCTCTCCTGAGAGTGATGGTCCTAGTGGCCCAGACCCATAGCCTGGGCCTTGTGTTGCCTCACCCTAACATATACCTCTATGACCTGCTGGAATGCATGAAGGGACTGGTCCTGTAGAACAAACGCTGTAGGATCCCCATGACTCGGAGCAACAACAGGATATTCGAGAGGAGTTTCGGTGAGGGTCCAGTGATGATGGTGTGCCTGAGGGCAAGAGCCTTGAACCAATGACTCATTGCAGTGAACATTCTGTGGGTAGGACTGATTGGACAAAAGGGTATACTGCATGACATACTGCAGCTCCTGATGCCACTAGAATGGACGAAGAGGTTGGAAAGATGGAGGCATGAGATGGGTTTTTTATTTGTTTGTTTTGTTTTCTTGCTTGTTTTGTTTTTATTGATGGAGGCAGTTTCTTTTTGGGGTGACGCTACAGGGATGAGGGGAGGATATGGAGGGGCTGGGAGGTGAGCAGGATTGGGGTACATGAAGTGAAATTCCCAAAGAATCAATAAAGAATTATGCTATGTAAAAAATTATACCTAACATGGTATAACTATCTCTTGTACAACTGCAAACACATTAGAAATTTACAATCGGTGGCAATGCCCTTGAAGGGCATTCTTTTAGTATCTCAAACATCAATATAATAATCATCGATATTCTGTTAACTGATGTTCATCATATGACAAAAAACTGAGGAAAGAAAGCACAAGTATGAGTACAAATGCCTTCTTAACAAAACAAGACAGAAGTCAGGCATTGGTGGTGCACACCTTTAGTCCCAGCACTCAGGAGGCAGAGGCAGGCTGATCTCTGTGAGTTTGAGGCCAGCCTGGTCTACAAGAGCTAGTTTCAGGACAGCTTACAAAGCCACAGAGAAACCCTGTCTCAAAAAACAAACAAACAAAAAAGACAGAAACATGTCAATTATAATGCTCAGTTCTGCAACTGGTCACGTGGCCTTAGCTGGTATTTATAGTCACCTTCCTCTATTACCCACTCTGTATTTCCTCCACCCTCAGCAAGCACCTCAGCATGTCTTGGCTCTTTTCCTGGAGTAGTGACCCATACCCTCATTCCTGAAGGGCCTGTGCCCTTTGTCACCTTGCCTAGATTAGGCTGTTGTAGCAACTCATTAACTTTAATCACAGAACATGATAGCACCAAGAGACACCCTTAAGAATTGCCTGCACTCCAGACATCTTTCTTGCATCTATTGTGGACAAGGAATCCAGTTCCCCCTTGGTAATCTGGATCTATCACCCCTTCTAACAATGTTCTTCCTTTCTTAGTCTTGGCTCAAGGGCATCAGAAGCCCAAAGTGACCAGTGGGGCGTCTGAGCTTCCAGTTCAATGGAATGTTTGTTGTGGCTCCTGGCAGAAGCACTTGCCATCTGGAGTCAAAACTTCTAGGCCAGTGGAACTTAAGGCTGCAGGAACAGAAAGCAAAAGTTTTCCTAATGGGTCACTGATAGTGAGTGAGTGAAACTATTCCTTTTCTATCCCTAGATAGATCCTGGGTATCAGAGAAACTGTCCCATATATTGGACACTGATTCAAGGCATGGACTGCCTGCTGGAGAACCCTGCCCCAGCCCTCCAGGCTCTTGCCACCTAACAGGCACTATAACTGTGTCTTCAAAAGGCCACTCCACCTTTCTGTCAGGTCAGCTGCTTCAGGGTGGTAGGGAACATGGTAAGACCAGTGGATTATAAGACTGTATGCCCACTGATGCACTTCTCTAGCTATGAAGTGAGATTCCTGGTCAGAAGCAACACTGTGGAATACCATGTCGGGGGATCAGACATTCTATAAACCCACACAGATGATGGTTTTGATACAAGCATTGCATGCAGGAAAGGCAAATCAATAACCAAAATAAGTATCTACTCCAATAAGGACAAAGAATGTCCTTTCCATAGAGGAAGTGGCCCAGTTTAGTTAACCTGCCACCAGGCTACTGGCTGGTCACCCCAGGGTGAACATATCTGGGGCTCAGTGTTGGCCTCCACTGTTGGCAGACCTGGCACTCAGTAGCCAGGTCACGTCGGTGAGTGAAGGTCTATGTGGTTGAGCCCATTCATAACCTCCATCTCTCTTCCACCATGGCCACTTTGTCCATGAGCCCATTGGGTAATGACAGGAATGGCTAGAAAGATAGGATAACAGTCTGCAGAATATTTGATTATTGAACTCCTCCTCAGCTGAAGTCACCTTTTGATGAGCATTTCCATGGGACACATCCTTTGCCCATTTGGAGAGATCTAGCCACATATTCCTTCTCTAGATGTCTTTCTCAATTGTTTTCCAACCATGCTCTTTCTAAGTCCCTGACCATCCAGCCAATCCATTGGCAACAGCCCATGAACCAGTGAACAATTGAATAACTGGCCATTTCTCTTTCCAAACAAATTGTAATACCATGTGTAATGCCCAAGGTTCTGCCCACTGTGAAGATTTCCCTTTGCTGGTGTCTTTCAGGGTTGTTGCAGAAAGGGGTTGTAATGCTGTCTGCTTTTGGGTGGTGTCTGCATAATGTATAGAACCATAAGTAAACCAGGCCCTGGTCTTCTCTTCCTCAGTCAACCAATCATAGGGAACATCTCATGAGGCTGTAAGTGCATACTTGGCAGCAGATGGCATTGTAACAGGAATAGTAACCATAGGCATTTGGGCAACTTCTTCGTGTAACTTGCTTGTGCCTTCAGGACCTGCCCAAACTTTGATAATAGATTGCTGCTGTGCACATCCTACTCTATGACTCGGTGAGTCAGACAACACCCAGCTCATGATGGGTATCTCAGGCAAATGGTAAGTTGGTGGCCTATTATCAAACATTCAGTTTCCACTATAGCCCAATAGTGGGCCAAGAGCTGTCTTTCAGGGGGACAATAATTGTCTGCAGATAATAGCAGAGCCTTCCTCCAAACTCCCATAAGTCTTTTCTGTTATTCACATATAGGAGCCCGCCAAAGGCTCCAAAGAGCATCCATACTGATGCCTCAAGTACCATCAGGTCTATAGATCATATGGTCCAAGTGGTAGGGCAGCGGCAGCCTGCACAGCAGCCTGGACCTGCAGAAAAGCCTTCTCCTGTTCCAGGTCCCACACAAAGCCAGCAGCTTTCCGAGTCACTTGGTATATGAGCTGGAGTAACAGGTCTGAATGGGGAATGTGCTGTCTCCTGAATCCAAACAGGCCCATTAAATGTACTTCTTTCAAGGTGGTGGGAGGGACCAGTGCAATAACTTATCCTTCCCCATAGAAGGAATATCTCTGCGTGCCCCACACCACTGTACTAAAATTCCACTGAAGTAGAAGGTCCTTGAATTTTGATTGGATTTATTTCTGATAAGCATGTGTGTTACCAGTGAGACCAAAGTGGTTGCTGCATCCTGTTCACTTGGTCCAATCAGCATTGTGTTATCAATATAGTGCCCCAGTGGGATATTGTGTGGAAGAGACAGAGGATCAAGACCCCTTCTAAGTTGTGACACAGGGCTGGAGAGTTAATATATCCTTAAGGTTAAAATGTGAATGTATAGCTGGGTGGTGGTGGTGTACACCTCTAATCCCAGCAGTCAGGAAGCAGGGTCAGGCAGATATCTGTGGATTCCAGGCCAGCCTGGTTTACATAGTGAGTTCTAGGACAGCCAAGGCTACACAGAGAACCCTAGTCTCAAAAATCCAAACAAGAACCAAAACAAACAAACAAAAATCATCTGTAAAGGTATACAGCCGGCCTTGCCAACTAAAAGTAAAGACTTCTGGTGGACCTTAAGGACAATTATTGAGAAAAAGGCATTTGCTAATTCAATAGTTGTATACCATGTACCAGGAGATGTGTTAATCTGCTCAAATAAGGACACCATATCTGCTACAGCAGCTGTAATCCGAGGCACTACTTGACTAATTTTTCAATACTCACCTGTCTTTCTTCATGATCCACCTGTCTTCTGCACTGGCCAGATAAGAGAGTTAAAGAAGACATGGTGGGGACCCACACCCCTGCATCTTTCAAGTCCTTATAGTGGCACTGCACTCATTTCTGCAGTTCCTCCAGGGATATGATATTGTTTTTTGTTTTGTTTTGTTTTTGTTTTTTTGTTTGTTTGGGTTTTTTTTTTTTTTTTGGTTGGTTTGGTTTGGTTTGGTTTTCTGAGACAGGTTTTCTCTGTGTTGCTTTGGAGCCTGTCCTAAAACTAGCTCTGTAGACCAGGCTGGCCTCGAACTTACAGAGATCCGCCTGTCTCTGCCCTCGAGTGCTGGGACTAAAGGCGTATGCCACCACCACCTGGCTTATGATATTGCCTTTGATTCACTATTTTCTTTGGCAGAAGCAATGCTAAAGGCTTCCATTTAGTCTTCCCAACCATAACAGCCCTCACTCCTCAGGTCAGGGAACCGATATGAGAATTCTGCCAACTTCTAAGTATATCTATCTCAATTACACATTCTGGGACTGAGGAAATAACTATGGGATGAGTTTGGGGACACAGTGGACCTAGTGTGAGTCAGACTTCAGTCAAAACTCCATTAATCACTACTTTAACTGGAGGGCTGCAATGCTTCTTGGGGTCTCCTAGAAACAGCATCAGCTCAGAACCAGTATCCAACAGACCCTGGAATTTCCTAGAGCTGTAGTTACAGGTGGTTGTGAGCCAACTGAGTGGATTCTAGGAACTAAATTCTGATCCTTTCTCTGCAAGAGGTGTGAGTGCTCTTTTCTGATTGTTTCCTTTCCTCAGTGTACAGTTACCCTTATGAAAGGCTGCAGGTCCCTCTGGGGAAGGACTGGAGAAAGGCTAACAGTAAAACTCTTGGGTATTTTATCAAGGTCCTCCCTCAGGAGAACCTGGCCATCCCTCCATTCAAGGGGTTCTGGATCTATGAACTGGCTCAAGTCTGGAAATTGGTCCACAGCCTTCGATCCCCTTTTGCCACAGTCCAATTTAGCCTTCTTTCAATTGTTTGAGAGTTTTCTTGTTTATATGGATCAAACAAAATTTCAGTAGGCTTCTTACCTGTTTCATGCCTGGAAGCACAATTGATTAGCCAGGTCCAAAGGTCTGTGTGTGAGTCATGTCTCCATAAAAGTCACTTTGCCCGTGCTGACGATTACAGGTCAGGCCAGTGTGGACATTGCTTTGTCTATGCTGCCCATTGTGATAACTACACTCACCTGGCCTTTGGTGGTTCGGTGCTGTCACCTGGCCCCTGCTACCTTGGGACCCAATTAAACCCATTCATTGAATTCATGCAACTGATCGGCAGCATCTCCAGTCCTAAGGTCTGGTGCAAGGAAAGGGGTGACCACAAGGCTCTTCAAATGTGCTGGTGCCCCGTCACCATTTTGCATCTTACAGGGTTAGGAAGGGCATGTCTTCTGGGCCTTCCCACTGTGGAGGATTAGGTTTTACCCACTCTAACATCGCAGTTTTCCTGAGCCTTAAAATGCCTCCATCAGCACTAACCCAGGGGATATCAGGCATCTCCAACTCCTTTTCACCTTTTGACAAATGCTTCAGCCAACCATTCAAATTTTGACACCTTTTTTTTTTTTTTAACTGTGTGAGCTTCCATATTAAACATAGAATCTCCATTTGGTGAAACCATATCAATAAACTCAGCCTGATCCAGTCTTATGTTTCTTCCACCTTTATCCCACACTCTTAAAACCCATTCCCACGCATATTCCCCAGACTTCTGCTTGAATGAATTAGCAGACTCATTAAGCTCTTCAGTAGTGTGGTGTACCTCATGGACTACACTACCTACCTCCCCTCTAGAGCCTTCTTAGCCTTAGGGCTAGAGGCAACTGTTGGCCTGCCATGAAGGACATCAGAATTGTATTGACTGTTATCTCCTTCAGAGAAAGTCAATGGGCAGTCCGTGGGGATGCCGGGTCCCACCTCTGGGCAGTCCTTTGCAATGAGAGAAAGCAGGGGCCTCCGTCTGTGTGTTCCACTCCAGACTCTAGCTCAAGTCAGATTCCTTCCTTGCTTTCAGCATGCAGGTCTGACTCAAAGTTCTCTCCTGACCCTCTGTCTGGATTCCCAATAGTGTGCACTTCAGGGAGGGACTATGCCTCTGGAGTCACCAGGTTGTAGCAGGATCTTCCTAAAATGGCTTTGGTACCAAGAAGAAAGGAAGCCCCCCCTGCACCACCCTCACACACAACCCCGGGTGTACCTGCCTGCTGGGGTTCAGCTACTGCACAGACACCCCAGCCCCAGCCCCTGCCTGCTGGGGTTCAGCTACTGCACAGACACCCCAGCCCCAGCCCCTGCCTGCTAGGGTTCAGCTACTGCACAGACACCCCAGCCCCAGCCCCTGCCTGCTGGGGTTCAGCTACTGCACAGACACCCCAGCCCCTGCCTGCTGGGGTTCAGCTACTGTACAGACACCCCAGCCCCAGCCCCTGCCTGCTGGGGTTCAGCTACTGCACAGACACCCCAGCCCCAGCCCCTGCCTGCTGGGGTTCAGCTACTGCACAGACACCCCAGCCCAGCCCCTGCCTGCTGGGGTTCAGCTACTGCACAGACACCCCAGCCCCAGCCCCTTGTCTCATTCTCTCTTTCCTCCCCTTCCTTCCCTGCTCTGTCCCTCACTTCCTCCTCCTCTCCTCTAAAATGTCCCAGACATGCCTGCAGGCCAGTTTGATGGAGGAAACTCTTCAATTGAGGTTCCTTTCCCCAGGTGACACTAGTTTGTATCAAGCTGACAAAAACTAAGGCACACAACCATTCCCCCTTTCTTCTTACTGTATTTTGTTTATTAAGTTAATTAACAAATGTATGCTGCCCTCTTTTTAGATTTTTAGTACTGGAGTGTTGTGCAAGCTGTGGTGGCACCCATCTACAATTCCAGCACTCAGAGGACAGGGCTGGAAGATCTCAAGTTCAAGGCCAGCCTCCAATCTGTAGCGAGACACTGTCTCAAAACCGTGTTTGAGGATTCAGGATTCTGCCTTCTGCTTGCTACATCATTTCCCCCATCCTACCCGGTGAAATCCCAGCTCGAATGTCACCCCTCCCAAAGTCCATCACAGCATTTCAAGACTGAAGTCTTCCCTCTTAACTCTGGGTTTCTGTGGCCCATGTCATGGTTTGTTTGTCTGTTTGTTTCTGTTACTATAGCGAATACCTGATACCAAGTCACTTAAAAAAGAAAGCAGTTATTTGAACTCAGGATTCTGGAGACTGGAAGTCCAGGGTTGGGTGGCTGCATCTGGCAAAGACTCACATGGGAGACACACACACAGTACGGGCCTTACTTCAGAAGAGCCACTTTCTCTACAACCCCACACTTTCTTCGAACTTCCCTGGGGGGAAAAAAAGCTTTAATCACTCTTGACCTAATCACATACATCTCATAGGCCCTGCCTTCCAATACGGCTGCAATAGCAATAACTTTAATACCAGAGACCAAAAATGATATGCATTATATTGATAGGTTTTTAGGTGCCGTTTAGGCTCACTGACATCGACTCTGGAAGTGGGGTCATCCCCTCCACTTCAGACCCAAGCATCTCATTGTCCTCCTCGACTTAGGGGTGGGCTCTGTGCCCCACTGACTCTGTGGCACGGAAAAGAACAACACTCTGTACCCTTGAGGACTGAGAGAGGTGAACCGTTTCTAACAGGTCTTACTACTATTTATTCCTTGATATAAAATGCCTGCAGTGGGAACAGCAGGAGGTTCGGCCATAGGAAGCTCGGCCATAAGAGAGTGGAGAGGACCCTCTCTATCCAAACCTCCAGCAGACTGCCACAGCTTCCCTAGTTGATATCAGCTAGGGTCTATAAGCCCTTGATTGGCTGGTGCTGCCTTCTAGCTGTTCTCTCGCTTGGACAGCTGCAGCCACCGTTGCTGTACGCTGTGAGCTTCCAGTCTGGTGCTGTTATCCCTCTATCTGCTGCTTCTCAATATCCACTACTCGCTATTTATTCTTTTACTTTTGTTTGTTATAGACTTAAGAAACTCACTCAAACCCAAAAGCATGGTGGCTAGCATACATCATTTTCCAGACCCTACAGAACACCAGGCCTGGGGATGTGTTCATGTATTCATTATTCTCTAGGAATAATATAGGGCATGTTTCATGTCTGTTAGTCAGACAAAACCTTTCACCTCAATTACTGAGCAGATGCCATGCATTCCCCTGGGGAGTGACAACTTTGACAAGCACAGGGAGCTGTAGCCTCCCTGTGGGTCCCTTCGCATCCATGAGCTGCAGTCCTCCTATGTGCTGGACCCTGCTCAAGTGACACACAGAGTGGAGGAGTGGCAGGTGTAGCCTGCTGGCCAGTTTTGAATGTAACCAGGGAGTAGTGAGAGCGGCCTGGTTCCTACAGACAGGCTGCGTGGGTTTGGGTCCCAGATCCACTACTTAAAGTCTGTGATCTTGTTGATCCTGTCTTCATTAATTTGACAATTTGATCATCATGATTTAGTTTTTACATTAACTTTGTTTTTTTCAAGTGTTGTGTTCACATATTGCCTTAATTACTGAGGTTTTTTGGTACCGACTTTAGATGTTGCATCTGGAACTCCATTCCATTCATGCTGCCCCCATCCTGGCCTTATGCAATGACTTAACTCCTTTACAAGGTTGTTGAGGGCATTAACTGAGCTAGTACAGGTGGGCAGCTCAGGCAGGGTTAGCTCTCATCATTATGACTGTTCCAGAAGCACAGGGAGCAGCCATCAATGTCAGCTGACGAAGGAACGCCGCCATAGCTGCTGCTCGGCATCTCTCAGGAAGCCCTACACAAGCAGAAGTTTGCTCAGCTATCTGGGTCTGAGATGCACTTGCTGCTCTGCACATGTGACCTGTGTCTAGTGCAATAGCAAAGCTCCTTGACAGAAGTTAAAGGCCTTCTCTCCCAGCCCAGAACTCCATTTGTCTCTGCCACCGTCGTGTCTTCTGTATTCCTCCCCCAGGCTCTGTGCTCCAGGATCACCTCAGTCACCTCTCATCTCTACTGTCATGCCTGCCTACCTCTCACACACAGTCTGCTGCTCCATGAAGGACATTTACAGATCTGGGTAAAGAGACTCACACCTGTCATTCCAGCACTTGGGAATCTGAAGCAGGAGCATTGCCTTGAGTTTGAAGTTATCCTGGGGATGCACAGTGAGCTCCAGGCCAGCCTAGGCTGTAGAGCATCTCTGAAGAAAGCAAAACAAAAGGAGTTGTCCAAGTGTTCTTCCCAGAAGCATCTTTTGTGTCCCCACACTGCCCAGTACTTATGGGGTCTATTATCTCCTTACCATCCATCTTCCGACAGTCATTGGATTTGTTCAGGCACTTCCTGCGCTAGATTGCTTTTAAAAGCTCAGCGATCGGTTTCTCCAATTGAATTACTCTTCTGTTTCTTGCTCTGCCACCCATCCCCTGCCCTCACTTCCCGCACGACTCTGCTTGCTTTGGTCCTGTGTCCTGGTGTTCTGTGTGTGGCTCCTGGCCTGCACAATCCAAAAACAACAAATATTGATTTCCATTTCCGCTTAGGACTTCCCAATCATCTCCAGGCTCCTCTAATGCTGCCTTTGTAAAGGCCTCCGTCTTCCTGAATCCACTTTCCCTGTGACTGGCTTCACAATGAGGGCCCATTGCCACCACCGTCAGCAGCCAGTCAGTCTTGGCTCCACTCCCAGGCAGCTGTCTCACTCTGGCCTTCGTCAGAGCATCTTGCCCATCTCAGTGCCTGCAGGAAGCCCCACATTTGTCCTTAGCTCATCTGAGAAGGCAAGATGGTCCCAGGACTGGCTACACAACAGTAAACCAGGAACTCTGGACTCTGAAACACAGAAGTTGGTTCTTTCTTCTCACCTTATGAAGAAGCCATTTCATGTTCTCAGGGAGTTAATCCAGGAATCACCTCTTGAATTAACAAATTCACCTGCAAAGAACTGAGAGCAGCTGTTCTAACAATGACCAACACAGCATTCACAGTGTCGATACTCACGCTAGCCCACACCTGGAGACCAGCCAGGCACCCACTGAACACTCCTGGGGTTTGTCTATATGGTGCCTTGTCATGACACACCAGTCAGAACACCTGGACCTGAAAACAGTAGAAACATCAACTGCTGATAAGGTGGCAGAAAACTTGGATTTCTCATATATTGCTGATGGGAATAAAAAAACAAAATAGTGCCACTGGGTGTGGTGGCACACACTTTTAATATAAGCACTCAAAAGGCAAAGGCTGGTAGATCTGTATGAATTTGGGGGCCAGTCTGGTCTACACAGCTACATCCAGTCCAGCCAGTGCTACCCAGTGAGACCCTGTCTTGAAATAACAACAGAGTAGTATAACCACTCTGGACAATAGTTGGGAAATTCTTATGTAGGTAGAAAATATCAGATATAAGGGTTGGTCTACAGTCCTGGGTTTGTGGCCACCAGGAAAAAAAAAATGGGCATGTGGTAGAAATAAAACTTTATTGATTTTTAAAATTATATTTATTATAAAAGTAAAATAAAAGAGGGCAACATTTAAAAAAAAAACTAATGGATGTTCGATGCTGTAGCTACTGCTTCAGCCAGTGGCACAATGGGAGGATGGGAGGAGCTGCAGCTGTCAGTTCTCACCATGTGCTTCACCTGCGTGTGTGCGTGTGTGCGTGCGTGTGTGTGTGTGTGTGTGTGTGTGTGTGTGTGCATGCTAAGAGAACAGCCACGGGTGTCATATTTTAATTTTAATATGTTACTTTTGAGTCAAGGTCTCTCACTGGCCTGGTACTCTCCAAGCAGTCTAGCTGGACAGCCAGAAAGCTCCAGTGATCTGCCCACCCCTGCCTCCCCAAAGCTGCTACTGTAGTAAGCACGCTCCACCATGCCCAGCTTTATTCTTGGAAATAGTCACTCACAAATATAAACAATGCCAACAAGTGATGATGTGAGAAAGGCATGATGGGTAAGTGAGGGATGTCCGTGCCTAGGGAGCTAGGACCTGTGATGGCTACTGTAGCATCAACCTGGCAAGATCTACACTCACCTCCGACACCAACGTACTAAGCATTCTCTGGAAGGGTTATCTAGGTTAGGTTAACTCCAGGCTTGCCTGTGAAGTGGTATCTGGTTTAGGTTAATTGAGATGGTAAGAGCCACCCTGAATGTGGTGGCTCCAGTCTGCAGGCTGGGATCCTGGACTGAGCAAAAGAGAGAAAGAAAGCTAAGTGTGTGCCATCACTCACCTCTGGTCCCAAGCTCACAGGGTGACCAGCTGCCTCAGGATCCTATTGTTGTGATTTCCTGCTACGATGGGCTGGGCCCTCCCTCCTGTAAGTTGCTTTTGTCAGATGTTTCGTTGCCTCAACGTGTTCAGTAACTAATGCTGATCCATAGAAGCCTAGGCAAGAGAGATGATCAATGAATGTCCAATGACAACTGTAGAGATTCCTCTCCAAACAGCCAGGTACGCGTATTTGTGTTGGTGGAAATGCAGTCCCAGATACACAAAACTATTGAATATCTTCTCAGAAATGTTAAACCATGTTTTCAAATTCTTAAATTGGAAAGTAAGACTACATATTTTTGTTGTTGTTGTTCACAGGGGTGTTTAGCCAAAATTCGTAAAACTGTTTGCTTTCATTTTAATTTGTTTGCCTGATTTGAACTTGGTTTGAACTTTCCATAATTTCCATCTCTTCTGGGCACTGCTGTGATTTGAAACATTGTGTTGATAAATTGTTTTCCCCTTGAAGACACTTGCCTAATGCCCTTAAATAGATGTCCAAAGACTGGGGAGATGGCTCACAGGTAAATCCTTCAAGCCTAGGGGCCCGAGACAAGTCTCCAGCACCCATAAAAAAACTGGGCATGGTGGCACCTGTGCCTGTCATGTCAGAACTAAAGGTAAAGGCAGGAAGATTCCAGGCTCCTCGCCAGTCAGTGAGCTCAAGATTCAGACTAGAGAGATGGCTCAGAGGTTAAGAGCACTGGCTTCTCTTCCAGAGGAACTGGGTTTGTTTCCCAACACACACATTGTTCTTTATAGCTACCTGTAACTCCAGTTCTGGGTAGTCAGCGCCCTCTTCTGGCCTCCTCAAGCACTGAACTCACATATGAGTACTCATGCTCACAATTACAAATCAATAATAAAATCCATCTTTAAAAATTAAATAGATAATGGATAGAGAGATAAACAAAGATGATGGATGGATGGATGGATGGATGGATGGATGGATGGATGGATGGATGGATAAGCCCATAAGCTGGTTTGATTTTGATTTTCAAATTCTAGACAAATTTTGGTTTTGATACCATAAATGACTTGACAACTATCACATTTCACAAATCATAAAGTCTTCCCAACATTGGGCCTTGACTTAGCTATCCTAACTCAGAAAAGTAGATGTAGCCAGCATAAACACTTCTGAGGCGTTGTGGGCTGGAGATGAATTAATTTCCCTGCCCCTGTGAAGTTCAGTCTTGATACAGTATGCATGACAGATCCCTTTTTTTGCCTTTGGTTTTTCAAGACAAGATTTTTCTGTGTAGCCTTGGCTGTCCTGGAACTCAGAGGTTCACCTGCCTCTGCCTCCCAAGTTCTGGGTTTAAAGGCTGATGGTCCCCTTTGTAAGACATTTGTGCATGAATTTTCTGAGTAAGCTACATAGTGACAATTAAACATGAATTTGGAGTCTCTCTACTTCACTTACTATTAACAAATCCCATCAGTAACTGTTCCAGACACATTTACGAGAACAAAGAAAATCACTTAACGTTTTTTTAAACTGTGGTCTACTGGTCTCTTGACTTTTGCATCTTTTTAGAAATAATGTATTTATTTTTATTTTCTGTCCATAAGTGTCTGTCTTCCCCCCATGTAATCTGTGTACCACATCCATGCCAGGTGCCCACAGCAATCAGAAGGAATCAGTTACTGAGCCACCTCTTCTCTAGTTGTATCTTTCATTGACTCTAGAGAAGCCTTTTCTTCAAAGGCATCATACTCACCATTGATGCTTCTGGTAAAGATGGTATGTTGGTCTATATGCACAGTTTGGCTCTCGTGCATAACTTTATCCTATTCAACTATTAGCCAGTCAGCTTTCCCCCCCCCCAAGATAGGGTTTCTCTGTGTAGCTCTGTAGATCAGGCTGGCCTTGAACTCACAGAGACCTGCCTGCCTCTGCCTCCCGAGTGCTGAGATTAAAGGTATGTACCACCACCCAGCTACCAATCAGCTTCTTTATTAAACCAATCACAGAAATATATATTCACACCATGTAAAGGAATATTCCACAGTGGAGGAAAGAGGACCCACCCCCTTAAGGCAGCACACCCCATAGCTAGACTCTGGGACCCTAAATCCTGCCACACCCAGGGAAGAGATGTAATCACCTTCTGTCACCTGGCCATCAGGCTATAATCTGTCACCAAAGTGGACATGGCATTTTGAGGAGCAGCAGCTACTGCATCTGAAGTGTCCCCTGCAGACCTGTAGTCATGTATTTGTTTTGGCTTTTTGGCTTTGGTTTTGATTTTTTGCAACAAGCATAGGTTGGAATATTCCCCAGTTTCTCCAGTTCACCTGCTGTAGGGTAACATACATGATAATCCTCTTTGAGCAGCTGGCTCAAAGAACCAAGCCTGGTTTCCATATTGCTGAGGGGTATGAATTGGAACCAGATCAAAAAGGCACTCCCTTCAAGGAACAGGTGAGTGCCACCAGCTAACCAGAGTATACAGCAAGAACCTTCCAGTGACATGCTGCTGTGGAACACTCAGAGATGAGGAAGAAGTTCCTCTCAACATGGCACAGACATGGAGGTCTAGACTGAATGTTGTGTGGTCGGATGGCAGCCAAAGCTCCCTGCTGGTCGTTGGCATCCAGGTTCTGGTTGGCCAGGGCCACCCACTCTGAGGAGTCAGGCCTGCTTCCCTGGGGCCATAGATGTTGTAGAGTCAACAGTGGGAAGGGCTGCTTGCCCATGTGGATGAGCAGAACACTGGGCACCACGGCCTGGGTTAGGTTGTCCTGGGAATGTCAGGAGTAGGCTTTGAGGAATGATTACAACCAACAATCAGTTGCTCCTTTGGGGATTGATTCATGGACTGCTGAGAGAGGCTGCCACCTTGTGGCTGAGTGAAAAAGCACACCCAGTCTTCACAGGGTGATGGTCACTATTAGACAATTTCATCTTGCTGCCAGTGTCTCTCACTTCTATAATTAAAGACACTGGTGACCAGGTTTGACCTCTCATTGACCTTTGGAGTATGTGTTCAATGACTGAAATGTAACCCAAACGATTTTTTTTTTTGTGATCAGGTATGATCTGTAGCTGTGCACATCCGTATCTATCCACTCATTTGGAAAATATCTACTGATGAGCTGCTGGGGGGCAGGACACTGTGGGGACACTTCTGATCCTCTCATAGGGAAGGCAGCACTCATGTATTCTGGGCCCATTTTAAGGGCCTGTGGGACTATGCTGACATGGGGGATTATAGCTGGCAAGAGGACCCTCATGCAGGTCCATTCCGGTTGAAGGCTATGTAAGAAGAGTTGGCAATGGCAAAAGCTGTAAAGAAAATGCATGTGGCAGGTGAAGGGGGCTGCACTGGGAAGGCCACAGAAGGAAAGACACTTAGACTAAAACTTCAAAGACAGGGAAAGCATTCAGGCGCAGGCTACAGCGTACTTAATGGGGTGCATTGGTAGAAACCGAGAGAATGACTGGAGGAGGGTGTGAGGAGGGACATAGAAGAGGTCAACAGGGCCTTGAGACCAGATTCTGCTGGTCCCTAATGGCTGCTCTAAGAGTTTGCCTTTTTCTTATGTGTAGCGAGGATTAGGGGGGGTACAATCTGATTTTCCTTGATTCAACACTCTCCTGCCTGACAACAGAGAACAGCTCCGAAGTCGCCACTCAGTGGAGGGAGGAGACATGGGGTCAGGGAGACTTCTCCAGTCCTCAAAGGACGCTTTGTTCCTCAGAGGCAGCCAGAGATGTTTCGTTCAGATGCCAGCTTCACCATGCTCCTGTGCTGTGACCCTGGGCATCTTAGCTCCTGTTTTTCTCACCGAAATGAAGAAATTCATGTGCGCTGCAGATCTGTGAGGCTAGGTCTGTGAGCCACAAGCCTGACCCACAATGCAGGGTAGTGGACGCTGTGAGAGGGTGGGCCACTAGGAAGAGCACCACCCTCGGAGGGATCAATACAGTGCTCCTGGAGTCTGGTTAGTCCTCTCAAGAACAAGTTGTCATGTACAAAAGAGTGATGCTCTTCCCACATCTTTCTGGGTGCCCATCTCACCGATAATCTCTTCTGCACTCAGGTCCTCACCAGAGGTCACAGGGGGGCAGCCACCTGACCTTGGACCTTTACCTTCAAAACTGTGAACTAGACAAACCTTATCATTTCTTTATGACACATCCAATCACTGTAGCAAATGAACTAGAACAGGCATGTTAGAAACACGACCACAGAATTTAAGGTATTGGAGACAATGGTTGGCTAATGCGGGCAGCATGACAGGTTAGCCATGGAGGCCTTGAACACCACCTATAGTGGAGAGCATCTGTGGGTAGTGGGTTCAGGGAAGGCTTCTGAGAAGGGGACAGTTGCAAACAGAGCTCCCTTTAGGGAAATAAACTTGGCCGCAGGAAAGATGGAGAAAATGGAAGGGAGGCTGCAGACTCTCTCCCTACCCCTGAGACCACATGGCCTCCTCCCATCCCATGAGGCTCTCCCTGCATAGGATTCTGCCTAAGCCAGCCTCCTCTAGCTATTTGCTCCACAGGTTCAAATGTCTTGGTCCCTAAGCCTTCACAGGTGCTGTTCTTGTGAACAGCATCCCTACAGAGACAGACAGACAACACCTCACAGAGAACATCTCTGTCCCCCTTTCTGTCCAGTACCATCCCAAAGATTGCTGATAAGGGGGCAGGAAAACACTGGCTACAACCTTCTTGGCCTGCCTGTTTTAATGTGGTCTATGGACTAGGAGAAGTACAGCCTGCCAGCCAAGATGACACCAACATCACAAAAAGGCCAGGAGCTCATTCAAGCTTGACAAAATGCCCCTCCAGTGTGTGGCCTTTCCTGCATGACCCTGCCGTGTGGAACACAGCACTCTATCAGCTCCAGCCTGTTTGGGGGGGGGGAGCATGGGAGCGGTGTCCTTCTATGCTCTGCAATGCTTGAGTTTGCAAAATGCCTTCTAGGCCAGAAATTTGGAATACACCAGCTGAGGTGGAAGTCTGAGCTCTATCCCTGGTCTCTGCATACCTAAAGGGCAATGCCCTGCTCCCATGATGCCCCTATAAGACAGGAAGGCAAAGACTGGGTTGCTACCACCCAGAGACTGGCTTGTTACTGGCAAGGACCCACTGTGGTCAAGCAGCTAGAGACAGGCTTATCCATCACAGAGCATCTCTCTAGGGAACTGGGAGTTTTAAAACAAGTAAAGCCACTCTGGCTCCTAGGACACTTGGAGTCTGGTGAGGAAGCCGTGTTTGTGTGTGTGTGTGTGTGTGTGTGTGTGTGTGTGCGCGTGTGTGTGAACACGTAGGGATGTACAATGTTCATGCACCCATGCAGAGACTGTCTGCACCCTCAGGGCTGAATCCTATAAGCAGACATTTAACAAGCACTGGGTTGTGCAAAGTGATTATGATTTGAGAGATGAGGATGGTGCTGATAAGTAGTGCACTGTCACACCAGCCTGTAGAGGGCGCCCTCAAGACTGTGTGCCAATCATTAGACCACAGAAGGCTGTGGAAATAGGGTAGGTGTGTAAGGTACAGCAGTTCCCTGAAGAAGAATTTTTTCCTTTTCTTTTAAGACATGTTTTATTTGCATGTATAATAATACAGGTGCCCACAAGGACAGAAGAGGGCATCAGATCCCCTGGAGCTGGAGTTACAGGTTATGAGCTTTCCCTGATGGGTGCAGGGAACCAGACTCAGGTCCTCTACAAAAGTTCTTAACTGCTGAGCCATTTCTCAAGCCCTCCTTTTCTTTAAAAAAGAAAGAAGAAAAGAAAGAGGGAAGCAAAGAGAGAGATTACATTAAGAAGACAAAGCTCAACAGTGAAAGAATGGTTTATTTCAAAATAGCCCTGAGGAATAGCCCTTAGGGAAGGCAGGGTAGTGAAAACCTGAGGGATAGTGAAGTGAGCCTCTCTCACAGGCTGTGGATTCTATCGGAGCTGGGGAAGGGCCTAAGGGCCGCTCTGGCCTGGCAGTACTAAGGATTAAACCAGGATCCAGGATTGGTGTTAAGGGTGTTGAAACAGAAAGTATAGCCACAGGGAGGAGGAGGCCGTTCTGTCTGCAGTGTCCACACAGGAGGGGAGGGGACTGGGATGGTCTTGCCTCCCAGTGGTAGTCTTGCTGTCTCAACATCCATCTGTTGGCTTCTGTGTGTGTGCACTGGGGCCAGTGTGTCACAATGCATGTGTGGAGGTCAGAGGGCAGAGGACAACTCTTTCCTTCTATCATAATGGTCATCGGGCTTCTTTATCATGAGCCACCTCTCCAGCCTGTTTTTCTTCTTTTTGTCTTTTCTTTTGTTTCTGTGTGTTGACCTAATTAGTTTTGTATTACTGTGATAAAACACCATGACCAAAACCAAACCGGGGAAAAAGGAATTTACTTCATCTTACAACTGGGGGAATCCAGGACATACTGGAGAAGAGAACATGAAGGAGCATTGCTGACTGGCTGCTCCCCTGGCTTGTTCAGCTGCCTTCTCATACAACCAAGGCTCCTGCCTAGGGATGGCACTGCCCACAGTGGGCTGGTCCCTCTTTATCAATTAGCTGTCAAGAAAATGCCCACAGTCATGCCCATAGACCAGTGTGTGTGTGTGTGTGTGTGTGTGTGTGTGTACTTGCTTGTATGTACACACTAGCGTTCATGTGTTCCCCTCTGTCCCTCTCCACCTTATTTTTTGAGACAGAATTTCTCACTGGATCTGAGGGTCACCCATTGGCCAGAATGTCTGGCCAGCAAGCTCCAGGAACCAGACTATCTTGTGTCCTCCTCCTCCATTGGGGAGCTTGCAGACATGAGCCACTGTACTCTGCTTTTTATATGGGTATTGAGAACCCAAACTGAGGCCTCATACTTGCACAGTAAGCTCTTTGTCCCTGAGTCATATCCCCAGTCCCTGGGAACCAGAAGAGAGAAGTGACTGGTAGGGAATGAGGATGGACATGTGATCAGCAGTTCAAGGAGGTTCAGAGTAAGAAGAACATAGTTGTAGTTGGGCATCACCAAGATTAAAGTGAAACCTGAGACTTACAGGAGGTTTAAGGGAGAGTTTAGCTGTTATCGGTATAGCTGATAGAAAAATCACAAAAATACACACATTTTCCAGGAACTGCCTCCCTCAGACAAGTCTCCAAGACTGTAGCTGTTCTTTTTTATATCTATAATTTATTTATTTTTATTTTATGTGCATTGGTGTTTTGCCTGCATGCATGTCTGTGTGAGGGTGTCAAATCTTGGAGTTACAGACAGATTTGAGCCACCATGTGGATGCTAGGAATTGAACCTGGGTCCTCTGGAAGAGCCATCTCTCCAGCCCCCAACTGTAGCTGTTCTTATGCTACCTGTGGAT
Organism: Phodopus roborovskii; assembly: GCF_943737965.1. Taxonomy (NCBI): domain Eukaryota; kingdom Metazoa; phylum Chordata; class Mammalia; order Rodentia; family Cricetidae; genus Phodopus; species Phodopus roborovskii. The sequence continues at coordinate 45,985,404 of NW_026126407.1, read as the reverse complement.
GAGAAGACCAAGGTACTTGCCCAAGGTCACACTCTGTTAGACACGGGTTTATAGCTGGGCACAAAATGTGAAGTCGGACAATCTGTAAGTGCCGATTTATCCCAGAATTGTCATCTCAAGAAGCACTGCCTGTTCAAACCTCTTCAACTTCCCCATCAGCAAACAGAAAGGATGGCTTATAAGTCACAGGGCTATGGTACCCTAGTAAGAGGATTGGCATGGAAAGTGCCAAGCTCACTGGCAAACCTCAGCAAATACTATTAGGCTGGTGAGTGGCTGGAGTAAGTTTAGAATCCAAGTGGGATTTTCTCTCCTGCTAGAGATTTGGATTCCCTAGTGCACTTGAATTTGCAGAAGTGTTTTGTGTGGCTAGCCAAGTAGGTAGCCCTGCCCCCTTAAGCTCTTTTGACTGTGAGTTGAGGGCTTGTGTTTTTGTTTTAGGGATTTTTGTTTTGTTTTGTTTTTGTGTTGTTTTGTTCTGTTTCTCAGCAGATAATCCTCAGTGCCTCCCAGGCAGAGCCTGGGTAGCCCTTTCCAGTGTGAATTGCCAATCATCACATCACTAGCCCACATTTCAGTCCCCACCCCACCTCAAATAGGCTGGCTGCTTGGGAAAGCCCAGATGTGTAGGAGGTTAAATTGAAGATTCCTAAAGGCAAGAGAAAAATCGTCGACACCCTGTATAAAAATCAGCAAAGAGCATGAACAGGCATTTTTCTTTCTTTCTTTTTTTTTTCTTTTTCTTTTTTTTTTTTTTTTTTTTTTTTTTTTTCCCTGTCACTAATCACTGGAGAAATGCAAATAAAGCTACAGTGATTCACTGCTCCACACCTTTGGGGTGGCTGTGGTGGAGAACAATAGAAAAAGCAGAAAGCAACAGGGGTGGGGAGCAAAGCAGAGAAAGCTGGCCCTCTTGTGCACTGCCAATGGGCAGTAAAAATGGCAAGGCCACCAGGAAAATAGAGGGCAATTCCATAAAAGAATGAACAAATCAAGATAGAATTGCCATGCAATCCAGAAATTCTACTTCCTGGATATACCCTACAGAACTGCAAGCAAGGACTTTGAACACATACCTGTATGTCAACATTCCCAGCAGCGTCAGTCCAAGGTGGTGACAACTAAAGTGACCATCAGACACATGAATAAAGAAAAGTGTAAAAAGCAAACAATGAAACAGTATTCAACCACAAAAAGAAAGGAGATTCTGAAGCAGGTACCATGGATGAGGATGAACATTGCGTGCAATGAGCCAGACACCCAAGAAAGATGCTGAGAGGGAACTTTTCTTGAGTGACCCAGAGTGATTAGACTCAAATGGACAGAAATAAGCAGGTGGGGTAGGGGAGTTGGGGGACTTGGGAGATGAGGTATAATTGCTGCTACAGGTGGGTGGGAGACATAATCTTCCCAGGCCAGGCAGGGAACTGATACACGAGGAAGGCTGGAAACCTGGGAGCTGGTTGATTCATATTGCATTCACATTCTGCTACAGTCTGTGGTCCTGCTTGTTAGGGAGGCTTGCTTTGTGCAGAGGATGGGAGAAGCCAGTCGGTCATCACACTGTATATTTCTAGTGTGGCCAGTGGATGTCTTGGGTGGCTACTCCGCTGGAGAAGAAGGTACCCGGGGAATTACTGGGCCAGAGAAGGCCCTGGTCCAAAATGGAGGCCACTCTCCAAATTGTTCAGCTAGAACAGCTTAATGAGGAGTCTTGTTTCTCACCAGATGGGCTGCACCAAGGGAACCAAAAAGAGGGCCCTGCGCCAGGAACTGTGCCTACTGCTAGTATCAAACCATAGCCATTGGTAAAGATAATTCAGAAGAGAGGGGTGTTACCCAGACTTCTCCTGCTAGGGCCCCCCACCAGCCAAATTACCCAAGTGAAGCCCATCAGACCAGCCTCTACCTCCAGAGCAGTGGAAAAGACGGGCAAGGAAGCCAGAAAGGCATTGGAGGGGTTTCCAGAGGGAATCAAAATGAAAATATCTGCAAGGCCTGACTGGACTGGGAAAAACCCTCCCATTAGAAATTCCTTGGCTGATGTTGGACTATGGATAGCAAGGTGCCTGGGAGGAACCCCTTATCAGTGCCTGGGAGAACACTGACCTGCAGCCCTAACTATCCATGCTGTTATGTGTGTCTGGTCATTCATTCATTCATTCATTCATTCATTCATTCATTCAGCATCTGTCAGGTACTAAGTGTCTAGCCAATGCTAGGAGGCACTCAGTGAAAAACTATAGAGCCACCTGTAGCTTTGATTTGCTTGGTGTGGGGCAACCAAGGGTGCAGCCCATCTGCTCTATGAATCTAGTAGGCTGCTCTCAGTTAGGTCCTCTGTAAAAGGCAATTAATCGTCTTCCCCCATTCCCAGGCATTATGAGATAGGGCACAGGACCAGGTGTGAACTCAGCCCATCATGGATGGGGTAGGGGTTAGCTATCTACTTTCGTTTACATTTGCGGCCCAGCATTTTTGCAGTTTTTCTCTCCAAGTCACAGACAGTGAACCCAGGAGACCTAGTCACCCCTGCTTCTCCCTTGAAACCCCAGAGTTGGGGGTGGACGACCAGATTTATAGCGACTGAATGCTGAGAGGGGTGGGCAACCACCCTGAGCCCATTTCAGGGATGAAGAGCCCTAGCAGGCTGCTTGGTTGCGTGGGCTTAGAGTCACCAGGCCCGGGCGCAGGGGGCGGGGCTCGCCGTCCCGCCGGGCGCGGGGACAAAGGCCCGCGGGCGGGCGGGCGGACGTGGCCGGGCCCGGCCGGGCGGGCCCTTTAAGCGGGGTGGGCGGGCGGCGCGGGGGCGGGCAGGGGCGGGGCGCAGAGGGCGGCGGCGGCAGCGGCAGCGGCGGCTAGTGCTCGGCTTCTCGGATCGCGTTGGCCCGGTCCGGCCCGCACGGCGCTGGGCGCGGAGAAAGGCCATGCCGCCGCGGCGCAGCATCGTGGAGGTGAAGGTGCTGGATGTGCAGAAGCGGCGCGTGCCCAACAAGCATTATGTGAGTCTGCGCCCACGCCACGCGGCGACCCTAGCCCCGCGCAGAACTTGTGCCCTGCGCCCTCCCTGCTGTCTGTCTCCCCACGCGCCCCTGGTCCCCGAGCCCTCCTCGCCATCTCCCCGCACGCCCCCGGTCCCCCGCGCCCTCCCCGCCATCTCTTCGCGAGCCCCCGCCCTGCCCACCCGTGCAAAAGTCTGGCCCCAGCCGCTGCTGGAGACTCAGACAGAAACCAGGAGAGAGACCCACGGAGGCGCGGTTTCAGGCCACTCTCCTGTCCAGAGGCGCCCAGCCTCGTGGGACCAGCCAACCAAGCCCCTTGTTCTTCTGGGCATGGGTCATCTGAGTGCCCCTCTCAAGTAACTTCCGTTTAACAATGTGGGAAAGTTTCCCCAGGAGTACCCCCCTCTGTGAAATGAGACTTTTGTTTGGAGCTGGCAAGGTATGGAGGAAATAGGTCCTTGGTGTCATTTTGCAGATGGGAAGGCTGAGGGTTCTAGAATATGGACAGTGGACTTGGGGCCCATGGTGACCCGCAGGTGGGTGGTCTCCAGGGCTGCTTAGGGACCTTGTTTGCTCTTGAGGTAGCCCAGGTTCCGCCTCAGAGGTTCTGGGTAGTAGGACAGAGGATCCAAAGGAGGCCCTGGGGACTTCACTCCAAGAGTGAAGGGGGATGGTGCCCCTGCCTGGAAGAAGCTGGCTGTGGCAGCCCTGGAGAAGTTAACCAGGAAGCAAAAAAGCAAGAGGGAGGGAAAAAATCCTAACAAAGAAGTGTGGAACAATGACTAGAAAAGGGCGTTGGCTGGAAAAAGGCTGGCCAGGGGCCTCCCTGGAAGCCCCTTTTGGCTCTATTTGTTTAAGAGAGTCATTCTTACAAAGCAGACAGATATACATGCCTTCCATGAGTCGTCCATAAAATTCTGGAAGGAGATGGCCTGGAATCCACTATACTCTTCAAGAAAGGGTGTGCTGTGTTCCCATGTATTGTTATTGGCTAGGCATTTAGTTACTCAGTCCTGGGCCAGCCAGCGGGGGCTGCTTCCTGGACCTGTGGTATCTTTAAATAGAGCTAAGTTTTCCTTGCTTCAGAGCTCAGCTAAATTATCTTGGTTTCCCCAACCCCCACCCTCTTTTTCCCCCTTAACTATTTAAAATGCTGCCAAATCTTGGTTTCTTGTTGGAGCCTGTTGAGTTGCCTCTTGGGTATGGGACAGTTTTCAGTAACAAACCAACTGGAAGAAGTCTGGAATTCTTCATGCTGCCTGCCACCAGATATATAAATGCACCAGATCTTCGAGCCAGCCACATCTGTGAGCCCACTATATCTGTGAGCCTACCAGATCTGTGAGCCTACCAGATCTGTGAGTCTACCAGATCTGTGAGCCCAACCCATTTGTGAGCCTGCCAGATCTACCAACCCACCAGGTCTGTGAGCCCCCCCATCTGTGAGCCCGCAACAGCCACCACTCTTTCTTGCGCTGCCATAAACTGTTAGTGGTGGTTTTCTCAAGTCCGTTTGCAGAGCAAGTGTAAGCCCAGGCCTGTTGGACCAAAACAGTTGTGTCATACCTCTTCTCAGAACCCATGTGCCACAGAGGCCCTAGACAAAGTCCTCTCAAAACCTGGGGATCCACTTAGGCCCATGCTTCCCTGCCAGCACTATGCAGCTTTGAGGGATACCCTTGAACTTTCAACCAGTTGTTAGGGGCCCACTGAACCAGGTCTGGGCAGCAGCCTAGCTTGGAGCCCAGCTCTTGGACACCCCAGGTGCTATTACTTTTTGGAGTCTCGGTGTCCTCATATGAAAGATGGGGTGATGACACCCCCTCCCAGTGGGAGTAGTCAGTCATGTGACCAACATGGAGTTCCGTAACTGTGGCCCAGTGGTGTCCGTGTCTCTCTCATTGGAAATGTGCTGACGTCATGGTAGAGTTTGTTCCGAGAACTTCTTCCTCTGACTGTGGGTTTAGTCACTGCTGTGACAGGGGGCTTTGATTCCCCAGGTGAGGAAGGGGGTGAGGATGTATGCTCCCTGAGTCACCAGAGGAACAGATAATTTAGTGCTATGGTGGTAGGGTCCCAAAGCCAACAGCAACACACTGGACTATGTCACCTGTCCCCCAGCTCCAAACCCTGAAAGGAATGGGTCTGGAGACAGGTGTTAGCAACCTGACTGAAGTAACCTTGCTCCGTACAGCAGCTCCCCTTTCCTCGGTTGTGGCAACCAAAAAATATGACTAAGTATTGAGTGGCCCATATCCCCTTTGGGAACCATCTTGGTCTGTTCTTCATTGTATAGCCAAGTGCCTGAGGTGTGGTACTTGGTAAAATAAAGAGGTTGATTTAGCTGCCTGGGAAGCTGCAAGTCCAAGATTGGGCTGCCTCATCAGTTTGGCCCCCAGGCTTCTTGGCCACATCACAGACTTGCAGGTGATGTCACTGTGGGAGCATGTGCAGAGGGAGAGAGTGTATGGTGAGACTAGAAGTCAGAATGATGGGGAAGGAGCCATTTTGCTTCTTTGTAACAAAGAGCCCTTTGGGAACTGAGATCCTAGGAGAACTTCCTTAATCTCCTTTGAGGCCATGCACCCAATGACCTAACTACCTCTCCTTAGGCTCTGCCCTTTAGGTTCTACCACTCCTCACACCATCACACTGGGGACCAAGCTTCTAACACAAAACTCTTGGACATGGACAGGCCATATCCAGACCTTAACAGGGGGGGGGGGACACCATGTTCTCCTGCCCCTGTCATAAGCACCACAGTGCAATGTGCACATCAGTTCAGCGTTCCTGGCTGCTGTGTCCCTCTGATTCCTCGCCTGGTATGGACCCAGTCAGAGGTTCTGAGGCTGCAGTTAGACAGTAATGCCTAGGGCTCAGAGCCAGGTCCCCTGCTCCACCTCCCTGCCAGGGTAGCAGCCTCTCCACAAAGGCTGCCTTTCACCTGTGGATAAGGCCATGTTGTCACTATGTGTACCCCTGTTGTGCCTGTCCCACTCAGAGTCCGGGCTTTAGAATGAATGTGAAGGGAGCTTCTCAGAGTGACCTACTGGGGCCGCCATCCCTAACTAGGGTGTCTTCTAGCAGCCTGTGGGGGGGGGTCTTGTTGGGATCCTCTCCCATGTACTGATAAGGGACACACAAGGTCAAGAGCACAGGAGGCCCCCAACCACAGCAGTGCTAACTGGCCCTGGATGGAGCCCTGGGTGTGGGTTTCGTTGTCATGATAGCTCTTTGAGGGTGGTAGACACTCCGTGTGACGTCAGCGTTCCAGAGGCACAGCGAGAACAAAGCCCACCCCTATCTATAGACTCCTGCTTCTGTCAGAGTCTGCATTTGTCTCAAATCCTTTCTGACTTTATATTTAAAATAAATGAGAGACAGAGCCCCTTGTGCCCTTCCAGTCTCATCTTTCCTCCAGACTACTGCCCTGCATCTGTTATTTATCATTCCCATGCACTTCTCAGTTGGTAGCCCTGGCTGGCCTGGAACTAACCACATAGATCAGGCTGGCCTTGAACTTGGAGAGACCCTCCTGCCTCTGCCTTCTGACTGCTGGGATTAAAGTCTGAATGCCTGGCCCCCACTCACTTTTAAAATACAGATTCACAGGCTGGAGAGATGGATCAGTGGTTTAGAGCACTTGTTGCTCTTGCAGAAGTCCTGGATTTGATTCCCAGAGCTTCACTGTGACTCCGGTTCCAAGGGATCTGGTGCCCTCTTCTGGCCTCCACAGACGCCCAGCACACATGTGGTACACACACATCCAGGCAACATCTATACACATAAAATAAAACGTGGGTCTATAGGGATAATTTTTTATTATTTAGCTGCTTTCTTCAGGGTATCATTTATATACCACCACAGTGACCCATTCTAACCATAGAAGTCACTGGCATTTGTAGTAACTGTTTAGGGCTAAATAGTCATCACCCCAGTCCAGTTTTGTAACATTTCTGTCGCCCCATTTGCCATCAGTCTCCCTCTCCTTCCCCATTACGTTTCACCTGCTGACCCATCTCAGTCTTGTCTTTGAGGTTTTGAAACTATAAAAGCCTTGCCCTGTTTGGATCTGTAAATTCAGAAGCTCCCGTTCATTGTAACTACTACATGGCACTCCATCTGTGGCTGTTTCCCTCCACCCTCCAGGTCCTCTCCTACTGGAGACTCAGGGTTGTTCTTACCAGCAGTTAACCTGGCTGGGACTGTTGCTGTGTCTAGTCCCAGCACAGGAACTCTGCTGGGTCTTGGAGTGTATGTTCAGCTCTGCATGTCACTGCAGGAGGCACGCCCCTCGGTTCCTTCTGCTCTGGGTCTTGTTCAGTCTCTATCGTTAGCTTTTCTATGTGATGTCAGTATGCTTCCTGCACGGTAGTGTCCCATAATGGTGCTCCTTAGTCTCTCCCTGCTTGCTAATGAGGTCAAGTGGCCTTGTGCCTTCATTGGCCAGCTGAGGTTCCCTCCTCTGTGAATTGCCTGTTTATCCTTTGCTGCTGGCTCAGTGTGTTTTGCCTTTCATCTCTTCTTGATGTGGAAGAGTTATACATCTGGGATACTAATCTTGCAGGTGGTTAGATTAATGTTCTCGGTTTCCCCTTGAGGAGATTGTAGGCTCAGAGAATCCAAAGTATGTGCAGGGAGAGATTCCATGGGAACCTGAGCTAGGTGTGTTTGTCTGGGAAATAGAGGCAGCCTTGGGATCCCCACCACACACCAGGGGGCTCACTGTTGCCAGCTCTTCTGAGATGCTGGGGTCACCCTAGTCTCTCCTCCCTCTGTTCATTCAGTCTGATGGGCAAGTCATCAGCCTTTGCTACTTATTCCAAAGAAGCTCTGAGTAGATGGACCTCCTAGATTGAGAGACTGTCAGGCTGTCCCTCCTTAACTGATCAGGTACCAGGAGCCTGGGAGTGACAGTTGCCTGATGAGTCAGTGTGGATCATGCCGGTGTACTGTGAAGCCAGAGCTGTCCTCTGTATTGTGTGGCGATCCCCAGATGCTGAGCTGTGGAGTGTAGATCTGCTGCCCATGTATATCCCTCCTCTGCCACCCCTTTTATGGGAACCCTCAGAGCAGGGCGGCCGTTGGGAATGTTAGAGACAAACCAGCCTGGATTTAAGTTCTTTGGGGCAGTAAGCCAACTGGCCCTACCTTGGCTTCTGGCTTTGTGAGCCAGGTGGCTCCTCCTAAGAAGACAGTGTGAGAATTCAAAGGTGCTAGAATTCTGCTGGAGAAAACTGCCAGCGACTAGCACATTTCTTAGCTACTTGCCTTTTGCCTTTGTGGTGGCAAAGCCTGGCTTTGAATCTCATCACTGCTGAGCCAGGAGGCCTGCCAATGACACTTCCCAGGGTGTCTGAATGACAGGGGTTTAAGTCCTGACCCTCAGTGCTGGGCCTCATTAGTGGACAGTCATAGTGGTGTCATGGTCTGGATGCACGATGCTCTGAGATGTGCTGTGCCTGCCTTCACTCTTCTGCTCTGTCCTGTGTTGCCTGGCCAAGGCTGGGTACCATGCTGCAGCATGAAGAGAGCCACTCCAGCCTCCTCTACAAATGGTCCTTACTTCACCGTGTCTGTCACACAGCACTAGTGCCCTCACAGCATTTTAAAAAGAGATTTATTCTATTTTTATCTTATGTGTGCATGTGCTTGTCTGTATGAGTGATTGTGTAAAAATAGACTGTTGGCCTCGGAGGCCAGAAGAGGGTGTTCAGTCCTCTGGAGCTGAAGTTACAGATAGTTGTGAACCTGGGTGCTGGGAATCGAGCTTGGGTCGTCTGGAAGAGCAGCAAATGCTCTTAACTGCCGAGCTATATCTCCAGCCTCCGAGTAGAACTTAAAAAAGAAAAGAATGTCTGTTGCTTTCTTGAGGCTGAAAACAAAACAAAACAAACAAACAAACAATAAACAGGTGGGGTGCCTGTCAGAAGCAAGCTGTGTGCCAAGCAGGTGGCAAGTGAGATGGCTTCAGATTGCTCTTCTGGGGACCTTGACAACTGTGCTCACTGCTCCAATCCCCTCCACCCCAGGTGCAGGCACCTGGCCCTCCCCTCACTGAAGGCCTGCTCCAAGGGAGGTGTCTCAATTACTCCTCTCCTACTCTGGTCCTGCAGGTTGAAGGAGACTGGGCTAGCATAGCTCCAAACAATTTCTGTGCAGGCTGAGTCTGTGCCTTTCCATACCTCTAGTGAATGGAGAAAGCCCACCATATAAGTGGGTTCAGATTTCTACTCTGCCACTTACCAACTCTGTGACCACAATCATCACTTACCCCCATCTATAAAATAGGGTTGGCTGCTAGTAGTTCCAGTTTGATGAGGACAGTGTGAGGATTATAGTGGGCCCAGGCCCTGGTCCAGGCCTGGCAAGAGCAAGCCTTACTAGAGACATCCATGTATACTGTCATTTACTATAGTTGTGAACTGGTGGCAGCTTACATGTCCATCCGTAGAGAACAGGACCCAGGTGACATGCACATTCAGAGTTCCAGGAGGGTGATGTAGATGTGCCTGACTTCTGCTGGGTCATCACAGTCAAACTGCAGTGGGCACATACTCAGGCCCTTCCTGCAGATTGCCAGTGAAGGGTGGAAATGGCCATCTATAAAGACCCAGAAATGAAGCTGATACCAAAAAAAAAAAAAAAAAAAAAAAAAAAAAAAAAAAGTTGTACTTTTTTTTCCTTGTCTACTTTTTTTTCCTTGTCTATGCTTTTTTATGTTTTCCAAATGTTCTGCAGTATACATATGGCCCTATTTTTAGTGAAAATAAAAACCAGTGACTGCTTGTTTAAAAAAGAGAGGCTGTGCCAAGCTGATGTAGCACCATTAGGTCCCCACATCCTGCTGTGAGCCTGTGAAGTCCCTATGGATTCTTCCTGATCCTCCCAGGGCAAGGCCTCCTCAGATGGGTTTCTGATGGCCACAAACACCCTTTTCCAACTCCTGCCACACATGAAGGGCTCCAGTGTGGTTTTCCATCCATGAGCTGAAGAAGCAAAATCTATGAGTGTGAAATCCCACAGGGAAACCAGGGAGGTGATTTTCTGGCTATAGGATAACTTGTCCAGAGAGCCCAGTCCTTCATGGTGCCTGTAGCTAAGGAGGGGTGCGGAACCATGCAGCCCAGAGTCCTAAAGACACTCCGTGTGCTCCCTGATGTCACGGGGTACTGGAAAAGTCCTTCAGCTAGAGGTGTGTCCCGGCCTCTGCTCCTGGGGCATTTTGTGTGTCTGAGGGCTCCCTTACCCAGGTGCCCACAGTGGGCAAGTGGAGTTACTGCACCTCTAGAGAGTCCCAGACTGGGGACCCGTCCCCCTGCTGAGCTGCACATCCCATTCATGATGCTTGGGCTCTGCTTGTGATTACTCATCTGTCGTCTTAGTTACGGTTTCTATTGCTGTGATGAAACACCATGACTTTTGGGGAGGAAAGGGTTTATTTGGCTTACATATCCTGACTCAGTCCATTGAGGTAACTCAACCAGGGCAGGAAACTGGAGGCAGAGCTGGTGCAGAGGCTATGGAGGGGTGCTGCTCACTGGCTAGTTCCTCATGGCTTCTTATAGAACCCAGCCCAGGGGTGGCCCCACCTACAATGGGCTGGACCCTCCTCCATCAATCACTAATTAAGAAAATGTCCTACAGCTGAATCTTTGGAGTCATTTTTCTCAGTTGAGGCTCCTCCCTCTCAGATGGCTTTAGCTTGTGTCAAGTTGACACAAAACTGTGATACAGCACTCTTTCTCCTTGGAGGAAAACTGGTGAAGGTTTCTTTCTTCTCATGACTCAGTTCCCCACTTTCCTTTGTGTACCTGCCATTACAGGAAAGGGAGGTGACAGTCCCCATGTGGTGTTGGCAGTGAGGTGGCTGAGGGAAAATGAAGCTTGTTCAGATGGCCTTGTGTGACATCTGGAACTGAGCTCCAGGCTGATACTGTCATTTGCTTACTGCTGCCCTTCTTCAAAGCTGGTGGCTTTGCCAGGATCTAAAAGCTTTTGTGCTGGGGACACAAATTACTGGGATGTTTGTCCTTGGAGTTTTTCTATCCTAGGAGCAGGGTCCCAAAGCTGATGCTCTGTGGTCACTTTCCTAGAGCCCAGAGTGGTGATACTGACCAGAGCCTGTAACAAGCTGGCATTCCTTATCTTTTGATCAAACATGGGGTCAAGATTTGGAACAGAGTAACAGTGGCTCATCAGTGGTTCTATGGATGGGTGGTGTGGCTGCCCCCACTCCCAGGACTCTGTCCCTTCTGGGATCTCACAGGCTGTTTCACTAGAAGCTGTAGTTCCTCTATACTCAAGCTGCGGGGCTGCCCCCTCTTGCTTTCCCGAGCCTTCTTCCTGAGCTACAAAGCGAAGGGGCTGGAAGGAGGGGAACTCCACCATCAGTCAACCTCTGCAACCCTGTCTCAGCCCATCCTGACTGTGCAAATAAGAACCCAGCACACCTAGTACAACGTGAATTCCAGATAAATATGCACAACGTGTCTGGACTGTGATTCATCACTTAGCTGAAATTAAGGTTTACTGGGCACTGTGCTTCGTGAAATGTTGCCAAACATACCTCTTTAAAAACACAGCACTCCAGAACCTTCCTACTGGGAATGAAGTCCACTGTGTCTTGAGAATTTATAGACAAACACAAGACACCCAAGGGCCAGGTACTCAAAAAACACAAGGGCAATGTCCAGATAAACAAAGGGTCTCCGAGAAAGAGGGCAGACAGACAGCTCACCTGGGCTGCCTCTAGCCCTGGACTCCCAGAAGGCAAGCCCTGAGGGTGTAACCTGAGGCTAATCATCCAGCAGGGGGTGGGTGGTGCCTCATGGATGAGGGTAAGAAAGAGAAGAGGGGCAGAGATTGGGCAAGCAGAAGAAATGTGAGGAATGGAGCTAGACACCATAGATAGAAGGAAATAAGAGACCTGGGCATCTGGGACCATGCTTGTAGGCTGGGGCTGGGGCTTGTGCACTGCACAGACCATATGCACAGTGAAAGCCACTGGGCAGAAAGAGAAGCTAATCCTTGGAAAGAAGCTGATCCTTAGAGAGAAGCTGATCCTCAGAGAGAAGCTAGTCTTTGAGCCTCCTGTACTCATCCCAGAAGCAGAAAGAGGGCAGAGCCCATGTAGACAGTGGAGCCAAGACTGGCTCTTCAGGGGACAGTGTAAAAGCCACTGGGATTATGACATTTGTTAAGTGTCCTGGTAACTCTAAGTCTCTTTTGCTTTCAGAATTAAACAATATTTTTATTGCTTATTGTGGTAATAATATCAGACAGTAACTGTCATTGACCTGAGTGTTTCTCGTGTGCTCAAGGGTCTCGTGCCTGATGCCACTTAGTCTGTGCAACAGTGTTACGGAATAAAAAGTTGATCAACAGTGACAGAGAAACAAACAAAACTCGAAATAGCCTGACCAACTTGAACCAGAGAAATGTGCAGAACCAAATGAATCTCTGTCCTTCCCATCTCTGAACGAAGTGACATTAGCACCACCTGAGACATCTGTTTCCATAGCTCTAAGAGGGACTCCAATTGGCCAGATCTCCTGACCGTCAGTCAGGTGGAGGTGGGATATCCTGATTGACAGTGCTATGCTTACTTCAAGTGGGCAGCAGAGGTCAACGGGTGCTGGAGTTGGAAGGAGGAGACATGGACTGGGAAGGTGACACCATGCATATATGACTTAGGAGTACTGCCCTAGTGTGCTTCACAGAAAGGTGAGGCAGTTTGCCCAGGACCACTCTTGGCTGAAATTCCGGTACCAACAGCGTTTCCACCCCTCACTGGAGGGAAGCTGCCTTAAAGCACACAGGGTTGATGTGTTCAGTTCTGCCTAATTAAGCAGAATTGCACGAACCCCCGCCCACAGTGCTGGCCCACAGGCCAGAACCCACAAGGTGGCGTCACTGTTTCCTCCTCTCGGGCCAAGGTGTGAATCAGCAGCTGTGGCTTTGGGCCACCCTTGGCTTCCAGTCAGTTCCACAGATGTGGTTTAATGTCTGCCCTGGGCCAGCTGTGGCTCAGGGCCAGAGGGATAAGCAGTGATGAGCAGTCACAGGGCTGTCCTTAAAGAGGTCACCTCTGGTGACATGCATCTGATGCAGAGGATGGAGGGGACAGGGCTGGGGTCAGAGGCCTGGGCATCCCCATTCCCTGTGAGGAAAACCAAATGGAGATGATGCTTGGGGTCTGGGGAGCCAATGGCATCTAGCAGGGGGTTCTCAGCATGGGCCTAGGGCTTAGAAAGGGCTAGAACTTAGTTTCCACAACTCTCTGAGGCTGTCTTCCATCCATTCCATCCTGATGTGACTGACTTGTCTTTCCAGATAAATTCACCAACTCTTCTGCGTATGTTTAATAGTTCCCTGGTCCCTGTCACTGCTTAAAATCCTGGAGTCACATGACTTGTTGATAGTTTTTTTTATGTGAATAAACATATGCCTTCACAATTTTGCTTTTAATTTTAATAAATGGAGTTCGACTTAGTTTCATTTGGAATCCTATGTATTTTATTGATTTTTAAATCATTTTAAAATGGAGTGGTCAATTACACGAGATTGACAAATGAGCTCCCAAAAAGGATGAACAGTCCCTGGGTAAAATGCTCAGAGGCATTGATAGCCAGGTGGCTTGGACTTGACCTGGCTCAGTGACCTGGAGTTAGTGGCTTAGCGTCTCTGTGCCTGCTCTCTCTTCTGGGAAATGAGGGTAGGATAATGACTGAGGCGGCTTAGTCACAGAAAAGGTTTCATTCACTTCCTGGCATATAGAAGTGCTGAATAAATGCTTCCCTATTTTTTTTTTTAAAGGATAAACATTTTCTTGAGTACACTGTGTGAGAACAGCAGGGTGGGTAGTGGCTAGAGTACCGCCTGCAGCCAGTTCTCTTTTATGGCTTTACCACCAAGGTCAGCTTTCAGACCAGTGATGTGCTCTTGTCTTTGTGTCTGTTTCTTCTTTTCAGATGGGGTCTCACTGTGTAGCCTGATTGTCTGCCTCCCAAGTGCTGGATCAAAGCCTTAGGATTTTTACTCAGCAGTCTCAAGTACACACCAGTCAGAAATGGCCATGCACACATCCATGTTCTAGATGGACAAGGGTCCAGGTCACTAAAGTTCAGATTAAACAGCTTCTATGAGGACTGACAGGTTAAGATGTCCAGCATTTAAACTATTCAAATAGCTTAGATATCTACCACTGGGAAAGAATGATATACTGCATTGCTATAGACCAAGGATCCTTTTAAAAGTGGTTTGTCCAAAGCTTGTCTGGTGAAATGAAGAGATGCTCAGCATACAAGGCAAATTAAATTAAAAGTGTCCAGTTGGCCTCTGTGCCTACAGTTCTGTCCATGGGCTGGGATCAACCATGGTTTGAAAATATTGAGGGAGAAGAAAGAAAGGGAGGGAGGGAGAGAGGGAGGGAAGGAAGGAAGGAAGGAAGGAAGGAAGGAAGGAAGGAAGGAAGGAAGGAAGAAAACATTTTTGGGAGGGAGGCAAATTTACCCGTTGGTGGAGTGTTCTGTGTGGTTAGGCCTGTGATGGCCGTATCTGTATTGAATGTGTATAACAACTGTTTACATTGTACTTGTGTTGTGTTAGGCTTTAAGCCATCTAGAGATGGATGAAGTGGACGAGTGAATCTGGAGGGAACCCAGAGCCACGCCTGGAGGATAGAGAGGATGGCCGGATACAGTGTGATCTTCATTAGCAGAGCTTTTCTGTGCAGCTAGTGGGTCTGGGGAGTGTGCCAAGAGTGTCATCTCAGTGGGTGGGAATGTGAATGGTTTTAAGACCTCAGACTCTGCAGTTAGTAGGCCTGCTTATTCCTGTAAGCGAGTTCCTTACCCTCCCCGCATACCATCCTCATTGCAAAACAGAAACTCTAGCCTGGGTGCCTCCCTGCAGAGCAGAACAGAGCAGAGCAGTGGTGACCTGGCATGTGGTTAGCAGTCACATGAAATCGTCTTGTTTTTACATATTATCTAGTTCTCCCAAAGAGGAGAGGCCAGTGTAGGATGACATAGGAGTCCACACAGAGCCCTGATTGGGATGAGAGTGTTCGTGTCCACCAGGTTCTGAACCAGCAAGGCTGGACATGGGTGACCAGCTGTACTCACAGAACCTGGCCTGTGAGAGCCACTTATACTTGATGCAGGAGCAGAGACTTCCTGGTATGTCTGAGGAGGAAGTCTATCTCTGCAGCCTTGCTCCTTCATCCATCTGCCCAGTGCTAGAGTTGTGCTTATTAAATACAAATCTGTGGTATTCGCTGTTGTTTTGTTTTGTTTTTTAAAGGAGCCACAAAGGGGCCCTACGGAGGAGAGGAATTAGCTTAAGTGCTGTATGTATTAGTCAGTTTTCTGTTTCTGTGACAAAATGCCAGAGGTTGAGTAACTGAAAAATATAAAAAGTTTCTTTAGCTCACAGGTGGGGAAACACAAAAATAGTGTGGCAGCAGTGGTAAGGGTCCTCAGCTGGCCCAGTAGGTGTCAGGAACTGTCACTGGTATAGGACAGGAAGCCAGGAACAGAAGTCCTTCTTTTACAACTCTTTGTTCTTATAGAATTACTGGAATCTTGGCAGAACCACTTAATCCCCCAGAGACCCAATCACCTGGAACTAGGCCCCCACCTCTTAAAGGTCCCATGTGGCAAATTAGAAAGCAAACTTCTAACACAGGAGCCCTTGGGGAACAAACCACAGCTCTGCTTTAGGAAAACCCTGTCTGGATGACCAGTGGCAGATGGCAGGCTGGGCCCAGGGGAAGCTGTGTGGTGGAGGAGACGGCCAACTGAACATGAGCAGTAGCCTTGTCTGCCTTTCCTGCCATGCCAGCCCACATCTCCCGAATGACACCCTCATCAGGTCCCATTCCCTTCTTGTCTGGGGAGGTGCCAGGCTCCTGGCAGGATGGGTGCCTCTGGGCCCAGTTCTGTGGGTTTCCAGGCTTACCCAGATAGCAGGAGTGGATTGGAGCAATAACCAACTTTATTGGGTGCCATTGTGTGCTGGCACTATGCGTGCAGTTGGCTAGACCTCACCTTGTGTTACATCTAGAGGTAGAACAAAGGCTGAGAGAGGACTTTCCTGAGGCACACAGCTGGGTGACCAGAGGGCAGGAGTTGGACATGTGTGGTGAGGGGACTGGCAAGTGTGGAATTCGGCATCTTAAGCACAGCCATGTTTACTGTTTTGAGACTGCCCTTCTGTATAACTCTGGCTGGTTTGAAATTCACTATGTAGCCTAGACTGACCTGGAATTCATTCTCTTGCTTCAGCCTTCCTAATGCTGGATTACTGTGACATGTGCCAGCATGCCCTACTCAGAGTGGTCACTCTTGAAGACTACCAGGGACAGCAGGCATGGTCAGGCCATGGCTGGTTCATTTTCTCTGGCCATGAACCCCACAGCCCACACCCATTCACCAGCGCTGCACTCAGCTTTCCATGGTGACGTTCACCTCCTACAGTCACTCCACATCATCTGACCACCTGCTAGGATTTTTTCTGTTTTCAATAGTCTTCTTTTAATTGGCACATAATGGTCACACGTATTCATAGGGCACACACTGAGATCTGAACATGTATGTATGTGATGACCAGATCAGGGTATTGCTGTGTTTATCACCCCAGATAATTACCAGTGCTGTGTGGGGATGCCCCAAATTCTCTCCTGTAGCTTCTTTGAAGTATACAGTTAACTGCCACCATGGTTGCCCATGGCACTGTAGAGCATTAGACATCATCCCTCCTATCTAATTGTGTCACATCTCCAGTAACTGTCTTGTCTCTACCCCTCCCAGCTTCTGGACACCTCCATTCTCTTTACCTCCATGAGATCCACAGGTTTTAGCTTCTCTACATGCACTGGCTAGCTTCATGTCAACTTGACACAAGCTACAGTCATCTGAGGAGAGGGAACCTCAGTCGAGAAACTGCTTCCGTAAGATTGGGCTGTAGGACAAGCCTGTAATTAGTGATTGATAAAGAGGGCCCAGTCCATTGTGCATGATTTCATCCCTGGGCTGGTGGTCCTGGATTCTATAAGAAAGCAGGATGAGCAAGCCACAAGAAGCAAACCAGTAAGCAGTGCCACGCCCACCGTGGCCTCTGCATCGGCTCCTGCCTCCAGGTTCCTGCCCTGTTTGAATTCCTATCCCAACTTCCCTCTGCAATGGACTGTTACCTGGAAGTGTAAGCTAAAATAAACCCTTTCCTCTCCAAGTTGCTTTGGTCATGGTGTTTCATCACAGCAATAGAGAGCCTAAGATGCATTGTGAGTGAAATCACCACGTAATTGCCTGTGCCTTAGCTATTTCACAAAGTATAATGTCACCTGGCTCCATCAAGGTTGTCATATTCTTTTTCTAGCCAAATAACGTTCCATTGTGCATCAGCCACATTCCTGTTGTGAACAGTGCTGCAGTGAGCATGGGGTCCAGCTGTTCTTTTGACATACTGATTTCACTTCCTCTGGAGGCATTTCCAGGAGCAGGCTTCTGGGTCATACAGTGATAGTTCTAGTTCTAGAGTGTGGAAGGACCACCATGCTATTTTCCACAGTCTAGTACTAGTTTGCATCCCCCACAAGCCATGCAGGAGCTTTCTCCTTTGGCATCTTGCCTGCGTTCGTCATTGCTTGTCTTTTTGGTAGTCACCTGCCTGGCTGGGCTGAGGTGGTCCCTTACTGTGGTATGACACTGCTCTTCTGCTTTGAAGGAAATCCGAACCCTTGCTCTGTCATCTCCCTAATCAGACCCTGTGTGACACTGGACAAGTAGCAATACAGCCTCTCTGAACATCATTTTTGTGTGCTACAAAATGGGGCAGATCATATCTTCTACCACATGAGGTTGGCTTCCTAGGAGGAGGGGTCATTAGTGTGGCTGCCAGATAGAAGGCTCTATCACCCCTTAAGATCTAGAGCAATTGTTTCTGACCTGGACGGTGTCCCTAGGTGCCACTAACAGAACTAGTCCCCTTGTGTTCTGCTTAGCGCCCAGCTGGCCTGTGGCCCATGAAGGAACCCTGCTAAGGTGCTGGATACTGTGCTGGCCCTTTAGGTGTCTGACTACATACCATGGGCTTTGACTCCTACATCACACAGGCTGGGTTCTGTTCCCAGTTCTGTCCCATGTGAAGGTGGGTAAAACTATTGACCCTCTCTGAGTCCAAAGCCAGTGGCATATCATAAAGGAAGTAGTTGTGTGGTGTACCTAGTGGATACTGTTATCAACTCAGTGGCCCTAGGCAGCCCTGTCAACACGAGGCAGCCCCATCTGCTTCAACCCCTCTCACATTGCCCAGGCACCTCTAAGGCCTGGCAGTCTTCAAAATCTTAGCAAACCCTAAGTGCCTGCCCTGGAGTTGTTCCTAGAAAACCAGCCTGAAGGTTGGTGTCCTGAGCCTGGGCTTGGGCGCCAACACCACTGCTTGCCATTGGAAAATTCCCATGCTGCTCAGGCCAGATGTGTGCAGAGATGTGTGAGTTGGCAGCCAAGGCCCAGCTGGAGCCACAGGCTCAGGCCAGCGGTGTTTCCAGGCTTTAGTACATTAGTCTGCAAGCAGAGTGCTTCGCCTGGCCAGTCCAGTGGCAGCTCTAGCCCTTGGCCCTGAATGTCCCCCTAAAATAAGGGGACATGGGCCGAAGTATGAGTAGCCCCAGGCATGCCCATGCACAAAGACCTGTGAGCTGTCTTCCCTGCTCAGCAGTGCTCCACCTTCCCTGCTCATCAGTGCTCCACCTTCCCTGCTCATCAGTGCTCCACCTTCCCTGCTCAGCAGTGCTCCACCTTCCCTGACCAGCAGTGCTCCACCTTCCCTGCTCACCAGTGTTCACCTTCCCTGCTCACCAGTGCTCCACCTTCTCCTGCTGACATGGCCTCCACCACAGGATCCAAGTGTGCCCAAGGAAAGGCACAGGTCATGCTGTGAGCTCCAGCCTTGGCTTGTTAATTGCCAGATCTAGACACTGACTGACCAGAGGACGGACACTATCAGCTCTTCTAACCATCAGTAGGCCTGTATCTATAATCCCAGTACAGGGTAGAGGAAGAGGGGAGAATCAGGAGTTCAAGGCCAGCCTGGGCTACTTGAGATCCCCATCTGAAAACAACACAAAACAGAACATATAACTTTTTTTGATCCAAGGTTCCTTTTCTTTTTGAGATGGAGTCTCTCTGCATATCCTTAGCTAGCCTGAAATTCACCATATGGACCAGGCTGGCTTCAAGCTCACAGAGATCCACCTGCCTCTGCCTCCTGAGTTGTAGGATTAAAGGCATATGCCACCACACCCCACTGGTCTAATGTTCTATGAGCTCTTATACGGACTGCTACAGGCCAGGCACTGGTCAAGCTCTCACCCGGCAATAGGATGCTGCTCCCCTGCAGTTTCTAATACTCGGGGTCATTCTATGTCCGCTAATGTGTAGGGCAGTTAGAGCAGCCAGCAGAGTGAGGCTTCCCTCCAGGCTCAGCCCATGCCTGCATTCTCCTAGTCACAAAGCAGTTTTGTTCCTTTTCCCCTTGCAGCTGAGCTATTCATTCGTCCATTTCAGCAGCATTGTGACTGTCCAGGCACAGAGCCTGAGCGAGGTCACTGTGATCTTTGACCATGGAGCCCTGTTTGGGCTCTCTTTTATTGGCTGTTTCAAAAGCCCGCTGTTCCCAGGCCCTGGCAGAACAGTGGTAAGACTGGGGCCTGCTGCTGGAGGGTCCTGTGAGAGTGGGTGACAGCCGGGCACATAGCTTGGTGTTTTCTGGTGTCTTGCTGAGAAGGTGGCTGTGGCGTCTAGGGAACACAGAGAATCCCTGCCAACTCAGACTCAGGCTGTCTGTTGAGGCTCCAGTGGGAGGTCACGTAGTGGCTAAGCAGAAGACACAGGGAAAGTATCCCTGGGAGGGATAGTCTCGTGCTCCTGGAGAGGAGGGGTGGATGGCTGAAGTCCTTACAACCTCTCCATCACGTGACATTCTCTGCTCTGCGTGGCCATGGCCCCAGTTGGTACATAGCAGATCTGTGTGTATCAGATGAAGCTGAGTAGCATATGTTGGACAAAGGGCCCAACTTTCCCTTAGGGTACGCTCTACCTCCTACCTGCCTGCCTCCAGGCCACACACCTGCAGACAGGTGTAGCCACAAACCCTCAGGCACCAGCCCCTGCCTCGCAGTGTGCAAAGGTGGCTGGGACCCAGCCCTAAGTCTGGTACATCTTAACTGGTGCAGGGCACCGCCAGCTCTTGTGTCTGGGCCCCATTCCAACCATTCACTTAATTGAAAAAAATGGGAAAGAGAAAAAGGGAGGGGAAGAAATTGGCTGCCTGCCATCTCCAGTGTCTCTTTGTCTCTTGCTGTGGGGTGCCACTGAGTTTGGTGATTCCTGCTGCTGACTTGGGGCCTGGAGAACTGGGAGAAAGGACTTCAGAGGCGGGTGGGCTGGGGTGAAGCTGACCTGTCCTCCCCACTGGCTGATCTCAAGTATGTGTGGTTTCCTCCTGCTCTGTCTCACCCCAGCATGACCCCACCTTCCTGGCAGGTGATCCAGGCCTGGACCTGGTGGTACATGACAGGAAACGGGCCCAGATCCAGGGCAGAGCTACCTGCCCTGCCTGCACCTTGGCTTGCCTACCTCTGCCGTCCTAGCGCTTCCTCTTAGTACCCGGCCTTCCCTCTGAACGCCCAGCCTTTCCTCTCCTCCTAGGACTCAGTACTCCCTGAGAGCACTCAGTGTTCCCTGTTAACACCAGCACTACCCACTAGCACCCAGTGTTCCTTTGTAGCGTCATGAAGCTCGGCAGCATTCCTATCCAGGAATAAATTGAACATGTTTTTATTTAAGAGAAATCCACATTTTTCAGCACTTCCTGTGGCAGGGCTGCCGTGGGGTGTTGGGAAATCAAACTGCAGCGTGTTGCAGTTTCAGAAGGAGGCTGGAGGCACTGACCTACATAGGCCAGATGTTGGGCCAACAGCTGGAGAGAGTTGGTGAATCAGAACCAAAGGGAGCCCAGGGTCTCCAGGAGGAGCGGTGGAGTCATGTTTCCTATTAGTTCAGGCCCAAACGAGGCCAGCTGCAGCTACCTCACTCCCCTGTGCCCCTGGTCCTCCAACGTGCTTGTCCCAGACCCACTTTTTTTCCTCTTCCCCTCCTTTTTACCCCCTCGCCCCTCCCTGTTTCTTCTCTCTCTAGCCCCTTCTCTTTCTGGCCCCTCCCTCTCACCCCTGACTTGGCTGTCCATTTTGGGCCTCGTGGCCAGGGCAGCACACGGCCAGAGGCAAGCACAGTCAGGCTCCTTGTTGGATCTAATACTCAGCTTGGGAGCACAGGCTAGGCAGGAGCTTTAAGGGGAACCCACCTACGATTTAGAGATGATTTTTGTTGGTTTTGAGACATGATATCAATACTATAGTCTTTGGCTGTCTTAGAACTCACTTCGTAGACCAGGCTAACCTTGAACTCAAAGAGGTCTACCTGTCTCTGCCTCCCAGTGCTGGGGTTAAAGGTGTGCACCCTCATGCCCTGCTAGAGGTTTGTGGACTCCTTGAACATAACCCTGCATGCTCCAAAACAGGAAACAGGTTTATCCGGATCACTTTAAACTACTTTTTATTGATAATTTATGGAACACGGTGTGATGTTTGAGCACTTGGTGTGTCTACTGCCTTAAATGGGTATCTTTTCTATAGCTACACACAGCCTTTCTGCTCGCTGTTTTAAAATATATAATGGCATTGTTAACTGTAGTCATCTACCACTCAGAAGAAACCCAGACTTCCTCCTTCCATCTTACTGTCACATGCCCTTTCCCCCTTTCCCATGCTGCCTTTCCTCATCCCAGGGTCACTTAGCAGAGTGACTTTGGGGTTTGCTTTGGTGGCAGAGCAGGGCTGTGTTAGTTACTCTGATCTGATGGCTCACTGGACTGACTGTGGCCTGTGAGCAGAATCTACAGGCTCTCAGCGATGCTCTTTGTATACTCTGCATGCCCCCCCACCTAAACCGCCACCTCCCCACCTCCCAAAAGATCTGTATTCTTCCCTGGGATCAAGAGCAGCATTCTAGAGGGAGATCCCTGCCCTAACCTTTGCCAAAGAGAGCCCTGGCTTCTGGTTCCAACCCTCCTCCCCATAGACTACGTGGCCTTGGGCAACTCCTTCCAACTTTCCCTAACCATAAAATAAAGGTTATCCTAAAACAAGGATTTCCTCTATTAAAGTATTGGAAGCCCTTGCAGTCTGCCAAGAGCTGGGGCCCTGTCTGCAGGCTCCAGGGAATGGTTGCCCATGGCACCATGGATCCACAGTGTCTAACAATTTGGTCTGTGGGGTGCTGGTTACACCCTCTCCTACATATAGGAGAGCTAAAAGTGGCATGTGCTGTGGAAACTAGGGTAGACAGTCCAGAGGCCCACCCACTTGGCCTTTGCCCTGCAAAGGAAGGCCAATTTGACAGCTAGCCTAAGAGTTCTTCACATTTACACTTCTCTGAACAAGCTATTGTGTGGAAAGCCCAAAGGTTATCTCAGAACTTCCCTTTTGTAGAAGTAGGAGGAGCCTGCGGTGTAATCCTGAGGAGGTTAATCTCTGTTGCAGTATGAGGGTTGGATTTCTCCATGAAGTCTGGATTGTAGCATGCATTTCACCATCCAGCCTGCCCCCATGGCAGACGTTGCTAATGACTAACAGCACAGTCTTGTTGACAATGTATCTTTCTGTTGACGATGTATCTTTCTCAACCCCCCCCCCCCCAGGGAAACAGCCTTAGTCCCACTGGGGCCTTTCCTTTAGATTTTTTTTTCAGTCACCCCAAGGTCATTGCAGACCACCCACAGGCACAGAAGAGGCAGGGGAGAGCTTCTGATTTTAGAAATGCTGTCCACTGGGCTATGAACAACAGAACTCCAGATGCAGAGAGAATGGCAGGGAAGTCATGGACATAGGACCAGCCTCATTCTCGCTCCCCCAGCACCATCAGAACTTCTCTATGCCCACAGACTGTCTTACTATATATTCCCAGCACAGCCTGGCTCCTCACATGCACTCACTGAGACAGTTCCGTTACTTTTAAAGGGAAACTGTAGCCATCTACCATAAATGGAAAACCACTAACACTTGCTAGAAATAGAACCAAGGAACTCTGGTGTTAAATCCCTCCTGGCCAGTGTGTCCTACTCTGAGATTGTTAGTCCTTTGTGGTAGGAGACCAGAACCTGTTGAGAAAGAGTGTGAGGAAGGTAAATAAGCATCAGCCTCTGGCCCCTGCAGCCCCGCAGTGTGACAACCATTCTATGACCAGCATAGTGGTCTCACCCAATTGTTGCTCTCAGCCTGGAGTTGGAGCCAAGCCAGAATCCCCCAGAAACTCCAGCAATAGATCTGCAAATTGGAATAAGATTAGAGGATATCCCTCAGCCTCCAAGGAACAACTCAACCATGTTTGCAGTTCACATGATGAAACCCTTTAGTATCGCAGTTCTGTGTGCTCTGAGCAGCAGCCACAGGTCATCAGGCTGCCCTGGAGAATGGCCTGCCCATTCTGGGGGCCACTGGGGCCAAGTGCTAGACCCTAAGCTAGTGAGTGAGCAGAAATGAGGCATGTTCATTGACCAGAACATGGGTCCTTCCCACAGGAGATGGCTTGATATCTTTTGCCAGGGCCCAGCTCTGATTTCCCAAGGGGCTGTATGCTGGATTTTGGCTTCAGACTTTATTCTTGGAAAAACCAACCCTTTGAGTATTGACATTGGAAATGAAGAGATCAGGTGGAGTCAGTACATTTTCTGCTTAAGGTGTTCAATGTAAGGATTTATCATGTTATAGCTGGGTGCACCATAGCTGGGTGGTGGTGGGGAATGCCTTTAATCCTAACACTTGGGAGGCAGAGGCAGTCCTGGTCTACAAAGCAAGTTCTAGGACAGGTTCCAAAGCCACAGAGAAGCACTGTCTCAAAAAAAAACCTAAGGGGGGGGGGGAGAAGATAGAGTCCGTCACTGGAGAGATGGCTCACAGGTTAAGATCACCAACTGCTCTTCCAGAGGACCTGAGATTCAGTTCCCATCACCCACATCTCAGCTCACAATTGTCTGTAACTCCAGTTCCAGGGGTCCTGGCACCCTTACACAGACACACATGCAGGCAAAACACTAATGTTCATAAAAACAAATGCATTTTTAAAAAAAATACAGCCCATCATAAATCGAGGAGCACTGGTACAGCACAAAAACGTCTGGAAATAAGAGAAAGCGTCAAGACCAGAGTTAACAACATCCTCATTATTGATATTTGTGAATCTGAATACATGATGGCATTTATCTGTGACCCAAATGGCCACTAGTGGCTTTTGGGGATGCTTGCAGGCATGGGTTTGCCACAAATGTCAGAATTCGTGTCGTCCAGCAATACATGACATTTTTCGGCTGAGTTTGAGTAGGATGACATTTGGCTTTCTTGTTTTCACTCTGTGTCCTGAACAAATGGTTTTCTTTTTCCACCTTTTACATTTGTGTGCATTTGCTAGTGATTTCCCTATTTTTAAATGTCCCCATGACTGGGGCTGAGGTGGAACTTGGGACCCTGAGTTGGAAAAGGTCACTGAGCCTCATATGTATGTGTGGGTTAGAAAAGCTTCATCCAGGCTTGAATGATGGAGCTACTGACCATTGAGTTCAGTGTGAATGAACCTAAGCATAGATGATGAAATTATATATTGATCTGATGATAAAAATGCTTGAAAACTTGAAGGTCCCTGTGTTACTCCAAGGAGTAATGCTGAAGTATTGGCCAAGTCACTGTTACTGACAGCATTGTAGAACAGAGCTACTTCAAGTGGCAAGGAGCTGCTACGCATATGTATATTGTATGTATGATATGGCATGTGTATATAGCATAGCATGTATGTGTACTGTGCATATAATTTTGCACAATATCCTTTGGTCCCCATGAGGGCTTGATTCCAGTCCCTCCTCCCCCATGGGCATCAAAATCTGTAGACACTTAAGTGAAATAGCTCAACATTTGCATATAACCCCCACACACACACATCCCCCCACATGCTTTCTGTAGCTCTAGGTCACTCATGATGCTGACACCTGATACCAACAGAGATGCCATGTGAACAATGTTAGATTGTGTTGGTAGGAATAATGCCTAGAAGGAAAAAGCTATTTATGTTCAGTACAGGCCAGTGCCATTTGCCATTCCCACCTCACACGTAAAACCTCAGGCACAGAGGCCAACTGTGACTCCCCTGAAGCCAAGGTGACTGGCTTCGGTGTAAGAACTTCATCTGACATAACCCTGGAGTTCTGTTATTTGCACAAACCCCCTTGTCTTGACAGAAGGGAAGCGAAGGGAAGGCCCAGGCCCTGCTGTGCTGAGGAGAAGTCAGGGGTGGGGCCTGGAAGTAGGCTCCTGAGCACTGGCCAGATCGAGGTGGGCTCTCCCTAGACCCCCGTGTTGTAACGGCCTTCGTCTCTCTGCAGACCAGACATCTGCCCTGTTTGTGCCGATGCCTCAAGGCTGTGGCTCTTGTGTGGGGCAGCTCGGGTCTTATTCCTGAGCAAGAGCCCAGTGTGGGGTGGAGGACTGTCCCACACAGTCCTGGCAGTGGGAGCAGGCAGGAGAGTTGGCCTTCTCACAGGGTACATCCATTAGGGTACTGATGCTTTCTTTCCCACCTTATGAACATGTTCCAAGTCTAGCCAGGACTGGTGGTGATCCTCAAAGAAGGAAGTCACTCTGGCCCAGGCCACAAAACACTTCACATCATCCATGAGTAGCTGATGACCTCTTGGGGCAACTTCCCCGCAGGGTGGGACTAAACCCAGAGCTCCCTGGGGTGGTCTCTAGGCCTACATAGAGGGACAGCAGGCTCGCGGGTGGGTGGTGAAAGAGCATTTAGCCAGACTCGACTTCTTTTCAGGAAGACTGAAGTTCAGGAGTGGAGGCTGGGGCATCAGGGCTCCCCTTAGGCACCAGGAGGAGGGAATAGAGCCCAGGCTCATGCAGCATCTAGGAACCTGTGACTGAGCTTTGGTGATGTGACCTGGAGGTACAGTCCTTCTGTGACCCTGTAGGGCTGAAAGAACAGAGGGGCGTCCTAGGGAGAAAGTAGTGCAATGGAGTGTGTTCCCTTGATCACTGTGATGACTGAGATAGTAACAGTTTGCCTTAACTGTCAGCTTGAATGATTGGATTGAGAAGGGCAGAGGAGATCAGCAACACACACCTTTGCGTGTCTGGGGTGGTGTTTCCAAAGAGGGCTCTGGCCAATGGGCGCATTGTATCTTTCCATGCCTTTATAATATTGCTATGGCATTGCTGAGAGGCCTGCCTAGGCAGAAGCAGGCTCTTATCTGTGTGCCTCAGAGGCTGTATTTGCCTTGAACCCTTCCCTTCCCCCTGCTTCCTGCCACCACAGTGTGTACTCCCCTGGCCTGTCATGTCCTCCCGCCACGAAAGGCTGACACCTCTGAAACCCTGAGCCTGAGCACTCCTTTTAAGTTGTTTACATTAGGCCTTCTGTCACAGTGACTGGAATGCTACCACAGTGACATTAGGACAGGGTCTCACTGTATAGCCCAGGCTGACCTTGAACCCCCATAATCTTTCTGCTCCAAGAGCTGAGGCTGCAGGCAGTACTATCATGCCCAAGGTTGTCGGTATTTTTCATTTCATCCATGCTGATAGTCTCAAGGGTGCTGATTTTCTGTTACTGAGACAAAATGCCCAAGATCAGTGTGTTCTAAGAAGGAAGAGCTTGTTTTGGCTCATATTTTCAGGGTTCTAGAGTAGTTATCTCCTTTGCGTTTGGATCTGTGATGACAACGTGTATCATGGTGGAGTGTATGGTGGGAGCATGTTGTGTTGACCATGAAGAGAAGAGGAAAGACAGGAAGAGACAGGGTTTCCAGCACGTATTTCAAGAGCAAGCCCTCAGCGACTTAACATCCTCCCTCTGGGCTCCACCTACTAATGGCCGCACCACAGGCTGGTGAGCAGGCCTGCAGTACAAGGTTCTCATGAGGACACTCACCAAGCGTTAGTACAGTTTCTCGTCGCTGTTTAGTCTGCTTTTCTCCAATGGCTGGTGGCGTTGTTGTCTTCTCACTGGCTTTCTTGCCATCCATCTATCCACTCCAGTGATGATGTATGATCAAGTCTTCTATATGCCTGTTATAAATGAGTGGTTGTTTCCTGCTCATGAGTTTTGAGGCTTTTAAAAAGGCATCCCAGATAGATGTCGTTTCTTCACTCGGCTTTCTTCCGTGCAACAAATGCTTGTCATGGAATCATTTCTCACAGGGTGTTCTCCCGCCAGGGCCTTTTCAAGGGGGAAAATATATTGGAGATCATGAAAAATTCATTGGAAATCATGAATTCTGTCAGCCTGACTTGGGTCAGGTGCAGACCCCCTTTTGTGGCTGGGGCCAGGCAGTGCTGCATTTGGCCAAGCATGGGAAACATGCCTCCCTATAAGAAAACAGTGAGAAAGGAGGTAATTCTCCAAGAGAAACTGATACTGACCACAAAATAGGGGGATGGGTACCAGTCGGGAGCATGGTAACCACAGCATGGGAGGAGCTGGTGAGCACTCCTGATGTGCTCCAGGTGCCAGACAGGGCCATAGCTGCTCATTCTCCTGCTTGATTGTCAAGGAGGCTTTTGTCTCCCTTCCAGAGTGAAGGGCACCACAGCCGGAGAGGCCAGCACCTTGCAAGTGTCTCATGGCTGCAGAGCAGGTGTGTGCGTCTTCCAGCCCTGAGGCCTTGAGGCTGGTGTAGGACAGCTTTGTGACAAAGTCTGGCCCGTGCCTAAAGACACTAAGTTAGATTTGTTCAGGGCTTCATTCCTGTAAGTCAGTAGGCCTGCTGTAGTCCGGGATCTTCAGAGACTGAGAACAGGAGTCCAGAAGGGGATCGTATGTGAAGAGGCCTTCCATAAATGGGTAGGTGCTTCACATTGACTTTAAGAAAACTCTTTCTTAATATTTTTTCTCTTTCTTTTAATCTTTAATGGTAATGTCCTGTGCAGCCAGCTAGCCAAATTTTGCTTGGACTTCTCCATGGACAGGGACTTTTGATACTGCGTTTTCACTTTGTAAGCCTTAATTTACCAAACTAGAAGGTAATTAGCTTAGCTGAGTTCTGCAGTTTCTTTCAGCTTTAACACCTTCAGTTTCCATCCTCAGCACCATTTGTGTGTGTATGTGTATGTATATGTGTGTGTGTGTGTGTGTGTGCACATGTAAATATCAGATGATTGATATGTCTGTCATGTGTGTCAATCATGTATACCACACACACTTAGATTTGATCTCTACACGTGGTATGCATACATCAGACTATCATAATATACTCCATAAATATGTACAAGTGAAAATAATAAGCTATTTTTATTGTAATTATACAGATTTATTATAATTATACATAGCTCCCTGTGGACCAAATGGTAATTATTGGCTCAGGAAACAGGTGTCTGTAGGCTTAGCTTCAAGCTGAACTAGATACCGTCAGATTGCATCCTCCCAGTTTCTGTATATCGCTTCATTCTCAGGCTGACCTCACCACAGATGTGGTAAGGTGATCAGCTTCAGAGGAGGAGCATTGGTCTCTCTCAGAGTTGGCCCTAAAGTCTCAGGGCTGAAGCTAACTGACCTTGATTGGTCCAGCTCACATGTCCACTTCTTCCTAGTCACCTTGGATAGCCCCTCCTCTGTTTCTAAGGGGCTGGACAAGATGGAGAAGGAGGCTCCATGGAGAAAAGTTAATGTGCTGTCCCCACTGAGGCATATGCCTGTCCGACCGTTACCTCAGTTTCCCCAAATTTGTTACCAATGTATTGATTCCTGTGTGTACTGGAGCATGTGATCGAGGTCAGATATAGCTCAGGAAACAGAGGAGGCAGGTGCTGTTAGCCCACTTCACAGATGGAGAAGCTGAAACTCCAGAGACATCTGAGTTGGCCTGAGCCCTCACTGGTGGAAACATCAGGGTAGCTCAGTATTTGGGCAATGGAAGAGGTTAATAATGCAAGTACCTGACTTCTCTTGATTGGTGTGAAGGTTTTAAGAATTACTCTGACAGAGAAGCCACCTGGGGAGCAGTCAGGCACCCTTACAGTGCTGGCGTGCAACTGCCCCAAGCTGACCCTGTGCCATCCCCACCACAGCTCTGCAGGCAAGGGCTATTATTCCCCTTCTATTAAGGCTCCAAGACAGTAAGGGACTGACTGGTCTAGCTGGTCCTTGGCCAAGCTGAGTTTTTCTGCCTCAAACTCCTCCTCAGTCTTAGGAATGGAAGAGTTTCTTAGTCTGCTTTGCGTTGTTGTAATAGAATGGCACAGGTGGGTAATTGGTGAAGAATGGAAGTTTATTTCTTAGAAGCTGGAAGCTTCCCACAATCG
This sequence comes from Phodopus roborovskii, assembly GCF_943737965.1. Classification (NCBI taxonomy): domain Eukaryota; kingdom Metazoa; phylum Chordata; class Mammalia; order Rodentia; family Cricetidae; genus Phodopus; species Phodopus roborovskii. The sequence goes on along the minus strand of NW_026126407.1, from coordinate 45,955,986 downwards.
AGGAGCTCTCATCCGACAGGGCCTCTGTGATGCTTAACTCATGGCAGAAGATAGGTGAGAGAGCAGGACGGGGACAGCTGGACTAAACTCACTTTGCTAAGAAACCCACTGGGCATCATGAACCCAGTCCTGAGCTAATGCCCCTGACCCATTAGAGACCTCACACAGGTGCACCTGCCAGTACTGTTCCATGGGGATGGAATCCCTGGGATCTGGACTGGAAGAGGATGCTCCAACCAAGTCATCCCCCTATAGTTAACACTTATCTCCTCTGTCCCTCCCTGCAGGTCTACATCATCCGAGTCACGTGGTCCAGCGGCACCACAGAGGCCATCTACCGGCGCTACAGCAAGTTCTTCGACCTCCAGGTGGGCATTTATGGTAGGGAGAAGGTTATTTGGACTTTGGGGCATAAGTGAGGAACCATGTTGAACTGAGTTTTGTACAGTGACCATGTGGCGATCCAGAATGCTGAGCCTATCTGGACACCTTGCACACACCGTCTCCCCAGCACCATCTCCTAGCTTGTACACCACTGACTGTCAGCTGGGATGCTACTCTGTGCTTTCCTACCTGAATCATTGGCCTGGATGACTCTCTGCCATCAGGGTCCCCAGCTTCTGGAAACCTTGTCTGACTTTGTTCTCTGCTCATCAGGAGCCATCACTCAGTGCTGTGAGTTTCTTCATATTGATGTTTTCAGCTTATCTGTCTCTTCTAGACCATGACAGTCATGGGCAGGACCATGTCTTTCCCATCCTTTCTTTCCTTGATGTTTTTATTCAAGGCCTGGCACATAGCACATGTTCACTTAGCGACTGATGTATGTTGCATGAGTGAGTATGTGAATGAATGAATAAACAAATGAACAAGTGAACAGCATACACCACCAGTACACCACCAGTCTCACTGTGAGCTTTGGACAGCTCAATAGGGTCATCTTCACTAGCGTGACATGATGCTAATTCTGGGCCTGTAGCTTCCATGTCTCCAAAAGCAGATAACTCCAAGGAGGCTGGAGAAGTCAGGGTCCTTCAGGAGGCGATGTGGCAAAGCTCTTTAGACAATGCCACAGACACACAGGGATGTCCCTGGCTTTCTGAACTTTTGTGCATTCTCCCTATTGTGTGGTGAGGGTCCAGGGCAAGCTTCCATCCCACAATGGGTGTATGGTATCTGCCCTACTAGTTACAGAGCAGCTAAGATTTACTTGGGGTATTTTGGCCATGAGATTGACTATCCTAGGAGGAGAAGGCTTCCAGGCTTCAGACACAGCTTACTGTGGAGTTTTCACTCTGTGTCTGACCTGACTCCTCCTTCTGTGTCCCCACATCAGTGCTATTGGCTTCATCCTCAATCACACGTGATTACAACTCTAGGCTCCTGCTTTATAGTAAAGGGTAGCAATGACTTCTCACATGTTCTGGCAAGCACTTTGTGTTTTGTTGCCTTAGCTCTATTCCAATCACTATGACAGCCAATGGGCTTTCCTGGGTTGCTGTTCCAACCTTGATATCAGGGCATAGACTGGGCTAGGAAGGAGAATCACGGGCTCTGATAATATTAACCGCAGGCATCCTTGACGACATAGACCCATGCTGTTCCTGAGAATGTGGACTGGAGAATGTCCGGAGTGCAATAGGCTCCTGACTGCTCTCTCAAGTGCAGCTAAAACAGTCCCCAAATGCCTTCACAACACAAAGCCAGGAGTTGCTGCATTGTGTAAAGTGGGTGAGATACCAGTCATTTAATTATTTAAAACATAATGAGCTCATCGTGATGCTTTGTGTTTGGCCGCATGTAGCCACATACAGTTATAATTTTCTGCTGCTCCGCTGCAAATGAGCTGAATATTAATAAACAGCGGGGATACCTGTAAAACTTGCTGTGGGGCTGGGATGCGGCTGAGTGGGAGAATATGTACTTCACACACACAAGACCGAGAGTTTGACCCCTGCCCCGGAATAAATAAACCAACCACCATCTAAAATGAGCAGATAGGAGAAGAAAACACAGGGAAAGGAGGCATGGGGCAGTGGTGATGACTGGCTCCATCCAGTGCCCTGAGCAGGTGACACAGGCCCATTTGAGAGTGGCCAATAGCATTCAGTGATGCTCCGCCCATTCACACAGACAGGTGATAATGCAAATGACCTAGAGCCTTTGCCTATTGCTAGGCTGCTGTTAGAGGCAGTGGTGTCTACCTCGGGAGTCCTGTCTTGGCATGTGTTCGGTGGCTTCTTGCCAGCCTGGCAACTCCAAGAAGGAACAGTGGGGCTAAGGAAGAAGAGTGACATGATTGTCATCCCAGGGGTTATTTACATCTGCAGAGCAGAACCCACTCAGCTAGTTAACACATGAAGGGAGAAGTGGGTTGGATTCATGGGCAGAGCAGAGTGTTGCCTGGAACCCAGAGAATACACTGCTTTGACCTTGGGAGGGCCTAGTGACCACTTGTGACCTCAGGACCCTCTGACCAACCTGCTTTCTTTTCCCACTGGCCACCCTAGTCCAGCCTCTTGGCTTGTCTGTTGGCCATCATACTTAGCATGTGTCCTCAAGTCAACACCTTCAGTCTCTGTCAGCTGTCTTTCCCTGCTCTCGGGAACCTGGATCAGACTCTGTCCCAGCCTGTCAGCTGTGGTGGGGAGCCAGTAACACTGGGCTAGGGGACACCTGAGTGGGAGGGAGCCCTGTGAATCCTGGCATATTACAGCTAGACTGCCACTTGAATTCCTTATTCCAGCCTGGCCCAAGGCCGAAGACAAACACAAGTTCAAGACTCAGGTCTCGAATTGGTGTTACCTCCGTCCATTTCTACGCCTCCATTTTCTCCTTCGCTTTTAATGGGGAAGAAAGTGCTTCCGCCGTGTTCTTATTATGACAGTGAAATGAGATGGACTTGACTCAGTGCATTAACTGTCATCTGCCCCTCTCCACGGATGTGACACCTGCAGTGACCCTGCAGTGACCTCCGTTGCTGGGTCTGGTCACAGGTCTTCCCAACCCAAATCCTGCACTTACGAGGCCCCTGTTCTTACTCTCAGTTTTTCTTCCCAGCCCAGTCAGCTCAGTGTAGTAAGGATTAGGGTTTGCTGGAGAAGGATTGGCTGCCTTGGGTGGCCATCCTGCCATGGTGTCACTGTTCAGAAGCCTGGCTCCATCAGGTTTTAAGGAGTCCCAGATGGTGTGGTGGCAAAGTGGGAAAGCCATATGATTCTAGGGGGTCTGGTTCAAGCTAGAAGCAGCTTCCCCATACCCATACCCACCCCAGAGGGGTAGGAGAGGTTGGGCCACTCAGTTCAGCTGTCCCCAAGGACTAGACAAGGAAACCAGCTCCTGTGGGGCCATGACACCCCAACATTAGATGATTTCATGATTTCATGTCCTATTTGGCACAGTTTTTAATTTTTGTTTTGAATTATTTTTTTAGAAGTGACTTGGCTCACAGTGAGGGGAAGGCTGAGGCTTGGTGGAGGAGGGGCAGCTGAACTGGTGTGGTATAATAGAAAAGCAGAGAACTCAAGCCCTGGGTCCAGCCACCCCCTGCTGTGTGGCCTTGGGCATACTCCCTTACTCTTCTGTGTCTGAGTAATGTCACTGGTGATATGGGAACTTGTCAGTAAAAACAGCCAGCATTTCTGAAACTGTTCTTGGGCCCAGTCCATTCATTTAATCATCACAACCAAACTTATCAGGTTACACAGACCAAAGCGCCTGGGCTCAGAGAAGTCCATTCACGTGTGCAGTCACACAGAGTATGACAGTACTCAGATCTGAGGCTATGTGATGCCAAAGTCCATGCTTTTAGCCACCCTGCTCTCTGTCACTGCTTTTGCTACCAGCTACAAGTTCAAATTGGTGATTGTGCCCAGAAGGGGCAATCCCACAGGGCTTGGGGAAGGGGACGATGGGCAGACAGTGGTTGTAGACGTTGGGTATCTTTTGGGGGTGATGAAAATGTTCTAGAATTAGATAGTGGTCATGACTGCTTGCTGTGTAAATACACAAGGAACTGCTGAGTGGTACATTTTAAAGAGTGATCTTTGTGGTATGTGAAGCATAGCTCCTTTTATTTATTTTATTTATTTATTTATTTTTCCTAAGAGATGGAGACTACAAGAATAGCCCTGGGCTGCTGAATATGGAACAGGTGCTAGCTGGTAGGATGCCTGACAGGCCCAGGCTGCTTGAGCTCAGCAGAAAGATAAAGAAAGGGAGGGCACGGTACCAGTGCTTGAGCTTCCAGACTTTGGAATTTGACAGCTGGGCTTTTGTCAGTTCTCAATGCTTCTGGACCAAGGTCCAGTTTTTGTCGGATCATCATGGTGCAGACAGGAGGACCCCAGCTAGGTTGGATTCTCCCAGCTCATGTTTGTTAGCTGAATGGAACTGAGAAATCCAAGGACTTTTGGCTTTGGCTACAACTAGGCCCAGGGCCACCGTGTCAAAGACTTGTCCCCCCTCCACTGTGCCTGGGCCCCATGGCAGCAGCTGCTGCTGCAGACAGTGTCTGGCACATCAGCGCCATTACTTTGGGGAAAAATGAATGTCTGCTATGGTTTAAGCTCATCTTGGACCATAGGATGAGGTATTCAAGGCCAGCACAGAAAACAGGATCAACATCTTGATAATGGGCCCAAATGCCAGCTACTAGAGGACATCAGGAAAACCAGAACCATAGGTGTCCACACCGATAGGGTGGAAAATTTAAGCAGATGTAAAGAGAGGCTGCTACTCATGGTAGAAGAAGCGTGGCCCAAGCTACTTCATGGGTAACAACACTGTCACCAGCAAAAATGTCCCCATAATGAGCATTCACCTTCTTAGAAAAGTTGAACTCCTGTGGTCATGTCTGACACTAAGACTTGATGTCTATGTCTAGCACCTGAATCCTTTACAAATAAGCCTCAGACATGGGTTCACCTCACAATGTGTGTGCAACCATTTTACTCTGAGTCCTCCAGGTTCAGTATGTCCCCTGGAGAAGGGTCACAGATGTCACTAGAACTACAAAGAAAGACCCTATCTCACAACAAACAAACAAACAAAACAAAATAAACCAATTCTGATACTGGCTTAAATGTGATTGAACCCTGAAAGCTGTGCACTGGGCAGAGTAAGGCTAGAGAGAAAAGGACAGATGTTTCACTACACCTGTACAAAGTACCCAGAAAAATCAACTGATCATGAGGTGGTGGTGGCACCAGGCAGGGTGGATGGAGAGCCATTTGGTGCTCTTACTGATGCAAGTCTGTAGAGATGGTGGAGTAGCTGGGTGCCCACAGAGTGAGTGTGCATAAGGCCACAGAACTGTGTACCCAGATATGGTTGAAAGATGTATGTTTTATATGGGTAATACAAAAAAAGTAGGGCTAGAGAGATGTCTCAGCAGTTAAGAACACTGGCTGGTCTTCCAGAGGTCCTGAGTTCAATTCCCAGCATCCACATGGTGTCTCACAACCATCTGTAATGGGATTTGATACTCTCTTCTGGCATGCAGGTGTACATACAGACAGAGCAGCATACATATTCATAAGTAAATCAAACAAAACAACCGCCTCCCATACTACTAAGTTACTCCCAAATCAGTTTCAAAGTAGTGTTATTCATAGCCACCTGCAGAATGTCCCTCATGTCCTAAATGGCCACACAGGCTTGATGGATCCAGCTGGTAGAGGAAGCATCAGGATTTCACCTGAGCTGTCTGCTCCAAGGGCACTTATCTGAGGTTAGACCAGTGGTATATAAGCCAGTGTGGACATTTGTTAGCCAGTGTAGACATTTACTAGCCAGCATGGGCACTAGTCAGTGTAGACACTCCTTAGCCAGTGTGCACACTTGTTAGCCAGTATGGAGATCCAAAGGTCTTAAAAGGCACCAAGAGAACAGAAGTGGCATTCTTGACAACACGTTTCTCTTTGGTGGAGTTTCAACTTTGTCCTAATAGTGAAAAGGGAAAAGGAGATAGATAGCATTAGGTAAATGTATCTGTTTCAGAACCTCTGCAGCTAAGACTGATGAATTGCTTTTGGGAAAGGAATGTGCTGCTCACATGTGCACAGAATCTTAAGCTTACCTTGTCTCAAGCTGATTTTCCGTAGCCATGTAACCCTGAAGGCAGCTAAAGAGTGAAATTAGAATGTGATTAGACGAAGGTGTTTGGACAGGTCATGCTGCTGCTTTACTGTGTGACTTAAGGCAAGTTCATTCCCCTCTCTGCTACCAGCTTTCCAAGTCTGTAACTTGGAATTTGTAACATTTGTTTCAGAGTCACTGTAAAGATCAGATGAAACTAAATGAGACTGTTAACTGTCAACTGCTGTGCACTGTTGCCATTATTATCATTTTATATTAGTAAATATGTTATATTAGTATTCTAAATTATCATTTTATATTAGTAATAAGACTGTTACTCATTAGAGTTATTTAATGTCCCTTGAAGTGACCTCCTGAAGAAAGGGATTCTTCCTATTGAATGCTTTGATTCTTTTTCATTAAGCTTTTGTGTTTCGGGGTGGTTTTAAGTTTACCATGGAATGTCTTGTAAAGCCCAGAGTATTTTCAGGTGCCACCTACACTTGCCAGTCTCCCCCACTGTTGGCACCCATTCTGCCAGTGTTTATTGAAAGCCTGCTACGTGCTGGTGAGGAGGAACTCTTCAGAAATGAATCCGTCTTTTCGAAGAGGCCCACAGTGGCTTCAGCAGTCAGGGAAGGACAGTGGACCAAGTATTCCAGTCCCCATGCAGGACAGAGTTGGGACCAATGATGGACAGCCACAAATAGTGCTGTGGATAGTGGAACCCAGGGTAGCCCAGTGGCTACAGTGGTGGATCTCTTACCTAGCATGTGCAAAGCCCTTGGCTCTATCCCTAGCACTGCACATAATAATAAATAAAATCCGCAAGGGCTGTGGTGGCACACACTTTTAATCCCAGCACTCGGGAGGCAGAGGCAGGCAGATCTCTGTGAGTTCAAGGCCAGCCTCATCTACAAAGACTGTTTCAGGACAGGCTCCAAAACTACACAGAGAAACTCCTGTTTTGAAAAACCAAAACTAAATAAATCCATGGATAAAGCCTCTACCCCAGGCTTCTGGAAGCCTGCATATCCCAGCTGCCCTGAAAGCCCCGCCACATTGAAGCTGGCTGACTCCCCCAAGGCATTGTATAAAAGAGGAAGAAGCCAGGAGCTCCAGCACTATACATGTGACCCCTGGCCTCTCTGCATCTTCTCAGCATTGCAGAGGTGTGGTTTTGCAGAGACAAAGTACTCCTGAGCTGTAGACTCTGGCCTTGCCACACTTTGGGCTGTAAACACTGGATGATTGCTAATGTTCACATTACAGGGTCCTGAGGACTCGGGAGTGGGTAGGGGTGTGTGAATCCTACTGAGATGCAGTACCTGCCTGCTCTGTGGGCACATTTCCTCCTTTACTTATGTGCCTACTCCCTCCTGGAGCCTCATTTCTCCTGGACTTTTCCAGACTTATTTCTTTCCATCAGAGATGTCTGGGAAGTCAGGATAATGATCTCCCTGAAGTGTTCTCGTGGACAGGTGAAGTGTTCACCTGTCTGCCATTCTTGATAGGCTCGGGACACCTTTCCATCTGCTCTGGCTTCCTTGTAAATTAGGATAGATCAGAATATGCTGCTGTAACAAGCAACCTCAGGGCTGGCTCAGTGGTAGATGACTGACTTAGTATATGGGGAGATTCTTAGATCAGTACCTAGTATCACCCCCCCAAAAAAGGCCATCATCTACATTATTAAGCCATTCTTGGTGATAGTGGTAGTGACATATGCACTATCCTAGCACTCAGGAAGCAGAGGCAAGCAGATCTCTGTGAGTTTGAGGCCAGCTTGGCCTACATAGTTTGCTCCAGTATAGACAGAGCAACATAGTGACACTGTCTCAAAAAAAAAAAAAAAAAAGTAAGCACAAACAAAACAAAACGAACAAATAACCCCACCAGACAGCAGAGCAACTTGCATCCTGCATGGAGGGGCAACTAGACCATGGGATGGACCATGGGCGGGGTTGCTGAGGCTCTGCACCCACCCCACCCCCCAGGACTGCAGATGGCAGAAGTGTGTGTCCGTCACAAGAGAATGGGATTAGAAAACGGCAAGCCTCCACCCTGAAGTAACATGTTTCACTGATCATTAGACGTGGTCCTCTTCTGAGGATGAGAAAGTACAGTTCAACTCTGGATTCAGAAACATGGCACACAGCTGCAGAGAGCCCTGGTAACATCCTCCAGCCCAGCCTTAACTGTAAGGCAGTGCATGTGATTCATTGTCATTAACGGGAAAGGAAAGAGAAGACCCTTAAAGTTACATCAGAACACACAAGAGTTAAGTGACAGATCCTTGTGACTTTGAGTTCCAAACCAGAGATTCCATATTACTTTTTTTCTTTTTCTAAAATTATTTTATTTATTTATTTTTATATATTATTGTTGTTGTTGTTGTTGTTGTTGTAAGATATTACTATATAATCCTGGCTTTCCTGAAATTCACACTGGCCTTGGCTCTGGGATTAAAAGTGTGTGCCACCACACCCAGCTTCACTTTTGTTTCTTAAGCTATCAGTATGGTGGTTTGAAAGAAAATGGCCCCCGGGGGGAGTGGCACTATTAGGAGGTACAGCCTTGTTGAAGTAGATGTGGCCTTGTTGGAGGAAGTATGTCACTGTGGGGGTGGGCTTTGAGGTCTCCCTTGCTCAAGCTTCACTCAGTGTGACACTCAGTCCACTCACTTCCTGTTGCCTTCTGGGTCAAGATGTAGCCAGCACCATGTCTGCCTGCACACTGCCACACTCCACACCCTGATAATAATGGACTGAGCCTCTGAACTGTAAGCTGCCACCTGGATTAAATATTTCCCTTTATAGGAGTTCCTTTAGTCGTGGTGTCTCTTCACAGCATTAGAAACCCTAAGACACAGATACAAGTATTCATGGTCTGCCCTCAACTCCATCTTCTACCCCTGCCTCTTTTGTGGTATCTCATACACTACTACTTCACAGTCACCAGATTATTTTCCAGGCTCTTTTAGAGACTGCTTGTCTTCATGGCTGGCTCATGCATGCAACACAGCATCAAGCACTGGGCTCTGCTGAGCAGGTTGGAGATTTCAGAGTCGATCAGGAATAAAATGATGTCATAAGCATGTGCTTAACCAGGTGAAGGGCATTTTAACACACCTCTCACTTCTCAGAATGCAGAATGACCTGCTGTCTGTGACACAAAAGTCATCAGGCTATTGTTCACATTTCAAGTCCCGGGGCTTAAACTCTCCAGGAGAACCAAGAATGGTGGCCTGGAGAGATAGCTCGGTAGTTAAGGTACTGCCCCTGCTTTCAGAGGACCCAAGTTTGGTTTCTAACACCCTCACCAAATGACTTATAACTGTCTTTAAATCTAGTTCCAGGAGCTCTGATATTTCTGGTCTCTGAAGACACCTGCATATGTGTGTCACAGATGCATATACATGTATACATAATTTGAAATCTTAAAAAAAAAAACTAAGAATGGTCTCTTGCAACTTTGAGCTTTCACAGTTTGGAAGCTGTGAATATAAACAGTTGCTTTCACAACTCAGATCCAGCCCCCATCCCCATTGCCTCTAGATTCTGGAAAGCTGGACAAAGTAAACTTCTGATATGTCAAATCACAAATTTCACATACCCCTTTACAATGTCCTATATGTGTATTTTATATTGTGAAAGGTTTCTGCTTTTTTTCCCTCTCTGTTTAGATGCAGATGTTGGACAAGTTCCCCATGGAAGGAGGTCAGAAGGATCCCAAACAGAGGATCATTCCATTTCTGCCAGGTGGGTGGGGTGCATGCTCTCAGACAGGACAAGCCTGTCCACTGAAGAACAGCTCCCAACCCCAAAAAGAGCATGCAAGCTCATCCTTCTCACGGAGGAGTTGGGGGCAGGTTCTGGGGGGCAGTGTTTCTCTCCTAGTTTGCTTTTCTGTTGCTGTGATAAATACCACAATGAAAAAGCAACTTTCAGAAGAAAGGGTTTATTTCATCAATTACATTTCTCTAGGAAGATGAAACAGGGACCAAGCTGGAACCATGGAGGAAGCTGCTTGCTAGCTCACCATGGCTTGCTCAGCTGGCTTTCTAATACAACCTACAACCACCGGCCCAGAGGTGGCATTGCCCACAGTGGGCTGAACCCTTCCACATCAGTTAACAATTCAGAACAGGCCACTCACACACATACACTCACACAGGCCAATCATATGGAGGCAATTCCTCAACTTGTTCCTTCTTCTGGGTAATCTCAGTTTGTATTTATTTGAAATGGTCCTAGCCATGTCAGACTAACCAGCACAGCTCCACTAACAAGAGTCTCAGCCAAGGGCAGATTGAGTAGCTAAGAATGGGCATATGCCTCTGACTAGCTGCGTGTCCTTGGGTGGGATCCTGCCATCTATAATGCTCAGCTTCTCAAGTGGGAGCTAGAACACAGGAGGTTTTCACAGTGGTATAACCACTGTGTTCATTTTCTGTTCCTACATCACAAGTCACCAACAGTTTAACAGCACAACACAACATTATTGCCTCAAAGTTCTGTGGGACAGAAGCCTTGGCAAGCTCAGCTGGGTTCCCTGTTCAAGGACAAAGTCAAGGTGTTAGCCAGGCTACACCGCCTACCTGGAGGTCCCAGAGAAAAACACCTATTCAATCTCATTCACATTGTGGTTGAATTCATTCCCTGCAGCCTGCTTGATGGCTGTCAGCTAGGGCCTTCCAGCATCTAGAAACTGCCTGCATCCCTCATCACAGGGAGCCAGGATGGGGCATAGAAAATTTCTGGAACTTCAGATCCTTCTGACCTCTGTGTCAGAGAAAGAAAGCTGTCTGCTTGGCAGGTTTCATGTGGTTTCCAGGCTGATCCAGGATAATGTAGGGCATGGAGTTTCCCATCATATCCACAGACTCTAGGGATTATGTTGGGATCATAATACAAAAATCTACAAAGCACCTTGAGTGCCAGCTGTTACACCAGCTGCTGCAAAGGATGCTGTGCAGTCTTGGCTCATACTTGTGTCCCTGGCACTCCCTTGCCCCTACCAAAGAGTAATGTCAAGGCTTTGGGTGAAAAAGAGGGGATTCCTCCGAAACAGAACCCACTCCAGATTTCAACAACAGCTACTTACAGCTGTCGTTGGACATCAGTGTTGGGCTGAGTGCTTTATGCTAGTCACCCCAGTTCATTCCCTACAGGTAGTTGGTATTACACAGCTGTTACAAAGGAGGAACTAGGGCCCAGAGAAACCACAGCTGTGTGCATGGTTGGCAGACCTGGGATTCTAACAAAGGGGTGGCTGGCTCCAAGCCTCATGCTGGAGTGACTTCTAACTTTGGCACCCTGGTCACACACACACACATGCAGCCCTAACCTTGGTGAATGATTCTAGCATGTTTGATTTCCTCTCTTGCACATTGGAGATGAGAATGGTACTATAAGGATGGTGCCCATAAGGATGGTGTAAATATCTTGACAGGTCACTGAGGGCCACTGCTTACTTGCTGTTGTTACACACGGATGATGGCCACACCAATAGCCCATGGTTTGGAGAACTCACCATCTTCTGCCTTTCATGGGTCCCTGTCATGCAGTCAGTAGGTTCTCAGATACTATCAGCCTGGCTGGGTTGAATATTAAGCTAGCTGTATTTGCTAGACCCCCTCTGCTGGGAAAATTCTTTGCCAAAAAAAAAAAAAAAAAAAAAAAAGGACAGAAACGTAACATTTTTAATCCCTCCACTGGAATAGAATCAACCACACTGGAATTTTTCTCCCACTGGAGAGAACCCCATGTGCCAGCTGCAATAGCCAAAACTCAGGACTGCAAAACACATGCTTTGGAGTCAACCCTCTTCAGCCCCGTGACTTTAATCACTACCCCAGCCTCTCCCTCCCCCCCCATTTCCACATCTGTTAAATAAGCCAGTGAATCTGCTTCACAAAGTTTAATTCCTGGCACAGAATAGGCTCTCAGCAAAGGCAGCAAGAGGACTGTTGGGGGCCTACCTTTGGGGGTTCTTGGTTTTGTATGTTGGAGTCATTCTGGAATGACCAAGAATATTTGAGTTCAGCCAGGCTCTAAAAGCCAGTCTTTCCTCAAGAAAGGGGGGAGCAGAAAACCGTAGCTTTCTTCTGGATGAAAGGCACAAGTCAGCTCTGGGAAACTTCCCAAGGTGGAGAAGTTGAGCCCGACCCTCTCCCCAGCCCTTAAAAGCCTTTGTGGTTACGTAATTCTTTCCCAGCAAGAATTCATGCAAATGCTGCTCTCGGGACCTAGCCCCTTTGTCCTTGTGCCCACTTCCAGATTGAGATCCCCCAGGGGTCCCGGGACCTCTGGCCCATCCATTCTGAGCCCACCTCTCAGCTATTCCCCAGGCCAGTGCCCTGGGCAGGAAGTGGGTCCCCTCTCCTGAGGTCAGCTCTCTACCCAGACTGCCTTGTCAGCAAGACAAAGGCGAGTTTCATGTTAGCACAAAGGCGGGGGAAGGACCAGCCTGTGTGGACTTTCCATCCCAGCAGGAGCTGTGGAGGCCAACTTGGCAGAGGATGCGACTTGAAAACTAAGAATTGCAGTTTGGCCTTCTTCCCTGTGGTAAACAAAAGCTGCCCATTCCCATCAAAGCCCGTCTTGCTTCTGGACACCCTTTCCACTCCAGTGTGGAGGCAGCCCCGCCGTCCTCCCTGACCCTCCCATCAGATCAGACCCTTGCCCATGCTGGCTGTCCTCACCCTTCACCAGAGAGGCATCACCAACAAGTAGGAACTGCTGAGAGTACTAGACTGCCTGGCTCCTGGCCTGAGTGTAACCTGGCTCTCATGTGCTCGTTGGCCCCAGAAAGCTGAGGGTGGGCGAAAGGATCAATGTGTTCTTAACTAGAGTGTCATGCATGGCCATGCTGCTTTGGGGGACACGGTAATTACTCCTTTGTAAGGTCTACCGAGGGCCAGGCTCTAGGTCTGTTGTAGAGGTGACCTCTAAGGAAAAGCCCTGTTCTCCCAGTTCACAGACTCCAGAGACCCTTGGCTCTGTAAGCTCAGTGTAGGAGGGATTGGTAATAGCCATCTAGTGAGCTCTTCTGCTACAAAGTGTCCCCAGAGGTCCCTTCAAGGCCACACCTTCTTTCCTTGTGTCATCCCTGGGAGACCCTGGAAGCACTGAGTTCTGTGCCTGAGGAGTTCCCACCCTCTCCGCTCCTCCTGGGGTGAAGCCTCAGCATTGACTCTGGCCTCCTTTACTTTCCATGGCTTTGATAAAACACCATGACCAAGCACAAGCCGGAGAATAAAGGGTTTATTGAGTTAAGATGTCCATGTCACAGTTCATCATTGAGGGAAGTCAAGGCAAGAACTGAGGCAAAGACGTGGAGAAATGCTGCTCCTTGACTGCTGGCTCATTCAACCACCTGTGTAGGGCAGACACCGCCCACAGTTGACTGGAGCCTCCCAGATGAATCATTAGTCAAGACAATACCTAACCTTAGGTTTGCCTGCAGACCCATCTTCTTTTTTCTTTTTTTTTCAAAACAGGGTTTCTCTGTGTGGCCCTAGCTGTCCTGGAACTCACTCTGTAGTCAAGCCAGGCTGGCCTCGAATTCACAGAGATGCCTACAGGCCAATCTTGTGGAGACATTTTCTCATCTGTGCTTTCCTCTTAGATGACTCTAGCTTGTGTCAGGTTGACTTAAAAAAAAAAAAAAAAAACTTAACCAAAACAGACTCTATAGCTGGGTGATGGCTTTGAACAAGTCTGTTCCTTGTGCCGTAGGTTGGCAGTAGTGCCATGCTAGTTGTTAATACTTTGAGCCCACTTACTACCTTTACCGAAAGAAGCCTGAATAGTGCTCTCCCTCCCCCCCCCCACATGCAGAAGGGAACTGACACCTATTGAGACCACATTACTTTGGGTTGCGGGTAGAGGATCCTCTCCTGTTTGAGAAGCAGATGAGCCGAAAGCATTAGCTGCCCAGGGCTACTCCACAGCATCACATTCTTTCTTAGTCCTGAGGCCTCACAGGCTTGTGACACTTCAGTGGAGTCTAGCTTACAAGCAGCCCTACCTGCAGTGGCCAGTGAAAATGATGAGGGCTATTTGATTGTCACATTGACTGGGGTTGGGAAGGCCACTGGCTCAATCTGGAGTTGAATTGGAAATGATGGGTTGGGGACAGTCCTGCCCTGGAAAGGATGCCCAGAATCCCATAAAGATGCCTCCCTGTTAGGGCCACCAGCAGAGCCTGTTGCTCCCCACCCCAGTTCCCATGGGGATGGTCCATTGAGGAAAGCAGGTTGTCAGCACTGCCCCCCTCTTCTGTGGGAGGACACGTTTGCGGTTCTAAAAGCAATATGATAGAAACTTTAGGAAAAGCTTAGAGAAAAAACATGATCTGTCATCTGCCACCCAGAAGACGAGGCACTCCAAACCCTTTGGTGCATTATCTCCGAGAGTTTTCTTTTCTTACAAACATGGGTAGATCAGAAAGGTACAGAGTCATTACAGAAATAGCACACAAGTTTAGGAAACCCTTAGACAGGAGCAGAGACATAAATGCTGGAAGGGAAGGGGGCTGAGTTTCCACTCTGAGCTATCCACACAGCTGGAGGGTCTTGGGTTGCACAGGCTCAGCTTGGAAGAGCCCTTCCTGCAGGGGCTTTTCCATATGGTGTCACCCAAATGCAGAAGCGAGAAAGGGGACCTCATGGAAGCAACAGGTAGAGTAGTGGTTACCAGAGCCTGGACAATCGTGAGAATGGTTTTCAGTGGGAGGAGCACAGTATGGAGCCACACCTGACAACTATAGATTGGGGTTTTCAGAATAGCTGGTAGACAGGTTTTGGATATTTCTAACAGGAATGAGGAATGCTGGAAGTGAGTGAGGGCCATGCCAGTCATCCTCACCACTTTGATTCCACATATCATAGTTTTACAATGTGGTCCATAAATATGTATAGTGACTGTGCCATCTACTATGTTGAACCTACTGGTATAGAGATGTGTCAACAAGGCTCTGAGTTCAAGCCTCATGAAACTTTAAAAGCTCTTACCAGTATTCTCCCCAGCCACTGTAGCATCAGAGTTCCAGAGCTCAGCAGCAGAGTTCCAGAGCTCAGCTTGGCATTAGTTACCCAGGCTGTCTCCCAGTGTAGACTGGAAACACTGAGCGCTGCCAGGCCCATCCCAGACAGCCACTCCAGGTGCAGAAGGCAGGCCACTACTTCCTGCCTTGCTGAATGTGTTCTCATCTCCTGCAGGCAAAATCCTCTTCCGCCGCAGCCACATCCGGGACGTGGCTGTCAAACGCCTGATACCAATTGACGAGTACTGTAAGGTAAGCTGAGATGCCAACACCATCTTCCCTCGTGGGTGTTCTGTTTTGTTTTCCTTTCTGAGTGCCAAATGTTCATGGGAGGGTGGGAAACAAAACAAAACAAAACATACAAATTCCCCATGCTACTATGGAATCAACCCTAATCCACTTTCGGCAGCTGTGTGGTGTTGCCCTGGGCATGAATGTTCCAGTCAGCATTCAACCCCTATTATTGATGGAGCAGCTGGCCTCTTACTCCTTCAATGTGCCAACAGGGGGAGGCCTGCCTTTTGGTGACGTTGGACTGAATTGGATTGTATTGGTAGGGAAGGAAGCATGTTTTCATTTCCTTTGGTTTCCCTGTTAGGTGAGCATAGTAAGACCACAGGATGCAGGTGCCACATGTTGTCTCTATAGCCAGAAGTGGAATTGAGAAGGCACTTTCCACTCGGGTGTGCTAGTCAGCAAAGTGCTTGCAACACAAACGTGAAGTGCTGAGGATGGCATTAGGTGCCTGTAATTCTGACCTTGGGAGTGGAGACAGGCAGGTCCTAGGGGCTCCTTGGCCAGCCAGCCAGCAAGTTCTGGGTTCTGTGAGAGATGCTGTCTAAAACCTGAGGTAGAAAGCAGTCGAGAAAGGCACCCAGTACCAACCAGTGGCCTTTATCTGCGCCCATGCACATGTGCACATGTACATATAACATATACCACATACACACAAGAGGGTGGGAAATTCTGCTCACACCAGCTTCAAAAAAAAAAAAAAAAAAAAGCAAAACCCTTAAAAATATACTTAACTGAAAGTACAGGATTTATACACTGAACCCCAAGGCATTGCCAAGCAGAATTCAGTTCTGAGTAAGGCCAGCTGTGGTAGTGATCACCTGTATCTGGGGCAGAAGCAGAACTCTGTGAGTTCAAGGTGAGCTTGATCTACATAGTTCTAGGTAGCCAGAGTTGCGTAGTGAGACCCTATATCACAAACAAACAAACAAACAAAACCTCCTAGCTGAATGGAAAGGCATTCTGTACTCATAAGTTGGAAGACTAGAAATTGAAAAAGCAACCATTCTTTGGAAATTTAATCCAGTGGACTTCATAGTGGTTGCCTTAGTTAAGGTCTCTGTTGTTGTGAGGAGACACCATGACCACCTCAAATCCTTCAAAGGAAAACATTTAATTGTGGTGGCTCACTTACAGTTTCATAGGTTCAGTCCTTTATCATCATGGTGGGGAGCATGGTGGCTTGCAGGCAGACATGGTACCGAAGAGACAGCTGAGAGTCCTACAGGAGAGTCCTACACTGGGTGATACCTGAACATAGGAGACCTCAAAGCCTGCCCCCACAGTGACACACTTCCTCCAACATGGCCATGCCTACTCCAACAAAGCCACATCTTCTAACAGTGCCACTCCCTATAAGATTATGGAGGCAATTGCATTCAAACTACCACAGTAGTGCTGACAAGATCAACTCTGTGTGTGTGTGTGTGTGTGTGTGTGTGTGTGTGTGTGTGTGTGTGTGTGTAAATGCAAAGGACCTTGAAAGACAAGTGTCACTTGGGAAGATCTCTGTGAGTTTTCCTAGACTCCCTACAAAGCTGCAGTAGTCCAGACTCTGTGATACTATCCTAAGGTCCATGCACAGATCAGTGAACAACATTGTGAACATGAATAAATGTTCCAAAATGCCAGGCTAAGTGATACCCATCAAGATGCCAAAACATTTCACAGCGGAACAGTTTTTCATAAACAGATGGGACAACTAGTTACTGCATAGTTCATTGGGGCCACAAATCATCACAGACTTGGGGATTTCAACAGCAGGACTTGGTTTTCTGTCAGTTCTGAAAGCTAAATTTGAGTAGCAGAGTCTCCCAGACTTTATCCTTGGCTTGTAGTTAGCTGTCTGTGACTATGCAAGATGTGTTCTCTTTATATATCTGCACCCTAATCCAAAAGGACACCATTTATATGGCTCAAGGCCCGCCCCTAATGATTCTGTCTAATGTTCAATTATGTCTGTAAAGATCCATCTAAACATATCACTCCTAAGGGGTGAGAGCTTTAACGTATGGACTTGAGGGTGAAAGGAGGACATAGTTTCAGCCCACAGCATCTGTACACATGCAAAAATACATGAACTTGAGCCCTTACCTCATACTTTGTACAAAAATCAACTCAAAAGGGGTCACAGGAGCTTCTGACACATGGAAACCTGAGTTTAGATCCCTAGCACCGGCGTAAAAAGCCAGATGTGACAGTGTCCATCTGTAATCCCTGTGCTGGGGGGAGAAGAGACTCTCGGGCCCAGTGACCATGTAGTTTAACTGAATTGGTGATGTCTAGGTTCAGTCAAACATAGTCTCAAGAAACAAGGTGAGCAGTCAATGTCCAGTTAGACCTGTCACACCCACACACACAAACCTGTGCACATAGGTGTGAGTACACATGTAAAAACATACACAGAGTGGACCAAAGCCCTATATAAAAGAGCCAAAACTGTAAAACTTCCAGAAGAAAATATGGAGGAAATCTTCATAACCCTGGGTTATTAAATGTGACACAAAAATAATAGTCCTTAAAAGATAAATTTGGCCATGTTAGCCATCATCAAATCTATTGACAAACTTCTCTGCTTTAAAAAACAAAAACAAAAAACAAAAAGCTGGGCATAATGGTGTATACCTTTAATCCCAGCACTTGGGAAGAGCTCTGTGAATTTAAGGCTAGCCTGGTCTACAGAGCAAGTTCTAGGACAGCCAGGGCTACATTGAGAAACCCTGTCTAATCGTGGGGCAGTGGTGCCAGATGTTAGTGAGGATCAGGGGAAACTGGAGCCCTCGTCCTGGTAGGACATAAGATGAGAAACCTTGTTGGGAAATAATGGGGTCATTTCTGCAAGGCTGAGATGGAAAGACCACAAAACCCCAGGCCAGCCTGGGTACATAACAAGAACCTTTTTCAACAAACCCTGTGAAACAATCAGCCCTGGGTCTGTCCTAAGAGAAAGTTTATGTCTGCACAGAGTCTTGGATGCTAACATTCCTAGCAACATTAAGTCTTAATAGCCAAATGGGAGGGGTCGTCTACAACTTGATGCTATCAAGCAATTAAATGTGGGTAGATTCTACAACCTAGATGAATCACAGAAACATGATGCTAAGTGAAAGAAACCAGATGCAAAAAGTGACTGATAGAATAAAATGTGGAGGCAGGGTGAGTTCATAAGCACAAAAAGCCAATGAACTGTTTCCTGGACCCTGGGACCGTGGGAGGGAGATGGACTGCAAATTTGATGTTTGGGATGATGGATAGGAAAGTTCTAAAGCTGAATTGTGGGATAAGGCTAGGACTCTGTAATTTACTAAATACTGCTCTGGGCACTTCCAGTGAATAAGTTTATGGCATGCAAATTACACTGTAATAAATCTGAAAACTTTTATACAAAAGGGGTCAGTGTCAGGACAGAGGGGCCCTCTTAGTCAGTCGACATCTAGTAAGGGCTGAAAATCACTCCTGATGGAGTTGTCTGCTCCTGGTCAGACATGACCTTCTTCCAACCCTCCAGTGACTATGCAAGGTGGATTTCCACATTCCTGTTGTGTAGATGAGGAAATGACGCCTCACAGCTACTCATAGTCACAGTGTTGATGGGCTTGCAAGCTGAGCCCAGACTTAGCATCCTGGGTACCAGTTACTGTCTCTGAAGAAATAAAAATGCAAGAGGTTGAAGTAATTGGGCCTGGATTGTGTCGCAGTCATGGTCTGAATGCAGATTGAGAGCACTCCTCCAATGTTCCTGTGATGGACATTTGACTTTCAGGGTAGCAGTTTGCAGGTGGCATAGCCTGAAAGAACTGGGTTTCATACTGGCCTCAAGGGAATCCATTTTTTCAAGAGCTTGCTGTTAGAAAAACCAAGACCATCTAGTGTTCTTGTCCCCTTTTGCATTTCTCTACCATGTTATGACACAGCCAGAGGCTCTGGCCAGCCCCACAATTGTGAGCCAAATAAACCTTCATCTCATCAAGGACCCAGCCTCAGTTGCTTTTGTATTTCAACAGGAAACAGATTAACAAAGGCAGACAAACTCCTCCCCCCTAACTACCGTCTTCAGAAGGGGTGGGAGGCAGGGACAAGCACTTTGCTACTACCTTCCAATTCTCAGCGGAAAGTCCCAGGTCTCAACTATAAAGCCTGAAATTGCCATTTTGGAGGTAACATCCCTTTTGTCCAGGCCCTGCTGGCAAATACTTTAGGTCCTTAGGGTCACCTTGCCCAGCTGGACAGTTCCTGCCTGTACATTTCCCAGAAGCTGCCCTTCCTCTGCCCACACCTTCCCACCTTGTTCTTTCCTTAGCACACCCACGTCTCTCCACCTCCAGCTGCACTCATGCCCGGGGCTTCCACACCTCTGGACATCTTATTTTGAAAAGGGGATTTTAGAACTTGAAGCTATAAGAGTCACCAGCTGCCTACAGCTGCCTGGGTTGCAGGATGACACTGAGATCATGGATTAACCACAAGTAAGAAACTGCTTAGGTTATACGAGCTGAGCCCTGCAACAAATCAGAAGAAACAAAGCCACTACTTTGATATTTTGATTGTCCAGATTCCCTGGGTCAGCATCAAAGGACCTGCCCTCTTGGGGAGGAGATAAAACTGTCCCTTGCATCACAAGATCTGCACTTCAAGATCCTTAAGCTGTTCCTAACATTTAGACATCTGTTAGGGACATTGTGAACTGACTTAAGGCAATGAGATCCATCACACTGAGCTTAATTTTAGTAGAAAATGGAAACCTCCAACAGGTAGAAATAGGCAAGGAAGGACTGTTGGTACCCAAACCTGGCTGCTGGGTGTGTAGTAAAATACAAGAAAGTGCTCTGCCAGGCCTAGTGTCAAGCCACCATCCTTCACAAAATTATCACCAGATAGAAAAATCTACTGGAAACAAATTGAGACCCCAGAAACAGACCCCTGCAGGTTGGGCAGGTTGGGCGTGACAGAGACAACTTTTTGGATCACTGGGAAATACTGGATTCCCAGATGAAGGGTCTCCAACTGGGGATAGGAATGCGGAGGATAACTAACAGCAACCTCACAGCACAGGGGGACCATTTCCAGGAGATTAAAGTCAGTCATCACTATAAAGATCTTTTTTTATTTAATTTTATATAACAAAGTCCAATTAAATGAAAACAAACATTTATACACAATATTTGGGAATTTGGGTGTCGTTCTTTCCAAACTACTTCCTGCTGGTAAGGGGCGCTGTCATGGGGGATTCGAAGAAGATTCAGATATCCTGGCTGTAGTCTGTAGGGCTGTTTTGTCTAGCTGTTTTGAATGTAGGATCATCTTGTACTATGTTTCAGGCGGTCTGGCGTGATCAAACCGCCACTATAAAGATCTTAGAAAATAAAATAGTTTCCCATCTCTAGGCATGGAGGGATTTCTTTTTCTTTTTTCTTTTTATTAATTTATTTTTTTACATTCCAATCCCAGTTCCCCCTCCCTCCCTCCTCTCCTCCTGCTTCCCTCACTCCCCCCACCATCTCCCATCTGCTCCTCACAGAGGCCTCCCCTAGGAAGTCTCCTGAGTCTGTCCCATCATCTCATTGAGGCAAGACCAAGGTGCCTCTCCACCCCCACACTCCTGTGTCTAGGCTGGGCACGGTGTCTCTCCATATAGAGTGGGCTCCACTAAGTCAGTTTGTGCATTAGAATTAGAGCTTGGACCCACTGCCAGTGGCATCATATATTGTCCCAGTGACACCATTGTCACCTATATTAAAGGAGTATAGTTCAGTCTTATGCAGATTCCCCATTTGTCAGACCTGAGTCAGTGATCTCTCACTAGCTTGGGTCAGCTGATTCTGTGGGTTTCCGCATCATGGTCTAGACTCCTTTGTTCATATTATTGCTTCTCCCTCACTTCAGTTGTACTCCAGGAGTTTGGCCCAACAGTTAATTGTGGATTTCTGCATCTGCTTCCATCTGTCTCTGGAAGAGGGTTCTAGCTTCTCTGGGGTTGTGAATTGTAAGCTGGGTATATTTTGCTTTATGTCTGGTATCCACTTATAAGTGAGTACATACTATATTTGTCTTTCTGGGCTTGGGTTTCCTTGCTCAGGATGTTTTGTTTTGTTTTGTTTCCTAGTTCTGTCCATTTGCCTGCAAATTTTAGGATGTCATTGTCTTTTACTGCTGAGTAGTAAATGTACCACTTTTTAATTTATTATTATTATTATTATTATTATTATTATTATTATGCATGGAGGGGGATTTTTAAAGACAAAATGTACTGATCACAAATAAGATGTATTTATTTGGCCACAGTTCATCTAAGAACTTCTGTCTATAAAAAGACACAGTGAAAACACGACTCCTGAACCTGTCTCAATGATGAGCTTGTATTGTCACACAGCCTTATAAACAGCCATTCAGCTTGCTCTGGGGCTCGTTGAAATACCAGCTGTCTATCTGGCAGCACTTGGCATGAGCGACTGACTGCCCAGAACAGATGCAGAAAGTTCTAGGGGCAGACCAGCTAAACCCAGTTATAAAACCCTCAAGAAGAGGCTCAGCCCCTGGGCACGATTGTGAAGGATGTATGTGAGACATGGCCTCACTGGCTTCTGTTCACACGGGGCCAGAGCGTCAGAATATCTCTAGAACACATCTCACTTCTCCAATAGAGAAAAAAAATCATTTCTAACAATGGTAATGCTGATGACTGCAGACTGTGGGGTTTATCCAAGACAGACATGGCTGACATCTTGAAGGACTCTTTTCTAAAATGAACTGGGTTTTGTTGGGAATTTGGTACCAGGGATTTTGTTTGTTTGTTTAGTTGGTTTGATTTGTTTGTTTGTTTGTTTTCTGAGACTGTCTCACTGTATAGCTCTGGTTGTAGTGGAACTCACCATGTAGACTAAGCTGGTCTCGAACTCACAGAAATCTGCCTGCCTCTGCCTCCCAAGTGCTGGGATTAAAGGTGTGCACCACTAGGACCTGCTGGTACTGAGGATTGATTCCAGGGTCTCATAGATACCAAGCTAGCAAATGCTCTGTACTGAACTATACCTCTAGCCCCAGGACATCTGAGTACAACCCTGTCTAGCTCATTTCCTGTTGCTATAGCAGAATATCTGAGACTGGATATCTAATAAGGAAAACGGGTTTCTTTTGGCTCATAGTTCTGGAAGCTGGGAAGTTGTTGTGTGTGGTGCCAGCAAGAGCTTCTTAAGCATTCCCAACTCATGATGGAAAACAAAAGAGCAAAATGTGTCAGAAAGGCTTGATTTATAGCAGTTCATTGTCCTTCCAGAGCAAAGCCTCACTAACTAGAGAAAGTGTTAGTTATTCTTGAGAGTACTGCTGAAGAGCCTGTTGCTGACACAAACTGGGTAGATGTAAGGTGTCCATACAGCAGGGCATGGCACAATTCAACTGGCATACCATTTCAACTCCCTGATGTGGTTCAGCACAGGACTTCAGAGGAAAGACCCACAGCCAGCCCAGGGCAAGGTGGAAGGATGACCACTCGTTGCACAGAATTAGAAAAAGGAAATGCATCTGAGTGGAAGGTGGAGCAGAAGAGTATGGTCCTTCTCCCTGGCAAAGGTCCCTCCTGGTGCCAGATGCAGAGTAGGAGATGCTTTGTGGCAAATTAAAATGATCAACAAGGAGCTGGAGAGATATCAGTAGTTAAGAGCACTGTCTGCTCTTCCAGAGGACCTGGGTTCAATTCTAAGCACCCACATGGCAGCTCACAACTGTCTATAACTCCAGTACCAGGGTACCTGACACCCATGGCAAAACACCAAAGTGCATTAAAAATAAATAGATAGATAGGCAGATAGATAGATAGATAGATAGATAGATAGATAGATAGATAGAAAGAAAGAAAGAAAGCAAGCTCATTGGGACTGAGGTGAAATTCAGCAATAGAACACTTCCTAGTGTGAACCCTGGGTCCCATCCCCAACACTATTATCCTCTAAAAAAATGGAGCCAGCAGCCCACCTGTTCATGGATGGATGAGGGAAATGCAATGCACATGGACAATAGTTTGTTATTTAGCCCAAAGAAATACTGACATGTGCTTCAATAAGCATGACCCTTGAATGGGTGAGCATGCTCTAAGATACTAGCTGGACATGAAGGGGCAAATGCTATCTGGTCCCACCTAGGAGGCACCTAGAAGAAAAATTCAAAAGGACAGAGAGTAGATGATAACAAACATCGTAACCCAACAAATCACCAGAAGCCACCCAGCCACCCCACCACTTGGGAATGTGGGTCCTCATGTTCTCTAGACTGCTTGTTGTCTGGGGGTGATGGCATCTTTAGAGGACCTGAGAAAATTGAGGTAATGGTAAAGTCCTGGGAAAACTAGCTATATAACATGTGTTGTCCAGTCTCTGTGCAATGGGAAAGTACAGGCTTATCTGCTGTTCTGGCTAGAATAGTCTGTGAGACTGGAACATCTCAGCCAGCAGTGTTGAAGCTGCTCTGGATGCAGAAGTCTGAGGAAGCTGTAACAGAGGCACCATTTTCACTGGTGTCTGGTTCCCTTGCTCAGAAAACACACAAACTTTCAAAGGAAGCATACATATCTGCATTAACACAAATATGGACTGTTTGTTGTATACAAGCCAGCCAAAGATGATTTTTTTGTTGTTGTTTTATGTTTAAGCAGGTAAAATATACATCACCTGTATTGTAGTTTGTCTAGGTTTATCTTTTTATGTCTGTAACCAGAATTTTCAAGGGATCTCTCCTGATCAAACTTGATCTCCATCAACTTTGAATGAATCCACAGCTTTTTGTTGTCTGTGGAAACAAAAGCATAACCTCCTCCCCAATGCAATACATTTACTGACCTCCATTTTAAAGATAAGGCATCCCTAAAGTATCTAGGCTGGTTTAATACAGCATTCCCTCTTAAAGTCCCATGCCTCTCAGCAGCTATCATTTGCTTGTCAGCAATCAAAAAAATTAGTTAACAAGGCACCATACAGGATCCAGACTCTCTGTGTATTTTCCATCTTTACGTGGCTTACTCTTTTTATATTATTTTATTCTCTCTTTAAAGACTTTATTATTTGTAAACTTTTTAATTTGACTCTCTATACCCATTTTCTTTTCTTTTAAGCCTACACACATTTTTTAAACACACTGTAACCTGCTTAGAGTTTTTCCTCCATCTGGATCTGTCTTTACTGAGCACCTATACATGGGGCAGCAGGTAGCTGTGCCTCTGTACAACAAGCACCGGCCCATCTCAGAGACTGCAGGACTAGAAAGTCTTTTTTTTTTTTTTAGCTTTCTTGGGCCCTGTTTGGATATTTGAGCCACCACATTGGACACTATATGTAGATGGATTTTTTTTTCCCTTTGGGCCACCAGCTCACAAAAAAAAAAAAAAAAAAAAAAAAAAAAAAGACACGGAGACTTACTAATTTTGAAAGCACATTCTATATCTAAGGCTTGTCACATTGGCTCATATAGCTTAAATTATCCCATTTCTATTAATCTGTGTTTTGCCTAGTGGCTTTGGTGGTGGGAGTTCAAGACAAAGTTTCTCTGTGTAACAGCTCTGTAGACCAGGCTGGCCTTGAACACACAGAGATCCGCCTACTTCTGCCTCCCAAGTGCTGAGAACAAAGGTGTGCACCACCACCATCCAGTGCATCATGGCTTTTTACCTGTCCTCCATCGTCAACCTCCTGTTTGCTCTCTGTGTCCTTTGGTGTCTCTCTTGTGCCTAGATTCATCACCCCCTTTTCTCTCTCTGTCTGAAAGTCCTGCCTGATCTCTTCCTGCCTAGCTATTGACAATTCAGCGCTTTATTAAACCAATCAGAAGACATCTTGGCAAAGACACACCTTCACAGTGTACAAAAAGATGATTCCCCTATACCCTACACATTTACTATGGCTGCGATAACAGGAGCCTGAGCTAGCTCTACCATGAGCTTTCTGCACCTCCATCTTCCTGGTCCAGGACCTGCTCTATGAGAGGAGGGGACCTTAACTAAATGTAGAATTGTGGTGTTCTTTCAGTGTGATGCCTCCTCGGTGATGAGCACTTGGCAAAGAAGATACCTGTTAAATTCTCAAATGACTCCTTGTTTGTAGATCAGCAGACAGAACAAATGCCTATGGCCTCCTTTGTACCTACCTTACTTCATGCAGCCTGACTGTAGATGTAGCCAGGCTCCGTTATAACCCACCTGAGCCACTCTGCCAGATGGCTAGGAACCTGTATCCAAATCATTGGGATTTATAGCTTCAGCTTGGGAAATTCAGACATGTGTTGAACACATTCAGATGTTCTCCAGTGATGTGGTAAAGATGGTATACAGAAGAAAATGGTAGGTAAAGATGAAATTAATGGAGTTCACACTGTTAGTAAAAGCATCGCTCTCCAAAATAGCATGTACAGTATGGGCTAGATTGTGTAAGTATGAACATTTAATGTTTCCACATATGCCAGCAGAATGTATTATCTCCGTACATCTTGGAGAATGCATGTGCTTATGTGTGTGTTCTCCAAGCCAAAGACATCAGCATCACCAGGAAGTTTGTTAAAATGCTTGGTCTCAGGCCTCACCACAGGCCTGCTAAATCAAAAGCTCTGGTGGGCCCCTGTCTATGTTTTAGGAATACCCCCGTGTGATCCTAGTGCCTGTCTGAATTTAAGAACAGCTGGTGACAGCATTCTCCTTCCTCGGGCTCACCCATGTCTCTGCTCTAGGCCCTGATCCAGCTGCCTCCCTACATCTCTCAATGTGATGAGGTGCTGCAGTTTTTTGAAACAAGACCTGAAGACCTGAATCCTCCCAAAGAGTAAGTTGGTCTGTGGACTTACCCAAGTGACACCTCCCTCCCTCCTCCCCTCCTGTTGTCCTTTCAGACCCACAGGGACCTAAAGTCAGCAAAGTAAAAACTAAGCCAGAATTCATTGCCTTGGCCCCTGCAGGGTCTCACTGCCTGCAGCCTGTGTAGTCACTGTACCTGAGCTAAGGATGGTCCAAGGATGGTCCCATTTAAGAGGCAACGGAACCTGGCTAAGTGTCCCTAACCCACAGCTCTTCTACACCACCACCACCAAGCTTGCCAAAGAGTGTGATGGCTAGGCAGACTGAGACTCTTTCCTAGGATCTCCACTCTTCCAAATGCATAGAAAACTTGGTCCGAGGATCTAAAACAGATAAAGGCAGAATTCAAAGAGGGAGTCTTTCTTAGAAGAAGTCTGGGTTCCTGTGGTGGACTTGAATTCACTGAGAATGCTGTGGGTGGAGACTGTCACCATCCTAATAGGATCATCTCACTACAAACAAGGACTGACTGGCTCTCTCTCACCCCTCTCTCCTACACAGGGAGCATATTGGGAAGAAGAAATCGGGTAAGCATATATTCCATTCTCTTCTTTTCATTCCTGTCATGTTCCCTTGTTGGGTTACATGCTGGGGACACAACAATGCAGATGAATGGTAGATGGATGGGTGGATAGACAGAGGGATAAAAGGACAGATGGATGGTAATCAGGTATGTAGTTGGATGCATTGTGGATGGAGATGATGGATGGATGGATGCATGGATGGATGGATGCATGGATGGGCTGATGATTGAAGAAGGATTTGGGGCTATTTTATCCCTTGATAAAACTACTATGGAGAGGATGAGGTGAGAGTGCCTGTGGCATGGGAAGACAGACGCCTTCCTAACCGTGCTGCAGAGGGTTCTATGCCTCTGTTCCACTTTGTACAAAGCAATGTGGACACTCAGACCTTTCCCCAGGGCTGGGAGGGGTGAGATGATAGAGTCCCTGAATCACAGGGACTAAAGTTGAGCTTTCCAAAGAGAGAAGGGAATTTCAGGCTGAGAGGACACCAAGCATCGAGGCAGGGAGGTGAAGTCTACCGCAGACAACCTCAGCTCTGGCTGGCCTCTAAGCCCTTCAGACCACTGCCCTGGGCAGAGCTTTGTGCCTGTCACACAAGCCTTGCTGGGCTCCCTTCTCACACGATAGGCTTTCCTCAGACAGCCATGCTATTCTTAGGATGATGTCACTCTTATAGCAGAGGTCATGAGAAAGAGAGGTGGGGGCAATGGTTCCCACAGGCTGTGCATTCTAAAGACAACGTCAGCAACCCTACTCTTCTTACTGCCCATGCTCCCTCCTGCTGGCAGCCTCAGCTGGGCTTCAGAACTTCCAGGATCCTGCCCTCCTTGAACCCCAGAATGTTTGAGGGGCTCCATGAGGAGGCACAGGCAGAGATTCCGTAAGTGAAAACTGAGGACATTACCTCAGTTTACTCATGTGTGACATCCAGGCCTGGGGTGTGGCTCAATGGTAGAATAGTTGCCTAACATGTGCAAGGCCCTGGATTCCATTCAAGTGCGCGCGCGCGCGCGCACACACACACACACACACACACACACACACACAGAAGAGAGAGAGAGAGAGAGAGAGAGAGAGAGAGAGAGAGAGAGAATAATTAATGTGTTTTACTGGATTGTCAGGTAGTCTATAGTAGTATGTGTAAGGCACTTTTAGTAGTGTCTAACTGATGCTGTTTGATTATCACTCAAGCGTGTAGATGTCTCTGGGAGAAGGTCCACATTTTAAGCTATGGTCTCCTTTTCCTGCTGGGAGCAGGGGGGATCAGCTTTACAGGCATCTAGGCTGATCATGGCGGAAAGTGAGGACTCTTTACTTGAGGCACAGCTTCTGGAATCAGCCAGGGCCCCTTTTGCTCACTAACTGTGTCTGGCTCTCCTTTGGGGTTTAGTGGGTACTGGCCACAGCCATGGCATCCTGCTAAAGCTGCAAACGGCCCTCGGCCCAGGATAATGATACATTTCTTTTCTTAGCAAGATCAGAGAGCAGCTGCCACTGGGCTCAGAGTTTCTGGCTTTGAGTATGCAGAGACTCCCCTAGAAGGAGCCAGAGAGAAGGAGGGGAGAGAGGGAGGAGGCAGCTCTGGTTGGCAAAAATAAGTGTCCGGTGGAACAGGCTTGATGAGGGGACCTGTCTGGAAAAGAGAGCCCAGGCTCTAATTTGTGGTGGCCGTGGTTGACATCACTCACCTGCAATGATGGGGCTCAAGTTTATTTATAGCCCTACTGGCTGGAACGTGGCACCTTCTGAATTCAGACTCCAAACCCTCAATGGGCTCCTTATTTATCTGACCGGTGGACACTACCTTGATTTTAGAGCCAGCCTTCTTGATTGAATTTTAAAGAGATTCGAATTAAAAACAGAAAACATCTACATTTTCTATGACAAACTCTGGATGGGAGAAGGCTTGTCTGTCCCTAGAACTGCCCAGTCACAGCCAGCTGGCTCTTGTAGTCTTGACTCATGTGGCCTCAAATTCTGCTTATCCCATGGCGACTGGGGTGGGGGGTGGGGGCATCTCACCACAGTTGAGCAGGTCATCTGATGCTTGCAAGAGCTTATTTACAGATTCTTCCAGCAAGCCTTGCAATTTAGTGAACTTATGGAAGGAAAAAAAAATCTTAGTTTGGCATTACTCATCACTTTAAAAATTCAAGATGTCATCAGAAAGAAAAAACACCTAACTCAAAAATTTATCTGAGAGTAGGCACTGTGTGGCTTGAAAATACTTTTAGCATTAATGACAAGAATAACCCTTCTGCTGTCAATTCCTTATGGGCTGTGTGATATAGCCTTGGAATCCTTTATTTCATCCTTGGCAACTTCTAAATTCTATCTGCCTCGGATATTCCTGGCACCATTCATAATAGGGCTTAGTTGCAATATGAATGGTCTGAAGCCTCATTTAAAGCCCCAGTCTAATCACATGTTACTATTCCTCCTCCTCCTCTTCCTCCGCCTCCTCCCCCACCCCCCATTAACCTCTTTTCTGACAACTTCATACCCTCAGTCTGGAGCACTTTCTCCCTTGCTAGCCTCCACCTCTCTCTACATTGACAGCCAGAGTCACTTGTCCAGGTGTAAACTTTGCCATTCCCTTCATAGAACTTTTTTTAAAAGATGTATTTATTTATTTTATGTAAAAGAGTACTCTATCTGCAGGAAGGACTTTATGCCAGAAGAGGTCATCAGATCCCACTATAGATGGTTGTGAGCCACCATGTGGTTGCTGGGAATTAAACTCAGGACCTCTAGAAGAATAGCCAGTGCTCTTAACCGGTGAGCCATCTTCTGGCTCCCCTTTCACACAACTCTTACCCTGCTCTTTGGGATTCACAAATCCAAACTGCTCCCTCACCTCGGAGCACCACTTTCCTCAGGCGCTCCTCTCAGGGCAGTGCCTTCCTTCTGACCGAAGGCCTCCCAGCCTCAGCCTGTTCCTCAAGGTCCCCGGCTTCCCCATGCTGGAAGAACTCCACCTACCTGCTCCAGTCCTCCCCGGCTCCCAGGACACCTCCCTTCATGAGCCTCCACATTCTGTCACTCCTTGAGAAGTCTTACTGACCACTCATTTGGTACACCTTTGCCTTGCCTGTCCACTCTCTATCCTGCCGCGCTGAATATCTCCAGGCTGATAATTCTGTGATTTGATCTCGTGTGTGTGTGTGTGTGTGTGTGTGTGTGTGTGTGTGTGTGTGTGTGTGTACATATGTATGTGTAAATGTTTACTTACCACATGTCTATCTCCCCTATTAGTTAAGATTGGTAGTCATCATTTCCTCCAGTTTTGTGCCTGTGGTCCCCAACAAAATATGTAGTGCATCACTGGAGACTAATGAGTTCACAGGTGAGGAATTTAGGATGAAGCTGGGTGATGAAGACTGGCAGGATGGTGACCTCAACTTTTAAACCATCCTCTTGAGTCACCCCTCCCTTAAGCAACCAGCTTCTGGGCATGTGCCACATCTTACTCACTTGGAACCCAAGTGCTCTTGGTAAACTTTGGTGGCTGAGTAAGTAAGTGAATGAGAGGATGCAAGGATGGAGAGTCAGGGCACGATAAATCCTGTAACAAAGATTTTTCTTTGCTTAGAAAGCCCCCTGACCCAACCTTCCCCCTGCTTTCTGCTCCTCCGTACATGGGCAGGAGCTAATGGGGTACCTGATAGCTTTTGCTGTTCACAGGGAGTGACCTGACCTCGGTGGACCCCATGGTCCTGGAGCAGTATGTGGTAGTGGCAGATTATCAGAAGCAGGAGAGCTCAGAGATCAGCCTCAGTGTGGGCCAAGTGGTGGACATCATTGAGAAGAACGAGTCAGGTGAGGACCTGCCTGGACTACCTCCCTCACTTGCACCCTGCTCCATCGCCAAGCCCCACAAACCAGAAGCATGTACAAACTCCAAAACACATAAGCAAACCAACCTGGCTTGGCTCCCCCGAACCACTGAGAGCTTGTAGCAACTAAGTCAGCAGCCAGTTGTTCTGACATTCATAACCATAAACATTCCTTCTGGTTTTCAAGTACAGAGTTGAGTGTTTCGTTGAGAATTTTCTTGTTGATTTCCCTTGGGAGTCCTCTAGAAGGCTGCAGATCTGAGATGGCACACTCCTGTATTCCAGCACTTGTAGAGATGAGAGACCCTCAAGTTCTAGGTTATCTTGGACTGCATAGACTGTATCTCCAAAAAAAAAGAAAAAGAAAGAAAGAAAAGAAACTGTTCAGAGAGGATGGGCATCCACCTATCTCCTCAACCCACCTGTCATCCCAGAACCACTGGTCACATCCAGTGGTGGGGTGATTGAGACAGAGGGCCTGGATTCTACACTGCACATCAGTCCAGGTTGATCTATGCCTTTGGCCACCAATTTTGTCATCCACAAAACACAGAAAACTGTCAAAAGAGCTGTTGAAAGAGTAAATGATCTACTGTAGAGAGTGCTTCAACCGGAACTTGGCACACAGCATGTGCTCCAGAAATGCATGCTTCCTTCCCTTTTCTTCCTCCCTTAGCTGCATAGCGGCCATTACACCATGCAGAAAAAGTAGGGAGTGAGCACCCACCCTCCCCCAACTGGGTTCCCAGTAGCTAGGAGCTAAGCTCTATGATTGTATGATGGCTAGTTAAGTCCATGTAACTGTGGAAGGAAGGTGTTTCCAGCATCCTTCAAGTTACCATTACCCACATTAATCATGAGACTGGTGTTAGACAATCAGACCCTACTGTGCAATCTAGGAATAGTCCCTGCTTCCAAGAATACAGGAAGATGATGTTTCCGGCATCCTCCAGGTCATGTCACCATTAGTCATGAGGCTAGCATTAGCCAACCAGACCTCTAAATTATGCAGTCTAGAAATCATTATCACCTTTGATGACCTGGAAGGAAGGACCGCTACAACACCATCTCAGTGTCCCATGCTCTAACTCTTCCAAGGCCACGCCCGTGGTTGTAAAAGATAAGAGGATATCTCCCACAATGAGCAGCACTCATTTCTTCAGTGGACACCTAAGATCCTTTAATCCAATTCTGTTCTGACCCTGCAAATCTCAGGGTAGCGCTGGATTCCATAGGCTCAGGCTATCCCTCATTGCCTTAGCCAGGTACAAACCTAGTTACTCTGCCTGCATTTCCTACAGCTGGCTATCAAGCATGCTTCACACAGCCCCCCTTTGTCTCCATTAAGTGGCTTTTAAGACCAAGAGAAACATACTTGTAGGGTCATTGTCAAGGATGCTCAAAAGAATATAGGCAAAGGAACGCATGGACAAGTGGTAGGAGAAACATTTCAATTACACACCTTCTATGGATGCTGCCTTCCAAGAACGTCTGTGCTCAGCAAGCT
This sequence comes from Phodopus roborovskii, assembly GCF_943737965.1. Lineage (NCBI taxonomy): Eukaryota > Metazoa > Chordata > Mammalia > Rodentia > Cricetidae > Phodopus > Phodopus roborovskii. Next base: position 45,923,862 of record NW_026126407.1, on the reverse strand, counting down.
CTTCAAACCCCCAGAGTTCTCAGAGATCTCACTGAAGAGGCACAATTGGCAGCTGTGTTGACCTGTGGTTGAATAAAAAGGGTCAGATCAAATGCTAATAGATACTGGGGAAACCAGCCAGGCTGCTCATCCAGACTCTTGTTGGCCTCTGTGTTGTATAGGGTAGGAACTCTTCCAAAATGGAAATTTTATAATCTATTATCAAAGTAGGTCAGATCATTTAATTTCTTTGTAGCCAGGAACTCCAAGGTGAAAAAAGATTAGAGCCTATTTTTAGCTTCTATGACTTCCCTTGGGGGAGGGAAATCTTCACTTCCATGCCTGCATCAGGCAGAAAAAACAAATGTAAGGGGCAGGCAAGAAATGCCAGAGAGAGTGTGTGTCCCAATCTTCTGAGGCCTACAGTGCCCCAATAGTATTCTAGCTGCTTAAGTCTCGAAAGCTACAGGAATAGTGACCCATGGATGGAAACTGAAAAACACACATCATCTCACAACAATCCTTGTGCTATAGCTGGATGAACCAGACTCCAAGTGAATGCAGGCTGTAGAGCTGGAGTTCCACTGTTCCTAACTCTGTGGTTTTCTAGTTCCCAAGAGATGTATGAAGGTTGTATGGCAAGGAGATAGATACCAAGGGACACAAAAGGAAGCAGTGCCCATCCCTAAGCCACCAGGATGGGTTGCTAGGAAGGATGTGAAGAAGAAACATATATTGGACAGATAATGCTCCGTCCCTTATATAAACAGACTGAGGGTTTACTTTTGACCTGTACACAACCTCCAAATACTATACATCCTCTCTAGGTGGCATTATGCTTCATATAATGTAGTTACCACATTTACTGTTTGTTTAGAGCAGAGGTTCTCAACCTGTGAGTCGTGACCCCTTTTGGGGTCACATATCAGATGTCCTGCAATCAGATATTTATACTACAGTTCATAACAGTTATGAAGTAGCAATGAAAATAATTTTATGGTCGGGGTGGTCACCACAACATGAAGAACTGTATTAAAGAGTTGCAGCATTAGGAAGGTAGAGAACCACTGGTTTAGGGTGTAATGTTAAGGGTCTGTGTATGTTTTTTCATGGTTGGTAAACACAAATATAAAAACCAGTTACTGAGGGATTAGAACATGGCATCTTTAGGTGGAGGCCATGGGCCCACAACAGCCCTTCCTCAGAGAGCACGTGGTGTGAGTGCAAAGCCTGTTGAGCAGTCAGTCCTGTGGCCAGATTCCTCTTGGCATGTGCCAAGTACATTTTGAGGCCTGTGCCTTCAGGATCAAACACAGACTACAGCTCTGCTGCACACTTGATGAACATGGTCACATCTCTTATCCTTCTTGTGTCCCAGTTTCTTCACTCTGCAATGAGGATGATAATATTAAGGTTACACAAAACCATGCAAGTAGAATGAGCAGTCCATTGCACGCCCTACTATTGGCAAATGCATTATAGGCTCCTTACCCAGGGCAACTTCCCTCACCCCTGTCCCAGGTTCAGAAACAAGTTCCTTGTTAGCTTGTTTTTTTAGCAATTAATAGCCACTGTTGGCAGATGTATTCGAACCAAAGAGCTAGCTATATATTTTTTTTATCCTAATTTGAACATTAACTGTTGACGGTCAGCTTCCATACCTGTGAATTTTGCATCTTTGGATTCAACCAACCATAGATAGAAAATAATTAAGGAAAAAAAAATGTGATTGTACTGAACATGTCCAGAGCTTTTCCCTGCCTTACCCTTAGATTTGCAGCCTACTGTTCACAGCTTTGACATCCTATTGGCATAAGTCTCCTGGGATGCATTAAAGTCTACTGGGGTGTGGGAGGGTCCTAGGTGTGTCCTGTACCCTTTATATGAGGGCCTGCAGGTGTGGGAGGGTCCTGTGTGTATCCTATACCTTTATGAGGGATTGCTATATGTGAGGATCTGCTTCCCTCAGGGCACCTCTAGAGGAGCCCTGAGGGAGTCCCGTATGTGCCGAAGGACAGCTGGATTATTACACCCTTTTTTTGCCCTGCTGACAGCACCTTGCATTCTTCTTACAGGCTGGTGGTTCGTCAGCACTGCGGAAGAGCAAGGCTGGGTCCCTGCAACCTGCCTCGAGGGCCAGGATGGTGTGCAAGATGAGTTTTCCCTCCAGCCCGAGGAAGGTAGGAAGGAGCTCACCTTCTGGGATTGATAGTTTGATAGCTGTGTACAGACTGGGATTAGAACTATGGAGTAAACCTGTGCTTCCTCATGGGTTTGTGGAAGCTACCCTAGGTGAGCCTTGCCAAAGCTAGGCCCTCACTCCTTTATGGGACCCCCAGCTGACTGCTACTACTCCTCCTCCTCCTCTCTAACATTGCTGTGGTGGCCACGAAACCAAGCTATACTTACCTATTTGCAAGACTTTTGACCCTGTCCATTTAAACATGCCTGGTTTTTCTATTGGATTAGGTATCCCCTTCTGTCTTCCACACACTTCCTTTTCCTGGGGACACCTCATGGTAGATGTTGTATGTGGTGATGCTCAATGCTCCAGCAATGACAAGGCCCAATGTTTTCTCTCTTCAAGAACTTACCCAAAGCAGAGGCCCTCGGTGCCTCTGGTTGCACACAAGTGTCTGGAAGTCTGACAGACCTGAATGTGAATTTTACCTTGGTAGTAACCCTGGGAGAGAGATGCCTCTCTAAGCCCCAGCCTTCTCTGTTGAACATGGGAATGGGGCGACCTGTGTCTCCCTCCTGCCTAGGGGATGAGTGTTGTTGGGTTTTAGAGGATGGCTCTGAGGAAACAGAAACAAATCAAGTACATTAGAAAAGGGGGTAAAGAGAAGGAGGTTCTAGAAACCCAAAAATTTACACACCCAAAGATTAGACTTGGCTTTGCATTTAGTCGTACTACAGTGACATTCTGCAGAGTTTGTTTGCCTTGCTTCAGTGGCCTCCTGGGAACTGGGGGCCAAGCTACCAGAGGCTACTACAGGATGAGCTCAGATTAAAGGGAGGGGGTACACTGCTGGCAGCCTGTATCTCCTTGCACAGTCTGTGATGTGTTTTATAGGCTCCTTACTCAGAATGGCCTCCCTCACCCTTGTTCCAAGCTCAGGAACATGCCTGAGGAGAAACTATTAGCTCCATTATACAGATAATTCAGAAAGGCTGATTTTTAGCCCGGCAGTGGTGGCACATGCCTTTAATCCCAGCATGTGGGAGGCAGAGGCAGGTAGATCTCTGTGAATTCGAGGCCAGCCTGGTCTACAAAATGAGTTTAGGGGCAGCTAGGAAGCCAGGACTGTTACACAGAGAAAACCTGTCTCAAAAGAAAGCAAAAGTGGGGGCTGTTTTTTGCTCAGAGCCACATAGCTAGAGGACAGGCAGGAGCCCATCTTCCTACAGATTTAGGCATTTTCTTTCCCTCTACCATGACAGTTTCAAAGTATAATGATTCTAGGAGTAGAATGTCTATTGGACACCTCTTTACTCAAGATGAAGCTCGTTCCCCAGGCACCTCCTCTCTGGGATGCCTGGAGCTGGGAATAGACCCAGGTAGATCCCTCCTAGGAAACATTGCTAGGTACTCACAGGCCTACAGCCCTAGGAGTGAGCAGCTCTTAACTCTGCCTTCTGACCTCCCTCCAACATGCTGCCTGGCCAGTCTCCTGGAGGTACTGCTCTCTGCCCCGGTCCATGGGTCGCCGCCGGACACTGGGGGACTTGTATGCCATCAGCTGGCGTCAAGGTGCCTACCTTTGGAGATTTCTCTGCATTTGGTGCTTGGAGCCAGATCCTTGCATCTATCTGCATGAGCTCCCTGCTCTGGGAGTGTCTGTGTCTGCTGCATGTGAAAAAAAAAAATGGTCTTGTCATCTTGTGTGTGTAAGCATGCAGGATGGGGAGGAGTGGGCCTGGGTATTTGACAGCCTCGGGGCTCTGAAGTGTCCCAGTTTAAACAGGTGCCTGGGTCTTCTATGAGAGTGACTGGGCAGCCCCATTACTTTTGTCAAACTTGTTTGAGTCACAGGAGGAAGCCACATCAACCAGATTAAGCAAAAAGCCAGGTTAGTAGTGAGTGGTTCATACCTATAGCTTGAAGGCTGAGACAAGGCAATCATGAGTTTGAGGACAGCTTGAACTGCATAATGAGACTCTGTCTTTAAAAGTTTGGGGGGGGGGGGGGCTCGGTGGTAATCACTGAAAAGCCAGGCAAGAACTAGCTTTCAAGCAAGGCTGATTGTACCCTTGCCACCTCTGCCCTATTCTGTCTCATCGATACAGTTCTATTTCTCATGACACCGATCCTAGACCTATCAGGGACAGTCACCAAAAAATCAGCTTCTCTTTCAGTACAAGCACTAGGACTGATTCCCCCCAGACCTCCCACTGTGTGTCATCCCTGAACCAATCACAGCAGCCAGACCTTAGAGTACTGTGATTCGGCCAAGGTCACATGCACATCCATTCCCCTCCAGGAGATAGGGTCTCAGCCACCTCCACAGCACATGGACGAGCCACCAGCAAATGGGCAGGCATTGCTTGTGCAGCCCCCGAGCTCAGTCTGCAGTCACTCAGAATCTCTAGCATCCCACAGTTTGAGATCCCTCCCAGATGGAGCCTGAGGGGACCCAGGGCTCATGGGTTTGAACTATCTCAGATGAGGACCCAGCTAGTGCCCCTTTCCACCCAGACCACACAAAACTATGCTTGGCCAGCAGAATCCTCCCTCCCTCTCTCCTACCACAGCCTGGTACCTGCTGATTCAAGGAGAACCAGCTAACCATGCTAAACACAAGATGTGTGCCACAAGTTGGCACAGCCCCCTCAGAGTGGGTCAGCAGGCCATTTCAATAAATAAATAAATGCCTGAGTGCTTCCCACCTCCTCTGCAGCAGCTGGCTGGCAACAGATGCCTCAAGTGTTTTCCCAAGAAGCATGAGCACCAGACCATGGCTGGCTGAGCCACTCACCTATGGTCTGAAATGTAATCTAAGAGCCCTCTCTTCTCCTTCCTGGGCTCCCTTGGGACATGCGTCTGTATTTCTCTGTGTCAGCAGCCAGTGCAGACACTGTAGATGGGAACTGTTCCCTTACTCTCCTGAGCATCCTGCCCAGGGTCTGCCAATGAGCAGGATCTCCAAGCTGCTGTGGTAACACAGTGGGAGATGCTGTCAGGGAGGAGTGTGGGCTGTAGGATAGTGCTGTAGCTTGTGGGGAGAGTGGGGTGGGAAAAACAACCCAGCCATGCAGGTACAAGCATGGTTGAATCAGGGCTGTACATGGCCAATAAAAAGTGTAATCTAGTCATGGTCTAAGCAATGAGAAGCGCTCTCTCTCCACCTTGGGGCAATTTCAGCTTATCTCTGAACTCTTGGTCTCCACCAGCAAGAACTAGCAGGAGCCCAGGGCCTTAACTCATTGTGTGTGCAAGGAACCCCCAAGCCCTGCCGGGGGCAGGGTTCAGAACATTCTCCCTCACTAAACAGATACTCACTCATGAAACAATTGCCAGCTTTTCCAGGCTTCTTCCAGTGCTGGAGGCAAAGACATGACTGAGATAGACCAGACCCTGCCTTCATGGAGCCCGTACTCTTCCCAGGGGAAACAGACTTGAAACAATAGTGAAAGTAGAGTTAGTTAGAAGGCAATTCCTGAAATGGGGGAGTTAACCTGAGCGAGGGAGATGAGGATGCTGTGTGTCAGAATGTTGCATGAAATCATGAACCATGACCTTGAGGCACAGATTGGAAAGAAGCAAGGGTGGCTGTGTGATGTTGAGGACATCAGAGGGACTGGGACCTCTAGAGCTCTGCCTGCAGGAGCCTGGAGAGCCAGAAACCTCACAGAGAATTTCCCTCTGTGCAACTCACATTCACAGCCAGCATCCTGGACCTCTCCGGTCTCTTTCTCACCCCGTCACCCTGTGTCCCTGCAGAGGAGAAGTACACAGTCATCTACCCATACACAGCTCGTGACCAGGACGAAATGAACCTAGAGCGAGGGGCTGTGGTGGAGGTCATCCAGAAGAACCTGGAAGGCTGGTGGAAGATCAGGTATCTGCCTATGCCTCCCCTGTGGTTCAGTGGATCCTGGGCCCTGATGGGCTCCAGCTTCACAGAGGTCTGTGAGAAACTGCAGGCAGGTGACATTTCTGCCTCAGCCATGAGAGGACACATCTTAATGTGATATGGCCTCCCTCCCTGATGATATCTTTCCTGTAAAGTCCTAACAGACTAGACCTCTGAGCTCCCCAAGCCTCAGAGAACAGAACACTATTATATGACTTACACCATAGCCTGGGTGTGTAGTGGGCTGCTCTGCCTGAGTTTGTGTAAGCACACTGTGGTATTTGCCCAGGGTAGGAGTCACTAATAAAGCATTTCTCAGAAATTGTTCAATCATTAAATGACACGTGACTGTCACAGCACCATGCTGCAGAGTAACATACCCTGGAACTCACAGCTCTGGAGTCCAGGGTGCAGTTGTCAGGGTGAGGGTAAGTGTCATCCGAAGCTGAGAAGTGTCCCCAGAGCCTACTCACTCTCCCATGCTCCCATGTGTGCTGCCTGGGCTTAGGGCTTTGTGCCCCAAGTGATGGCCTGAGGATGTGCCTTGTGTTGTATTTTCAGCTAGCCTTTTCCACTTAAAGCAAGACTTACTCTCTTTCAGAGGGCTTTTTAAGTTTGACAAATGCTTAATTGTACAGATTTCTAACTCCTTGTAAATTTGCCTTCCAGTTACAATTACCTGTTTTTCACTGAAACCTAAGCCATTTTGCCATTTTGTTTTTAAAGCAGTTTTATTTTGGGGGGGGATTGGGTTTTTTGTTTGTTTGTTTGTGTGTGTGTGTGTGTGTTTGTTTGTTTGTTTTTTGAGATGGGCTTCTATATAGCCCTGACTGTCCTGGAACTCACTATGTAGTTTAGGCTGGCCTCTGCTTCTGGAGTGCTGGGATTAAAGGTGTGTGTCACTGCCCAGCTTCTTTAAGTGATTTTAATGAGATTTGGCTCTGCCAGAATCATGACTGGTCAGCTCTTTACCCAAAGGTGTGAGTACCTGTTTGGAGAGGTACTAGTAGCTCTCAGTGGGGTTGGTTGATTTCCATGGTATAAATACCTGTCCTGTGGCCACTTTCAAGCCACCAATGTGATGCCACTAAATGTGGAGTTTAGAAGAAATCCGTGTCGTGGGCTCTTGTGATCCAGTGTGAGCCTACTCCAGTACATCTCTGTTCCAAACAGACCTGACTTGTTATTATGAAACCCAAGGTCTGCCATGTGAGAATTAAGCAGTCATTGTCCTTGCTGATATCCTTTTTAGGGACAGTGAGCTAGTGTGTTGGAGTCCCTGTCATTCCTCAGTTCAGTGGCAGCCAACATGAAACGACACCATTCATGTCTAAGTATGTTATGTCAAACGACACAGAGCCCTGCCCTGTCAGTGCAAGGCTTTGAACCAGGGGCTGAGGCTGCTGGTAAAATGCCATAAAGAAGAAATTAAGTCTGTTCCTGCCACAGATGTGCTTGAAAACTTGAGTGAGGCATTTAACACCAATGGGTCTCAATCTTCTTGTCTTTAAGACAGATCCCAATTCTGGTTGAAAACCCTTTATCTCAAATGCATGGTAAGAGAAGTCTTTGGGATCTGGGATGTTTTCATGTTTTGGGAATGTGGCATATGTGTAATGTGATGTCTTGGGGATGAGGAGAGCCACAGGGAGAGCCAAGATTCGCTGTCTTGCATGTATACTGTGTTAGCACAGCTGGAAGATGAGTTCATGCAAGTCTGCTACAGCTGCATTTTCACTGTGATCCATCACATGAAGTCAAATGTGGAATTTTCCATTGGTGGGGGTCACATCAGTGCTTAAGAAGCTTCGCTGGGAAGTGGGGGTTGGGGGCTGGACCTGTAGTCCCTCCTGCCAAGATTGACTATGCTCAAACACTATCAGCTGTGAAGTGCTTAGGGCAGGACTGATGGAGCAGGTGGCAAGAGTGCTGTCCCTCACTGTCGTGACTGTTGTCACCATCACAGCGGTACTGAAGGGGACAGCCCTGATGCAGAGCTTTACTGCTGCTTGCCCATGATGTGACTTGACATTGGTGGCTTGTCCCCTTGGCCTTTCACTTCTTTATTGAGTTCACTGATACCAAGGTGCTCGTACCCAAGGGCTCATATTCTGACTAGACAAGAATACCACAACCAAGTGCATTTTGCAGGTGCTGGGATTACAGAGTGTGCAGAAGCCAGAGGGCCATTGTGGAGATTGGGCCTCACTTAGGGATTGGAAGAAGACTTAATGACATCAACTAAAGCCTGGAAAGAGGAGCAGGTGCCACCAGGAGGGAGGGGGGAGCTTGCCAGGTAGAGGCCCACCAAAAGCAGCAATGTGGGGAAGTGACAAGCAGTGTTGCATTTGGGAGACGCAAGTGGAAGGGATAGAGGCAGGTAGGAAACAAGTGGGGAGACCCTGGAAGGCTAGTGTGAAGGCTTAGGCACCATCCAAGGGCAGTGGATTGCATGTTCTGGCCCACAACACAGAGTTCACTGTCCCATTGTCTTAGTCAGGGTTTCTATTGCTCTGAAGAGACACTGTGGCCACAGCAACTCTCCTGAAGGAAAACATTTAATTGGGCTAGCTTACGGTTCAGAGGTTCAATCCATTATCATCATGGTGGGACATGGCAGTGTGCAGACAGACATGGTGCTGAAGTAGGCTGAGAGTTCTTATATCCTGTCCCACAGGCAACAGGAAGTGGTCTGTCTCACTGGGCGTGGCTTGAGTATATGTGAGACCTCAAAGCCCGCCTCCACAGTGACACACTTCCTCTAACAAGGCCACACCTCCTACTAGTGCCACTCCCTTTAGGGTCCATTTTCTTGCAAACCACCACATCTACCGTCCTGAACCTGACATATAGAAGCATGGCTTCCCTGCCCCACACACCAAGGCCCTGCAGACCAACCTGACCAGAAACCTTTCCCTTCCTCCCAGGTTCCAGGGCAAAGAGGGCTGGGCCCCTGCTTCCTACCTAAAGAAAAGCAGTGGGGAGCCCTTGCCCCCAAAGCTGGGCTCCAGCTCTTCTGCCCACTCAGGGGCCCTTGACCTGGATGGTGTTTCTCGGCATCAGAATGTTCTGGGCAGGGACAAGGAGCTGCTCAACAACCAGAGGGATGGCCGGTTTGAAGGTCGCCTGGTGCCAGATGGTGACGTTAAGCAGAGTGAGTGATACCCACCCTTGCTCCGGATAGCTGAGGTCTATCTGAGCTTAGAGCACCTTCCATGTCACCCTTCTTCTTTCCTTGCAACAGCCTGCTATCTATTGATATCCTGCTGGCTAAAATAAAAACTTGGGGAACTTGTCCAGACCCTTGGACCAGCAGACTACAGAATCTGAGCAGTGTTCTGCCCCTTCCCTACATTGCCCCATTGTGTCATGATGATCAGGCTCTCAGTATGTGTCGAGAGTCTCCTGATTAGCTCCCCTGACAGCCTTTGAGAGACTGCTTTTGTTTTCTAGATAAAAATCATAAAAATAGGTTGTTCACCTGGTAGCAGTGGGACTGGAGGTTGAACCCAAAGCCCACACCCTTCAGTCTTCTCCATGACCTCATAAGTGAGCCATGTTGGCTTTGTTTCACCCATCTTGCTCTTCCAAGCCTCCCTATATGTATTTTCCTATTAGTATTCCCCACACACCCAAGAGTGGGTTACTCATAGTTGTCTGCCTTGTACTTGGAACTGTGGCCTCAACACAGTGCCCAGCATCCTGTGCTGGTCCTGAAGGCAACAAGATTCTGTGGAGAAAGGACACCAGCTCCTCACAAAGATGAGGGCACTGGGCTGAGTTCCATGTTCCCTCCACAGAGATCTGTGGTTCTGGACTCTCATGGTCAAGAGCATAGTCTGCTAATGCTAGGGGACCAAACGAAAATCTGAAGTAACATGACTTTGTTAGGATGTTCAGATGCCTAAACAAAGTCTCCTCCCCTCACATACACACACACCTAATAACAGTGGCTCATTTGATCTAGAAACTCATTTCCATTCTACACAGTAGAGCAGTTTTATGTTCACAGCTGAGATGATAATTCCATGCAGTCAAGGATCTTGGTCTCCCACATTTCGTGTTGGCCTCATCAGGGAGGAGTGAAACAACTCTAATGTTCCACTTTCCCTCATACTCCACTGGACTTAGTCATGTGGCAACACCAAGCTGCAAGGAAGTCTCAGAATGGTTGTCCTTCTATGGGCAGCTAAATGTCTTAGCTAAGACTATTGCATTTTCAAATACTCTAGTAGATATGGAAGTCAGTATTTCACGACACCCAGCTGTTTGGGGAGAGGTATGCATCAGGCTATCCCACAGAAAAGGACCTATGGCTCAGAGTCAAACAGTAATTTTGTGCTGTGCTGGGATGAGTCTCGGCCCAGCCCTATATAGCTCTGAGCCCATGCTTTACACCCTGCATGGACAGTTACCCTTTACTTGAAGGTCAGTGCCATTCATCTGTTGTTCCCATATAGAAAAGATCCAGGGAAGGCCATGTTAATGGAGGGTCCTGAGCCTAGCTTGAGGCTCTTCGCACAAAGGCTCATAGAAACACAAACATGTGGCTCCTGGGAAGGGATGAGACCCCACCTGGCTCCCACAGCTGGGAATCTGTCTGTGGAACTCTGCATCTCAGTGAAGTCTTGTTTCCCCATAGGATCACCAAAGATGAGGCAGAGACCCCCTCCTCGCCGGGACATGACCATTGTAAGTGCACACTTGCCTTAGGGCCCCATCTCCTTGGCCTGGGGCCTGTCAGGGTTACCCACCAGACCTCACATATTCCAGTCCTTTTCAAGCAGTTATCCTTTTTCATGGGACAACCTATGTGAATCTTAGAGGCACGCGTTTGTCTGTGATAACATCTGGTCCTCTGATCCATTTTTGACTCTATGTCCATTTATTTATTTATAGGCATAGTCTCACTATATAACCCCGGTTAGCCTGGAAATCTCTGTGTAGACCAGGCTGGCCTTAAACTCACAGAGATTTGCCTGCCTCTGCCTCCTGAGTGCTGGGATCAAAAACGTGCACCACCATGTCCTGACTGTAGGTACCATTTTAACCAATATACATTGAGCATCCTTAATCTAAAAACCTAAAATGCTTGAAAATCTTGACACTTTGAGCACCAACATGACACCAAAAGTGGAATGTGAATTCCATACTTGACCTCAGAGCACAGTCAGAACACAGATGGACTAAAAATACCATAAAATGCTACTCTCAGGCTAGGTATGCATGAAGCATAAATGTATTTTGTGTGTGAACTTAGATCCCATCTCCAGGATGTGTTACTATATATATAAATATTCAAACTCTAAAACACTGGTGACTACAAGAAATTTGGAAAGTGGCCTTTGGAAAATGTCAGCCACTTCTTGGGTACCTGTCCAGCACTGCCCATTCTACAGGAGATGAAGAGGAGGCTTGACATGGCCCTTTCATCGGCATTCCAACCCACATGGGTCTGATTCAAAGTCCTGTCTGCGGTCCCTTACATTCAGACACTTTTGTGTTTTCCCAAATTCTCATGATATGCTGGCATGTCCCATGTTGCTCCTGTTACTGTGAAGTTGAAGGCCAAGTGAGACCTAAGCTCAGCAAAATCCCTTTGTTTTGCCCCTCAGAAGCTAATTAGGCTTCCTAGCATCCCATCAGTGGTGATGTTCTATACCTTAGTCCCTTCATCCTACCATGACTCAGTCAGCCCCATGTGTAATCCTGCCAGCCTCGAGGCCTCAACCTGCCGAAGCCTCCCATCCCACCCCAGGTGGAAGAAGAGTATTACACCATTGCAGAGTTCCAGACCACCATCCCAGACGGCATCAGCTTCCAGGCCGGCCTGAAAGTCGAGGTGAGCACACATGCTATCATTCTTTATTCTTGGCATTGCCTTCTCTCTTCTTACCTCCTGCTATGAGGGAGGGGAGACAAGGTTAATGGCTTTATTAAGGTATGATTATACCAAACTGTTTGCCAACTTGAGTGGAAAAGTCGGTGGTTTCTTTTATTCAGAGTTGTGTAACCACCACCACCCTCTAGTTCCAATGCCCTTAGCAGAAACCCCTGTCTCCTCCACCTCCCTTGTTGCCATAGGAGTGCTGAGGCTGGGAATACAGTCCTGAGCTACCATGGGTCCAAGGATCAAACTTGGGTCATCAGTGTTACATAGCGGGTGCTTTCATCCACTGAGCCATCTCCCGGTCCTATGTTCCTTTTCCTATCACCTCCTGCTTCCCTGCTCTCATCTTTCCATCCCGTTCTCTGCATGTGTGCTCTGTATCCCTGGGTAGCCATAGTAAGTCCTTTGTCTTCTCGTGTGTATCTTTTATCTCCACAAGCTTAGGGATGAAAGATGTTTCCCATGCACTTGAGAAAGCCTGCAGGTTGCAGGACAGCATCAAAACATGGGGTAAGAAATCTTCGAAGATGCCTCCCAACAGAACCAACTGACCTGACCTCTGGCACCCCCACTTCTGCTCTGTCATGAGTAAACCCCACTTCAGGAGGCAGATATTAAATCTGCTCATCTCTATGATATCTATAATCCAGTCACTCCTCATGTTCCTAGGATCATATCTGTGATTTTGGCGAGCATTTAAAAAGATAAGATTACACCAGATGTTGGTGTTACATATCTTTAATCACAACACCTGGGAGGCAGAAGCAGGTGGATCTCTGTTGAGTGTTGGGACAGCCAGGACTACACAGAGAAACCCTGTCTCAAAAAAACAAAAGAAAAAGAAAAGATTATAGCTCTGTGGAACATGTACTTTTTGGCTTGTCATTTCCCCCCAAAACAGTACAATATAACTTCTTACTTCCTACCTATCTGCAGATGGTAGATGCCATCTAAGATGACGTATTGACCACAGGAAGATGAGTGGCACATCCTTAGGACATCCTGCCCAGTCTCTTAGTTCATTAGTTTTCTCTTCAGCTGTTCAGTATGTTACTCGTTCTCATTCAACAATTATGATGTTCATTTCCAAGCATTCTTGATTCTTTTTCACAGCTGCCTGTTCTTGTTTCATCTGGCCTTGGATTAATTTGGTGTTCTTCTCTATCTGTGTAAGCATGGTGGTTGAACTTTCAGTCCTGTTGCTATCAGTGATTATCTTTTTCCTCGATTGTCACTTTGTGCTGTTATTGATATTACTGCAGTTATTCCGTGTTGGCAGTCCCTGGTTTGGGCTGCAGGGGCTAGAGCTGTAGCTCAGAAGTAAGAGTAGTTGCCAAGCACATGAGTCCCATGGTCAGGCATCATAGAATGAAAAGACAAGGAAGATATGAGGTAGTCCATGGAAATACACAAAAGAGGTTGACTGGCTTCTAGAGACTTCTAAGCCACAGAGCAGTGTCACAGCTCTGTGATCCCAGCCTGCAGGGGGTCACAGTTGCCACCTATATAGTCTCCCATACAAGAACAGGACCTAGGACAGAGGCCAGCCAGGCTGGCTGCTTGTGTGGTGACATCCTAGTTTCTCCCGGTCATGTGCTGGCTCCTGTCTCCACCCCACTCGGTGCCACCCTGTCTCCTACCCTTTGCAGAACTCCGTGCCCTCTGAGAAACTGGGAGTGGTCACCTGAGGCTTCTTCTAGACTTTAATCCACCCCTCCCCCTACTTCCCTCTGACCTGGGCTGCAGCCCCATGGCTTTCTTTCCTTGAATATGCTGCATAAAGAGAAGACAACTGTCCATTCCACTTTGAAACCAGAAGCCCACACTATAGTCTATGAAAGGCTTCTTTCCCCAGAGAGCTGAAAACCACCATGTGATTTTAAGACACAGCCTTTAAGGGCTGGGGGCACAGCTCTGTGGTAGAGCATAGGCCTGGTGTACGCACACAGACCCTGGGTTTGATTCAGTTCGTGAAAGTTAGAGGTCCTTTGGCAATGTATCTCCTGCAGTTTCTACTAATACAGGATGTTGAGCTGTAGGTGCTGCCACCCCAGCTCAGAATGTTCAGGATGTTAATGGAGTGTTGCCACTCTTTTCCTTTTCTGACCTTCCGCCTCTATTCTTGCTCAAGCTGGTCCAGCAACAAACTCATATCCAGCACTCTTCCCCCGGCGGCCCCATTTGTAGCCCTAGCTGACCTGGAATTCACTATGTACATCAGGCTGGTCTAGAATTCATAATGCCTGCTTCTGCTTCCCAAGAATGGGGATGAAAGGTGTGTGCTACCATGCCCAGCCCGTCAAGCATTCTTTAACAAAATCATAGCCACCAGCCACCTTGAGACTGTTTTGCTTTATAGTCCTACAACATTGACAGATCCCGCTGGCAGAGTTTTGAGGGAATGGTTGCCACTGAAGCTTGGGGCTTAAACAGCTGTTCTTTCCTATGATGAGTTCTATACACCGTTTTCTTTTATCCTCTTTTGCTCTCTGGTTCGTGTCTATATAATTTCAGGTCCTCCACACTCATTAATGAATCCAGAGACTCCTGGCAGTCAGGCTACAGTGAGAGTCAGCTCAGTGTCTGCCCTGTTTATCTTTCAAACATGTTTTGAGATGTCAGTCAGGTGGCAGTGGTGAGTGTACAGTTGGTGTAGGTACTTCCTTGGTGCCTTACCTACTTGAGAACAAAGCTTGACAGGAGGCCTGGGAGATCGATGTCAGCCTGTCTTACAGATATAACTCTGGGGGGTGGGTAAATGCTCATCTCAGGGCATAGTGAGTAAGTGCTGGAGCAAGGACTTGAACTGAAATCTGTCTGAAGAGCCCAGGCTGTCCCCTCTCATACTAGTGACCTTGCATTAGTTTCTTTTGTCATAATACATGGCTCTGTCTACCAACAAAAACATGATTAAAAATCCAAGTAGGAGGCAGGCATGGGTGTATATGCCTTTAAGAAGCAGAAGTAGCCCAACCTCTATGAGCCGGAGCCAGCCTTGTTTACATAGATAGTTCCAGGGCAGTGTGGGCTATATAGTGAGACCCTGTCTCAACAGAAAACAAAAATCCAAATGTCCAGAGTTTGTACCACTCTCCTTTCCCTTGAATGTCAGTGTAATAGAGCCACAGTGGCCTCTTCTTTTCATTGTTTATCCCATTTTCCTTCCCTCACTGTCTTAGTGATGGAGTTGAATTGCTGATGAAAGCTACGTGTCCAGCAGTGACATTAACTGTACCCAGCACTACTGAGTAGAATAGTATGCTGGCCACCTGTTTGTCAGTCCCACTAGAGTCACTTTGTCCAGCCTGTGCAGCGCATCCTTTCCTTGGAGACCTTCCCTCTGATTTGCTAATGTAACATCTACCAAGTGCACTTGCATGCTTTCACAAAGATAGTGTGCTTTTGCTTGTTCAGGCATTAATAATCTTGCCATTGGCTATTACTACTGCTGACATCATTCAGGTGGCATATCTCCGAGCTGAAATTCAACACTGCAGGCCCCAGAGGTGGCCTCCCAGTGCTGAGTCTGTAGCTGTTATCCTTCCTGTCAGCCCTCAGTCCTTGTGACTCCTAGAGCAGTTTCTCAGGCCAGGCTTGGCTCTTCCTAAGAGGCAGGGTCTGGCAGTACTCAGAGCCCAGCTGCCTGCCCTCTACTCTCACCTCCACCATTCACTTTCTCCAGAACCTTCTTCGAGATCCACAGCTCTCCTGGAGTTCTACTCTGCATTTGTCCAGTGAGATGACTGTCCCTGGATCACAGGAGGATCATGAGCATCAGATTTCCTGTGTACAGAACCTGCTGGGGAATTGCTGGTGCTGGTTTTCTTAAGCCTGCCATATACCAAAATACCTCAGATGGGCTAGTTCAACAGTGATTCACTTTCTAGTGGTGCTGGAGCTGTCCAAGATGAAGATGTGGCAGGACTGGTATCTCCTGTGACTTCTTTCCTTGAACTACACATAGCCACCTTCTTGTTGTGTCCTTACATGCAGTCCCTTATTCTGTATTCCAAATCTCTTCCTTTGAAGACATCAGTTTGGTAAACTAGAGCCTGATTTTATGACCCATTTCCACCTAGTTAACTCTTCAAAGGTCCTATCCAGATGCATGGACATTTGGAGTACTGAAGGTAAATTTGGGGGCACACTTCAGTCCATAGCATAGTTTGTGTGCCATTCATCTCAAAGAATTCACTGAGATGATACTGTATCAAAAAGACACAGGAAATATCATATCTTAAATAACAATAGCATTTCTACCCATCATCTATCTAGTGGGTATGGGCATGAGGGAGAGATGGAGAGAAGAGATGAAACTCGCATTATTCTACCAGCCTCCGTTCCCCTGGATGTTAACATAGCATATCATCAACCTAAGCATGATTCCTGTGTTTGAAGATTCTCATTTTCATAGCTACCATAAACACCAGCCAGCTCTTCTGGTGTTCAGCCAAAGAAGCCAAGATCACTTTGTGGCTTTTGCCTTGTAGTTCTTTGGCATTACAGCAGATGGTGTTGGTGGCCTAGTCCTCCCAAGCTGTCTCTGTAGCTTCCCACCTTACACAAGGGAAAGGGAATTAAAGCCCATGGTGCAGAGGGGCTGGGTATCAATAAGTACCCCCTCCCCCAGAGGTGCCTTCTAAGGTACTGTCAGCCACATCTTTCAAAGGTTTCCCATCACAACCAAAAGTGGACAAGAACCTGATAGATATAGCAGTGTGCACCTATAACCCCAGCTATTCAGGTGGCTAAGGCAGGAGGATGGCTTGAGCTGGGAATTAGAAGCTAGACTAGGCAATGTAGCAATACATGGACAAGAACCCACCTTCAGTGAGGTGCCCTGATACAGTGCCCATAGCTGGTTCTATTAGTTTCTCTTGCTGTGACAAAGCACCATGACCAAGCCAATTTATAAAGCATTTAGTTGGGATTACAGTTTCCGAGGTTTTTAAGAGTCCATAATGGTGAAGCAAAGGCACAGCAGTGAGAACAGCTAAGAGCTCACTTCTTGATCCACAAGCAAGAGGCGGGGGGGGGGGGGGGGTGAAGGGTGGAGAGAGAGGAAATGGTACAAGTCTTTAGAAACCTCAAAGTCCACCTGCAGTGACACATTTTCTCCAACAAGGCCACACCTCCTAGTCTTTCCCAAACAGTTCCACCAACTGTGGAGCAGGATTTTTGACATGAAGAGCCCATGGGAGTCATTTTCATTCACACTGTCATACAGCTTTCAGGGTTTCGTGTGGGTTCTTTCATAAATTGTGGACTCTGCCTAGGGGGTGGCATCAGACCTGCCCTACTAAGTGTTTTCCCTTTCCCCCTCCTAGGTGATTGAGAAGAGCTTAAGTGGTTGGTGGTACATTCAGATGGAAGATAAGGAGGGGTGGGCCCCAGCAACCTTCATCGACAAGTACAAGAAGACCAGCAGTGCCTCAAGGCCCAACTTCCTGGCTCCCCTGCCTCATGAGATGACTCAGCTGCGGCTTGGGGATGCAACTGCAATGGAGAACAATGTGGGTCCAGAAGCAGTGGGGCCCTCCAGACCCCTGCCTGAAGCACCACATGGTGGTATGGACTCTGGGATGCTGTGGTCCAAAGACTGGAAGGGGGGAAAGGAGGCCCCAAGAAAGGCATCTTCAGACCTGTCTGCATCAGCAGGCTATGAGGAGATCTCAGACCCCACACAGGAGGAGAAGCCCAGCCTCCCTCCACGCAAAGAGTCCATCATCAAGTCCGAAGAGGAGCTGCTGGAGAGGGAGAGACAAAAGATGGAGCCTCTCAGGGGCTCGTCCCCCAAGCCCCCTGGCATGATTTTGCCAATGATTCCAGCCAAGCATGCCCCGCCAGCCCGGGACAGTAGGAAGCCAGAGCCCAAACCTGACAAAAGCAAGTTGTTCCTGCTGAAAAACGACATGGGGCTAGAGTGTGGTCACAAGGTGCTGGCCAAGGAGTTAAAGAAGCCCAACCTCCGTCCCATCTCCAGGTCCAAAGCTGAGCTGCCCGAAGAGAGGGTGGAAGTCACTCCCCAGAATCCATTCTTGAAGTCTAGACCTCAGGTTAGGCCCAAGCCAACTCCTTCCCCCAAGACAGAGCCAGCTCAGAGTGAAGATCAAGTGGACATACATAACCTCAGGAGCAAACTCAGACCTGCCAAATGCCAGGAAAAGGCCTTATTGGATGGGGAGAGCCACCATGCTGCTGGGGGCCATGACACAGCCCTCAGCCGAAGCTTCCTTCCAGCAGAGGGACCTGGCCGTGGTCAGGACAGGTCTGGTAGACAGGATGGGCTGAGTCCAAAGGAGTCACCCTGCCGAGCCCCTCCCAGGCCAGCCAAGACCACAGACCCTGGGCCCAAGAATTTGCCCACGCCTGTCCAAGAAGCCACTCAGCAAAGACCTGTGGTCCCGCCTCGAAGACCCCCGCCCCCCAAGAAAACATCCTCATCACCGTTGTCATGCAGGCCCCTCCCAGAGGTGAGAGGGCCACAGCGTGAAGCCAACGAAAGCAAGGCCGTTCCTGCCCCAGGCAGGGCCCTCCTTGTCCCTCCAAAAGCCAAACCCTTCCTCTCCAACTCCTCAATGGGCCAAGATGACATGCGAGGCAAAGGTGGGCCAGGGCCACGCACAGCTGGCAAGGTGGGAGAAAACAGAGAGAAAGCAGCCTCCTTCCTCAATGCCGATGGCCCAAAGGACTCACTGTATGTGGCCGTGGCCAACTTTGAAGGAGATGAAGACACCAGCAGCTTCCAGGAAGGGACAGTGTTTGAAGTTCGGGAGAAGAGCAGCAGTGGCTGGTGGTTCTGCCAGGTCCTCAGCGGGGCTCCTTCCTGGGAAGGCTGGATTCCTTCCAACTACCTCCGGAAGAAACCTTAGCTTTGCCACCCCGCCCAGAGACCCCCTGCTCTCCCTGCCAGCCTCTCCCCCGTATTTAATACCCATCTTAATTTATCAGTCTCCACATAGTTTCACGGAAGGAGGCCATTGGGGTGCTGTGTCTTCTTCCCTCCCAGGGTGGGGAATGCTTGGTGCAGAGATGTCCTGTTGCCTGGGGTCTGATTCTCCTATTGGGGCATCCCTGGAAGCCTTTTCCAGGTAGAAATCACGTCACATCCCCCTTATAGTAGCATCTATTCTCCTAGTGAATGGTTTTGTCACCCAGGAGCAGGACAGTGACACTCTCAGGCCGCCAGAACTGAGACCTGTCACCTGGAAAGCTTCCAGACTGCACCTCAGTGCTCAGATGTAGCATAGGGGGACAGTTCACACAGCTTGTGACAACTCACTCTAACTTCTCCATGTTCCTAGAAGCCCAGTAGTGGCTTTATTCACTGTTCCGGTACCCGGAAGAACTGTGTCCTGAAGGAATCAGCTTCCGGGCTTTCTATTTCTTAGTCCTGAACAGATGCCAGCTGCCCTGAAGAGGTCCTGGAGAGTCACTTAGTCATCCTGCCTCCCATCTGTCTGCCTTGGACCATGATCAGTCCTCAAGGAGTGTTCTGCACTTCGTTGCTGTTGCCTCTGGTCCATCCAGGGCTTTCAAATTACAATTCCTCCCCAGTCCCTAAAACAAGAGTTCCCAAGTTTGTTTAAATAAGGTGCCCTTCACAAGGCACTTGGCCTGTGGGTGCTTCTTTGCCTGGTAGGTGCCAAACTGCCCTTGACCTTTTGCCTTCATATCCAAACCTTCAACCAGCCCCCACTATCCTATCACACCCATTTTTTAGATGAGGAAACTCGGGCTATACAGGCACCAGAACATACACTAGGAAGAGGAGGGAGGAAGTTCGAGTCCAGGCCTGCCTGATCCATCTCCCATATTCTCCCAGAAAGAACAAGCCAGTGAGGGAAGAGATAGGGGTTGACTGGGTATCAGGGCAGGTGGCCTGGGGGCTTCCTTGTGGTATAAGCAAGGGGACAGTAATGAGTGATTGCCCTAAACTTGTAGCTGCTTCTCCAGGGCAGGGGATGACCTGGATCCTTAGTAGCTAGCACAGAGCTTGTAGGCTGGTACCCCGCATGCAGAAGGGGAATACAGAAAGCTGAGGCAGCGTCCCTTGGTGGTTTGAAGGGGGCTGTGGTAGCTAAGGACCAGCAACAGCGTTGGTGACAAACTAAGCAAAACAACAGTAGCAAAGACCATGCAATAGCCAAGACTCTTGCCCTTAGCAGGTGTGGCTTCCTGTAGAGCAGTTTGCTATTTAGCATGCTCTCTCCCAGGGCAGCCCTTCCCTATTTTGACTAAAAGATTTAACTGAGACCTCAGGAGGTCTCATAGCTATTGCAGGGCTAAAATCAGATTTCTAGCCCCCAGCCCAGACCAACTGGTACCTATGAACCAAAGACCCTGTAGAAGAGGCTACCCTGTCCTGCTCTATACCCACCCCAGGAATCTGTCATACACACACTCTTTTTTTTTTTTTTTTTTTTTTTTTTTTAACCTGTGCTTTGGGAACCACAAAACCCCTTTCCCAAGATGTTTGCATCTTACCCGCAGTGCCAAAGATTTTGTGCAAGCAGATCTCTTCTGCACCCCCATTCCTTCCCTGCCTGCCCCCTCTCTGTGCCCCCCAGCTCTGGTTGCTTTCCTTTGGCCAGTGGAGGCACCATGATTTACTTCCTCTGCTTAGCTACACACACACACACACACACACACACACACACACACACACGGAGTACTGGGCTAGGGTGTGAGACACCTCCTGACCTCCTGAGGGACATTCCTGCTTAGTCTGTGCCCAAGGCTTCAGGAGAAAGCAGTAGTTAGAGAGAGGGAAGGCTGAGAGTTAGCATTTCTTCATGGCTACACACATTTCCTCTGTGCAGGAAGCCTCATAGCTTTTGTCTGGTTTTGCTTTGCTTTGTTTGAGTTTTGACACCTTCACTTGAATAGCTTTCATGAAGCTGTTTTACAGGTCTTTGAAGAAGCAAAGGGTTTTTTTTTTTGTTGTTGTTGTTGTTATTTTTTGTTTGTTTTCTTGTTTGCATTTGGCTCTGTAACTTTTTCTAGTAGTTTGCAAGTCCCTACTTTGCAACAGGTACTAGAATTTGCCTTTTGTCCTCTCCTTATGCTGATGCAAACTATAGGTGTGCAAGGTGCATTCTTATTCACTGTCCTTTTCTTGGGTCACCCGCACAGTCTGAAGATTCTGTGGCAAGCTCCATCAGCTATAGTGGTCATCATTGCTCTGGTCAACTGGAAGTGAGTACGTAGAGCCAGCGACTCACACAACCTGGGACTTAGCTTTTCAACATCTAGTCCTCTGGGATGGAGCCTATGCCAGACTCTCCCTCCCACCCCCCATCCCTGCCTTGGAAAACTTCCAAGACCATGGAAGCAATGTCTGGGCCAATTACAAATCAGATCACCAACACAAACCTGCCACCACCACCCCCTTTAACTAATCTTCACATCAGCACTGTGAGATGACAAAAATCAGCCCCAATATGTAATGAATAAGAAAGTTAAGGTGTAGAGCATGATGGTACTTCCAGCTTTGTCCAGATACTGGCCACCAGCAGTGAAAAGTGTATAGTCCTTGCAGGCAATCGGGTGACCCAGTTTCTGAATTTAGGTGTTGCCCCCAAACCTCCTAGACAAACATTGGTCATGGGCCAGATGGCCCTGCTCTCTAGATGCATTGTTTCAGCCTGAGCAAGTGTAGTGTCCTGACCTCTGGAGACCTGGACTTGAAAACGGCTACTTGGTAAAATGAGACTTTGCTTATATTTACTAGCCAGAGTCACTCTTGGCCATTCATGGCCCCATATGGAGGCCAGGGGAGGTTTGAGCTCCAGCTACTTCATATCCTGCCAGGAAATGGCTAGAGCCATGCCAGGCATTTACAGTCATTTCTAGCCTCTGCTACCAGGCTTCTCCATAGAGTAGCTTTCTATGGCACAGTTCTTGACCTTAAATTGTTTCTGAACCCACTGGGGACTTGAGTAGTGGGTGGAAAGCAGGGTAAAGGATAGGTACCAGATCTCCCCAAGACTTAAGAAGAACAGTTCAATATTTATCACTAAATATGTGTTCTGAATGGGAGGAAGAAACTTGCCTCTTACCCTCAAAGCTGCCAACTGGAGGTCTGGTGCAACAGGAAAGCACTGGCCAGCATTCATGGGGCTCCGGCTCCATCCCAGCATCGCAGATGAACAAGAACATTAATGGCTTAGCTCCTGTCCTTCCAGTGAGCTCTTCCGTGCTAACATAGACTGCACCTGGGGAAGCCTTGCTGTTTCTCTGAATAGTGTGGCAATCTTGGCCCTTTCACTGGCTGTCTGAACTGTTCTTCAGGGTTTTTCTGTATACTGCAGACAGCCATATCCTACCATAGACCAAAGATTCCCTGAAGTCAGAGGGGTGAACTGAATGGGTGGGAAATGAATTTGCATCAAGGCCTGAGGCCTTGCCTTTGCTTGGAAGAATAGCTTCTAACTTGCTAGGGTTCTAGCAGCTGGACTGACCTGACCCCAAGCAGAGCTACAGAGTCAAGACAATGGTTCATACTTCTCACCTGCTCATGGATCACCTTCTGAACAAACTTCCCACAGGCCAGACCTCCCTGCTCTGGGGAGTGATGCCTGGTCTCCGGTGCTATCTAGTTGAGGTACCAAGCCCCTCATATGTGAGTGTTCCACCTTCCTTATCATCTCCATCTTCTCCACAGTAAGCCAGTCAGAATGAGGGCTTTCATCCTTCAAAAGACCAGATCTGGTGACATCACCAGTGGCCTTCACTCTCATTTCTATGCTTTTAAGAGCAAAGGTGCCCCACCAAGCTTACTACAGCAATAAGCAATTCTAATGCAATGGAGGTATCCATATTATGCCTGCAATGCCTTTGTGCCCTGTAATTATTAGTAGCATCTCTCTTACTTGGGGAATGTGATAAACCATGGTCACCTTAGCCATACACGGTTCCTGTTTTGGGGCCACTGAGGAGCTAGGTTGCTTCTGACATCCCTCTAGGAACAGTGGGCTCTGAGCAGCATGGCCCATTGTGTGTCTGCCCACAGATGGTGCTGGGGACCCCTGGGTTCTCAGCCCTTCTCACACCAACTAGGCTGACTGACAGATCCTGGGGTTGACTTTTGTTTCCCATGTTTAATGTGAGGGGGCAGGGGGGTGAACACCTAGCTGTAGCATGTAGAGACTGTATACCATTAGACTTTTCTTTTTTAAAATAAAAAAAATGCTTGACTGGTTTCAAGCTTCATTGTAAAGGTGGAGTGCTTGTGGGTTTCATTTGGCTGAAGGAGATGCATGGCTTCATGCCTGGTATCTAGACCTGAGGTCTTTGCGTCTGAAGAATAGAAATGAATGCAAGCTGTCTGGGCCTTGCCCAGAAATAGTCGTGACTCTTCCCTAGGCCTTGGCACACCTTCAGTCTTTTAAATATGATGTCAAAAACAAAACAAAAAAAGCCTGGTGGTGGTGCATACCTTTAATCTCAGCACTTAGGAGGCAGAGGATGCATATCTCTGTGAGTTCTAGGCCAGCCTGGTGTACAAAGCAAGTTCCAGGAGAACCAAGGCTGTCAAAAACAAAAGAAACAAGCAAACAAGCAAGCAAACAAAACACAAGGGAAAGTCACTTTATATTTGCAAGGTATCTTAGTTGTATCTAAAGATTGGAAATGTCACAGGACCAGGGAGTCTTGCTCCTACTGGCACTGCTTTCTGGTGAGCAGGAATACAGGAAAGTAGGGAAGGCATGTAGCCATCATTGGGTACAGGACACCCAGGTTCTCCGCTCACAAGAAGTATTTACTAATTTCTCGAAAGCAAAACCAAGGCAGTCTTGGAGAAAACCCAAGAATATCTGCCACCCTCTGGCCTAGTGTTTATGGCCCTTCCAGCTTATCGTTTTTCATAAAATATAAGTATACCAAAGTGTGTTTGTGGGATATCTACATCTCAGCATGGCCCGAGAAAGTATTCTGTGGCCAGTTCTATTTGGCTAAACTTGTATGAGGACCCTTCCATGTCCCCTGGGCACAATAGACGATAAAGAGAAAGGGGCATCAAATGCCAGATGGAACTTAACCTGTTGTTCATGAGACATTTTAGAATGCCACACAGAACAAACTCTGCTGCTGCAGGACCTGTGTCAGTCATTTACAATGTCATAGCATACTGTAGCACCTGTGTCCCTATCTGAAGCCACCAGCCTTCATGCCCATGTCCTGCCCCCCCCACAGAGCAATATGGACAGGGTTGGGGGTCAGTGCTTCTGTTTAGAAAAAAAACAAACAAAAAAACAGAAGATGCACTGTTTTTTTTTCCCCAGAATCCTCTGAATACTCACTTGGAGAGTCCTGTAGAAGTTCCTCAGGGAAGGTCCTAGAGGCTTGAAAGCACTTACCTTGAGAGTGGGTAGTGACCTAATGACCCTGGAGAGCTGGACTGGCTGCATTCAGGCTGCTGTGAGCATGTACTTACTTGCTACATACAGTCCCTTCCTTGTGTTTATGGTGCCACATTACACAGTAATGTGTAATTTACCATGTTGTACCAGGTTGCCTTGTCCAGCCTTAACAGAAGAGGAGGTGCCTAGTCTCGCTGCAACTTGATATGCCATGCTGGCTGATATCCATGTGATGCCCGCCTGTATCTGGAGAGAAACAGTGGAGGAGAAGTGGGTGTGGCAGGGAGTTAGGGGAGAGGAACTGGGATGAGGGGAGGAAAGGACAACTTCTACTGGGTTGTAAAAACAAAAATATAAATAACTAAATAAAGCAAAATGTTTTTAGGCCTGTCTATAGAGCACCAATTAAGGCAGCACGATCACTTTGAAAAGGACATAGCTCAGTAGGTAAAGGTGCTAACAGCAAGCCCAGTGACCTGAGTTCCAGGCTAGACCCACATGGTAGAAGGGAAGATTTGAGTAATGCAAATGCAGGTTTTCCTCTAACCTCCATCCATGCACCCTGGCTTAAGCATGTACCCACATAAACACATGCACATCACACACATGTGCACACACATACAAAATAAGCAAATAAAAGGGTAATAAAGACTTTTTTAAAATTTTACCACGTTGACTGATTCCAGTGCATCTCAGTGGCATTATGTGCACCGTTAACACAGCCATCAGCATCTGTCCACAGAACTTGTTCATGCAACTGAAATTCTGTACCCATTGATGTAATTCTCTGTTCTTCCCTCCCCAGGGTCCTTACTCCCATTCTACCTTCTGTCTCTGTGTACTGATGACTGGCTCATTTCACTTAACAGTGTCCTCATGGTCTGTCTAGCTGTAGTACACATCAGAATTCCTTTCACTTTTAGGGCTGAATAATAACACTTTATGTATCAGTTCCCACTTTCTTTAGCCATTTATCAGTGAGCACATTGGTTGCTACTGACTTTTGGCCATTGTGAATAATGCTGCTATGGATGTGAAGCCAGGTACATGACTCACACCTGTCATCCCACCATGCGGGAGGCTGAGGCAACTGAGGAAGGCTGACTGCCAAGGGTTCCAGGCTAGTCTGTACTACAAAGTGAATTCCAGGCTGGCTTGGGCTACAAAATGAAACCCTTTCTCAAACAAAGGGGAGATGGAGAGATGGCTCAGCAGTCAAGAGATGTACTGCTTCTGCAGAGGATCCAAGGTCAGTTCCTGGTGACCATGTTGGACAGCTCATAATCCTTGTAACTCCAGAGGATCTCATGCCCTTGGCATCCACTGAGACCTGCACAGACACATGCAAATATTCATGATTTTATATATATATATATATATGTGTGTGTGTGTGTGTGTGTGTTTGTGTGTGTGTGTGTATTTTTTATAAAGTAAGTCTTTATCAAATGCTTTGGTAAGATGGCTTAGCAGGTAAAGGAGCTTGACACATAAGCCTGGTGAGGTGACCTCATGAGTTCAATCCCTGGAACCCACAGAAAACAGATGGAGAAAACCAGAATTGTCCTCCGACATTCATATAGACACTGTGGTACTCAAATGAGCATGCATGTCCATGTGTGTGCACATGCAACAATAAGTTTGTTTTTGTTTTCTGAGACAGGGTTTCTCTGTGTAGCTCTGGCTGTCCTGGAACTGACTCTGTAGACCAGGCTGGCCTCAAACTCACAGTGATCCACCTGCATCTGTCTCCCAAGTGCTAGGACTAAAAGTGTGCACCACCATCAACCAGCTTTAAAGTTTAATTTTTAAAAGTGGGCAAATACCTGCTGAGGTCTTCAATTTCGTTTAGACTTATTGGGCCAATGGTGATCCCATATGCTGATGTGGTGTATACTGCTGGATGCACTTGTGCAGAGGTCAGAGGACAACATCAGGTATCCTCCTCTGTCCCTCCCCATCTTTTTTGAGACAGTGCCTCTCACTGATATAGCAGCTCACCCATTTTGGCTAAGCCAGAGCTCTTAGGGTCTGGTCTGCCTCTTTCCATCCTGCAGTGATGGGATTATAGGCACTAAAGGCTATGCATAATTTCTGTGTGGAGTCTGGGTTTTTGAGTTCTGGGCTTGCTTTCACAGAAGGCATTTCTTCACACTCAGCTATCATACCAGCCCCTATATTGAAGTGTTTGTTTCCATAGCTCTCTGTTATTCATTTCTGATCACATTCTGGAAAAAAAAAAAGTTTGTTCAAATTTGAATTTGTACTCACCTAGAGTTAACAAAGTTCTTATAGACCCCAAGTCTTATAGACTTACATTATCTTTTATTATTCTGCCAATATATATATATATACATGTATATGTATATATACGTATATACATATGTATATATACATACATATACATATATGTACATATGTATATATCAGGCACAAATGTCCTTCTTGTAGCTGTAGTAGAGATAAAATATGAGCACCTTGGAGCTGAAAAGATGGCCCAGCAATTAGGAGCATTAGCTGCTCTTCCAGAAGACTTGAGTTTTATTCCCAGCACCTAGGCAGCCACTAAGCATCTTCTGTAACTCCATCATCTGGCTTCCCAGAGCATCAGGCACAGAGTGGACAGACATATGTGCAGGCAAAAAAAAAAAAAAACCATACACATAAGTTAGGTTTTTTTTTTGTATGACCACCTTTAGGAGCTACTGTGCAGCTACTAAACTAAGAGGGTACCATAACAACACTAACAGCACTGATGTTGTTACTTATCTTCAATATTTGTGAATATATGTATATAAATATGTATATATAGTCACATATATTTGTGTGCATATATTAGGCCCTTCATCTTTGCTGCAGTTAGCTCCCTATACAAACTGACAGATGGAGCCTTAATGGGGCAGCTGTTTGGAGTCTGTCTTTCTATTATGCTGTACTGTGAGACTCACCTTACTCTAATGGAAATATTGGGGAAGCTTTGGTAAGATGGCATGCATTTTACTCTCATTTGGCACAAACATAACACTTTGGTGTGAAATCACACTTGAATCTTTTCTCCTCAGCCCAGGAAATTGGAAGTACCAGTCTGAGGTTCCCCATTTGCTTGATAGTAGAGCTTGGTTACTGGAGCCAACATGCAGATTCCTTACAATTTACCCACCCATCTTTATTTTAATGTCATCAAAATGAAAACCCAGAAAGTCAATATTCTGATGTACCGCTCAGTGATAGGTTGCTTGCCTGGTACACATGTGGCCCTAAGTTCCATTTCTAAAGTTGTAAAAAGAAAAGGGAAAGAATGTCACCATTCTCACTGCGAAGTTTTTCCTGCCTCTTGCTTAGCCATGCAAGCCTGGGATGGAACATGCAGACTCCCCAGCTGAAAACTCTTTGAGGGACCTCCCTCCTTACTGTAGTGCCCTCTCTACAGGGCAGAGGGAGGCACAGGAGCCTGAGCAAGCCCTGAGCAATGCAGAAATGTCAAGCCACCCAAGATTCACTTTGGAATAGAACTGGCTTCCCAGTGACACACAGCAACAGTGTGGCAAGACAGACAGACATGAAGCTCCTCCTGCAGTTTCCTTGACACCCCTAAATAGACAGTAGGAAATAGAGTGGGGAGTAGAGTTTAACCAATATGTTATTTCATACATCACCATATGAAAATGAAGAAGAATGTGTCTTGCAGAATAATACAAAGCTGACCTAAAATTTTAAGATAAAACTACAGATTTCAGAGAAATACTGGCTTTGGTGGGCTGCTTGAGGCCAAGCCTCATCACCAGGCTCAGAAGGGAACATGAGGCAGGAAAGCGAACTAAGCAGTCTGTCACTAGGCCACAGACAATTGGCAGACATGCTTTCCAGGTGTGTTCTACCAGCTGGGTGCACTGTCAGTCCAAACTAGACTCCGCCCAGCACGCTCAGGAAAAAAGCGACATCACAAGGGCTACTGGCCTTCCAGCTGGTGAAGGAAGGGTTTGCTTATAAAAGCAAATTCTTCCAAGAAACTGGGACTTCTCAAAACTTTTCAACCAAGGGCTGAAAAGAGGCTCGATCAGTAAAGTACCTGTCATACAAGCATAAGCACTTAGTTCAGATCTCCAGCACCCACATTGAATGCCCGCCACAGCAATCCAGTGCTGGGGAGGAAGCAAGCTGATATCTGGACTCGCCCAGTCTGGGAGCCTCAGGTCCCAGGGAGAGATCGTATCTCAATAAATGAGGTGGACAGCCCCTGAGGAACAATGCCTAAGGTGGCACTGTGGCCCCCAGATGCACACATGTGCTTGCAAATCACACACACACATGTCCACAACCACCCCCTGTCTCTCTCTCTCTCTCTCTCTCTCTCTCACACACACACACACACACACACACACACACACACACACACACGCTTCTTCAGGTGGTCTTGTGGCATTTGCCTGTAATCCTAGCACTTGGGAGGGAGAGACAGGAATATTGCTCCAAGTTTGAAGTTAGCCTTATGTACATACTGAATTCCAGGCCAGACAGGACTATGGCAGTAGATATATCTCAAAACAAACAAAGACACTTCAGCCCTTCTGCTCCCATGGCAGGAGAGTGAGGTCCACATCTCTAGTAAGTAGTGCCTGTATTAACTGTCTTTTATCTTAACCCTTGGCAACTTTTTAGTTAAGGAATACATGTTTTAGAGGGAATAGGCACTGAGAATTTCTCCATCCCCAGGATGTACTTTTCAGATGTTCAGAACCAGAACAGGAACAGAAAAGACCACCAGATCATCTCATTAGATGCTGAAAAAGCCTTTCACAAAAATCCAATACCCTTTCATGAAAAAGGTCTTGGAGAGATCAGGGATAACAGGAACATACCAAAATATAAAAGCAATATACAGTAAGCTGACAGCCAAAAAGTAAATGGAGAGAAAAGACTATCAGAGACTAGCACCCATTTCTTCTTTCCTTCCTTCTCTCCCTCCCTTCTTCCCTCCCCCCCCCCCATTTATTTCTTAGACCTGGTCTCATTATAGCCCTGGCTGATCTACAACTGCTGTGTAGATCAGGCTAGCCTTGAACTCAAAGACTTCCTGCCTGCCTCTGCCTCCCCAGTGCTGAGGTTAAAGGCTTGAGATAACAACTCAAGTCTTTTTTTTTTTTTTTTTAATCACGAAGTTTCTCACTGAACCTGAAAGCACATCCATTGAGCTGGGCTGGCTGGCTTCAAGGATCTGCCTGTCTCCAGCCACCTAAGACTGGGGTTGCAAGCCTGTGCTGTCATGCCTGACCTTTGACTTGGGTCTGGAGATCTGACCTGGGTCCTTGTGTTTGTGTGGCAGGCACTGTACTGGCCCAGCCATCTTTGCATCTAGAGCTCTCCATTTTACATATGAAAGCACTTTCAGGATGGCATGAGTTACCAGACCACAGGCTCACAAGGCCAGTGTATGATTCACTCATCAGTTTCAGCATCAGCTAAAACTGATGAGTAAGTCATATCTTTCCTACTGGGCTGAAGACAGAGAAGTGGAGATTGCAAGGGGCTTTGCTGACAGAGAGACCAGTAAAGAAGCCTTCCTCTAAAGACAGCCTCTGCCTGCCCATGGCGGAAGCCTGGTACTGTGTCCATCAGAGGCAGAGCTTATTCTCCCCTCCAACAGGGAGTCAGTAACATCTGGTGAGAGCATGCTCTTGACTGGGCATTTCCCTTGTATACACATCAGCTAGGAATGCAGTTCCCCTGTGAAGGCCCCTCCTCTCCAGCCCAGCAGACTCAAAGGCAGACAGACTTCCTGGAGCAAGGCTGCCTTGGAAAGAAACATCTGGGCTTGGAGCCTGAGTGAATGACCCTGGAACTTCCACTTGTGTGCCTGAGAGTGCAGAACAACCATCTTCTTTCTGGAATCTTCTCTAGGTCAGACGTGTGGCTAGGAAGCTGGGAAAGTAAGGTATGCTTGCAGTACAGCCAGGAAGCCCTGCTACCAAGGACAGGTGACTCTGTGGGAGGTTATAGGACAACTGCAAAAAAATAAAGAAAAATGACTAAGGGGCTCAAAAAGCAGGAAAGAGGAATTTGTTAGTACAATACTTGAAAGACCAAAGCCCAGTGCATGACAGCATCATCATTAAAACTTAACCTGAGTGACCCTGTCCCATACACTTCTGTTCCCACATCCCACCTGTACTAATATTTTTTTGATATTGTATTATATATAGGTTGATTCGGGCATTAAATGTGTCACTTTGACAGGAAGCTTTATATCCATGACAATGGCTGGAAAACTGTGTATAGTTTTCCATAAATTGGAAGCAAAAAAAAAAAAAAAAAAAAAAAGTAAGTATTGTGAAAATGAACTGGCATCATGTTTCCAGCTAGAAGATTAGTTGCACATTAAGGGTTCTCTGTCAAGGGACAGGGAAGTTAGCACACTCTAGGAGGTGTTAAAGGCAAGTTAACACCAAATGCAGATTGTACACATCATTAAAACAAAAGGATGGCAAGATCACTGCAAAGTCATAACTGCTCACTAACCCAGCACCAATGCATGCGTTTTGAAAATGTCACCGAGTTCACCTGCCCACACTTTAAAATATGTTGGATTTATTTCCACACCTCGGTCAGGTCTGGAGAGCAAGAGCAATGCAACCAGAGCCTGATGTAGTAGAAAATGAGACAGAGAAAATCTGCTCTCTGGAAGTCAACAGGGCAAACCGGGGCAACAAGTATATTTCAGAATCTCCAAGTGACAAGTGAACAGGATAGACCCACTTAAATCACCTTTTCTGGATTGAGAGATAAGTATTTAGTGAAGTCTACGGTTGAGATAATTGCAATTTTAATTGAAATTATTTGATTACCTTTTCATGATGCCACTTGGTTAAAATAAGACTTTTTTCCACAGGAAAGAAAATGAGAATTCTTTAGCTGTAGCATATGTTACACTGCACTGCGATCCTGTTGTTTATGTGACAGTCACCTCCACCAGACTGGGACCCTCTAGGCAAAGGTCTCCTGTTACTACTTGTCTCCATTTCCAGCATATGTGGGAGAGACTTGGCTTGTCACCTCCCACGGTATTTGCTGCATGAATAGACCCAGGTGGGAGGGAGTGGGTGAAGGACAAAGGAGTCAAGAAAAACCCATTGCTTCTGATTTGTTTTCTTAGTGTGACATGGGAGTTAAACTGAGGTTGACAGACCTGCGATTTGGGCAGTAGAACATAGGCAGTGACTGTATCTGCGCCATTGTAGTTAGCGTCAAGATTGCACTCACTGGCAGGGCTGGAGTGATTCACACAGTCCTAGGACACAGCAAACAGTAGATGGTAGCTGCCATTACTACCTTGACTGCATGACGTAAATAACTTAGCTTTTTCAATCTGAGTAATAAAATTAGCTTACACAAAATTAGCCTGTAAGGACACACATTACATACACGATGAGTATCATAGGACCCAGAATCACTTTGGAGTGCAGATTTGAAATCTTTGCATATTCGCAATGAGAGATGTTAGGGAAGGGGTCATGCCTCACATGAAATTTATTCATGGCTCATCTATACATAGCCTGATGGCAATTTTATTTTATTTTTAAAGGTCTTGTTTACTTTGTTTTTTTTTCAATTATTTTTGTTTGTGTGTGTACTTGGGTATGTGGTGTATGTGTGTGATGTATGTGTACATGTGTGTGCAGGTATATGTCCTTGAGAATGTTGGTTGCCCTGTTCTATCCCTCTCCACCTTAATCCTTTAAGATAGAGTCTATCTTAGTTTAATTTTCTGTTGCTGTGGTAAAATACTCTGACAAAGCAGATTAGGGGAAAAGGCATTATTTGGCTCACAATTCAGTTACAGCCCATCATTTCAGGAAGGTCAAGATAGCAGGAACTGGAAGCAGCTGGTCACCCACAGTACATCCATAGCAAGAACAGTGAGTTAATATATACATAGTGCTCAGCCCCTTCTCCACACTCACACAGGATCCCTATATTCTAATTCCATTCTATTGTTGTGATTAAAAACACTTTAAGAGAAACTTGAGGAGGAAAGAGCTTTCTTAGACAACCCAGGACCACCAGCCTAGGGATGGTGCCTCCCACAGTGGGCTGGACCCTATTGGGTCAACTAATAATCAAGACATTTCCCCACAGACATGCCCTCAGGCCGATCTAACCTAGGCAATTCCTCAGAAACTTCCCTTTCAGGTGATTCTAGGCTATATCAAGTTGAAAAAGCTAAGTAGGACACCCAAGCCCACAGAATGGTATAATAATGCACAGTGGGTGGTTCTTCCCACATCAATTAATGTAATTAAGATAATCTCTTATGGGCATTCTCAGAGGCCCTTCTCCCCGGTGGCACTAGACTGTGTTGAGTCAATAATTAAAACTGTCACAGGGTTTCTCAGTGAACCTGGAGCGAGACTGGTGGCCAGCAAGCCCCAGTGATCAGCATGTTTCCACCACCATCAGCCCTACCCCTAGTAACAGGAAACGGTGTTGTGGTGTGGAATTTCCCAGTTGTGGTATCTTGTCAGCGCTCAAGAAGTTTATTTATGACTTTGTAGCATTTCAGGTTTCAGACTTCATGGCAGGAATGCCAAGGTGCTCTTCCTGTGCATGTGTACACACACATGATGAGTGAGCTATTGTTTGTATGTAACAGACACTTGTGAGTTAGTTTCCCCTTCAGCCATTTAGATGGAAGGAACCAGCTTCACTCACCAAATGGCATGGGTATGTTATCTAGATCTAACCAATTAGTATAGCCTCATCTAAGCTTCAAGCCAGGCTGGTAGGACTTGATCCCAGGACCTTTGCTGCAGAGTTTGATGGGGGGGGGGGTCAGACTTTATTTTCACCTTTTTAAATGGAGTCTCACTATGTATGTAGCCCAGGCTGGACTCAAATTGATCACCTACCCCCTCAACTTCCCACTTGCTGCCATGCTGGCTAAGAGCTTTTTGCTTCCAGGTCTATTAAACTGGCAGGATTTAGTCTACATGCTGTCACACTGTCATTTCAAAGACAGAGCTTACCTGAGAAAAGCTGAACCCAAGTGTAGTATCTGAGCAATACTGTGTAAAATTCTGGTCTAGCTGTGCTGAAGGTCAATCGATGCATCCATGATAGGTTGCTTTTTCTTTAGTTAGTTTGACTTGAGTTTCTGTCACTAGTCACCAAAGAACCACAATAAACACAGAGATTTTTATTATCTTCAATGTGTTGTTTTTTGGACCAGACCCATTTGGAGATTACTAGTTGTACCAATTCAGTCCAACAATTGAGCAATAACAGTGCCGTGGGGATGCATGGAGAAAACAGGGGCCATGGGATGAAAAGGACAGTCTCTGCCCTCGGGTTCACTTTTAGAAGGGACTATACACAAAACAACTCTGCTTTGTAGTGCCTTAACACTCTGTGGGTAGACTGAGCACAGCTGAAGAGCACAAGGCTAAAGGCAGGAATTCAAGACCTGCCTCACTGCACAGCATGAATTTGAAGGTAGTGTGGGCTATATGAGAGCCTATCTCAAAAAAAAAAAAAAAAAAAACAAAAAACAAAGCAAAACCAGGAGGAAGGAAGAACTCATCTGCTATGGTATTATCTAGATGTGTGTTAGTGAGTGCAAGGATTTGCATTTAATAGTGTTCTCTAGCCTGGGTTCTGAAAGCCATTCTCAGGATTCCAGCTTCAATCGGATTGTAATCACACCCAGCTAGTGAATTCCAGTGTTGCCTGTGCAGAATGAGACAGGTTTCCTGCCAGCTTAGTATGTGTGCAGGCCTGCCATGTGGATACCTTAGCAGTCCTCCTTCGGGATCAGGGCACACAGTGGGTGCAGGCAGGCTCTGTCCCTTGCATACCTACGGAGACCGTGGCTGTGTGATTCCAGATGGGCAAGCTCTGAGGTGCGGGTTGCATGTTGGCCTTGTTTGCTTTTGAAAGAATGGGAACACCAAGTTCTTTACCAGCTGTACATGTCACTTTCCTCCCACCTGTGACCAAATGCCTGGCAACAAGCAGCTTAAGGAGGAAGGGATTATTTTGGTTCAAGGTTCCAGAGGGTGTAGTCCATCCTGGCAGAGAAGGTTTGGCAGCACAAGGCTCAGGATAGTGTGAGTGTGAGGATGATGCTTGCTACATGGCATGGACCAGGAAACAGGGACATCTGGCTAGAGGTGTGAGGGAACACAGCTCATAAAGCCTGCCTCAACAACTCTCTCCCTGCAGCAAGAACTTACCTTAAAAGTTTCATAGCCTTCTAAAATAGGGACACTCTCTTGATCAAGAAAAATCAGTTTTATGGAGATATCTCTATTCAATCAACTTACATTTAAAGTTTACAGCTCTGGGCTGGGGACATAGCTCCATTTATTATGTGCCTATCTACCATGTATATTTAAAAAAAAAAAAACCTTAAAAATAAAGTGTACGCCGGGCGTTGGTGGCACACGCCTTTAATCCCAGCACCCGGAAGGCAGAGGCAGGCAGATCTCTGTGAGTTTTAGTCCAGCCTGGTCTAAAGAGCTAGTTTCAGGACAGGCTTCAAAGATACAGAGAAACCCTGTCTGAGGGGAAAAAAGTAAAGTGTATGATCTTTTGTTGTAGATAGCATTTCTGTGTTATGTAGGGTGATCCTGGTTGTCAACTTGACACACATAGGAAGAGGGAACCTCATTTAAAAAATTGCCTCCATAGATTGGCCTTCAGGCAGGTCTGTGAGGCATTGTCTTTTCTTCTTTTCTTTTTTGTTTGTTTGTTTTTTGAGACAGAGTTTCTCAGTAGCTATGGAGCCAGTCTTGGAACTCACTCTGTAGACTAGGCTGGCCTCGAACTCACAGAGGTCCACTTGCCTCTGCCTCCTGAGTGCTGGGATTAAAGGCATGAGCCATCACTACCCATGGAGGCATTTTCTTGATGGCTGGTTGATGTAACAGGGCCCAGCCCACTGTGGGTGGTAATATCCCTAGACAAGTGGGCCTGGGCTGTATAAGAAATATAGCTTAAATGTGAACCTGGAAGGAAGTGAACAAGCAGTGTTTCTCCTGGATGAAGTGAAGTGAACAAGCAGTGTTTCAGTTCCTGTTTCCCTTTCCCTCAGTGATGGACTGTAATCTCTAAACCAAATAAGCCTCTACCTCCCCTACCAGTGTGTATTATTACAGCCACAAAAGGCAATAGATATATGGTTTCTTTCCTTATTTTCATTTCTTTTCTTTCAAGTCAGTTTTCTGTGTAACCTCAGCTGTCCTGGAACTCACTCTGTAGATCAGGCTGGCCTCAAACTCTGCCTGCCTCTGCCATGAAGTGCTGGGATTTAAGGCATATGCCACCACCACTGTAATTTTACATTATTTTCAACATTCAACAACAAAAAGGAAAAAAAAAAACCTCACACCCCTTAATAGTTACTTCTCCCTTCTCTGCAGCCATGGGCACCCACTGATCTGCTTTTTGTTTGTTTAGACTTGACTGTTTTGAACACTGATCATCACTGGAATGAGTCACGTGGGACATGGTTTTGGACATGTATAATGTGATCTGAATATAGTAGGCTGAATATAGTAGGAGGGTCACAAGTCCAAAACCAGCCTGAACTACAAAGCAAGACCCTGTCTCAAAACAGCCAAAAGCTAAATAAATAAAAGAAAATCTGGGTGACCTTTTGTGACGTGCTTCTTTTCCTCAGCATGGTATTTCAAGGCTCATTCAAGGCGTGGTGTTAACTGGCAAGACCATGGTTGGTTATCTCTCGTCATTCGAAGGGCATTTGGGTGGTTTCCACCCTTTGGTTACCCTGAGTATAGCTGCTATGAATGTTGGTGTGTAAGTTTTTGTGTGGCCTCATTCTTTCAGTTGTCTTGAATATAATCACAGGAATGGAACTGCTGCTTCACACAACAACTATAAATTTAACTTGGAGGAAATGCCAAGCTCTTTTGCAAAGAAGCTGTACCCATTTTTATTAATACCAATGATGTTTGGAGATTCGAGTTTCACCAGATCCTTACCGACAGTTGTCCATTTATCTCTTTAATTCTGGCCATCATAATGTGTTTAAAATGGTATGTCATTGTGGTTTTGATGAGGTTCTTCTTAAAAAAAAAAAGATTTATTTTTATTCTGTATTTTTATTCTGGATTCTGTTTTGCCTGTAAGTCTGTGTACCACGTGCATGACTGTGGCATCAGAGGCCAGAAGAGGGCATTTTTTTTTTTTTTTTTGGAGGCATGATTTCTCTGTGTAGCCCTGGATGTCCTGGAACTCACTCTGTAGGCTAGGCTGGCCTTGAACTCAGAAAGCAGGCTGGCCTTGAGCTCAGAGAACCCATTGCCTCTGTCTCTGAGTGCCAGGATCAAAGGCATGCACCACCATTGCCTAGCTTTTTCCTTAATCTCCACATTAATTTTTGAGACAAGCAGGTGTGGTGGCCTATTGTCCAAGCCTATTGTCCTTGTTTGATGGTGCCAATTCATCTGTTTTATGTCGTTGTTTGTTTTCAATCCTTTCTGCCTTTTCCCCCTTCTTTGCACTACGGTTCCCCTTGCTATTGATGTAGCATCTAAGAAACCATCACCCAGCCCTGGGTCATAGGGAGTGACCCCTCTGATTTCATCTAAGACTCCTACGGTTTTAGCTTTTCTTTTTACAACTCTGATTCACTTTGGATTAGTTTTTATCTATGATGTGATACAGGAACTCAACTTCATTCTTTTGCACAAGGAAATCCAATTAA
This sequence comes from Phodopus roborovskii, assembly GCF_943737965.1. NCBI lineage: Eukaryota > Metazoa > Chordata > Mammalia > Rodentia > Cricetidae > Phodopus > Phodopus roborovskii. The sequence goes on along the minus strand of NW_026126407.1, from coordinate 45,886,833 downwards.
CTTTCTGTTGTTTGTTGAAAAGGCTATTCATCCCCCACTGGATTGTCTTGGCTCCTTTGTGGCTGCTCGATTGACCACAAACAACAGAGCTTTCTTCTTGGCATTCAACACTTAGTGTAGTTTTAATTAACTTATATTTCTTTCATTTTGAGTTATATGTTTAAAGCTTATTTTAGTTTTGTTGTGTATGTGAGTTGTCTGATTGTTGCTTTCGCCAAACTTTTAACAGGATATCTTTGGATCTTTTTTCTTCTGAGTTTTTGAAGGTTTTGAAATATTAGAAAAATCCATCCTTTATTGGAGACTCACAGTCCAAGTAGTTTGTCCCTGTGGGTCACATGTCTTTTGACTTGGATTGTGATGTGTTTTAGTCATGTAAGAGTTTTTTCTTTTTGTAGTCAAGTGAATCAATTGTTTTTGCTATACCTGTTTTTGAGGTATATTTTATTTAATAGCATTTCCCTGCACCCAAGTTGCAAAATAATTTAGCCATCATTTCATATAGCCCTTTCCAGATGTCTAGTTTTATATTTGTTTTGTGACTAAAACTGTAATCCAATTGGAACTTATCCTTGTTTATGAGGTTAGGAGTGAATCTAATTTTAGAATTTTTTTCAAATGTTTTCCCACTTATCCCAATATTATTACAATTTTTACCTTTAGCTGGGCAGTGGTGCCACACACCTTTAATCCCAGCACTTGGGAGGCACAAGCAAGCAGATCTCTGAGTTTGAAGCTAGCCTGGTCTACAGAACTAGTTCCAGGACAGCCAGGGCTACATAGAGAAACCCCATCTTGGAAAAAAAAAAAAAAAACCAAAGTAGTTGATCTCCTTTCTTTATGGCTTTCCCATACATCCCCACCTCCTCCTCCCTTTCTCCCTCTCCCTCTCGCTTTATGTGTATATTTGTGTGCCACACAGTTTTCTCCATTTTATGCTTAGCTTAGCCTTCTAAATTTTTAAAATTTTATGTATACGGATGTTTTGTCTACATGTATGTTTATGCACCATGGACATACTTGGTGCTCACAAAGGCCAGAAGAATCCCCTGGGATCCCCTGGTACTGGAGTTATAACTGTGAGTCACCATATGGGTGCTGGGAATCATATTTGGTCTCCTGGAAGAGCAGCCAGTGGTCTTGGAAGCCAACCATTTCTCCAGCACCCTAACTTAACTTTTCTTGTTTAATGGCATTGACTTATATCTCTAGCACAATGCTAAACAGTAATGGAGTTGAGTGTGTCCTTGCTTTACTCCTGGGCTTTAATGTTTTCTGTTAAGTAAGACACTAATTTGGGAACTATAATTTGTGTTAAGGAATTGTCTTTCCATTTGATGCCTTAAAGTGGTTTTTATGCTTTTTGTTTTTGTTTGTTTGTTTTGCACTGGGCAGAGGTGGCTCACGTCTTTGATCCCAGCACTCAGGAGGCAGAGGCAGCTGGATCTCTGTGAGTTTGAGGCCAGCCTAGTCTACAGAGTGGGCTCCAGGATTGGCTCCATAGCTCCTGAGAAACCCAGTCAAAAAAATAAAAAAAGGTTTTGTTTGTTTGTTTGCATGGATATTTAATTTCTGTCAAAGCTAATGATAACCAAGATTTTTCTTCTTTGGTTTATAAATGCATGGATATCCCAGTACTGGACCATTCTTGAGTTCATTATAATTCAAGACTATGACTTAGTTATAATTTATCATTTTCTTGATATGATTTTTAGTGTTTATGAATATTTTAATTGGGGCTTAACGTTGATATTATATGTGAATGTTATTGTATATACCATCTTTATTAGTTTTAGGTATTAGTGTCTACCTGGTTAATAAAGAGAATTTGGTCCAGGATAGCCAGATCTCCATAGCAAACTTGTTTGGGGGACAAAAACAGAATTGGGAAATTTACCCTTATTTACTCTATTCTGGAACACTTTAGGTAGCAATATGACTTTTAGTGACAACTCAATTCTCCTGTGAGGCTGAGTATGGTAGTGTGTGTCTGCCATGGGGAGCCCCTCAGTATTGATGCTGTTCTTTTGAAACTGATTCAACTTTCCATCTTTGATAAGGTCAAGTTTTGTCAACTATATTTTCCTAAGACATTCATTCCATTCCATTTGCTCCCCCGCCCCTGAGTTTTTCTTTTAACACTCCACTAGGTTTTCACAAATGTTGTACAGGCTAACAGTCTTGGGGAATGGGACCTAAGGGATGATGATCTGCTCAGGGGCCCTCCTGATGGAGCTAGTGACCTTATAAAAAAGCCCCATGGCCAGATGTGGTGCCACACACCCATAATCCCAGCGCTCAGGAGACAGAAGCAGGAGAATCCCTGAAGGTTCAAGGCCAGCCTGATCTACACAGCAAGTTCAAGGTATCACCTATGAACTGAAAAGTGGTCCCACTGTGCTCTGAATTCATAATGGCTAGAAACCTATAAAGTCTCCTCTAGGTTCAAATATTTTCTTACAACATTTCAATGAACCTAGACGAAGTCAGTGTGTAATGAAGTCAACTTTCTGGCTTCTTCAGCAATAACAGCTTCTCCCTGGCCATCCTATCCCATATATTTGCAATTTATCCCCCAACACTCACTTTTAAAGGTGAATAATATAGTAGAATGTTTACTTTGTGATATTCAAAGAACCACAATTTTATTTGAACTGCTGGGGTTTTTTTTTTTCAGGTTCTTTACTTTTTACCTTTCCTTTTTGTCTTTTATTTTGTTTGTGCTTTCTTTTGTTTTCTTTATAGCTTGAGAATTCAATTAATTAAAATTCAATTCATTTTAGATTTCTGGATGTTTTGGGGGGCCATAACTTTTCCTTGGGCATGCAGATGTTCTTGAGCTAGCTCATGGATTCCAACATGCAGCAACCCTGTGGTTTCTGAAATTTCCAATACACAGGGATTGGGAGGTGCTGTTTTAATTTTTTTTTTTCTGGTTGAAAAATATACCAGCTATCAAATTATTGCATCTCAGATCTGAATTCATGCTTGTTTGCTCTGTGGAAAGGGACGTGTTTAGCTTTGACAGTAGAGGGCACTAAAGAGACACTGCAAGAGGCTGTCCCCTTTGCTCACTTTCTAGCGCCCTGGCTTTAGAAGCATGGGTAGTTTCCTCTCCAGATTCCTCTCCAGAGCCCACCTCATGGTGGTGAGAGCTTCTTCAGTAAGCAGTCAATGTGGCTTCTCCAGTCCTGGCTCCTCGGTGCTCAGAAGCAACACCATGGAACAGCCAGATGCTTGGGGTCATCTTATAACCCAAAGATTTGTTCCAGTGAGGCCTAGCCTACCAACAACTGCTCCATATTTACAAGGTAGATCTCCAGCCAATCCCAAGGGATGGATTTCCAGCAATTTCCACTAATGTAATACAGCAGGAACTTCTCTGCTACTCACAAGCCATGTATTCTCTAAGGTCTGGCTCTCCTTATAGGGGCCTCCTTGTCATGCTGGCTTAGACCTACAGAGTGACTGCTTATTCTGTGCCATTCCTGTTACTTGGAGGTTCCTTTTGTCTTCCATAAAGTCAAACCATTGAGGAAGAGGCAGGAGAGCGGGCAGGAGCTAGCTAGAACAAGGGGAGATTCAGCGAGAGTTCTATGAATAGAAGGGGCTTGACCGTGGCTTGAACGTGTGTGGGAAAGGACCTGCAACTTGTAGATTTAGGGCTTATGGAAATGAATGAATGGCTAAGAGAAAAATGTCTCCAGCAAAACACAGCATGGCATGGAAAGCAAGTCCTTGTTCTGGACAAGAAGTCCATCTGTGGACCAAACTTCAATAAGAGACGCCTTCTGTGTGAGTTAAAAAGGTGGTTCCTGGAATCTACTCCAGACCAACTGAATCAGAACCTCTGGGAAAAAGGACTGTCCCAAGCTGTCTACGAAACTGACTCCATTCCAAGGCCTGCCACTATGGCACCTCATCATCTCTCCCCTTCTTCCTTCCCACACCCCCTTGCTGATTCTCCCTGGAAATGGCTGAGTAAAGATGGCAATGGGGACATGGCAATCTTAAATGTATCACAACACAGATGCCCGAAATACATGAAGCAAAGACGATTAGAATAATCTTGAGTTCTGCCACATTGCAGTATCCATGACCAAAATACAAACTCAATTGTATTTCTGTACATTTGCCATGAACAATCTGTACAAGAAGATGACAGATCCATTTACAGCAGCATGGCAAAGGAAATTTAACAAAAATCAAGACTGAAAACTACAGCTATGGAAAAGAATTTAAGACACAAGGAAGTGGGAAAATATCCACATTCCAAATTGAAGGCTTAACTCCGTCAAAATGGCAGTACTCGGACACATGCCATCTACAGATTCGACACACTTCTCATCAAAATCCCAGCTGCTGTTTTTCCCAAAATGGGCAAGTGGATCCTAATTCATACAGAAATCCAAGGCATCTAGAAGAAACAAAACAATCTCGGAAAAGAACAAGGCATGTGCAGTGGCAAAAATAAGTAGTTCCAGCTCCTCTGGAGGCTGGGGCGGGGAAATGATTTGAGCCTGGGAATTTGAGGTTAGCCTGAGAAACATAATGAGACTGAGAGACCCCTATCCACAAAAAACAAAGAAAAGGAAAAAAAAATGAAAAGGAACAAAGTCAAAACTTACTGTAACGATATAGTAGTCAAGTTCATTGTGCTTGAATAATTGTGGCATAAAGATCAATGACTTCAAACTGAGAGTTCAGGGCTGGTTATGGACTACTTGGTAAGACGGTATCTCAAAGCAGCAACAATACAGAATTCAGAAATAAACTTTTAACACATATGGCCATGGACTTAATTTTTTAACATTTTATTACTTTAAAAATTGTAGGGGGAGTATATGTTGTATATGTAGTTATTCATGTGGATGTATGTCTTTGTGCATTGTTTGTGTGTGCATGAGAAGGACAGAGGCTAACATTGGGCATCTTCCCTCCATTGCTCTTTATCTTTGTTTTTTGTTTTTGTTTTTTGAGACTGGGCCTCAAGGGGGAGAGATTGAGGGAGGCACACTATCAGCCTCTGGCCTTTATAGGCACTCATACAAACAAAACCCAAGGTGGACAATCCTTAAGGAATGACTGCCACAGTTGTTTTCTAGTCTCCACAGGCATTCACTTATACATATGTGCACATACACATACAGTTGGGCATGATTGTCCATGCCATTAATCCCAGCACTCAAGAGACAGAGGTAGGCACATCTCTGTGTGAGGTCAGCCAAGGCTACACAGGGAGACCTGTCTCAAAAACAAAAAAGAGTATATATGACAGTTATTTATGTACAGAGAATCATGTACCCACAGAGATATAAATGTATATACATGTTTCTTACGTGTTAGATGGATTGGGCCAGGCAATGAATTCAGATGGGTGTTGTTAGATACAAAGTAAATGGAAGAGTTAATAAAGTGCCCCTCCAGAGCCTGGAGCATTATTATTGGCCCAGTTTTATAGACAAAAAAATCTGGGCTCTACAGAAAGTTAAAGGCATACAGGGAGTACAAGATGGAAGCCAGATTCCAACCTAGGAAGTTAATAGCAGAGCTGGGCAACACGACTCCACTCCTGGGAACATGTGTCTCTGTTCTAAGATGCAGGCAGGATGGCAAGCAAGTATTGGTAAGTCTCTTTCCACAAGATTGCTCTCTCTTGCTGGTGCCAGTGTACAACTCAGCAGAAAGCTCTTAGCATTTGGGTGCCTACCATCTGTTTAATAGACATCATAGACGACTTGGTTGCTGTAATTTCTGGAGTGAAATTCAGGACAAAGCAATCTCTTTGCAAATACTGAGGCAGCCTCTCTCCTTCAGGGAAGAGATAAAGTGACAAGTGTCTGACAATTCGAACATTCAGCAGGGAATGATCAGATAGATGGCTTTGTGACACAGGCCCTGATGGAAAAGAAACCTTTGAAAATTCATAGCAACATTTAACTCTCTCCTCCCTCTCTCCCTCTCTCCCTCTCTCTCTCTCTCTCTCTCTCTCTCTCTCTCTCTCTCTCTCTCTCTCTCTCTCTCTCTCTGTGTGTGTGTGTGTGTGTGTGTGCCTGTGCGCTCAGGACTACAATGAGGGTGAAGCTAATCTTCAGTGTTAAGTCCGAAAGTCTGAGACATTTCTGTGCTTTCATATAAATTCAGAGTTTTGTTTTTTTAACCTTAATTTTTGCCTGCCTATCAAATGAATACCAGGCCCCAAATCTTCTTATTTTGGACTGTTTCTGAGAGCTAGATTCCCAGATGTGGAAAAACCCCCAATCAAATGGTACGAACATTTTTAAAGCCGTTGATTGGCATTGCCAAACCTTTGCAAAAAAGATTGAACCAATTTACACTCCCACCAGCAGTGAACGAGAATATATTTAAATGCAAATCCTAAGAAGCAGAGTGTCTCTTTCTTAGGTATTTCACTTTAAAAAAAATTTTTTTAATGCTAAGCAAAAGCTGACCCAGGGTTTTATAAAAGGAAAGTCTGGCATAAAAGTGGAACATAGTTAAAACAGCTTAGGAAAAAAAAAGCTTTCAAAGACCCAAGCAGGCCGATAAAAATGTCAAGGCGCCATAGAAAGAAACATAACTGCAAAGGGGCCATTAACAGTTTGGCTTAGGTTGGGATGGTAACCGCCAAGAATCTTGGGCGTGGCCAATGTACCAAATTCTAGTTTATAAAAGGCAAAATATTAATACTTCACTTTGTTCTAAAGACGACTTAAGAAAGTCTTACGCCAGGAGCTAGAGAAACTGTATTGTCTGTAAAATGAAGCTTGTGGAAACGACACACACCCGTGCCCCTTCGCTCCGGGCATGGGACAGCAGGCCTGCACAAATCTGAGAACACCTTTATCAATTGGGCACAGTGATGGCAGAGGCTGCGGACGCGGAGGCAAGGAAAGCCCACACTCGGCGGCCAGCCAGCTGCCTCCACAAATTCAAGGGGTGCAGGGACTTGCGGTCAGGCCGACCCCTCTAATCACGCCCCCGCCGGTACACAACCCAAGAGCCACACGACTCTTCCTTGGTACCCCCTCCCACCCGCCGCGCCAGAAGGAGCCCCACCTCCGCGTGGGCCACTTTGTCCTCACTTGGGTTCCTCCCCTTCTTTCCGGCCCTCCTCCGAGCGCCCCCTACCCTCCGGGCCTCGGGCACTCGGCTACACTCGGCTCTGCTCGGAACTCCCCGCCCCCGCGGCGCCTGCAGCCAATCAGCGCCCAGCCCCGCCCCTCGCAGCCGTTCTAGGCGGGCCGGCCGAGCACAGGCCGAACCGGGCTGAGGGCGGCGCCGCGGGCGGGGGCGATGGGGCCTGGCTGCCGGGCGGCGGTGGCAGCGGTGGCGGGGCTCGCCTAGACGCGAGGGCGCGGGGAGGCGAGAAGCGAGTGGGTGCTGCGGCCCACCCGGGATGGGCCAAGCCCGGCCTGGCGGGGCCGAGCGGGAGCCGAAGGCGGCACGCGGGCCGGGCCTGCGGGCCGGGCGGCCCGGGGGCTGAGGTAGAGGTGGGCGCGGAGGAAGGGGCCGGGCGAGGCGGTGGGAGGAGCGGCGAGGGGGCGGAGGCTGGGCGGCGAGAAAGCGGCGCCTGGCCCGAGGCGGCGGCGCCGGAGCAGGCTGAGGCGGCGGCCGGGACGAGCGCCCTGAGGTGGCGGCCGCGGCCCCATGGGCGGGTGCGTGGGCGCCCAGCACGACTCCTCGGGCAGCCTCAACGAGAACTCGGACGGCACTGGAGGTAGGTGGCGCCAGGGGGCGGCCGCGGCCCCCCATTGTTCGCGGCGGCGGCCACCTGTCCCGACCCCGCGCCCCTTTGTCGTTCGTGCTCCGCGTCGGCCCCGCCACGCTCCGGGCCCCACGCGGGGCCGCGGGCCTAGGCCTGGCTAAAGGGAGTCCGGTCCGGAAAAATAGTCGGCGGCAGGATGGCGGCTCTCGGGGCCGGGGAGGGGCGGCCGCCCCGAGTGCCCCCGACGGGCCCCGCCGCACCCCCGGCCCTTCCCGCGTCGGCTGAGTTGGCCGGGCTCAGCTTTCCCGGGTTTCGGATGACAGCTGCCCCGGTTGGTTACAGTTTCTGGAGCTGGGCTGGGGAAGTCTCAAGTGGCCATGGGCAGTGTTTTAAGGAGAGGGGGGAGACGATCGGCCCGAGGAAAACGTGGCTTGTTGCGGCTGCCAGGGGCGTTAGCCCAGTGTGCCGTCGGGGCGCACTAGTCAAATTCCGATCTGTCTTACGTAAAAGGAAAACGTGCAGGATAAAAGTACCCAGTATAAGATTAGTGCTTTGACTAAAAGTTTTCCAACGCGGATCGCACTTCTCGGTTAGGTTATAGTAACCATGATGAGAGGTCTCTTGATTCCATTCTTAGTTGTAGAAGGGAAGAAGAGTAAGAGTAAGATTGATTCCACTTTTAAGTGACGTTCAAAGTGCCGAGCCCTTTCATTATATAGAATGTGTAGAAGTTCGAACGTTGAAGAGCCACCAGGGAATGGCAACGAAAACTTGATTTGATACAGACCTGATATTGGGTGCCTTCAAATCGGGCGCATATTTTTAAGTTGTGGAGTTTCTTGGGAATAGAATAGGCGGGGGTCACACTTTTCGCACCTTGCTTGCCCTGTGCTTAAACTCTGCCCTTGATTCTGTGCACCCATCTTTGTACTGGAGATTTCCCGGTTTACGTGATGCATAGTATGCTGCTTCACTAAAATCTATCGGTATTACCTGTCACTAAATGTTGGACAAATGATTGAGAATTCAGTGGAAGTGATCTTGAAAAAGAAGTCCATGGAAATGCTCCATTGTAGTGCATTTCATGTCACAGCCTATTTACTTGGTGAAATCCTTGGTGACAGAGCCAAAGTATAGAAAGGGAGTGATTAAAAACTCCCTTAAGGTTAAGGGCAGATTGGTGGTCAGATGGTACAAGTTAAGTATGCTAGTACTTACTAGCATTCAGTTTAACTTTCACATGTTAAAATTATAATAAACATTCCTCTTTTCCGTACTCAGATTGAACCAGTTTAACCCATTTGGCAGTGCAATTTAGGATCCACTCACATTACTGGCTTGGGCTTTTAGAAGCCTGAAATCCTAGCTTTAGATAATTACTACCAGTGGCATCCAATTAGATAGCTACAGTATCAGTTACTTTCAGGACTTAAGTTTTCTGAACCATAAACTGTTATGTTTTTGTACAGAAGAGTCTTTAAAAAGGGGAGTACCTCCTTTTTTCTTCAGGGGAGAGGGCATAGGATAGCTCTGATGTAGCTGGAAGAAGAAAGAGTCTGTGGGGGACGAAAGAATTCTTCTGGAATTTAATTTTGGAAGCCTTTATTCTTCATTACTGTCTTGAGAGGTGAGAGCTCATTGTGGAGCCAGCAGCTTGGGAGGCTGGAGCTGGAGGCTCTTAAGTTCCTGGCCAGTTTGGGCTACAGAGCAAAACCTTGTCTCCAAAAACAACAAAAAGTTATTGTGGTATGTGTTTCAGGTTTACATGTTAACAGTTCTTTTTTGTTGTTTGTTTGAAAGGGAATGACTTTCCTAAGGGTGTTGTCAAAGATCCTTAGCTTTTCAAACATTAGTAGTTTTAATCTGGTTATACTGAGTTTTAACATTTTCATCAACCTGAAGTTAATACAGCCTTCAGATTTGTTTCATGACAGTTTGTATTCACACTGCTATGTGAGCATTACCATTGTAGAATGACTCCAGGCTTTCCAAAAGTCAGCTGGTTCATAATAAATATGATTTAGAATGCTTGGATATTGTACTTTTCATTTCATTATGAATCCAGTTTTCTTTTTTATTTTTATTTTTATACTTTATTTTATGTGTTGGTGTAAAGGTACCAGATCCCCTGGAACTGGAGTTACAGTTTGTGAGCTGCCATGTGGGTGCTGGGAATTGAACTTGGGTCTTCTGGAAGAACAGCCAATGCTCTTAAATGCTGAACCATCTCTCCAGTCTGTGGATCCAGTTTTTAATATTAATTTATTTTTTTGGCTTTTCGAGACAGGGTTTCTCTGTGTAGCTCTGACTGTCCTGGAACTCTCTCTGTAGACCAGGCTGATCTTGAACTCAGAAATCTGCCTGCCTCTGCCTCCCAAGTGCTGGGATTAAAGGTGTGTGCCATCACCGCCAACTTAATCCAAATGTTTTTACTATGAGTATATAAATATTAAAAAAAAAAAACAACCTTATTAGGTAGATTATTTCTGTGAAGGAATTTGGAGAATTCTTATAAAAATTATAAAATTAAGATGGCTTAATTCTCATGCTAAGATTTTATTATTGTTTGAGTATTGATATTTATAGTTCTTTCTCTGGTTGAGTTTTAAGCTAGTTAGACCTTTTTTAATGCTTTATTTTAAACAAGACAGTTCTATTATAGATTCAAGATTATCCAATAGTATTCTCTCTTTTCATTCTCCTTGAGTCAGCTGTTATAGCTTTTTTTTAATAGCGTATTCTCTGTGGTTCTCAGTTTTTTTTTTTATGATGACATTGTGAAGCTGGATTTGATATTTAGGAACCATAGACAAAGGGGTGTGTGTGTGTGTGTGTGTGTGTGTGTGTGTGTGTGTGTGTTGCACACATACATGGTGGACATCAATACAGTTAAGAAGACAGCAAGTGTGCTATTTTCTTAGTTCCTTTCTTTAGTGACACCCAAGAGAACTGGTCCTGGTGTCTGCAGGTTCCTAGGTTCATAAGAAGCCAGCCAAATACTGGACATGTGTTGCTTTAATCATTACTTCAGAATGTTTCAGCAGCATCATGGAATTCTTTCAGATACCCATTTATAGCAGCCTTACAGACACCTACTCAGTGAGTAACAAAGACTTTAGAATAATAAAATCTACCGTTTATCTGATATTTATTATGTAACAAGTGCTGTGCTAAGGGAGATGCATTGAGTCCACAGTTCTTTGAGTTGTATGTCAGTCATCTCTATATTGTAGGTGAAGATTAAAGCCTAACGAAACAAATGCCCTTGACACCATATAGCTTATAATGACAGTGAGAACATTTTATCCATGGCTAAAATTAAAGACCCTTCCTTTCTCCTTTGTTTTTTTTTTTTTTATTTAAGAAACTTTCATATAATGTACTACCTAAGAGGTGTTATTAACTTATTTGTTTATTTTGGCTTTTCAAAACAAGGTCTGTGTGTAACCATGGCTGCCGAGAACTCACTCTATAGACCAGGCTGGCTTTGAACTCACAGAGGACCTTCTGCCTCTGCCTTCTGATCACTGGGACTAAAGGCATGAACCACCACATCTGGCTAACCATTTTGAGTTCAGTTTGCAGTATTATATAAACGTCATCACAATCCAGATCTAAAATTTTTTTTTCTGGTAGTATCTTTTCAATCTCTGATAACCATTAATATTGTAATCAATGTACATTATCTTTATGGATTTACCTGTTTAGGATGTTTCATATAAATGGAATCTCATAATAGTCTTTCCTTTGTGGTTTATTTCACTTAGCATAATATTTCCCAGGCTCAACTTATGGCAGATGCCAGTATATAATTTCTTTATGATTGAATAATATTCTGTTGTATGTATATACACATTTTATTTACTAGCCATTTGTTGGTTTGTATTTGAGTTGTTTCTACATTTTTGCTGCAAATGCATTTGTGAACCTCAGTTGCATAGATACCTATTTTCATTTCCTTTTTAAAGATACCTAGAAGTAGAACTGTTGGTGGATTATGACAATTCTATTTATCTTTTTGAGGACCTGCCAAACTTCATGGAGGCCATACTGTTTTTCATTCCTACCTAAAATCTTTTTGTAATTTCTCTCCCTTTTCACCGGTACTTGTTATTTTCCATTTTTAAAAAAATATCACAAGTATCAAGTTTGTGAAGTGCTATGTCCTTGAAGTTTGGTTTGTATTCCCTGATGAGTTCTGTTATTTAGTATCTTTTTATATATTTGATAGCCATTTATATACTTTTGGACAAAATGTCTAAGTCCTTTGCCTCTGTGATGCTGGGCTCTTTATGTCAGATGCATCTCTGCAAATATTTTTCCCATTCTGTGGATGAATTTTTTCATTTTCTGAATAATGTTCTTTTTGTGCAAATGTCTGTAATTTTAACAAAGTCTGATTTATTTTCTTTCATTGCTGATGCTTCTACTTTGAATTTTAAATATATTTACGTATCTGTCCCATGATTATAAATAAATACATAGATCTGTCAACAGTCATTCATTAGTCTATCAAGGAACGTTTATCTTCTCAGGAGTATAAAATACTCAGGCTTACTCCCCTTGATCTGGGAAAGACCATTAGCAGTGCAGTCCTTTCTGTAACTCAATTTCAGCTTTTTTCTCTCAGTGCACTGGAGCCTTGCACATGCTAAGTAAGCTCTGTCACTGAGCTACATCTCCAGCACTGTCTGAGTCAATATCTTTTTATGTAGCCCAGGTTAACCTTGAATTGAAGAGCATCCTACAATAACCTGAATGTATAGATGAGAGGAGTATGCCACACTCTCCTGTCTCCACTTCAGCTTCTTTAAAAAATACTGTGTGTGTGTGTGTGTGTGTGTGTGTGTGTGTGTGCGCGCGCGCGCGCGCGCGCGTGCGCATTATGTGTATACCTGGTTCTAGCAAAGGCCATAAAGTGGCTAAATCCCTGGAATGGAGTTAACAGGCAGATATAAGCCACCATGTAGCTTAAGTACTGAGCCATCTATCCAGTTCTACTTGAGTTTCTTGATCAAGAGATGAGATGATGGTTATGTTTTCTGGGGTCAACAAAAGCATTGATCCAAAAAGAATTCATGATCTTTTTCTTGAATATTGCAAAAGCCCTTTTTAGGAAAGTGTAATATACACACATGAAACAATTACAATACAGTGTAGATAGATAATATAACTGTAACCACAAGAGCTGAGGGAATAGTAGGAAAACAAAGTGATCTCAGCAACATGGGGCTGGGAAGAGAAGCTGTTTAAGTGGTCATAAGCTGGGTGTGGTAGCACACACCTGTAATTCCAGCACTTGGGGAAGTGGACAGGAAATGATGGTGAGACTGACTGGTTTGCATGTAGGATGCTACCCTAGACTCCTGGGAAGGGCTCACTGTCATCCTACTGCTGTGTAGTTACCATTAAGTATTAACTGAACTACTTACTGAGATCACATCAGGGAAGTCTGTTCAGGGAAGAATTTATGTTCTAATACTTTATTGCTCAAAAAGTTTCGTCTCTGGACCTACAGCATTAGCATTATCTGGGAACATGTTAGACATATAGTGGTGCATGCTCACATTCCAGGTTACTCAAGAGGCTGAGGTAAGGTTGCAAGTTTGAGGCCAGCTTGAACAATTTAGCAAAATTCTACCTAAAGTCAGGTTCAGGACTTTACTTTTTGTTTTTTGATTTAATTTTAATTTTTTAACCATGAAAGGGATTACATGGAAGGTCTAGCAAGTGTCCTACCACTAAGCCACCCCAGCCCAGCTGGTTTTCACATCTAGTTTTAAATTTAGGAACCTCTTATGAAAAGTTCTGGCCGGGCAGTGGTGACACACTACTTTAATCCCAGCACTTGGGAGGCAGAGGCAGGCGGATCTCTGTGAGTTCCAAGACCAGCCTGATCTACAAGAGCTAGTTCCAGGACAGCCTCCAAAACCATAGAGAAACCCTGTCTCGAAAAAAGAAAAAAAGAAAGAAAGAAAAGTTCTGAACCACTAGCAGCAATAGGTGTGTGTGTTTCTCACTTGGATTACCTGCGTCTATGCTTTCTTTTTTCTTTTGGACTGATATTTATGGAGGGACTTTTAGTTGTATCTTGGTTTTTCTCTTGTAAGTACAAAGCTTTTATAGCTTGTTCTGGAAGCACTTTACTCATGCAGTATTTAATGAGAGTGATTATTAAATACTAATCACTAGTAATACAGTTTTGCATTAATGAATTAGCTATCTCTTTTGGCTTTAGGCAAATGAATTCTTGCTGAAGAAAGAGTTGGATTGATGAAGGTTAAGGAATACAGTCAAATTAGTTAGACGTGATCAGTTTAGTGATTCTTTTTTCTTACCACAGACCATCTGGTGGATCTTCATCTAGTGGGCACTACACCTGATCTTCCTGCCATATTTCTGCTTATTGGGCAGTACTAGGCTACCAGCAAGTCCTTATGGTTGGTTGACTGGTAGTTCAAGGACCATAGATTGAGAATTTCTAATGCAGTTGTATTTAAAGATGCATGTGTGTTGGCAAGGAGCAGTCAACATTTGTTCTCCTTGCATTGGCTACTTGACAAGAATTAATGTTATTCATTCATTCATTTATTTATTACTATGGAGGTTGATGTGTGTGGAGGTCAGAGGACAACTTTGTAGAGTTAGCTTTCTCCTGTCTTTGTGTGGATTCTGTGAAATGAACTGAGGTCTTAGACTTGCGTGGTCAGATATTAAACAACCCTTCCCACTGAGCTAATCTTCCTAGCCCCAAGGTTTTGTTTTTTGTTTTTTGTTTTTTTTAATATATTGACATTGAGCAGAGAGAGGTTAAATATTGCTGAATATACATTGGATGTTGTAATAAAAATAACATATTTTTGCATGTGTACAACAAAACTTTTTTAAAAAATTCATACCACAGCTCCCATATCAGTTACTTTTGCATTGCTGTGACATAACTTGAGGGAGGATTGATTCATTTAGATGGCTATCTGCTCCGTTACTTTGGGCCTGAGGTGAGAGTGAACATCTTCACTAATGAGATGGTGTAAAGGAAGCTGTTTGCCTCATGACAGACAGGAAGTCGAAAGGGGAGGGGTAGGGGTAACCTGTTACCTCCTCCCTCTTAGCCCCATCTCCTGAAGTTCCACCACCTCCCAAAATAGCACCACCAGCTGGGACCAAGCATTTACCATTAGCCTATAGGGGGCATTTCATATTCAAGTTATAACAGCTGCTTTGAGAAATGGAATTTCTGTAGACATGTAAGAACTTTATGAGCTTGACATGAATGTGAAATCTTATTGATGACACTTCCTCAAGACTTGGCTCTGGGATATTTTTGTTTTGTGATGCTGGAGATTCATGGTATGGTCTTATGCATATGAAGTAAGCATTTTCCAGCTGAAGTATAGCTCTAACCTATGATGGAATGATTTGGAGCTATTCTGATTGAGGGCTTACCATTGCAGGAAAATGGTTAAATGACCGTGTTGTATTGTAAACTGGACTTGCAATCTACCTGGGCAAGCTGCTCTGGTTGGCTCACATACCATTCATGCTTATGGGATATGTCTAGTTTATTTAGTTGTGAGTATATCCTTCACTTGGGATAGATAATTTATTTCCTAGGAGAGTTATGAAGCTTCTTTCAGAATCTCCTTATTTTAGAAAGGGTCATTGTACACTGCCCAGGCTGGTATCTAACTCTACAGGAATGTGCCACCATTCCTGGCTTTTCCAGAAAGTTTTAACTAAAATAGCAAGCCTCCATTTTATTCTGACTCTGTGTACATGAAGCTATGTGTGTAACCATCTCTGTGATTATCAAGTAGTTTATGGTTACAGGAGAAGCATACATTTAAATAATTAGAGTTTTAAAGTCTCCACAGCAATGAAAAAAGTGTTAGGAAAGTTCAAAGAATACTAGGGAACAGGCTCAGAAGGCTTCAAATCAGAGGTGGTATAAGAGGTTGTTTTTTAATGTCAGGCGTGGTAGCACATATCTTTGATCCTAGCATTCAAGAGGCAGAAACTAGTGGATCTCTGAGAATTTGAGGCTAACCAGGGCTGTCTTAAAAAGGGGTGGGGGAGGAGAAAGAAAAAGAAAGTTGGTTTTTAATGGGGCTTCCATGAAGAAATGGCAGAATGTTATCAGAGGAGACTGATCTAAGGAAAGAATAAGGAATTTTAAGAGAATTCAAAGCTTGTGAGGGGAGAGGAAAAATAGAGTTCTTATTTTTTTGAAACAGGGTCTGCTGCTGAATTTGGGGCTAGCTAATTTGACTAGACTAGCTGGCCAGCAAGCCTGAGGGATCCCCTGTCTCCATCTGCCCAAAGCTGGGATTATAGAAGGTGCTGCTGCCTTTGGTTTCCTTATCTACCTTTTTCTAGTCTAACACAGGACCTTATGCTTGAACATCAGGTGTTTACCCAGTGAGACATGTCTTCAGTTAGATTTTTATAAAAGACTGTATCTAGTTCAACAAATATCTGCTGTCTGCAACCTAGATTAAACAAATATGAATTGTATTTCTTTTGGAGGGGGGTATGGCAGTCTTGTTGCCCAGCCTGGTTGTGATTTGGTGTAGCATTGAGGATAATCTTGAACTCCTAATCCTCCTGTCTCTTATTTCCTGACTGTTAGTGTACCCCACATTCAGTTTCTTACAGTACTAGGGATCAAACCCAGGACTGTGAGCATGCTAGGCAAGTACTCTACCAACTGAGCTACATCCTCATTTCTGTATTTCCGTTATATAACATGCCTTTTTTTTTTTTTTTTTTTTTTTCCCCTCCTTTGATTTAACAGTATGACAGTAAGCAAGGCATTTTGGAACTCCCAACATGCACCTCTAAAAAATAAAGTTCATGCCATGGTACTATGATTACACCTAAAACTTGGAACAATTTTTTCTTTGTGTTTTCCAAGTTCTAGTTCATAATTAGATTCTCCAATTTCTCTCCAAATACTTTTATATAACTTTTGTTTTTCAAACTTGGATCCTATTGGTATTTAGGCATTGCATATGTTTTTTTCTTCAGTTTTTTTTACATCTAGAAGCATCCCCTTGGGCACTGGCCTTTTTTTTTTTTTTTTTCTTTTACATTTTTCCTAACCTTTGGCTTCGAGACAGGGTTTTTCTGTGTAACATCCCTGGCTGTCGTGGAACTCACTTTGTAGACAGGCTGGCCTCAAACTCACAGAGATCTGCCTGTCTCTGCCTCCCGAGTACTGGGATTAAAGATGTGTGACACCGTATCTGGCAGAATTTTTTTTTTAGAGTCTTACAGATGGGCCACAGTCTGGAATAGTTTGTGATCCCTGGTTTTTCATTTTCTTGTGCAAATTTTCTGTAATTTTCCTTAAGCTAGAAATTAGGTAGATCTGATTTTAATAGAGAATTACTACTCATTAATATTATTAATGATGAATAAAAACTGGATATTAGCTAGATCTAATTTTAACAAAAGACGATTATAATGTACCTAGGTTACAGTGGATTTACATTCTGCCCATTTTCTCTGTTGTCTTCAACATTAGAATAGTTTGCATTATTGACCAACTCTAAGCCCTTAGCTCATGTCATCTTCACAACTTCCATTCACTACTTACAATGGTGTCCTTATTCCTCCTGTTTAAAAAAAAAATAGTATAGTTATTTTTGAATATCACTTTTCTTAGAATATATGCTGCACTTGACAGAGAATTTAGTTCTGTATTCTTATGTGTGTATATTGTGTAGCACACATCTTTTATTTCTTAACAGTGGTGTTTGAAAGAAAAGTTCCTTAATTAAAGACTGTACTTGATTCTAGAACAAGAGCTTTGTTTAAAAAGACCATATAGTGTAGTGAAGACCCTTGAGAGCAAATCCACTTACCCCTTCCTCTTATTATTACCTTAGGTGAATCACTTGACTTCCCAGCTCCTTTTTTTTTTTTTTTTTTTTTTTTTTTCCTCATGTTGGATAAATTAAAACAATTGCCAATGTAATTTTCTTTTTAGGTATATGTCACATTTAACATATTAGTGGTAACTTTCATGCCAGGCTCCAGCATTTAATATCTTTTTATTATGGTTTTACAGTCAGTAAAATCTTCATTCACAAAAAGGTAAAATGAAATTATTTAGTCCTAAGCATATACTGAGCAAATGCATCTGAGCCTTTGGTAGCATTTGGTGGAACCTACATGCTAAGTGCTGTGTTAATGTGCTCACTTGTACAGCCTTACATGTGTGGGTAACTGTGCACCTCATTATCAAAAGGCACCACAATCAGTAGCATGTTTGCAGAATTCCCTTTCACATGTGCATAGAGGCAAGAGAAGCTTCATGATAGCATCTGCACAGTGTGAGTCTGTAGCAGAAGCTACCCCATCTCATGATAGCTTTATGTTTGAAATTTGACTTTGTGGCACTTTGTACTGCAGCACTGGAGAGACAAGGCAGGCAGATCTCTGAGTTCCAGGACAGCCAGGTCTACATAGAAGGATCCTGTCCCAAAAAGGTGGGGGTAGGGGTGGGAAAAGTAGCAATAGAAAGTCTTTCAGGCCATGTGGAGGAGGCTCTGGGGAGGCTTTTGCTCTTGTTCCCTTGAGTTTTTTGGAGCCAGTTTTAAAAATTAAGATCTTAGGAAAAATTTTCACGTAATTTCAGTTTTTCTTTACTATGAGGTTGGTATAATATGCTGGTTATTTTAAATTACTGAATATAGTGGGTCATTTAATAGGTTTACTCAACTTAAACTTGCTACCAGATTTATTTGAATTCTAAGAAGACTGATGTTGAGTATGCAAAGGAAAGATTAATGCATTACTAGCCATGAGTGGCT
The DNA here is from genome assembly GCF_943737965.1 of Phodopus roborovskii. Taxonomy (NCBI): domain Eukaryota; kingdom Metazoa; phylum Chordata; class Mammalia; order Rodentia; family Cricetidae; genus Phodopus; species Phodopus roborovskii. The sequence continues at coordinate 45,868,308 of NW_026126407.1, read as the reverse complement.
GTACCATTAAACACAGTCATCTTACAGATTCTGGAAGCTTCTTTACTCCTTTCCACCCCTACCCTCAGTTTACTTTCCCCAGGACTTTTGTCAGCAAATAAGGAACAAGCCTTCAGATAGTCTTTCTCTTCCAGATCAACTTTGGCTTCATAATGTATTTCATAAAGTGCAGTTGCTTCATTATTTAGGGTGTGAACTAGAATGCAACTTGACACTGGGAGGCTTACTCTCTCTTCCTCTTCCCTGGCTTCAGTCTTCTAGAAAACTACTTTAATTCTTTACCTCTAATTGAGGAAAGCTTGTGTTAATGTTTACCCTCAGGAAATTCAGACAACTTGTACTTCATGGAAAGTCCCTGATTGATTAGAGGCCTATGACAGATTTGTCTGTAGCATAGAGAGGAGGAACCAGAGCTAGAAATGTAGCTCAGAGGTAAAGTGCTTACTTAGTATGCTCAAGACCCTGGGTTCATTTCCTAACAGAGGACAGAATCAGATGAGATTCCACAGGTTTTATGTGTGCCATGTTTGTTAAAAGCCCAACCATGACTTCTGAAGAGTGGATAAGAAGTCAGTGAAACGCAGGGATGGATGTTAGAGGTGTGTCAGTGAGATTTCTACCTTCCAGTGAGTAAGGAATGGCCTTGTCCTCTCAAGACAGTTGTAGTTTTACTTGGATGTGGTGCCCCCCCCCCATTTATTTATTTACTTTAGGTTTTTTTGTTTGTTTTATTTGTTTTTGATTTTTTGAAACAGGGTCTTACTAAAAACCAGACTGGCCCGGAATTCATAGAGATCCACCTGCCTCTACCTCAACAGTACTGGGACTTAAAGGGATGCATACCACCACATCTTTTTTGGTCCTCTGTTTTTGTTTGTTTTGGAGGAGGGTTGAGACAGGGACTTACTATATAGCCTTAACCTGGCCTGGAACTCAGAGATCTGCCTGCCTATGTTACCAACCATACCCAGCCCATTGTAATACACTAGTCAGGTATAATAGTAGCATTCACAAGGCAGAGGCAGAAAGATTAAAAATTAAAGGCTAACCTGGTTTATGTAGTTAAGTTTAGATCAGTTATGCCAATATAGGACAATTGCTCCAAAACAACAAAAAGCATGTCTGTGATATATTTTTTTAATTTTAAATTACATTTTTTTTTTGGTGTGTGTGTTGTGTTGGGGTGTGTGTTTGCATATACACCGTATATGTGTGGATGTCAGAGAATGAGAACAGCTTGATAGAATCGGTTCTCTCCCTCCACCATGTGAGTCCTGGGCATTGAACTCAGGTCATCGGGCTTGGCAACAAGCTTCTTTACCCACTATACCATCTTGCTGTCCTCTTCTAATATATTTCAGTTTATTTTAAAAGTACTTATTTCAGGGATATAGTTCAGTTAATAGAGTGCTTACCTAACATGCACAGAGAACTGGTGTTGACCCTTAGCAATGCACAAACCTGGGTTTAGTGGTACTGCCTGTAATCCCAATACTCACAATCATCCTGAACTACATGAGACAGACTCAAAAAAAAAAAAAAAAAAATATTTTCCCCAAGAATCCTAGAGTTTCTATAAGGTAGCACTTTGCTCTGCTTATTGTTTCCCTCAAGTTTGTGTAGGTTCCAGTATAGCTCTACTGAATATATAGGTAATGTAGCAGGTGGGCTGTTGTAACTTAATTATTATTTGGAAAATGAAAAGCTTTCTTCTTGGCTTTATTTCATTTGGGTTTTGAAATCATTTTCCTAATTGGTTCCTTAGTTACTTAGATACTCTCCTCACAGTAATTAAGTCTGGGATAAGTTTGCCCATTTGAGGAAGGAAGCAGTGATCTAATTTGCTTGTTAAGGTCTCCCTGCTTATTTTATATTCTGTTTTATATTCTGTCATCTTTAGCAAACCTAGTGAAGACTTGACTTGCTTTAGCTATGAACAGAAAGTTAATTGTACTTTGTAGCCCATGTAGTTCAGTGGAGAAGTGGACTCTTCTTAGTTGCCTTTTAGCAAACTGTGCTTATTAGTTAAATGGAGTAGAAATCCAGGCTTCATATGTACCCTGTGCTGAGTATTGGGTAAATAACAGTATGAAAGCACTGTTCAGTAGTTCTGAGGCTGGGGATATACCTTAGGTGGTAAAGTGCTCAGTTACCTTGCACAAGCTCTGGATTTGATCCCCAGAACCCAAGCACTGCGTAATTGGGTGAGGTGGCACACACTGATAATCCAAGCACTGAAGAGATAGGCAGGAGGCCCAGAAGTTCAAAGTCATCCTCAGTTATATCAGGAGTTGGAGGCCAGCCCAAGAGACATGAGACTCCATCTTTAAAAATAGTTCTCTGAAATTTTATATTTTCTTCCATATATTGCATATTCACAGACACTTTATGGATGCTGAGATGGGCAAAAATCAGGGTAAGTTCTCTTTGGGGAATGGTCTTTTGACATTCTTTACTAAAAAGTCATTTAAATTAGGGAACAGAACTGGTCTTTTACTTTTTTATTACTTAATTTATTGGTGCAGTGCTGGGAATCCACTTATTTATTTGTTTAGGGTTTTTTTTGAGGTTAGAATCTTGTTTGTAGTTCAGGATTGCCTTAAAGTCAGGATCTAACCCCTCAGTGTTAGGATCACAGCATGTAATGTCAGGCTTGGCTGGCCATTTTCATTTTAATCCACATTCTTTCACGTAAATAGAGAATTATTGTAAGGGGAAATGTATACAAATAAAACTATATAATATAGTTTAGGATTCATAATACTCTAATTGTAACACGGTGTGTAAGGTATTTATTAATATATGTCACGACTTCTATATTGTTCTTACTTAATAAAATCTGCCTTGCCTGTGATTTGCCCAGCAGATACACATTAAAGTGTATAACACACTTGATGATTTATGAGTAGTAGGTATCTGATATTTGCTAAATGAGTGGATCTTACTGAAGTTATTAAAAGTTATTAAAACAATGCCTTTTTAATATTTCCTAATATAATGTATATTTTGATTTTTTCACATGCATCCTCTTGATTTTTTTTTTTTTTTTTACAAAGACCCTCTGCTAATAAAGATTGATATATTTTTTTGGTGGGGATGGGGGGTGGTTCAAGGGTTTCTCAATAGCTATGAAGCCAGTCATGGAACTCTCTCTGTAGTCAAGGCTGGGCTTGAAGTCACAGAGATCTATCTGCCTCTGCTTCCTGAGTGCTGGGATTAAAGGTGTGAGCCAACACTGCCCAGCTGAAAGATTGATTTCATCATTGATTGCCATCTTGTAGGGGAGGAAACTGAGGTACAGAGAAGTTTGGATTTAGACAAGAAATAAAAACAAGAATAGACCAAATTGTCATATAAAAGTACTATGAGCTGCCTGATCCCTCCTCTGGAGCCCCATTAGCCCAGATATAAGTTCTGCTTTTACTTGTCTTAAGTCAGTGTTCTCCCCATAGATAGTGGGGACTGGGAGCTGTCTTTGTTCCTTATAGCAGAAGTATGTGAGCCTTTTCCTTTATCACATTTTAGAGTTGAGTTGAAGTTAATATAATACAGATTTTAATAACTCCTCTGCTTACTCTCAGTAATGGGCAATTGTCTTTAATCTTAAACTATTTCTTCATAAGGTAGAAACTTTGAACTGGGGCTGGCGGGATGGCTCAGCAGGTAAAGACACTTGCTGCCAAGCTTTATAACCTATGTTCAATCCCTAAGACTCACATGGTTGAAGGAGAGGACTGACTCCCTTAAGTTGTCCCATGAGCTTCACATACAAATTGTGGAATGCCTCTCCCTTTTAAAAATTAAGTATTAATACAGTTTTCAAAATAAAATTTGAACTGACCAAGTGAAATGATGAGACAGGAGCAGAAAAATGAGTTTGAGGCCAGCTTTGTGTACGTAGTTGGAAGCTAACCTGAGCTATATGAGACCCCAATAAAAAAAGATTAATTTTGAACTGAGATCCTAAGTATATAACTGGATCATATGGAAAGCAGCTCTAATTTTCATCTGCTTTACTCAAGTATTTTTCTTACCATGTCTGCCTCTTAACTGTCACACATGGAATGTTTCCAACTTAAAACTCAGTTGGTTCAAGTTTGTTGTGCACTGTTGAGATCTTTAAGGCTTTGTTTAATCTGAAGAAAGTCTTCAAGTCTGTCTTAAAGTCTCTTTAAGTGAGATCTTAAGGAAGAAGTTGAAGGGATGTGCTGGAAGTCCCTGCACCATCTTTTGAGCATGTGGACGTTAGGAACTGCCTTCTGATGTCACAGCTGACAGAGAGCAAGCTTTTCCTGTTTCTTATAGTAGATGACCCATCATTCCAAGAAAGAAATGATAGTGATAGAATTTGTACTTTGATGGTGAAGGTAGACTTTAAAACTTGAGACAAGTATAAATACTAGGGGCTGGAGAGATGGCTCAGAGGTTAAGAGCACTGGCTGCTCTTCCAGAGGACCTGAGTTCAATTCTCAGCAACCACATGGTGGCTCACAATCATCTGTAATGAGATGTGGCACCCCCTTCTGGCCTGTATGTGTCCCTGCAGGCAGAACACACTACATAATAAATAAATCTTTTAAAAAATGAATATTAGAAGTGTTAGATGTAGGACATTTCACCATTTGTCAGCATATGGGGGAAGATAAATTTTCAGATAAAATATTTAGGAGAGAAAATTAAGATGAAGAACAAAATCCAGTTTCAACAGAGTTCTGATTTAGTAATAAGTAGGAAATATGAAGTTGTAAGGGGTACGGTTTTTCCGCCTGCTGCCTGGTCTAGTCCTGCTGCTGCGCCAGCCCCAAATAATACACTGAGACTCTGTATTTGATATTATACTGTTGGCCAGTTACTACTTTCTTATCAGCTAGCTCTGCCTTAAGTATTAACCCATTTGTGCTGATCTATGTATTTCTCTTACAGGGGAGCTGGCGGCATACTGCTTTCTTCAGACTCTCCATCTTGACTCCTCCTTACTACTTCCTATTTCCTCCTTGTCTCCTAGTCCCTCCTATCTTCCTTTCCTATTGGCCAACAGTGCTTTATTATTAACCAGTATGAGAAACATAAATACATAATGGCATCTCCCATCATCTCCTCTTTTCTGTTTAAATAAAAAGAAGGGTTTTAACCTTAACATAGCAAAATATATCACATAACAGTTATCAAATAAGAATCACAGTTAACATTATTTAGTCCATTAACATTTATCAAGATTTAAGAAACTATTCCATTATTTATTTTATCTTTGTGTGTCTAAAGTCCTATATGTAACTTATCTTTAATCCTGACTAAGGAAAACTACAACCATAACTATCTGTCTTCAACTCCTTCAAAGACCACAGAAGGATAGTATATAAACTCTAGATATGACAGAGACATCTCATTGTCTGGTCACCCGAAGTTATTTTGTAATCTTCCATCTTCAGCCCATAGGCCATAGTGTGTCTGGCAGACTCTTTAGCAAAGCAGGAAACTTTAAACTGTCTTCTTGTATTGGCAGTTCGTCAGTCACTTTTCTCTGTGTCCTGCATACTGTCTCGCAGACTCTTCCATGAAGCAGGATCTCTGTAGCAATGTTCATCTTGAATCACCAGTCACTTTTCTGTGGGTCCTGCATGTCCAGTTTATACAGCATAAAGTCAAACAGTCCAGACAAGAGCAGTATCTTGTCCAAATGGCTAGTCTTGCCATATTGGAAGTAAACTCCATAGCGAGTTTTTTCAATGTTCATCTTCATCTTCCTTTCTGACTCAGGTGGTGTTGCCAGGAGCATTTATGTCTCATTGTCGAGAAAAACCCTAAACCATTTTAAATGCCATATTCTGTAGGTCTTTGAAAGGTTTGAAGAATGCTTATCTATCTCAAATACATCTCTGCATATCTAGAAAACCTAACTCACCTAACTATAAGTTTTGACTATTATAGGTAACTATCTAAAATCTGTACTAAATTATACATTACATTTCTAAATGAGCTATTATAAACACAATACATAAACAAGAAGAGAAATATACATATCACAACATTGACCTTAAATTGTATCAATAAATGAAAATCCATTCCAAAACAAAGTATTCATATCTGTACCCGGCTAGCTCAGTCGGTAGAGCATGAGACTCTTAATCTCAGGGTTGTGGGTTCGTGCCCCACGTTGGGCGCCATCTGTAAGGGGTACGGTTTTTCCGCCTGCCGCCTGGTCTAGTCCTACTGCTGCGCCAGCCCCAAATAATACACTGAGACTCTGTATTTGATATTATACTGTTGGCCAGTTACTACTTTCTTATCAGCTAGCTCTGCCTTAAGTATTAACCCATTTGTGCTGATCTATGTATTTCTCTTACCGGGGAGCCGGCAGCATACTGCTTTCTTCAGACTCTCCATCTTGACTCCTCCTTACTACTTCCTATTTCCTCCTTGTCTCCTAGTCCCTCCTATCTTCCTTTCCTATTGGCCAACAGTGCTTTATTATTAACCAGTATGAGAAACATATATACATAATGGCATCTCCCATCAATGAAGTATTTGGTAGGTTATTTGTAGGAAATTTCAGAATGCTATATATTACAAAATTTCTATTTTTTTCCTTTGTGTATGGGCATGTATGTGCTACAGTGCTCATGTGGAGGTCAGAGAACAACTTCATGGAGTCAGTTCTCTTTCCACCTTTATGTGGGTTCTACAGATTGAATTTAGGTTATCAGGCTTGCATGGCAAGCACTTTACTAACTGAGCCATCTTGCCAGCCTGAATGTTATAAATTTTTAATAGGAAAATATTGATTAATGGTATCTTTGCATTTACTCTTGTTACAGCCTAAAAGCTTATTGTAATGTTGCTAAATTAAATCAATACTTGGTAAGATATTCACACTGAACCACTTGTAAGGTCATTTTTCCTTTTAGATAAGAACAATTGAAACTTTGTGTGCGTGTGTGTGTGCGTGCGTGCGTGCACGCGCACATTTTATATATATAAATATAACATGCTGTTTATATACATATATAGAATGCATGTAATATATATATTATATAGATAAATTACCTGTAATCTCTTTGCCTGCTTTATGTAAGAACTTAAGGCTAATGCTTTATTGTTATCGTAGGGATTTATTTACAGTGTGGGGGAATCTGACATAAGGCCTTCTATTTGCTAAGCAAGCATTCTACTATTGCACTTAGAAACCCATTTCAGAAGAACTGACAAGTGAATACAACATCAAGTAAATGTATTTACCTGTGTTTTTGTTAGAACTCTAAAGAACATCAAACATCAAAAATTTCAGATTCAAGATCTTTGTAAACTTGGAATGTTTATCTTAGGAAACAATTAGAATTTTCTTCTTTGGTGGGCTCAGTACAAGCCACTAACATACTCTTGGTAAATGGCATGAGCTGTTTAGGCAGCAGTTTGTGGTTATGTCATTTCTGGTTTCCTATGCCATCCGTAGCATCAATTGCTACCTTTAAAACTTGATAGATCTCTGAGACTTGCAGATGAATGCAGGTTTACTTGAGGAGGGTGAATAGAAGTTAAGTCTGTGGAACATTCATTCTTGTAATAATTGTAACTATGAAACAAAATATAACAAACTAGAACTTTGGAACTCAGTTGGATTGAGTCAGTCTCATTTAGCTGTATAGTTTGAAAATTCTTCAAATTTAGGGTGGAGAGGTGGCTCAGTGGCTAAAAGCACTGGCTGCTCTTCCAGAGGTCCTGAGTTCAATTCCCAATAACCACATGATGGCTCACATGAAGTTGTGCATGCAGATAGAGCACTCATATACATAAAATAAATAAGTCTGTTTTAAAAAATTCTTAAAATTTAATGGGGCTGTTGGAAGTATGGCTCAGTCAGTAAAGTGTTTCTCTTGCAAGCATGAGGCTCTAGATTCAGTTTCAAAGCATATTAAAATGCTGTCCATGTGGTGCTTTCTTATAATACCAGCTGGAGAGATGGAGCTATGAGGACCCCTGGGGCTTGATGTGCTACCCAGTCTAGCCTAGTTGGTCAGCTCTAGAATAAAAGATTTTCTCAGAGGAGAGGAACATGTTCCTGAGGAAGAGAACTAAGGTTGACTTCAGCATGTTCACACATGTGCACATGCATAGTCTAAAAAGTTTGATGGGCATTTGTGTTGGACACTATTCTAATAGTTTGAAAACACTACTTCATGCACATCTGTAATCTGGTACTCAAGAGACTGAGACAGGAGGATTGCCAGTTTGAAACCAACAAAGATAGTATTATGATTGAAGCTGTAATATCCCTAGAGGTTCAGGTATTTGATTACCTATTGCCTATGTGGTGAGGGTCTGTGAAGCCTGACCTGCAAGGAGTGGGTCCCAGGGCAGGACCTTTAAATGGGCTTCATTTCTTGTATCTGCTGCTACTCTTACGCTTCCTCCACATTTTTCTTTTCTGAGACAGGGTTTCCACACTGTTTCTCAGGGTGACCTGGAACTCTGTGTAGCCCAGACTAGATCTGATTCATGGCAGTCCTCCTGCCTCAGTCTCCCAAGTGTTGGGATTACAGGCATGAGCCACCAAACCCAGACTGGTCTCTGCACCTTACTTTTCTATGACATTATAAGCACTCTGGAAGCTCCAGCCTCCCCAACAGTCATGTATTCTTTCTCATGATAGACACAGAAACTGAACAAAACAAACCTCTCTTAAGATGCTCTATCAGATATTTTGTCATAGTCACAAGAAAAGTAACAATTTTATTAAATACTTGTAACAATCCTGTGAAATATGTTTTTGCTCTTCTCACCCCTGCCCAAGTACTTTATATCTTTAAAATTGTTCCCAAAGTTAGTCATCCCTCAGTAAGTCTTCTTTTCTTTTTTTTTTTAAAGTTCTTTTTGGTGTTGTTTTGTTTTGTTTTTATTTTCAAGACAGTGTTTTTCTGTGTAGACCAGGCTGGCCTTGAACTCACAGAGATCTGTCTGCCTCTGCTTCCCAAGTGCTGGGATTTAAAGGCATGCACCACCACCTGGCATGCTCACTCTTTGTGTTTGGTTTTGTTTTGAGACATGGTTTCTCTGTGTAGATGTTCATTCATTTTTAAATGAAAGTTACAGTAATCATGAGATTAGTGAGATGGTAATAACATTCTGCTTGGTATTTTCTGTTGGCTATTACTTTCTCGAGAAAACCAAAAATTTATGCCAAGCAACTACTTACTTACCTATGATGTAACAGCTAGAACATTAAGGGATGTTCCCTTGGGAGCATCCAGCTTTATTCCTAAAGAGCTTAGGGTAGATCAGAGAAAGCAGGCTCAGCACTTTTCAGAGTAAGACGAGTTCTCATATCACTCTCTGTATTTCAGTCTACAGTTAAGGGATTATTGAAAGGTCATTGGTCATCTTTTACAAAAGATTTACCTATTTATGTGTGTATGTATGAGCCTGTATGAGTTTATGTGCAGTGGATATGTGCAGGAGTCTATAGAGGCCAGAAAGGGGTTTTGCTTTTCACTTTCTACTATGGGCTATTGGGAGTCAGAGTTAGATTATCAGTCTTGGCAGCAAGTTATTTCACCTGCTGAACAATCTTAGAGCTCCTCAAAACTGTTTTAATGTCCACTCATCTTGTATTTTCTCATTTTCCTCATGGCTTATTTTATCTATTGTTGTTGCTGTAGTTTAGGGTACTGTTTCAGTGTTAGCCCACAAGGGCTCCTGTGTTAGGAGTTTGGTCCCAAGTTTGGTGGGACTTTTAAAAGGTAGGGTGTACTAGGGGGTCATTGTGGAGGCTCTGTCCTAGAAAGAGAATGTAGTTTCCCAAACAAATCTAAGTGAATTGTTAAGGTTGCTGGCCCTGACTTGTTCTTGGGCTTGTTTCCAGTGTGATCTCTTTTACGTGCTCCTGCTTTTGAAACTTAAACTGTAACACCAATGCTATGCTTTTGAATCTCCCAAATTGAGCTAAATAAACTTTTTTTTTCTCTTGAGGCAGGGTGTAATTATATAGCCCAGGCTAGCCTGAAACTCACTATGTAAACTAGACTAGCCTTGAACTTGTGGTGATCCTCTTACTTCTGCCTCCTTAATTTACAGGCATGAATTACCATTCCCTGGTAAATAAATTTCTTTATAAAGTTCATTTGCCCCAGGTGTTTTATTATGGTGACAATGGATCCATGTGGTTATTTAATTTTTAAAAAAAGATTCTATTTATTTTTATGTGTATAGGTGTTTTTCCACATGAATATTAAGTACCACATGTGTGCAGTGCCCTCAGAGGCCAGTAGAGGGCCTGGATTCCCTGGAACTAGAGTTGCACATGATTGTAGGTTGCCACGTGAGTGCTGGGAGCTGAACCTAAGTGCTGGGAGCTGAACCTAGGTCCTCTTGCAAGAACTGCAAGTACTCCTAACTGCTGAGCCTAGCTCTAACCTTTGTATGTTTAATTTTTGTGATTACAAGTTCTCCGGTTTTCTTTCTGTTGTTGATTCTTATTCTGTAAATGTAGATAGAGTAAAAACACCTACTTTGCTATATGTCTTTTAGGTCTTTTCAGTTTATAGTATTTAGATTCTGTTTTCTTAAATACTGGTAAATACTGTTTTGATATTTTATTAAAATATTAAGAATAGAGGAACTGCCAGGCTTGGTGATCCACACCTTTAATCCCAGCACTTGGTAGACAGAGACAGGAAGATCTCTGTGATTTGGAGGCCAGCCTGGCCTACAGAGTGAGTTCCAGGACAGTCAGAGTTATATAATAGACCCTTCCCCCATTACCCCCACCCCGCAAAGAATTGAGTATTGAAGCCTGTTGTAAAACTATTTCTCCAGCAAGCACTGACTCATATCTGTAATCCTAAGGACTAGAGGCAGAGCAGGAGGATCATCACAAGTTTGAAGCCATCCTGAGCTACCTAGTTAGGTTAGGCCAGCCAGAGCTGCCTAGGGAAACCATGTCTCAAAAAGCAAAGGAAAACAACACGAAACTACTTTTCCCATCAGATATATCAATATTTTTTACTTATCTTTAGTAAAATTTTGTCTTACAGTCTTTTTTATCTGCTATAAATGTAGGTGTTGTATCTTTCATTTGACTACTTCATGTTTTATATCGTTTCCATGTTCTGTTTTCATATATAAAGTGTGTCTCTTTTGTTCGCAGTATATAGGAATATTATGGCTATCTTGTATGTGTAATTTGAATTTTTTTTTTTTTTTTTTTTTTTTTTTTTTTGAAACAGAGTTTCTCTATGTAGCCCTGGCTGTCTTGGAACTTGCTCTGTAGCCCCGGCTGGCTTAGAATTCAGAGATCTGCCTGCCTCTGCCCCCTGAGCGCTGGGATTAGAGGTATTCACCACGACCACCTGGTGGTATACTTTGGACATTTTAACATATATATTTCTTGTAATTAAAATTCTTTATGTTGTGGTAATGCCCAACCATAAAATTATTTTATTGCTACTTCATAACTAATTTTGCTACTGTTATAAGTAGCAGTATAATTATCCAGTATACAGGATAATATGAAATTTACCCCCACAAAGGGTCAAGACACAGGTTGAGAACCACAGATCTTGCTTGTCTTCCAGCCCCTTATATTTTGTCTTTTCTTTCATCTATTTTGTTGGTGAAGCATTGTAATGTTTCAGATTTGTTAATGGGATTTTCTTTTTTACGTTTTACTTTGTTTTTAAGCAGGGTTTTTTTTTTTTTTGAACTGAAGCTTTTGCAGTTCTCTGACCTTGAGGCCCAGTGAGCTGGACATGTAGTCAATAGATAAATCCTCAGTTTATATGATCAGGGAGCAGGACAGGACATACCTCCACCACCTTTCTGAGAGTGGTTTTGGGTCTACTGAGGAAATATTGTGACATTTAAAAAGTTATCTTACCTGCAGTAACTGATGAAGTATAAAAACCTGTGTATTAGATCTTGATCCTACTAAGGTCAGGGTTAGAAGGGACTGAGTCTAAATGAGGATAGGTAGTACTATATCATCCAAGCAGAAAACATCACAGAGGGAGGGTAGATGGAGGGGAAATAGTGGTATTGTTAGAATTTACAGATCTTAAAGATAAAACTATGGAGTGTTATAATTAAAAGCTCAAAGTGGAGGGAATTGGGCAGGGTCGGGTAGAGAGAAAATGAAGTAGAAATGAAAGGGAAAGGACAGGTTGTGGAGAGCAAGAATAATAGAATACACATTAGCATGGGCACAGAAACAAAATACTCATAAAATACTTATAAAATTTAAAATGAGCCAAAACCACCTAGAGACATTTATGCAGGGTTGCAGGTTTTAAACATTTCAGGAGGTGAAATAGTAGTAGGTAAAAGCGTATCAAAGCATTGGCCACTGTGGGATGGATCTTTAATCTTTCTTCTCCCTCCCTGTTATGCTCCATGCAGGGAACTGCTGATAGAGGAAGTACAATTTGCAGTCCCAGTTCATGCTCAAACTCTTTTTGTGGATTTCCAGTGTCCCAGTGGAGTTCAAGTACCTTCTGGGTTGAGTTTGCGGGGTCACCAGTAGGTGTCAGCCCTTCCTTGCGGTTTCCCCAGCCCTCAACATGGCCTTTTTTTTTTTTTTTTTTTTTTTTTTTTTTTAAGGGGGGCAGGGTAATTTCCCACCCTCTCATTATTCAATATGTGCTAGATAGTCACACTTCTCTTGCCTAGGATCTAAGTCTTAAGGTGCTGATGCAGATACACCAGTGGTACCTTCTGGGCTGGACATGTTCATCTTGTTACGGATATCTGTTGGCATCTGTCTCCACACAGTTAAAGATCAGGCCAGTTCACATCTGCTAATTGGGTGGTTCTGGGACACCAGAAATCAGTAAGCCTTCCTTTCTTTTCCTCTCATTTAATGAAAGGCTCTGGGTTACTATTGTGCTACAACCTTATACTTTCTTTGAGCCTTAATACCAGTCAGATATAGGAGCTTACAACTTTGACTTTTGCTGAGTGTCTGCACAGTCCTGGGTGTGCACTGTGTTTGGCATTTTAGAATCCCACACAGAGTTAGGTTTACTGGATAGTTAATTTGCTTTTGTTGTGGTTATGTTTTGTTTTTATTGTTTGAAGACAGTCTGGTTGTGCAAGTCCAAGCAAGCCTCAAACTCAATGCCATCCTGCCTCACATAGTTGAATGCAGGGATTACAGATGTGCACCACCATACCATGCCAAGGAACGGGCTTCTTATTTGACCTAAATGGTTCACTGTCTTCAGCAGGTGCAGTGTTAAACAACTTACATTTTTATTTCCGAACCTAAGACTTCACACGTGTGAGGCAAATGTTCTGTCACTGAGTTGTACTTTTAGCTTCTGCTTATTTTTGACAAATGTCTCGAGAAAAAAAGCTGCTCACATAGGAGAGATCTCAGGAAAGACATGGAAGAAGCTTCATGGATGGCATTTTCCAAAGAACTTCCAGATAGGTTAAATAATGCCAATTCTGCAAGTAGGGCCTAGAGAGGAGTCATGTCTTGTGGTTCACACCTGTTACCACAGCCTTGACGGCAATGAGTGAGAAGAGGCAGATAAGGGCATGAGACAAGTGCCACTACGCCCATTGGCCCAGCTGTTCTGATAAGAAAGAAGTAATGTAGTGATGCAAGCCTCTGGCTGATCTGCTAGTACTGAAGTTTATTTTGAGAGTCTTGCCAGTGTCGTCATTGCATTTATGAGGCAGGGGATTTCTGGAAGGCTTTTTATTTTTTTCCTGATACCATGTAATTATGCTCTCTAAGGAGATTAGATACTGATTTATTTTTGTTTTATGGTAACTAGTGTTTGTCTGCATGTATGTTATCCATACATGTATGTGATCCAGTGCCCATGGAGAACAGAAGAGGGTGTCAGATCCTCTGGAACTGGAGTTACAGGCAACTCAGCAGTTGTAAGCTGCCGAAGTAATGGCCAAACTGGAGTCCTTCTCAAGACCAGTCAGTGCTCTTGACTGCCTAACTACCCCTGTAGTCTCTAGGTGATGATTTAAAACACCTTGAATGATGATGCTTCAAAACACCTTGTATATGTGCTTACATCGTTAACTACTTACTATGCTTTGCACTCATTTGTGGAGTCGTACATTTGTTATTTTCCTTCAGTTTAGTGTTTGTAGTGGTGTAGATTTATGGTAGTACGTCCTCTCAGCTTCTGTATGTCTGGCAAGGTTTTTATTTTCTCTTTGAATCAGTGTTTGGGAGGTATTATCTATAGTTAAAACATTTGCTTTGTGTTGTTGCTATAATGCTAGCCTTGGAAATTGAATTGGGAAGGTTTCTTGCTTGTTTTCTGAAAGCAACTGTGAGGGCTTGGCATAATTTTTTTCTTACAAAGAGATAAAGTCTACATAGAATCAGGTATAATTGTATATCTGTATGCCTATAAATATTTATTTATTTGTTTATTTTATTTTAAGTGTACGAGTGCTCTGTCTGCATGCATGCCAGAGACAGCTTCCGATCCCACTATAGATGATTATGAGCCACCATGTGGTTGCTGGGAATTGAACTAAGGTTTTCTGGAAGAGCAGCCAGTGCTCTTAATCACTGAGCCATCTCTCCAGCCCATTGTTACCAATGTCTAACAATTCTGTTTTGGCTGTAGAACATATATGTTAGTTTCTGACTCAGAGAGGGATCTGTGTTGGTGAGTCTGTACCCATGTGATAAGAACTTAGGTTCTGTGGGGCATGGTGGTACACATAATCGCAGCACTTGGGAAGTAGAGATAATAGAAGGATCTGGAATTCAAGGGTATCCTCTTCTGCACAGTGAATTTGAAGCCAGCATGGGTTGCATGAGACCCTGCCTGTCTCAACAAACAAAACTCCCAAGACCCATGACCAAAAAGAACTCTTGTTTTGTAGTTGTGTGGACTACTCCATCATGTTGGTTGCTAATGTCCCTATGTTACTTTACTGGTTGAAAATGGTAAGGTCTTTAAGTGTTACTGTGGAATGATCTACTTCTGCTTAAGGTCTGCTGGCTTTTCCATGCGAGCTGGTGTATTTATGACTGCTTGTGTTCTTGATGAATAGACTCAACATTTATCTTGCTTAGCATGTACTTCAGGTATTAATATAGTCACTTACACTCTTTTTTCTCTAGTGCTCGCATTCTGTCCTTTTACCTTTAGCCTTTGTGTCAGTATATTTACAGAAGATTCTTATAGACATTGTGCAATATCACAATTTATTTCATTCTTACTGGTTTCTTTAAGCTATAAACATGTCTTTCATTGATTCTTCTCTCCTCCCCATTTTTAAAAAAGAAATCTACAGTTAATTATTATTTATTGTATGTGTGTGCCACCATGGTGCACTTGTGGAGGTCAAAGGACTTCTTGCGTGTTGATAGGCAAGGTCTGAGCATAAAATTCTACAAGTCTTAGGAGCAGTAAGCTTACCTTGTCTGCACAGTACCAAATTCTCTTATAGTGGGCCTAGATGCTGCACCTGTGGCCTTCTGTAAATCGTGGATAAACTGAGGCATTTCCCTCTGAACAGGTCTGCTCCAGACAGTGTCTTGAGGAATTTATTGATGTCAGTGTGGCCATCCTTGTTGGAATTGATGTTTTAGACAAGGTCACAGATGCAGTGATAAGTAATGCCAGTATTCACATGAGAGCTGAGTGTCTCCCAATACTCCCAAAATTCATCCAATGAATCCAATGAATCGTCATCCTGGATGATTGCTGTCTTTAATTAAAAAAAATAATTCAGATTAATTGGTTCTTATAGTATATCATCCCCCAGCTTGATTGTATATTCTCCTGAATCAGTGGTTCTGTAGCTGAGTCCTCCAGCCAGGACTGTGTTGTTGTGTGTTTGCTGAGCTGTTCACTAGCTGTGACTTTAACATCCACTGTGGCCGTTTCAGGGGCAGTAGACTCCACAGTGGCTGCCTGCTCAAACATGGTATGATCAAATTAGTTTTCTCCTCTTAAATACCAAAGAGGTCTGAGGAATGAACAGATAACTTCCCTTGGAGCTCTCAGCTAATTACTCCTCCTAGCTAATCCTTTGCTAAAGTGTGGAGATTGCCTTGCTGGTTTGATGATAGTTCATGATTTGTGATGACCCCAGTTTGGTGTAGGCTCTTCTATTACTGACAACAGTAACCCGAGGCAGACAAGATGGCTAATACCTTGTGGTTGTGGCAGAATGCATAGATTGGTTCTGGGTTCGCAACTTGTATTGACTAGCAACTCTTCTATCACCTCAGGCCTAAAGCAACAACCTTCTCCAATAGTGTTGACCTGGATGATTTCTATAGCCACAAGTTCACTCCACAGGTTGTCTACACCTGCCTGCACCCCTCAGGTAGGAGTGTTCCAGTAGCTCTCTGCCATCAGTGTCTGTTTTTGAGGCCAGGGCAAAGGCTTCCTGTCACTAAGAAACTGGCTTACTGTTGACAGTGCACTGGAAAGTCACATCTGCCAGGACAGCACCTTTCGTCAAAGGAGTACTGTAGGGGATACTGAAGGCTGCTAGCTTTCTGGACTTGTCATGAGTCAGATGAAAAGGCAAAAGGAACAGAGTGGTGGGGAAGAGAACCAGGAGAGTATCCACATAGGTTGTCAGGTGGACACATCTCCTCACCTGTTTTTCCATCTCATTTTACGCCTCCTAGTACAGACAGTGTTATGCTGGTCTAGTTTACCAAAAGCATCAGGTCAGTCCTAGCAGATACCCCTTCAGGAAACAGGACTTTCTTACTAGCCAGAGGAAACCAACAAAGGCCATCTTGAAGAGTTCTTTCGTTTTCTTTATACTCGTCTGATATTTATGCATCTCTCCCCGTAGGCCATCATAGTGTCATTAAGATGGAACTCAAAAAAAGAACCCCCAAGACTTCTTTTGTTTGTTTGTTTGTTTGTTTGCTTGTTGGTTTTGTATTTTTTGGTTTTTCCAAGACTGTTTCTCTGAGTAGCTCTGGCTGTCCTGGAATTTGGTCAGTAGACCAGGCTAACCTCAAACTCAAAGATGAACCTCCCAAGATTTCTGTCTAAGCATTGCTTTGAACTGTGAAGTCACTGTTGAATACATATGACTGCTCTGACAACTGGAGACCATTCTTACAGAATACAAAATTAAGTAATCTAGCTGACCATGTAGATATTCAAACACTGATCTCTATGCTTAACAGGTCAACACATAGCTGGCGCTGCACCAACTGGTCTCATAGCAAATATTTGAAGTTGTAGCAATCATGGAGCTGTGATTTCAGCCTGCAGTTTTCACCCTGGCATTAACTGGTCAAGAAGGAATGGGATGGGGCATTGTAGCCCTGCATAATTGTCCTCTAAGGGTTCTTTCAACTGCACTTCTTCATTCAATTAAGTCCTCCTCTGCTTTCTAGGGGTGATCTTCAGTCTTAGGTACTATGTTTTTCATGTCCAGATTGTTTGTTTATTAAAACGGGGTCTCACTATGTAACCCTGGCTGGCCCCAAACTTGGAGATTTGCCTTCTTCTGCCTCCAGAATGATAAGATTTAAGGCATGCACCACCACATCTGGCTTCATTTCTAGGACTTACATTTGTTTATTGATCGGTTGTTTCTCTTCTAAGAACTTGTTTTGTGCTAGGCATGTGCCTGTATTCCTAGTATTTATGAGGTTGATGCAGGAGGATGGTGAGTTCAAGATAGTCTTACCTATGTAGTGAGACCTGTCTCAAAAACCAAAAAAAAAAAAAAAAAAAAAAAAGGAAAAAGGGTGGGCTTTTTATTTCAGCTTGTCTTTAATCTCATGAAACATGATTGTAACTTTTTGAGTCTTTGACCATTTCAACATCTGGATCATCTCAGAACTTTCCATTTGTTTATCATCTTTTCTCTTGAAAATTGGTCACATATTTCTTTTGTATTGAGTAATACTGGATTGTTTCCTGGACATCTTGAACATTTGAGAATCTAGGTCTTTATTAAATTTCCTGAAGAATATTATTTTGCCCTGATTCGTTTCATAGTTTTATCTCTCAGCCTGGTTTCTTTCAGACTGGGTTCTTTCTTTTAGTGGTGCTGATGTTGATTTGCTTTTCAAAGCCTTTGTTAGGCTTAATGATGATACATCCTGGTGACTGCTAGTTTGTTTAAACAGAGCCATTGCTGTGCTGCTTTATGGCCAGTGCACAAGCAGGTCATAGGTGAGTCATGAGATTTGTCTTAGCTCACACACAGAATTTTAAGTTATTCTCCAGCTGTTTGTACTGTGGAGTACTGTTGTCTATCTGGCCATCCATTCATTTCCCCTTTCCCAAAGGCCATTGTTCTCTACCTTTTAACTGGAAAGAGATTCCTCTCAGCTGTTTTCCAGCATTACCCCATACTTCCATGTTGCCTTTTAAGATAACATGACAAAAGAAGGTACAAAAAGGATAGAGAAGAAATAACCTTACTTTCTTCATGTTTTATTACTTTTTCTCCCTGGTTGCTTTGTTTCAAAACCAGGTTTTCTCACTTAAGATTTTGGTAACCATCCCTCCACTCTCCCCTGTGGGTGTTGTATGTGTACTTGCCTGAGCCAGGGTGCAGTCTGTATGAGGCCAGAGGTTGACTTCAGAATGTTTTCCTTAGGCACTTCATCTTATTTTAAGATAAGGTCTCTGGTTGGGAATGTGGTTCATTTGGAAGAACACGTTTCAAGCATTCACAAAGCCCTGGGTTTAATTACCAGAACTACCTAAACCAGGCATAGTGATGAACACTTGTAATTCCAGCATTTGGGAGATACAGAGGGAAAAATCAGAAGTTTAAAGATGTCTGACTACATATCAAGTTAGAGGCTAGCCTGGGCTACATGAGACCCTGACTTGAAAATAGAAAAGATGGACTCTCTCACTGAATCTGGGGTTTTCTGTTACTGCCAAGCTGGCTTCCAGTGAGCCCCTGGATTCTGCCTGTCTTAGCCCTCCAAAAATTAGGATTTACAGAGGCATGCCCCAGACTCTTAGCGTGGGTGCTAGGGATCCAAATTTAGGTCTCACTCTTGCTATAAGCCATCTTGTCAGCCCCTCCTTTCTGTTTCTGAGGATTCCTTTTCCAACTATCATATCAGAAGCCAAATTCCTTCATAGTTTAGTACATATCACTGCATTTCCATACTAAAGCTGCCATAGGTTTTTTTCTAAGAGAAAAAAATGCTTACAAAGTGGAATAATAACTAGTTCAGTAGGGTGCATCTTTAGGTTTGGCTCCTGTCTGCCACTATCATCAACTTTTCAAAACCCTCAGTTAATTGTGTTTTGTATTTTGTCCCATATTTCTGTTACAGTCAGTGAGAATGATGGACATCAGTGCTCTTACATTTTGGCTTATACCAGATGTCCAAGGATATTTTAACCTAAGAACTGGGAGGAAGAAAAAGTAATTTTGCAGTTTACTAAGTGAAATTAAACACCCTTTGAAGTATTGTTACTGAGTTATTTAGTCTTTGTTCTAAATAGCTCCATCGCATAGAGAGTGTTTCCAACAGTCCCCTTCTGTTGCTGGTCTCTTACTGTTGGGCCTATTAGTTTTATTGCTCGTTGAACAAGAGAATATGTAGAAGATAATACATGGACCTAAAAACCATAAATAGAAATTTGAAACTTCATAGAGGCTAAGCTGCCTGGCCCATTGAAAGTTGAGCTGTTGTATCCATGTCGTGTCGTGCCCCCCCCCCCCGTTTGACTTTTTAGTATGAATGCTAAGTGCAGTGACTTTTGTAAATCCTCTGAGTTCTGATCCCTTTTTGCCAAACAGTTGTGTCTTCATTCTCTCTCCCTACGTATTATTGCTTGCAGTCAGAGGAGACCAAGCTGCTCCTTCAGCACTGGGCTTAGAAGCTGCTTTAGCTCACAGATATGTCAAGTCACCTCAGCTAAAGAACCAGTTCACTACTCCCACAGATCACTGAAGTGGGAACACAGTTCAGCTCTGGTGTTTGCCACTTTATAACGAGGATCACCTTTGTTCCAGTCTAGTAACAGAGTCTTTGTTTTTATGTGAGCTGTCACTACAATGGCTTTACTTTCCATGTTTCTGACACCATCCTTTTATGACTAGTCATGTGTCCTCTAGAACATAGAGAATTTCAAATTTTCCTTTCTTTTACATTTTTATCACATGTATCACATGTGTACACTTTACACAGTTCATACATGGAGATCAGATGACAAGTTCCAGAAGTCAGTCCTGTCATTCTACTATATATGGGTCTCAGGTTCTCGAGCTCAAATTATCAGGTTTAGGATAAATTGCCTTTTCCTGCTGAGCCATCTCATTAGCCCCTCTTCTTTAGAATACTCCGCAGAATTGCCTTTAGCAGTCTCCTCTCAGGAACACTGCTTTTTTCTAGCGTGCACATATCTGAAAAATCTTTGTTATAGTTTAGAACTTGAATGTCCTCTTAAAGGCTTAAACTCCAGGATGATGTTTGAGGAGGTTCTAGGACCTGGTGTCAGGCTTTAGGTCTTTCAGGACTTTGAAGGCAACAGTGAGACTCTGGCAGTCTCCTTATTCTCCTTGCCTCTTTGCTCAGGATGTGAGGATCAGTTAGAGTTAGTATCAGCCTTGTGTTTCCACCAGTGTGGGTCTGATCACAGGCACAAAAATTCTGGGCTGAAACCTTCAAAGCTATGAGCTCAAATACACACTTCCTCATTATATGTTGACTTTCTTAGGCATTTTGTTACAGTAGCAATGCTGGCTCACCATCTCCAGTTTCTTCTGCTTAAGCAGCTACTTCTACATTTTTAGGTATTCATTACAATGCCCTGCTTCTTGGTGGCAGTATCTTTTAGTCAGGTCAGGTCACTATAACACAATACTGTAAGCTAGGTGACTTCCAAAATTTATTTCTCACAATTCTGAAAGTTGGAATCTCTAATATTGAAGTGGTGACTGACTTGATGGTTAGTAAGGTTCCTCTTGGTGCCCATATAACTGCCTTCTATCTGTCCTCTCATGGTAATGTTATCTATTTCTCCTAATCCCTTCTGGGAGGGTCCTTCCCTCATGAACTCATTACCTTCCAAAAGCTCTTCCTCCAGATACTATGCTTTGGTATTGTGGCTTGACATAGGAATTTAGGTATACAAGCAACAATGAAACCCTAACCTGATCATATAAACATAACAGGATCAGAGCTAAGTGCCGCACACATTACATTCATGTCTTACTCTCTACAGGTTTTTTGTTTCCACAGTTTTGTGTTTGTGTGTGAAATATCAGTGTCACTGAGATGCAACAGCCTGATTTAGCTTTCTGTGATCTGTATCTCAAAGTAGGTACTTCCATAAGGCTGCTACTCTTTTATAATACAGTTCCTCATGTTGGGGTGACCCCCCCAGCCATAAAACTATTTGATTGCTACTTCATGACTGTAGTTTTGCTAGTTATGACTTGTAGTATGAATATCTGATATGCAAACTACCTGATGTGAGGACCACTGTGGAGGTCATGGCCCAAAGGTTGAGAACCACTGCTCTAAGAAGCTGTGTCTCCTTTAAGTTGGGGTTTGTCACTTCAGACATTCAAAGAGATATAAAGTATTTTTGAGCATCTTTAGGTCATAAGCTTATATTGACATTTCCAGTTCAGAGTTAATAAGGTTGTCTATTTTTATGGCTTTTTTTTTTTTTTTTTAATCTTTTTTTTTTTTAACCTGAAAAGCTTCTGAAACTGGCTTTGCTGGGCTATAGTAGGACTGAATAAGAAATGTTGTTACATGCTGTCAAGGTCCCTCCCCTCTTAGAGACCTATGGTCTTGTAGGTTCTTTCCTGCTAGCTCCAGAAAGGTTGTAAAAATCTGCTGTCAAGAGTTCTGCCCTGTCCTTAGCTCTGAATCGACAAGAAGTTTTTCCTTCTGTTTTTATGCTTTTGGTGCTCTAGTCAGTAGCAGTTAGGAGCAATTTTCTGGCCTGGTTCTCACTGCTTTAAATACTTGAAAATTGCTTTGAGACAGTAATTTGTCTTTTGATGGTGATCTCTTTAGTCGTCCCCACCCCCAGGTGCTGTATTGGGGAAGCTGATGCTTTCTAGATTTCTTGTGTCTGTTACAGCTGATATTATCTTTTTCTTCTTCTTCTTCTTCTTCTTCTTCTTCTTCTTCTTCTTCTTTCTTTTTCTTTTCTTTTCTTTTCTTTTTTTTTTTTTTTTTTTTTGGTGTTTTGGGGACAGGGTTGGTTTCTTTGTGTAACAGCCCTACCTATCCTGGAACTCTATTTGTAGGTCAGGCTGGCCTCAAACTCAAAGATATACACCTACCTCTGCCACCTGTTTGCTAGAATTAAAGGAGTGCGCCACCACTACTCAGCCTGTATCTTGATATTTATATCTTGCCTTTGTATTGTGACCTTTCCTTTCCTTATTTGATGAGTCCCAAATATTAAGTCAGGGATTTTGAAAGAAGGACCAAACGGAAGAAAAAGAATTACAATCATAAGTCACATCTGAAGATCTGTGTCCTCTAGTCTCTGTCTCTGTCTCTCCTCTCTAGTGGGTATAGGTAGGTAAGTATGTTTACATGGAGGCCACCCTCAGATGTCATTCCTCATGCCTGGGCTTGCCAATTAGGGCAGCTTGACTGGCTGGTAAGCCCTTGTCTGTCTCTACCTCTCCAGCACTAGAATTACAAGCATATTATGTCACTCACAGCTTTTTATGTGGCTTCTCCATTGAACTCAGGTCCTCATGTTTGCATAGCAAGGACTTTACCAACTGAGCTGTCTTCCCAAAGATCATTGTTTCTTATAAACAGAATGTCTAAATGAATTTGTGGTAAAATGTGTTTCATTGTATAGTAAATGTATTTAAAGTCCTGTGCTGCTTAGTTCCATCTGAAAAGGAAGCCTTTAACTTTTTAGTATTAAATCTGTTACAGATTGAGAAAACAGTGTTTAACATTTACAAGGAATAGGGCTGGAGAACTAGTGCAGCAGTTAAGAACACTTGATGCTCTTGGAGAGGACCCAGGTTCTGTCCCTATCTGTCTAAGCCGTTTTCATGTTTTAATGAGATGATGGCTTGAATTAATTTGCTAAAATAGCTTATTTTTCTCCAGTTTATTTAACTAAAGATATATTGAACAGTATCTCTGATTTAGGTTATCATGAAGCTTTTTTTTTTTTTTTTTTTTTAACTTGTTTTGGTATTCTTGATCCTAGCATGAGATTTTTAAGGTTAGATAGTGCAGTGGAAATTCTATACTAAGGGTGGAGATATGGCTGTGTGGCTAAGGGCACTGGCTCTTCAGCCAGAGGACCTGAATTTAATTCCCAGCACCTACATGGAAGCTCACAGTTGCCTATATCTTCAGTTTTAGGGGCTCCAATCCTCTCTTCTAGTCTCCGTAGACACTATGTGATGTGCATACATGCACACAAAACACTCGCACATGTAAAAATAAATTTTAAATCTATGACTTTCTGCTCAGTGGTGGTGGTGCATGCCTTTAATCCCAGCGCTGAGGAGACAGAGGCAAGGGGATCTTTGTCCATTCAAGGCCAGCCTGATCTACAGAGCAGGTTCCAGGACAGCCAGGACTGTTACACAGAGAAACTCTGTCTCTAACCCCCCCCTCCAAAAAAAAAAAAAAAAAAAAAAAAAAACTACGACTTTCCAAGTAGTAATGTTAGCCACAGAGATTTGGTCATTTTAATAGTAGATGTTGTATACTCAGATGATACATACTATGTATGTTTAAGGATCAGAGACCTAGACAGAAGTAAGATGAGCCTATTTCATGTGTTCAGGGTGAATACTTATTTTTGTTTTGTTTACTTCAGAGGAATTATCATGGAACTTTTGACAGGGTATAGTTTAAAACACATTCAGACTAATAGTTACCTTAACAGATGTGCCGTGTGTATGTTTGTGTGTGTGTGTTTTGTTGCTTTTGTCAATGTAGTGACTGTTTTTGCGCTTCGTACAAATATGAGCAGCAAAAATAAAGCTACCTCACATAGGTAAGAAAAGTAATATATGTAAAGGCTGTTTTTATTTTTCTATTGGCTTTCCGAGTTTGAGAGCCTTTTGTTTTGTTTTATTTTGATTTTTTTGAGACAGGGTTTCTCAATGTCATCCTGGCTGTCCTGGAACTTGCTCCATAGACTAGAGTGGCCACATCTGCCTCTTCTTCCCAAGTGCTGGGATTAAAGGTGTGGACAACCACATCCCATGCCTGGATAGAGCTTCCTTTTTGGAATGGGGTCTTGCTTAGGCTAAACTCAGATTTGCCATCCTCCTACCTCATCCTCCTGGGTAACTGGAATTGTATGTGGGTGCCACAATACCCAGTTGGAGATCCTTTTTTGAGTTGTTCATATTAGATAGTGAGATTGTAGAGGTTTTGTTGATTAACTCACAATGACAAGAAACTCAACCAAGTTACATGTTTAGAATATTTAAAATATACGGAGTCTAGAACTGCTCGGGTCAACCTGATGCATTATTCAAGTAGATGGCACAGAATCTGCTTCCTTGTTACTATGCCCTGCTTTTCACTTCCTGCTCAATGACTGAGTTTTGAGCATAAATTTCCTGCTCGTCTAGAAGATAACGTAGCTGAAAATGAAATCTACCTTTGCATTTCCCCTTGGTAAAACCTTATTGGTTTAGCTTTACTTGTCAGCATTATTTGGAATATGTAATGGAAAGCCATTACTACAAATTGAATTGTTCACATTTGAATCAAACCTCATAGACACAGGTATAGTGTTACTCTCAGTTGGCAGTACCTAGCTGTTGATTACCTAAAGAGGCTTCTGTTTCCAGCTATGCTACTAAATGGGTGTGTTCTCTGCTCTGTTATACCCATTCTTTTAGAACTTGTCTGCTTTACATTTCACTTGGACAATATAGAGAGCCAAAACATCATCAAATGTCAGTACTGAAGGTTTTATGTGAAAGACTAAAGAGACCTAAGATGTTTGGCCTTGAGATCAATGGTCAGACCTAGTAAAAAAGAATTTATTTTAATTCAGATGTCAAACCAAGTGTACTTTACCATACTAATTAGCTCTATCATGCAGGAATGTAGCCTAGGAAAGGGAGAGATTTCCCAGGGGTTAAGAGTCATTTTATTTTGTATTATGCATAGCCCAGGCCAGTAAGGGGACCATTAACATCATGCATTCTCTAGAACCATTTTAGATTCTTTTAAATTGAAGTTGTATGGAACAGTGAATTTTGATTCATGCCTTCTCTGCTTCCCACCTGCACTGTCATTTATTACCCATCTACTCTTTCCTAACATTCTTTATCTTTTCATCATAGTTTAATTTCCTTTTTATTTCTGTCTATTAAGCTTTCTTCTGCCTGGCACTATGTAACCTACAGACAGACCCATAGGTGAGAGGGCAGTATAGGTCAGTATGACCCATAGAAAATAATCAGTGATCTTGTAGGCTGTGAAAGTGTCTGGATACAGAGGTGCCTGAGACTTGTGAAACATTCTCTAAGGAAATGTATGCCAAAGGGTGTGGACTCTTGCTTGCCCTTTTCCTCTTTCAGGGTTGGCCTAGAATATGGCATTGCTGCTCTTTTTTTTTTTCTTTGTGCTTGAGAGCTTATCCATTGACCCAGTATAGCCTGTTAAAAGATTTCATCTCTTTGCACCATTTCTTTCCAAAACTAGCTCTTGCTTGTGCTTGAGTTTCAGAGAAAGGCACCCTGAAGGGAGCCGTCAGTCTTTCTGGGTTGGGTGGTCAGATGTGCCTTCCTTGGACACTGAAAAATCGCTTTTTGCCTTTTTGGATTTGCTCAGTTCTAACTTCCTGGCTTCATATGTCCAAAGATCCTGAGATTCAAGCTACTTCACACTATTTACTTTCCCTTGTGCCTCTGCTGCAGCATCTGCCACTCATACTCTGCTGCTTCTTGGCTTCTGGTACGTGTATGCGCATATTTTAATGAACAAAGTGGACTTTTACTCAGAAAATTCCCATATTTTTCTGGAGTTGTTCATAGACCTATTGTAAACACCTCTTAACCAGAATGGTACATTTGTTACAGTTACATTTTGTTGTTGTTTAAGTTTTTTTTTTTTTTTTTTTTTTTTTTTTTTTTTTTTGAGACTGAGATCTCTCTTTGTAGTCCTGACTATCCTGAAACTCCCAGGCTGGCCTTAAACAGAGATTTACATGTGTCTGCCTCCCAAGTGCTGAGATTAAAGGCATGTACCACCACTCTCTCAAGTTTGCAGTTATAATCCTGCTTATAGGTGTGGATAGGTGTATGTCAATATGCTTGTGGATATGCATGTTTATGGGGTGGTAGTGCACATGTGTGCTTGTGGAAGCCAAAGGTCAGCCTCTGGAGCCATCCATCTTGTTTTTCTGGGCTAAGTATCTATCTGATCACCAAGTAGGCTAGCCAGTAAACCCCAAGGATTTACTTGTCTCTTCCCAGATCTGGGATTACAAACATGTACCTACATCAACTGAGCTATGTCCCCAACCTACAGTTTAACTGTTTGTATGTCTGTATGTGTGCATGTGAAGGCAGAGGTCACTGTCAGTGCCTTACTTAGTTAATCTTCACTTGATATTTTTGATAAGGGATCTCATATGGAGTGAACTGCTTTGTCTAGAATGGCTGGCCAAGTGAGCTCCAGGAATCTGCCTGTCTCTGTCTTCTTGAACCACAGGTTGTTTACTGACTAAACCCACCTCCTTAGCTCCCTGTAATTATTTTAATCATCCTTTGGAAATATACTGAATGGAAAAGAGCTATTGACTTAATGAAAATTATGCAGTATGGGACGGTGGCTCATGCCTGTAACCCTAGCACTTGGGAGATTGAAGCAGGAAGATTGCTATGAGTTGGAAGTTATCCAGGGTTATAGTGTACAACCTGTCTCCAGAAATTTTAAAAAAAAAAAAAAAAAAGGCAGGAAAAATTTGCATCTAGCTACCTTCATTTGCTCTAGATTTTTTGATTGGTTAATAGAATTTCAACCAGAAATCGGCAGATAGGCAGACATCTAGCTGTAATTGTTGTGAAAGAATCCAAAACGGGAATATAGCCACTATTTTTTTTTTATGAATATTGATATCAGCCTTTTCTCTTTATAGTTGCTCTAGGTCGTAACCAGCCTTTGAAAAAGGAGAAACCAAAATGGAAAAGTGATTATCCCATGACAGATGGACAACTGCGCAGCAAGAGGGATGAATTTTGGGACACTGCACCAGCTTTTGAAGGCCGGAAAGAGATCTGGGATGCCTTGAAGGCTGCTGCCCATGCCTTTGAAAGCAATGATCATGAACTGGCACAGGCAATCATTGACGGTGCAAACATAACACTACCACACGGTAGGTTTGGCATCCTGATGACAAAGAAGAAGCACAGTCACTTTGTCTTCAGTATGGGAACCACCTAAGGGGAAGCTTCTGTTTTCTTCTACACAGTATTCTAATTCTTTTTATTATAGTAAAAAATAGCTCTTTTTCTTCTTCCTATTATATCTTTCAGCTGGTGGTAGTTTGTGTCTTCATTCATTTTTATGTTTCTTAATCTCAGAAAAGAGAATATTTGACAACTATTTTTTAGTTTCTGTGTGACTTAGTTTTCTGTAGAAATAAGTCCTCTTGTCTGTACCGTGCGCATCCCTGCCCAGCAGTAGTTGTTGCTGTTTCCTTTACTTTCCTGCCAGAACTGGGGAGTCTCAATTTAGATTTTATAAAGTGCAGAGGCTTCATGGATGTTCCTTTGTCATCATGCTTCCACATCATTTACTGTGAGCAGACCTAAACTTTGAAGTTCATTTTTTTAAGTTATTATTTAGGTGGGAGGGGAGACCACAGGACAGATATCTCAGTGGTTGCTGTTCTTGCAGAGGAACTGTGTTCTGTCCCCAACCATTTGGTGGCTCACAAGTGTCTGTAACTCTAGCTCCAGGGAAATCTGATGCCTTCTGGCTTCTGCAGGCACTGCATGTATGTTGTGCATATGCATACATTCATACATGATTACATATGTTTAGGCAAATGCTGGTACATATAAAAATAAAATAAAAATCTCTTTTAAAACATGTATTTTTATTTTCTGTGTATGGGTATTTTTGTCACATGGGTGCTGGGAAACCAAGCCCATGTCCTCTGGAAGACCAGCAACAGCTCTTAACTACTAAGCCACCTTTTCTGCCCCAACTTCAAAATTTTTAAGGGTAGTTTTCCATGATGGTAGCCATGGGTCTTATAAGACCCATGCTTTAGAAATGGGTCTTTCTTGCTTTAGTGTATATGTATTTAGGGATACTAGACTTGTGCACATACCCTTGTATGGTGCTGAGGTTTAGGTATTAGTTTCATATCTGTACTCTTTGTTCTTTTGCTTTATGTATTGTTGTTTTTCTCTTTAGCTTTACTAACTTAGTATCTTTCTAGGTTGTGTCCTCTGACCTATGTAAGGGATAACCACCTACATTTGCTGTTCTCTGTTCATTATTATGCCACTGTTCTCTTCCCTGATGCCTTTTTTACTTGTGTCCATTTGTAAAGGAGCAATGCTTTAGTAATTTAATCATCTGCAGAGTATCCTTTGACTTCTTGTCTAATGCAGAATGTTTTACTTATGGACCTTGCCAACTTTCCAGGCCCTATTATACTCTAATTAGCTGTGCTTCTAAGAATCATTCTTGTTTTATGACTATCTGTTATTTATTATGAGCACTTATTAGCATGAGCTTTTATCACTAACATTTATTGAACATCCACTTTTCCCACACATGTAAAATTGTGGGAAGTATATTTGAAGTATCTGAATAGAGTGCTATTTCAACATGCCTACTTAGTGCCAGTTTTCATGGCTAGTGCTTAAATTCTTTACTTCTTCCTTATGGTTGTAGATTAGGAGGTGGTGGTGTAGTCTTCCATCTGTTCCTTCAGCTACCCCATAATTGTGACAAAGAATAAAGGTTCATTCTGCTTTCACATACTTGTGTTACCTATTTCTAATGCTCACATCCCTCATTTCCCAAGCAGAATCTGTTATGTAGGCCTGCAAGTGTCTGTAAGGAGGGTCATGTTTATATCTAGAACTCCCAGAACTTTGACTTCCTCATTTTATATTTAACATAGTTACCTATAGTGAATTATGTTCTCCAAATTTTGGCTTCATTTAAAAGCTCATGGAGGCAGGGATCAATGAGATGTCTTAGCAGGTGAAGGTGTTTACCATCAAGCCTGATGACATGTGAGTTCAACACAGTGGGAGGAAAGAGAACCAACTCCCAGGTTGTCTTCTGACATCCATATGTGTGTTGTGACATGCACACACACAATAAATGTCATAAACGCAATGTATCTGTGTCCTATACAGACATGGTCTGTGCATATCCTATTGAGTATAGATTCCAATCTCTAAAGATTTAAATCTCATTTCTGCTTATCTACCTGAACTGTCAAGAAAAACAATGTTGCAATGCTAGGTGTGGTGGTGCACACCTTTAATCCCAGCATTCAGGAGGCAGAGGCAGGTAGATCTCTGAGTTTGAGGCCAGCCTGGTCTACAGAGTGAGTTCCAGGACAGTCAGGGCTTCATAGAGAAACCCTGACTCGAAAAACCAAAGGAAAGAAAGATACATTCCGCATAAGCATGGAAGAACCACACTGATGTCTGAGCATTCTTCTCTCTAATGAATTGTAACTTCTTGTAGGTAATAATGTTTTGTCATTGGCATCTGAGTGTTAACTTGTTTTTCTCTGAAGCTTATCAGTGGTATTTCTTGGTGAGCCTATCAATTATGCTGTCATATAATCCTAATTTGCCATCAGTTATAATTCAGCTACTTAATTGGATGTTTTTAGATCTGCTCAGTGGTAGGTTTTGACTGTGCTTCTTCTTTAGTAATTAAAGCTGTGTGACTTTAAACAAATCACTTCTGAGACCTTTAGTTCTCTTTGTCATATGTGGTGAACTGTGGTAACCATCTGTCTGGTTGGTTGTCGCATTGATTCAGTATGATACTTGAGTCATTTACCATAATGCCTGGTCTTCCAAAG